>NC_143135.1:38200000-38800000 GCF_059928025.1 Delphinapterus leucas
CACCTGGAGCCTGCTCTGCTTCAGCAGATGCTACACTCTAGGGCTCACACTTCCCTCCTTCCTGCTCTCCAGCCAGTCCCCTCTTAGTTTAGGATTCCTCGGCCATTCTCATTTATTGAGAGACCAAGGCAAGGAGCAAGGAATCCCTGGACACAACTTTTTGGTGCAGAGGGGAGGTGCCAGGGTCAACGCTGAAGGTGAAAGATTGTAAAACTTATTTGATTTACAAAAAAAAATTATTGGCACAGGTAAGGAGTATTAATCAGTGTTTCAAAAACATAAGAGGTAGAGGGAGAAGGACATTTGTATAATGTCCAAATAACCGGTTACTTTCTGGTTGAAAGAGGAAATTTGTAAATGTAAGATGGACAGATCAGACAGCTACCACCCTAATCCAGGGCCAACGTGAACCTCGGTTAGAGTGGCTCAACCACAGAGCACGCGTCTCCTGGTGTGATGTCCTATGAAGCTCGAGGACAGTGTAGCCAAAGATTTTTAATTTGAAGCCACCAAGTCTTGGATCTAATTCCCAGTTTACAGGAAGCACAGTGGACAGAAGAGCAAGGTAAATGGTTCCAAGAGGAAGAAACGAGACAAATCCAGAACATGAGACCTTCTGCAGGACCATAGCCCAAACTCTATAATTTAGTATCATACAGAAGAAGGAACATGTGCTAGATTAAAAGACATTTAAGAGACATAATGTTAATGTGTGGATCTGGATGGAATCCTGGATTGAACAGACCAGAAAAACCATGGACTGGTATGCTATGACTTGAAAATGTATCAACATGAAAGGTAAACATCATTAACTGAAAATACCTGGCTAAAAAAGAGCATGTACAGTATGACCTCATTTTGGTAAAACAGACTTACCTAAAGGCGAAGAATATCTAGAAGGATCTGTACTGTATTGGAGGATACTGACAATGAAATGGCTGGGAGGTAGGAAAATAGTGTTTTCATTTTCTTGTATTTACTTGGATTCTGTACTTTCTACAAGGCTTTGGTAGTGCTTTTGTAAGAAAAGTATAATGAAGACTGGGACAAGGTAATAATATCAATGGCCTCTGTTTATTGAGCACCTACTGTATGCCAAGCACTGTTATATTAAGGTACTATGTACACAGCACACATTTTACATCTATTATCTCTAACCTTCACAACAGCCCCTCGAGGTACATACTATTATCACCATTACACAAATGAGGAACCTTGGCTCAGAGAGGTTGTACACTGCCCCAGGCCACACAGGTAGTAAATGGCTGGGGCTCAAAACGCTGACTGACTCCATATGCCTGTACTCAATCCACGTTGCCGGAGTACTTTCTGAGAAACAGGAAGAGGGAGGCTGAGGAGGAGAGATGAGGAGAGAGGCTGGAGAGGAAGGACACTGATCCTCTCCTCAGATGACCTTTGTAAACCCTTTATGACAAGCGGCCTCTGAGCCCCCAGGTGGAGCTACTTGGTTGGGTACGGCCAAGCCTTTTGGGCAACTCTCAGTGGGAGCCTACATTGTTTCAAAGTTGGTTCTTGACATTGAACCAGTCGGCGTTGCCCTTGGGGTATCCTGGAGGAGGCCCCGCCCTACACTGCTCTGTGTCAGTGCAGTCTACCTCACATCTTTCCTACAGTCGGTAGGGAAAGGAATTTTTGTAAATTAAGTCATATTGAAATTTAAACATTTTGTGGATTTTCATCCATCAGGTTTGCTTAAAGTCCATGATGCTGGCTGCACTATGCTTATTGGGCACAACTAAGGTACAGCACACTGTACACAGTACACAGTACTATGTTAAGGTACATCCTACATACAGGTGTTACGGCCTGTAAAAATATCAGAAAGGGCTCACTTGTATTCATCATTGCAAAATAAAAGAGCTTCAGAGGCTTTAAAATACAACCTCGTGCAGGTACTATGGTAACAGTGGTGAAAGGGACCACGAGGCAGGGGCCTTGGGTCAGTCAGTGAATGAGGACTGTGGATCCAGGCCGGGAGAATGAGAGTAGACTAAGCATTTGTCCCTCAACCCAGGCCTCCCCCTGGCCCCTGGGAGCCTCCATGGAGGGAACAGGGACTTTCCTTAGGAAGCCTCAGAGCCACCTATGTGACAGCCTGTACCCCTGCCATCCAGCTCCCAGGGCCTGGCCCAGCTTCCTTGGGCGGGGCCTCCTTCCATTGCTTCCCCAGAGCTCGCCACCTGGGGGCTCCCTGTTGCCCCCTGTTGAACTCCCATTGGTCCTAGGGTGAGGACTCTGTGAAGGTCCCTGGAGCCCCTTCTGGCCCTGGCCCCCACATCCAGCAGGACTCACCACACTGGTACAGAGGGCAGCAGAGCTCCGTGGTGTTCCTGTCCACGGTGAGCGCCTCCCCTTCCTGACACTCGGGGATGGGATCTGGACAGTCGCCACAGACTGAGGGGAGAGAAGGGCACCGCTGTCAAAGGAAGTACCTCTCCTGGGGAGCATGGTACAGAGCAGGTTGCTGGGGGAGGCACCTAAACCCCAGGTGCGACAGGAGCCAGACTCATAGCATTACCGAACCAAACTTGGGTCTGCTCACCTGTGTGCAGTACCGCCAATCTCCTGACACTGGCATGGGATGAAGGAAAGGGCAGCGTTTATTGCAGGAGCCAAGCAAGGAATTTGGGTCTTTTGAGCATTAGCCACCCGTTCTCCTTGCTTGGCACCTGCAATAAACGCTGCACTTTCCTTCATCCCATCCCAGTGTCAGTAGATTGGCTGTACTGCACGCAAATGAGAGGACGCAAGTTTGGTTCGGTAACACTAGCAATGTTCCACAGTCCTGCGTGACCTGTCCTGGAGGCAGAACCTGGAAGTTCTCTCTCACATCCACCTAAACTCTTACACTGAACAAGCACCAATTTTCTTGTGCTCAGTAATGTATGGGGTGAAGCGGTGGTGGTTTCCTCTTCTTCCTACACTTCCTTTTGGACAGAGATCTCACCCTTCTCCCCATGCCCACTCCACCAGAAGATCCCCACCCTTTCCTCCCAGCCACCCAGGGAAGCAGGGGTGAGGAAGGAGGTGGCTGTGATCCAGGCATGCATATTAACATCTGATGGCATATCGACCCACCACAGAAGTAGAAGATGCAGCACGAATCCCCCAGGCGGCCAGCAATCAGGGTCTGGTCCTGGCGACAGCTGGGGACCAGCTCTGCCTCACACAGGTCTGGGTCACACTCTGAGGAAAAGACAGAATTTTGGCACTGGGAGCAGACCCTGCATGGCCACACCTGGACCCCCACCCTAGCTCTGCTTTAATCTCCAGCCAGAACCCAGTCCCCAGAGCTGTCCTTGCTCCCCTCGCCCGGCTGCAGGGCTTCCCTGCCCCTGGGTGGTAGGTATCCTCCCCTATCCCCCACGCTGGGACCTCTCACCACAGCTGTAGCTGGGGCAGCAGGAGTCCTCCTGGAAGTGGGTGAGGAGTCGGTGGCCTGGGCTGCAGGTGGGGGCGAGGCCCTCACACAGAGTCTGGTTACACACTGGCCCAGGGGCCACAAGGACTGTCACCTGGAGGCTGGGACTCCCTCAGCCTCCAGCAATGCCCAGCCCCTGGACACCTGGCCCCCAGTACTTCCCCTAGCCTCCAGGACCCATGTTCTTGGAGGGGGCCTCTGAGGGTCACACAGGGTCCAGGACTGAGACAGAAGAGCAATCATAGTTAACATTCATTGAGCTGGGCCATATGCCCACTGCTGTTCTACTAGATCAGTATCAACTTCTGTCATTCTCATAACGACCCAGAAGGTGGGTACTATTATCAGCCTCATGTTACAGAATCGACCGAGGCACGGAGGATGTTAAATGATCTCCTGAGGTCACAAGGCTGCAAGGTGGTGGGGGGAGCATCCACCAGGCTGCCTGGCTCCAGAGCCCGTGCCTTTAAGCCGTGCCCCACACTGACTCATAGGGCACAGCTCCCCTACCCCACCGCAGGTCCTCCACTCCCCCCAACACACCCCTATAAGACATTTTCATTTCTCCAGGTCTTATTCTATCCATCAAGGTTAAGAGGCAGAGCTGGAGCCTTTTAACCATCTTACAGTTGAGGTCTAGGGAAGTGTAGGGTGGGACTCACCGCAAACAGTCCCCAGGCAGCAGGGATCCTCGGTGGGCAGGAGCAAAGCCACCTCCCCGAAGCGCGGGCAGATTTCAGGGCGGGGGTCTGGGCAGCCTGGTCCCACTGGGACGATGGTGTCCGGAGCTTGGCACTGGTGCTGAGAGCAGCCACTGAGGGAGCTGTTCCAGGTCTCCCCCAGGGCCCGCGGCACCCCCGTGCTGTCCGTGCAGGCTGCAGTGGGCATGGCGGGGTGCAGGGGACTGAGGAAGGTGGGGAGACCCAGACTGTCCCAGGCCAGACCCTCCCTGGGAAACTGACCACCCCCAGAGTAGACCTGGAGGGATGCAGGGGGCCTCAGCCATGGGTAGCAGGAGGGTGAAGGAGACCCTAGGTTGAGGAGAGGGCCCTGCCCAGGGAGGGCAGGAACCTACCGCACTTCTCCTCGGGGATGCAGAACCCCGAGCGGCGCCGGTGCAAGATAGTGCCCTCAGAGCAGACACAGCCCTCGCCCAGCACCTGGCACTGCTCTGGGTCCAGCGGGCCCAGCAACCCATCCTGGCACGTCTCAGGGGGCTCACAGGCTGCCACACATGCCTGGTATGTGGAGTCGCTGGGGCACAGGAAGGCTGCAGGGGCACAGCAGCGGGCACCAGCCTGAGCTCAGACCCCAGGCAGAGTGAGGAGGGGGCTCAGAGCATCATCTGTGCCTCGGCAGAGAGTGCAAAGGGTTTTAGTGTCATTGCCTCCTTCCTCTAGATCAGGAGCCAGCAAAGCACAGCCCACAGCCCAAATCCAGCCTGCTGCCTGTTTCTGCAAATAAAGTTTTATTGAAACACAGTCACACCCATTCATTTACCTCTTGTATCTGGCTGCTTTTGTACTACAAGAGCAGAGCTGAGTAATTGTGACAGAGACCATATGGTCCCAAAAGTCTCAAATATTTACTATCTGGTCCTTTACAGAAAACATTTGCCAACCCCTTGCTATAGATCAGTGTTTCCAAACTTTTTTTTTTTTTTTTTTTTTTTGCGGTTATGCGGGCCTCTCACTGGTGTGGCCTCTCCCACTGCGGAGCACAGGCTCCAGACGCGCAGGCTCAGTGGCCATGGCTCATGGGCCTAGCCGCTCCGCGGCATGTGGGATCTTCCCGGACCGGGGCACGAACCCGTGTCCCCTGCATCGGCAGGGGGACTCTCAACCACTGCGCCACCAGGGAAGCCCTCCAAACTTTCTTGATTGTAAAAACTAGATCTCACGTTGTGGTCCAATATACACGTGCATGTAAACAGTGCTCCTCAAGCCACTGTAAAAGAATCACTGAGAGCTTTTGCAACACCATGGCTGGGATCCCACCTCAGACCAACTGAATTAGCATTTCTGATTGTGGGGTCCAAGCATGAGTACTTTTTGAAGTTCCCTGGGTGATTTCAAAGGGTAGCTGGGATTGAGAATCACTGATATATTGAAACAAAAAACCTTTTCACGAGACAACACTTAATCATTCTAGGTGCAGTACACACTAGTATTTTTTATTCTATTGCATTTTAAAAATGCTGATGCTGGCGCCCAAATCAGTGGGTATATGCTGATTTCATACCCACTGAGCTGGGATCCACAGTTTGAAAAACACTACTCTAGACGATTTTGTCTTTTCATCTTCTATCTGTCTTATTATAGGTGTGG
Source organism: Delphinapterus leucas (assembly GCF_059928025.1). Classification (NCBI taxonomy): domain Eukaryota; kingdom Metazoa; phylum Chordata; class Mammalia; order Artiodactyla; family Monodontidae; genus Delphinapterus; species Delphinapterus leucas. The sequence goes on from NC_143135.1 coordinate 38,205,770, forward strand.
CCTTCCTTTGAGCTGTTTCCAGCCTTTCTGGATGTGTTCACATTTATAAATCAAAATACTCTAGCCTGGTCCACCCCTGCCTACCCGACTAGTGCAAACCTAATGGGGGTGGGGAGGAATGGCTCTCACGTCCATCCTCAACGAAGGAGAGGAGAGACGAAAAGAGAAACATGACTAAAAGTTAAGAGAAAGGAACTAATATTTACTGGATAGTAACGTGTGATGGGCCTCTGTGAGGCACTCTGTACACATTATCTCATGTCATCTTCAAAACGACTCTCAAGAAAGTGCTATGACCGCCCCCATTTTACAGAGGAGACTCAAAGAAACTAAATAATAAACATAAAACATGTATTTGATGTATTTATATAAAGTATAATAAAGTTAAAATTTTTAATTTGTTAGTATGTTTATAGATTTATTTAGAAAATATTTATAAATTTATTAATTAATATCCATTAGTGAGTGAACGACTAATTAAATCTGGGAAAGCCTAGACCCGGACTCAGGTTTGTGAGCCCTTCTCCCACTCGAACAGGGGTGAGGGGTGACAGTTACAGCAGCCATGGAGGAGATGCCCCCGGCCCTTCCCCTCTCCTCCCCCTCCCCCTCCCCACCCCTGCAACTCACGGCAGTAGTCGGAGCGTCGCCACTTGATGCACACGTGGAACTTGTGGCACATGGCCACGTACACGGTCAGTGCCACGCAGGGCTGCTGCAAGTACTTGGTGTCCCGGATCCACAGCTCACAGAATGACTCCGGGGTGACCTGGGCCGTGCATCAGATGGTGCTGCCTACCCACATCCCCCATCTCTCAGGGCTCAGCTCCTCCCAGCCCGGCCCAGGGGCAACACGGACTTTGGCAGGCTCCCAATCTGTCCCAAGATCAACACCTCTAGGGAGCTTGCCCCCTGCAGGTAGATGGGCTGCCATTCTCAGCCCAGGAGGTCCCCCCATGCTGGACCCAGGTGACACCTACAAAGCGGTGGCAGACGCTGAATGTGTGGTTGGACACCATGCGAAGGCAGGGAGAGCAGTCGGCCGTGGCACAGCTGTCCGGGCGGAAGCGGGTCTGGCCCACCGAGGTCAGGGAGCTGGGCACCTGCCAGCTGTCCAGAAAGGGAGCAGGGTCCTCGGCCTCACCCACCACAGAGCCATCCTCCAGGGTGAGGTCATTGGCTGCGTCCCCATCACAGATACCTGAAAGGGGCAGAATTACCCCAGTGGCCATAATAATCACCACTCCCAGGTCCCCAGCTGTCACACTGAATATTCCTCACAATAATTCTTTGAGACTGGTATCACTGTTATCCCCATTTTATAGATGAGAGAAATAAGGTACAGAGAAGCTAAGAAATGCACTGTGTAAGAAACTGTCTTTGTTTAGGAAATACACACCAAGGTATCTAAGAATAAAGGAACACAATGTCTCAAACATACTTTCAAATGGTTCAGAAAAAATGCATTTATGTAAAAGGCATATGCATAGAAAAGTGAATATATAAAAAGGCATATATACGTATATAAATGCATATATACATGCATATGTATATATATAATATATACATATATATATATACATGGAGAGAGAGAGAAAGAGAAGCAAACAGGCAAAACGTGAACACTTGGTAAATCTGGGTCAAAAGCACATAGGAGTTCCTTATACTATTTTTGCAACTTTTAAGTTTAACGTTATATCAAAATTAAAAGTTACTCCAAAAAAATCTGCTTTAGCAGAGATTGCTAGCTAATTATAACACCTGTTTCCTCTTCTTCCTGGGCGGTCCACTAGCCTATTTCTCCCAGGCTCTCCTGTGGTTGGTGAGACCATGTGGTAAGTCCCCACCAATGGAACGTGAGTGAAGGTGATGGGCACCACTTCCAGGTTGGATCCGTAAAACCTGCCCAGCTCTTTCCCCTTCTGGGCAGTTGGAAGCTTGTGTTGAAAATGGCAGAGCCACAGGATGGAAGGAATCTCCATTTGGGAATTTATGTGTGCAAGGAATAAACTTCTATTGTGTTAAGGCACTGAGACGGGGGCAGGGCTGAAGTTTATCTGTCACAGCTTCTAACATGACCTTAACCTCCAGCTTCATCTCTCACACTCTAGGCTCCAAACACACACTTCCCTGCCCTTGACTTTGCTTATGCTGCTGCTTCTGTCTGAAACACTTTCTCAGAAGTCCTTCCTTCACGGGCCCCTCAGATGCACCGTCCATGACTGTCCCAATTCTGTGTAACAGGTTCAGTTTGCAGGTCTGGTTTGCTCTCTGAGTGCAAAGATTCATTTTCCCTTATAGTCTCACTCTCTCAGTATTCCCCCAAGTTGCCTAGCAGGTGCCCAAGATACCAATGTTAGTCTGGATAAAATAGAAGTAAATTCGCTGACTTATGCTCTGACACCTCCAGGCACCAATTTCGTGAATACAAAGCATGAGTCACTACAAAATCCTCAGATTTTTATCAACAGTCCCAATGGTCAGATTTTTGGTCTTGGCATTGAGTCACTGAAGAGTGTCACAAAGGCATCCTAGGGAGGAGCTGGCCCACCAGAGGCTGACCACAGCACTCTGCATCAGGCACAAACAGTAGAAGGAAACAATGGTGAGAAAGGGATAGCAGAGGAGGTGGTGATGGTGGTGTGTGTGTGTGTGTGCGTGTGTAAGGAGAGATGTTTGTGCCAGTAGGAATGGAAGCTTCATAAGACACATTTTGTCTTTTTTGCCTACTGTTCTGTCCCTAGTGACTGGTACATAGTAAATATGTGTTTATGTGTTGCACAGATGAAAGAATGAGCAGGGAGCAGGCTCACACGTGTTAGCTCATGTGTAGAAGGCATTTTGAACACAGAGGCATGAGTGTGAATGAATAAAATGGGTGCAGATTTACGGATGGAGGGCATGCAAGTATGTGTGTGTAAGTATTCCTATGTCATCCATCATCATAATCACAACAGTTTGTCATGGAGCACCTTACGGGGGCCCACATCCTTCTGCACCTGCAAGGAGCAGCAGTCCACACTTAGACTCCTCCTGTACCCCTTGTTCTTATCAAAATACATCCAGGCCCTTAAGGCATGCTCTCTGCAACCATGCTGCGGTCTGAAGAGCACTAGTTCTGTGTTGTGGCAGCTCTGCTGTGTGATCTTAGGCAAGCCACTTAACCTCTCTGAGCCCCCTTTCTTCTTTAGTTCGATGGCCATCCCTCAGGGCTATTGTGTGGATGACCTGGAATAAGTGAGATCAGAGTGTAGAAGTGTTTTGTGAAGTGCCCAGGCATATGCAGACAGGGAAGATTATCTGGTGTTAGGAAGCGATCAGGGAAGCTGACAATCTCGGCTGAAATGACAACTGGCCAAGGCCAGAGCCCTGCGCCATCTCCCTGCTGGCAGCTTCAGCCCTAGAACACAAGACATTAGGTCTCTGCCCTGGCAGCTCTGCTGGTCCCACCTCTGGCCCAGCACTCTGTCCCAGCTTTCCCTGTTCCAGGGGAACCTGTGTCTGGGGGCAGAGGTGGATCCAGGAAGCATCCCCCTCCCCCCAAGCTGGGTCCCACCTCACCGCAGAGTCCACGGCCCTGGGCTTGGCTGGCTTTGCTGGCCTCCAGGATCATGAGTCCTGAGCTGTGGAGCCACTGGATCTGGATGTGTGATGGTGTCCGGATCACATACATGTGTCCTGTGTCCTCAATTGTGAACCCGTACCTGCTCACAGGGGGCCACACAGGCTGCAAGTCCACAAACACCTTGTGGGGGAGGGTGTTCAATGTGAGCACAGCTTGTCTGCCTGTCCATCCGTCCCTCCCTCCCTCCATCCATCCATTTATCCCACTAGCAGTTATGAAGCATCTGCTCCATGGCAGGCTCTGTTTCAGGCACACGCAGCCAAGACACAGTCCAAGGTGGCATGGAAAAGTTCTAAAAACATGTTATGAGCACAAAACAATGAAACAAGAAATGCAACAGCTGGAGGCAGGCGACATCTACACGCCCAAATAATCCTGAGCCCTTCTAATCACTCTCTTTTTTTCTGATTCTGCTCAGATCATTTCTTCTGGGAGACTGACCCTAAATCCCCAGCCGCTGGGTTGGGTACCCCTTTCTCTGGGGTCTCCCCAGCTCTGTGCTGTCCTTTAAGACAGATTTGTTCCCTCATCAAGGCCCTCCATGGGCTGTGAGTTTCTTAAGGGCAGAAACTGTGTCTCACTCACCTTTGAATCCCCAGCACCTGCCTTTGGGCCTGACATGAATTGGGGGCTCAAGCAATGTTTGTTAAATATGCAACACTTTAAACTCAAAGCTACAACCCCTGCTACTTACAGACAAGGTTAAATTTGTATGTATTATTAGTTTTACTATGTGGAAATGGGAGATGAAAATATTAGGATTTTTAAATATTTATAATGACTTTATACCCTCCCATCCAAGAATCACTGTTTTATTAATCACTTTGCAAATTATCCAGTGCATAAACTACTGTGTTGAATAGAGGGAGCCCTAGCCCAGTAGTCGGAAAACTTTGACCTTGGGCAAGTCCCTGGCTCTCTCAATCTAGCCTTCCGAGCTGTACAGACAGGGCCATGGGCTCCACAATGCTGAAGCACCTGGGATGAAACCCAGGGAGTTTTATGCTTAAGCCTCCATCTCATGGAAAACCCACTGCCCTAAGCCTTGTTCCTGAGAGTCTCACAAGGTGTGGCCCTTGTGTTCTATGTTCAAGAGCAGATTCTAGTAACAGGGCTGCAGGTCTGAGCTCAGGAATAGGTGGGGAGAGCCGACACTTTGGGACCTGAGGAAGAGATGAGTCAGCCCTACTCACCCTCCCCCTGGGAAGAGCTAAGGCAGAGCCTTCGGGGTGGGTACCCCACAGAGGGTGGGCTGTGGCTGGGCACCAGCCTCCTTGACAGAGGTGGGCTTGATGTGAAGCCGATGCATCTTAGTGTGTTCACATGGCCTTATATTTTTGTAAAAATTGCAGAAGTGAGATATTTTAACCACAATCATTTAAGGCTACTGTCTCGCCATTTAACTTCTTTTCGGTCGCAATATTCCTCCTGGTACACTTCCTCCCCTGACATGAAGAGTGGCCACAAATATTCTAATTAAAATCACCTCCAAATATAACTAATTTTGCATTATTTTTCTTTTAGAGGATCCCTCCCTTCCCTTACTCCCAGTTGTGAATAAGCCTCAAAGCCCCTCCTCCCCTGATGCCCCGCCCCTTGCCTGACTGCTGCCCTTCCCTGGGGGCTTGCTCTTTGATGCACTCACCTTCCGGTTGAAGCGGTCAATGGTGACCTGATGGGTCAGGTGAGTCACATTCAGCATCACCAGGCAGAATGGCGGCCAGTTCAGGTGCCCCTGCAGAGAGAACCCAGCCCTCATCTACCTGGAGCCCTGCTGCCGCCTCCTCCTGGGGAGCAACTCTTCCCCCCCAACCCAACCTTGCCTCAGTATGCTAGGGGCACCCACTGGGGTTGTGCAGATGGTGCACAGAGTCCCACAGAACATTCTGCTTCCACCTGACCTCCTGCAAGCCCCCCAGAAAGCTGCCTCCTTTCACCTGGCTCATGGGAGCATCCTAGTAGGCGGTTCCCTGCAGCCAGCACCCTTGACCACAGGCCATATCCTAGGGGTGGCATCCCAGCTCCTCTGCATTTCAGTGCCTCTCACAGGGGCCTAGGCAGCTGGGAACGGTGCAGGCCCCAGGAAGGGCCAGGAGGTGGCGCTCCACTCACTCTTTCCCTAGGCGCTGGTTCCAGAAGAGCCCCATGACTGAGACAGACGGAGCTGCTGCAGGGGCCTCTTCATCTGTCCTCGCCTCTGATAACCCTCAAAACCCAACTCACTGCTCAATCTCCCCTCCAAACCTAGTCAGGTCCCAAGGCCCCAGCAGGAAGGGAAGCCAGGGACAGTCACCAGGTTGGCACTTTTGCAGTCGAGGACGTGAACAGTGACCATTTCATCGGGGCTCTGGCTGAGGATGTAGATGGCCTCCTTGAACAGGGCTACATAGCTCCCGTCGAAGGTGACAAAGCTCAGATCAGGGAAGATTGAGCACCGGCCTGGGGAGGACAGGGACGAGAAGAATAAACAGATGCCCCTGGGGGCCAAGGCCACCCAGGAACATGAGGCCTTCTCCTGGGTGATCCAGAGGCCTTGGGGGGCTGGACGGTCACACAGAGATCAGAGGTCACAAGGGTAGGAAATCTGCCAGGTCAGGGGTCAGAGGTCCCACAGGGGGTTCATGTCAGGGTTACCCTGAGGCTGGAAAGCACACAGGAGAGGGGCAGAGATTGTGCCGGGTTCAGGGTACGAGAAAGACATGGGAGGCGCCCGCGGACCCCACGACTCACAGGCACACTCCCAGAAGGGGCAGCAGCGGTCACCGCCCACCCTCACTGCGAGGCCCAGGACCCCACAGCTAGGAGGTGCAGTGCCCTGGGGACAGTGCTGGGACTGGTTCACTCGGATCAGTTGGCCCTCCAGGCAGATGTGGCGGACGCAGTCCTGCTCGGCGATTGGCTGGGGCACAGGGTGGAGGAACAGCCTGAGCGATCCCCTTGGGACCACGGTCACTCGTTCCCCTGCCCCACCTACCCCCAAGCCGTGAGGGCACAGATCCTTACCCCATAGGTTCTGGCAGGTAGGGGACCCTGAGGTACAACGGCAAGGGAATGGTGCCTTCATCCTCCCTCCACCCACCCAACACACCACTGGGGGCCTAGGGCTGGGCTGAGTGAGACTGGGGTCAGGGGACTGAGTCCCAGAGAGTCTGCACATCCACCTGGCCCTGCAGAGAGTTCTAGGTACATAGCAGGTCCGCTAGCTCAGACTCGTAGAAACCCAAGCACACGCACGCACACACAGTTTCTCTCTTTCCTTACAAACGCACAGACATATACCACCTTGCAACACCACACATCACATGCACAAGAACACACACAGACAGATGAGCGTTCACATGGAGTCCCACACACGTGAACACAAACGAGTTCACACACAGTCCCATATGGGCACACACACACACGCAATGCACACAACAGCACACCAAGTCATCCAATGGGGCCCTGGGTCCCAGGTGGGGCATGGAGGGATCTGCTATGGCATAGAGGCCCAGAGGAGCTTGGAGAATTTGCAGGCTCCAGGAGCTTGGGGCAGGGGTCAGGATGGTGACTAAACGGCCATCTGGCAGCCTGGAAGCTGGCTAAGGAGACACTGCCGCCGATCTTGAGGATGTGAGAGCACGATGGTGTCCAAGCCCCGGGGCACAGGAGGAGGGAAGGCATGGAGGGTTCACATACAGGGGCAGAACCCTGACAAGTCACTCACGACACAGATTTCAGATGTACTGGCTTCAGTGGTGGTGGCCAAGGACTCGGCTGGACCTGCCGAGATGCTCTGGGCTGGAGCCGAGCGCCCAGATTGCTCGGTGGTAGCCTCTCCCTCCGGCTCTGCTTGGGGCTGAGGTCCTGCCGAGGTGCCATGCGCCTCAGCCAGCTGGGGGAGCAGAACCAGCGAGCTCTCTCGGGAGGCCGTCCTGGCTGAGACTCTGCTCAGTGGGTAGGACGTGGGCACCAGTGGTACTGTGCCAGCCCAGGGGCCCTCAGCCTCCGTCACCAAGGTAGCAGCAGTGTGGGCCACAGCAGGCGTGAGCTCTGTGGGGCCCCCCTGGGCAGAGCCATATATCCAGGTGGGCTGAGACACTTGCTCGGACAGGATGGCCATCTTCTCCGTGGTGCTCTTTCGTGGGCCAGCAGCAGATACTGTGGAGGCCACCCCCCCAGCCAGAGCCACAGCCACGACCCCAGAGGCTGGCAGCGTGGCCCCCAGAAGCAGGTCTGGAGCTGTGCCTGTTGCCTGAGGGACCACATGACTGGGCGGGTGCACCTGGGCCAGGACAGCCTGGGTGAGAGGCAGTGCGGGACTGAGTGTCCGAGCAGGCAGAGTCGTGGCCACGGCGGGAGATGCGGCCTGTTGCTGCAGTGGAGGGGGGATGGCAGAGACGCTGGGGCCGGGCGTGGCCACTGGGGCAGACGTGCCCACCTTGGCCAGGGGCAGGCTGGTGTCGGGAGGCAGACCAGAGAGGAGCTGGGGCTGCCGAGTTGACTCCAGAGATGTGAAGGGTGTGGCCCCCAGCCCACGAGCGACTGTGGACAGGCTGGCGGCAGTTACAGGCCCCGAGGGCAGAGCGGGAGGCCTGGCGGCTGCGGTGGCATGCGGAGCGGGGTGGAGCGGGGCCGTGGGGAATGGGCTTGGCAGTGGGGATGCTGGTGGGCCCGTGGCCTGGCTGGGCCCAGGTTGGACCTTCTCTGTGGATGGCGCTGTCTCCACCATCTCAGTCACCAGGGGACTGGCAGGAATCTGTTCTGCGGCTGTTCTAGACTCAGCTGGGGGGCTGCTGGGACTGGAAATGCTCTGGGACTGTACGGGACGGGGGATCCCTGTCCCCGTCATGACCTCCGTTATTGATGGTGTCGGCAAAGCCTCGTGGGATCCTGAGGAAGTGGGAGGCCTGGAGGTCACTGCAGGGGAAGCCACAGGCCTGGAGGAGGGACTTGCGGGCAACTCCAGGCTCGGGGAGGGCTGGAGGGGTGTCGTCTTAACAGGCAAGGAGCCAAGGCCTAGGACCGTCACGGCTTTGGTCACGAGAGGGAAGCGAGGTGCAGGGGGTGACAGGGAGGAGACTGTGATGTTGACGCTTCCCGCAAAGATCACAGTCACCCTGGTCGTCTCCATGGCACCCGACCCCATGCCTGATGTGGGCATCTGCTGTGAAAGGGGAAGGGATGAGGGCTCTGGGACACGAGGGGTGGCCAGGTGGCTGGCGGTCACTCCCGTGCTGGCTGGGGCCTCTGTGGGGTGCTCAGGGACGTTAAATGCAGTGACCCCCGGTGGCTGCTTCTGAGTGGTCTGGGTGGGGCCTGGAGACAGAGCTGGCCCCTCAGTGGCTGCCACGGGTGCGTTCAGGGCCGTGGTGAGCGGGATAGCTGGCGTGGGTGCTGGCCTGTGGGATGGGGCCCCGGGAGCTTCCTGTGGAAACTGCAGCTCCTCGTCACTGGGGGTGGGCAGCTCTTGACCGGGAGGCAGGGTCTCGTTGCCAAAGGCCTCCGTGGGAACCAAAACCATAGGCTCCACACCTGGGGCAGACCAGAGAAGAGGCTCAGCCAGTGGGGCGACTGCTGCCGCAGGGGTCATCACTGGGCAGGGCTGTGATGTGGGGCTCCTGGGCTGGCACCCTTGGTGAGGGGGGTAGGCAGCTTCTGACAGCTGGTCAGGGACTCTGTCACGTGGCGTTAGATGGCCCAGAGAAGTCAGCAGGTCTGGACCCTGTCCCACACCTCAAACCCTGAGCCCAGAGCCCAGAGACCTCAGGTCTAAGTCTGGCCGCATTCTCAACACGTGACCCAAGCCAGTTCCCTTCCCCACATGGGCCTCATTTTTTCTGTGAACTGGGGGGAATGGACCAGGTGAGGTCCCTGCCTGCTCTAGAGTGCTCTCCTTCCAGAGGCCCCTGTGCTGACCCTGTTTCACCAGGGACCCGGGGGGTTTACAGGTCCAAGGAGGGATGAGAAGTCCAGGCCACTCACAGTCCTCCAAGTAGACGCATCTCTGTGTGACTTGATCCAGGACCCTGGGGGTGGGGCACACAGGCACACAGCCTTCCACCCTGAGGACAGAGCAGGGGGCCAGTCAGCGGTCTGGAGCACCAGGAGGGCCACCGCCTTTCACCTGGACGGAGCACAGACCTCATCCTTTCTCATGACACACGTGTGTGTGTGTGCATCTCATGTACACACTCACATGAACCTCCGTGGAGACAGCATGTACAGGAGCACACATACCCAAACATGCATGCTGCACACTCCTGCCCTCAGACTGAGAGGAAAACACAAAGTCTGGTTATGTGCACACTTGTGCCCACACTCACACATGCACACGTGTCTCCATTTATGCGCATTCTCACATTCCTCCTCCACACCTGCAGGACTCAAAGCCATTCACGTGGATACATATACGTCCACACAGTCCACCAAAACATCAGTGTACCTTATGCACACACACCCAGCTGCACCAACACCCAGATACATGCAGCTTATACGCATGTACATACACACAGCTGTGTACAGCTGTGCACCCACAGCTACCCTTTGTACACCCACAGGGCTCAACTATACACACATGTGCACAAACTGACATTCACATATGCCCACATCAGGCAGGTTCACTCTGGTTCACACACATCCCCATACCCAGTACACAAAACATACCTACACAAGTACATGTGAATACACACACACCACAGTACATGCTCATGCCTAAACCCACAGACTGCATATAAACCCATTCACTCAGGTGTATGCTCAAATACACTGAGGTACACACCTTGAATCCATGCCACCTCACCTGGGCACATCCTGGCAGCTGGCTGCCCGTGGGTCCTGGCAGGTTTGGAAGCAGGGGCTGGCACAGGCATCGTAGTGCCACTCACAGGTGGGGTAGGGAGCCCCTGAGCGCTTGGCATCTGGAAAGGTGCCCCAACCCGAGACAGTGAGACAGCCCCAGCTCCTGATCAGGTGCCAGAGCACAGAGGTCATCCCACCTCAGCCCACGCCCACCCTGCTCCGTGGAAGAGATAAATGGACTCGTGGAAGAGATAAATGGACTCGTGCAAGAAAAGTGGAGACCGAAATGAGATGAAATGAAACAAAACAAAATCAAATCAAATCAAATCCAACCTGAGGGGAAACCATATTCCTGAGAGCTGAGGTCGGTGGCTGGGGGATCTTTGGGTCGGGACTCTGGGAACTTGGTGGAGGGGCTGAGGACCGGGGGTGGGGTGGGACTATGGAATGGGCAGTTGGAGTTGGGCTTTCAGAGGCGGCCAAAGAAGAGGCTGGGACCCCTGATCTTTCCATAAGGCTGCCTTGTCACCCTGACCTTCTGGGACCTTGGTGGCCAGGCTTGCCCCCTTAGACCTTGGTAGCTAACAATAATAATAACAACAGCCAACTCTTAACACCAAGCACTACACTCAACATTTCACAAGTATTCACTCATTAATCCTCACAGTAATTCGATGAAGTAGCACTATTATTATCCCCATTTTACAGAAGAGGAAACTGAGCACAGAAGATGCCGGGAATATTAAACTTTCCCAAAGGAGATTTCCTCAAAAAAGGCCTTGTGGCCAGTGCCTTGACAAGTGAAGGATCCTCAGGGAAAGTCTGGAGCCCTTAGGGGGCTTCGAGGCAGACAAGACCCCAGACCATGTTGGCACGAGTGATCAGTCTCTGAAACCATGGTCTGAGCTGGGAGGTGTGGGCAAGCTCCCCAGCAGGCTGGAAGGAGCAATCCCACCCGGGCAGCCCCATCCTAACGAAGCCCCATCCCCAGTCCCCAGCCTGCTGCTGACTGTGAAGGAGCCTGCTTTTGTAAGATCCTTGAGACCAGAACTAGGAACTTACATCTGGGGAGCACCTACTCTGAGCCAGGCCCAGAGCAAAGCCCGGGAGATACGGTCAATCCTCGCAACAACCTTCTGAGGCAAATACCCCCGTTGCACAGATGAAGAAACAGGGTCGAGGAGAGGGGAGCTGGGGCTCCTCCGAGTGCCAAGGCCCGGGATCAGGACTGTCTGCCTTCAGGGCCTGGGTGTCTTCCAGCAAGGGACACAAGTCCTGCCATCACAGCCAGTGATGAATCTGCCCTGGGTGGGGTTCACTGGTGGACTTGATAGGTGACCACTGAATGTCAGAGTGAGCTGGCCCAGCCCTGGGCTGGGAGCGGTGGGGGATGATAAACGAAAGGCTGACTGGGGACATATTTACACATGTGTACATGTAAATGGATCCATTCATACAGCACAAACATACATGTGCACGTGCAGGACAGAGAGGCCAGCCTGGAGCAGTAAGGAAATTGTGATCACTGTCTCAAGGGTTTAGGCAGAGGACAACTACTTTTGGGGCTCACCCACCTGGCAGGGAGATGGCAAAGCCCTGGAACCCACTGGTCTCAGCTGGAAAGGGCACGAAGCTGCCCCATCACCGCCCAGGTTCTTGGGCCTCTCATGGGAGCCAGGGGGGCTGTGGCCTCCTCAGGCTGTGCCCCAGTGGGCAGTCTTTGAGCTCACAGGACAGGCATGTGCCCCCATCAGCAAGAAACCTGAGCCTGCGGGCTGTCAAGCTGCGGCCACAATGATCACTTTTCTCGCTTCCACAAAGGCCGCCCTATTTTTAGACCTTGTAAATGGCCTGTGGGAGTAGGCAGGACCCAGGAAGCTGGCTGGGCCCCAAGTCACAATGCCCAAGGCTCCCTAGGCCACCAACAAGGAGGCCGGGCCCCCTCCCATCTCAGGGGTGGCACCCACGTGGCTTCCCTGTGTCAGAAGAGTGAGGATCTCGTCTCTTGGAGGCAACTGGAAGGATGAGGTGGGAGGGAAGCTGAGTCAGGGGCGGAGGAGCTGAGGGCGACGCAGGGTGGACACCTACCCAGAAGGCGGAACAGCGTGCCCCGGCGGAAGGCCTCCGTGTGCTCGTACAGTCGGAGGGCCAGCACTGGGCCCAACACGTAAAGGAAGGCCCCAGGCTCCGCCAGGGACTCGAGGGCCACCAGGCCCGCACGCCACGAGTGCAGCGAGAAGGAGGCATGGTGGTGGAAGGCATCGCTGGCCTGCCACTTGGCCAGCTCCAGAGACCCGTTGGCCATGACGTGGAGGAAGAAGTTGGGTCTGTCCGCTGCCTCCAAGGATATCACATCTGGGTCTGCAAAGAGCCACGAGGGTGAGGTCAGCAGAGAGAGGTCCGGATGCGGGGAGTGGGCAGATACCCAGGCACCGTCTGCAGTCTCAGCGACTCAGGACTGGGTCCTGCTCCTCCAAGCCTGCCCGCCTCCCCTCAGCGCACCCACCTGTGCCTGCTGGCTGCCCCTTGGCACATACCACCTCCACCCGAGGGAGGGAAGGTTGGGGGTTAAAGCCCCAATGCAGAGCCTTGGGGAGGTGACTGAACTATCCCCTCCTCCCTCCGTCCCCCTCTCCTTCCTTCCATTCCCTCCTTCCTTTCTTCCTCCTTCTTTCCCTCTCTCCACCTTCCCTCCCTCCTGCAAACATCTCTGAGGCCCCTCCGTGTACCATGTGCTAGTCTAGATGCTAGGGATACAGCAGTGAGTAGGACAGACAGAAACAGCTGTCCTGGTGGGGTTCTGTTCTATGGGACGCACTAGACAAGCTGGGGTTTGCTGATTTGTCAGTTTTCTTGGTCCCGCTCCTCACAGAATCCCAGAGGGTGAGAGCTGGGGGACCTGAGGCTGAGCCCAACCCACGGCAGGGACACTGCCCCAGAGGTGGAAAGGGGCCTGCCCAGAGGCCTAAGAGCTGGGCTCCGCTGTCCTCTCTCCTATCTCCACGCTGCTGGGTGGATCTCCCCTGCCCCCCACCACAGGGCCCTGCAGGGTCAGGGCCCAAATGCACAAGCAGGTGTCCGGAGTCCCGGCCCGCCATGGCTGGCTGTGCTGTGGGCAAGTGAATTCACGCCTCCAGGCTGTGAGGGACGAACGGTGTGTGAAAGGCCCAGCACAGGGCCTGGTGTGTCTCCCCCTCCCCCCATCACCCCTCCACCCCATGGCCCCAGGAGATACTGCACAGAGCTCCTGTTAGACCTCCCTGGGCAGCTGTGAGAAGAAATGAGGTAACTGGGGGAAGAATCAATTCTTCATGTCAACAACAACTGCTATTGATCAGGACTTAACCCTGTGCCGGGCACAGTGCTGAGCAAGCTCTCTACCCGCTGCTTGTAGTAAATTCCAAGAGAGCCCTGTGAGGCGGTGAATTCATTCATTCAGCAGCTAACACTACTGAGGCCCCCACCAGGGGCCAGGCACCGTTCCAGGCACTGGGGACACAATAGGGGACAAAACGACAAATCCTCTGTCCTCACAGAGCTGACATTCAAGTAGCGGGTGGTGGGTGGGGAGTAAACATAATGAACAAGCAAATTCTATAACAGGTTAGAAGGCGATGACATTGCATCCCCATTTTACAGATGAGGGCGGTGAGGCCTAGAGTCACACTGACGGTGGAAAAAGGAGGCAGGATTGGAGCCCAGGCTCTTAACCACTGCGCAGTCAGCCCCAGGGATGGGATCCAGGAGTGGGCATGGGGCAGCCCAGGCGGGTAGAGTGCTGAGTCCCTCGCTGGGTGACCTCAGGCAACTCACTTCTCCTCTCTGGGTCTCGGCTTTCTTGTTTGTGAAGACTGGAGTTGGCCTAAATCAAGGTTCTCAACCATTTGTCCTGAAGTCCTTCTAACGGGGGGAGAGGCTGAAAGCCAGACCTAGAGGTACAGTTGTTTCTCGGTACACCCGCCCCGGTACCAAAATCCAAGGATGCTCAAGTCCTTTACATGAAATGGCCCAGTACAGTCATCCAACCGTATTCGTAGGTTTCCATCTGAAATTCCACCCACGACTGGTTGAATTCGTAGATGTGGAACCGTGGATACAGAGGACTGACTGTACAAAGTCTCGTGTTTTACCTTAAATAATCAAATGATTTTTTACCTTCCATTCTCTAAATTTTATTTCTCTTTTAATATCTCTGTTTGGGAGGAGCCTGACAAAAGTGACAGCCTGGTTGCTGTCACTTGCAAGTGATGTCCCCTTGGGTAAGTTACCAAACCTCTCGGGGCCTCAGTTCTCACATCTGTAAATTGGGAAAATAATAGCACTTAACTCCTAAGATTGTTGTGAGGGTTAAATGAGTTATTATATATGAAGCACTTAGAACAGTGCCCAGCACACAGCAGGTGCTACAGAAGAGTGAGGTATTGTTAATATAAATCAGTAACCTCCTCCAAAAATCTTTAAGTAAAATTGATAGTCCAGGGAGATGTACCAGGTTGTGGCTTGCGTCCCTTTAGTACATCCTATAGGACATCAAGACCATGAGAGTGAGAGGCTCAGGCCAAATGACTGCTGAATCCTCCTCTCTGTGGTATCTTCTGCTCTCCATTTCTTCCCATCACAATCTTACACATCCTTCAAGGCCAAATTCAAGAGACACCTCCCCGACGTAGCCACCCCAAATCTTACCTGGAAGGTATGTTCTCTTCTGTTGTCCAGTACTCTGGGCACAGCACAGGGAAGGAACACAGGATGGGGTGGGAGTGGGAGCCTGGGTCCTCACTGGGCCCTGCCCCCAGCTGCCCAGGAGACCCAGGTCTGAGATGGAGGCTGGCCTTCACAGCCTCTGGGCATCCCATCCACAGTGACATTCTCCAGGGCCAGGCTACTCTAGGGTTTGCTTAAAATGCCATAAAACCACTGGAAAATCAACACCCCCTCTAGACTAGACCTTACTTACTGGGCTAAAATACTGAATGGAGAACAGAAAATTCCCACTAAGCAGATGGTCCATTACATCTGGAATGTTATAAGACACCCTTCCTTCTTCAAGCAGGACCACACAGATCTGGGGGTCAGGAACGTCTAGGGAGGAAGTGTTCCCTTTTGCGGCAGTGGGGATGCTCCTGGCCCTCCTGTGGCCCAGTCCCTGGCTCCTCACTCCCAGGTTTCCTCGTGCAGTGACGTGATTCCTCCTGGCACCTCCTACTGTACCCCTGGCTCACCCCACCATGGACATCCCCTTAGCTGTGCCTGGGATGTCCCTCCCCTCCTTAAAGCCCTTCCATGGCTCCCCACTGCCCTCAGGATAAAGATCCACCTCCTGAGCTTGGCTTACAAGTCCCTTCCTGGCTCCTTTCAACCCTTCAAGGGACAACACTTATTCTAAGAAGCCTCTCCTGACTCCCCAAGACTGAGTTAGGGGCTCCTCCTTCCCACAGGCATTGTAACTGTCTTTGACGTGTCTGTCCCCTGGATGGGACTGTGGACTTCTGGTGGGCAGGGGTCGTGTCTCTGATGCCACTGATTCCCCAGTGCCCAGCTTGGTGCCTGGCATGGGAACAGGGCTCAATGAAAGGGAGGGAGGCAAGGAGAGAGGAAGGGGAGGAGGAGAGGAGGAAGAGAGAGAGAGAAAGAGAGGATGATCCTCGTAACTAGATAAACCACAGACATGAGAATCTGAGAACTTAAATTCTTAGGCTGGAATGAACTGAGATGTGTGTTGGTTCAAGATTCTGGTCGATGCTGGGATTGGCTTCACGGACCAACCCTGTTATTAGGGAGATACTGACTAGATGGGACCAACAGGATTTGCGGGGAGAAACCCTGATCAGTGATCACAGTGACCACACACTGGGACACACACAAATGGCCACAGAAGAGAAGGCTTCCTAGCACTGGTGAACTGAGGCCTTGGCTGGCCCAGCGCCCAACACAAACACCACCGGCGGTCACTCCCCACCGGGCAAGGTCCTGCCACCCCTCAGGCACTACTGAACTCTGAAGAGAAGACGGTGCCCACTACAGCTAAGCCCTTTAGGTCTGCTTGCAGTCTGAGACCCAGGAGGCTGGCTAGTTCCAGGTGTGCCTCAGTCTGTGTAACCCACCAGACCAGAACTCAGGACCATAACCTGAGCAAATCAAGAGCCCACTCCTCCATTCACAGGAGAAGGTCCCACTGGAGTTAATATAACAGCCAGTTCCCCTCTGGTATTTACAGTCTATCTAGTCTTAAAAATAGAGAGGAGAAGTGGGGAGGGGGGTAGGAAGAGGGAGAGTAAGAAGGAAATTTAGGGGGAGGGATGGGAAGTAGTAGTTATTGCCACCCAGCTTTTCTGGAATACAGCTGCTGTGTGAAGCAAGGTCCAAAGGGACGTCTAGGCCTTGGCCTCTCTGGTTTTTTCAAGAAGAAGACAGAAGGTGTTTCTTGAAAGAGGCTAAGAGGCTGACCCAGAACCCTGTCTCAACTGGGAAAGGGGTGCCTGCTGGAGCCCCACATTTCTCCAGCTACTATAGCTGGCTTAGGGTCGTAGCATCCTCCCCTCCTCCAGCACCTGCTTCCCTCCACCAAGTGCTGGAGTGGGGCCAGAGGGTGGGCCTTACCGTGGGCCTTGGCCTTGTAGAGGGCAGCCGTCAGCAGGAAGTTCACAATGTCCCCCGGCGCCACATCCTCTGCTCTCACTAGGACTATGGCAGCACCTGCCACCTTCATGGCCACCAGGGCACCACTGGCTGCCAAGCTGGCCAGCTGGTAGGGGCCCTTACCTAGTGCTGGAGAGAGGGGGCCCAGTCATAAGCCCTGCCGCCCTGGGACTGTGCCCGCCTCCCATCACTACCTGCCCAGCCCTGCCAGAAGCGGGAGGAGAGAGGATGCTAAAGAGCTCCTCTTGGTCACGCCCCTCACCCCCGGCCCCGGGGACCTTGATTCCCATGAAAAGGAAGGGACGGGAGCCCCAGGCTGCCAGCCCCTGACCCTCTGCACAGCACCTAAATCACTTCACAGGAAGCCTGGAAACAAGGCCACCCCTGGGGGGCATCTGGGCCCCCCAAACGTCTCTCCATGGGCCTTTCCCCCTGCCTCAGACTCTTCCATTCCAGCTGCTGCACTATTCAGAGTCGCCTCTGGGAGAAGATGCCAGACCCGGTCTCTACCCACCTGAGGTCTGAAGGGTAAAGGCCAGGAAGCCTTGGGCTCAGCATGTGTGTTTATCTATTTATTTCAAACACGCATCACCTCTGTGTCTCTTGGGTTCCTGCGGTGGTCGGTTGTCAGTAAGCTGGACAGGGGCATGGGTTTCCTAGACCACTGCAACAGCCCTCATAACTGACCTCCCAGCCTCTGGTGTGGCCCGCCCTCCAGTCACCCTCCTAGCCACACTCCCTTCGGCGACTCCTCAGTGGCTCCCCTTTGTCCTCAGGATAGACTCCAAGAGCCCAGCTTGATTCAGGGGCCCTTCACGCCCCAACCCCTGCCACTGTCACACTGAATTTCTCTCGCTCTTCCTTGTAAGAGCTGTGCTGTGTCCTACCTCCTGTCTCACTCGCGCTGTCCCACCCACTCAGCGCAGTCCCCCCCCACACCCCGTTCTGTGCCCGGGGCCAACGCCTCCTCAATCTCTGGGGCCCAGCTCAAATGTCACCTTCGTGGTGAAGCTCTCCCGGCACCCTCTCCCACCGCACGCAAGCGTCCTCCCTCCCCTGTGCTCCAGCGGTCTCGGAGCATGGCTCATGCCGATCACAGCTCTTATGAGGAGGGTCTCGATCGGGGGTCCACGTCTGTCTTCCCTACCAGAAAGGACACAGGCAGTGCTGTGCTGGCTTAACAATCAGCTCTCACAGAATGAACAAGCAAACAAAACCCCATTTGGTAAAGTTTGCTGATTTCCGTGAAAAAATACTCCCACCAGTGGTCAACTTCAAACTACCGACTGAATGTGGAGTGAAGAACACACAGTGGGTTCTAGAAAGCCAGGGTGGGCCGGCTCCAGAGCACCACTGGGACAGGTCTCATTAACTGGTGAATCCCCAGCGCTCGGTAAAGGCCTGGACCAAAGAAAATGTTGGTAGAAGAGCAGAGCAAGAATGGGTGGGTGGGTGGGTGGGCGGGTGCAGGATGCTAGAAACAGCTTGTCCTTTGCCAGTTACTGCCACCCAAAATGCCACAGAAGGGAGAACACTCTGCTCAGAGCTGTCTTGCTGAAATGTCTTGCCTGGTGTCAGACAGACCCCGCCTGTGCAGGGACTGCAATCCTCCCATTGCAGATTCCTGCCGTCAGGGGTTAAAGGTTTGGGCCATCAGGAGCCCCTTGAGGCTAGCATTTTGGTGGGACTGCAGGCACTGTGAATGATCATGTTGTACCCTGGTCCAGCCCTCATCTCACGGATCCCCTAACTGGAATCCTTGTCTCTCTAGTCAGTCCCCCCACTATTTCACCCACTATACTCTCGCCAGAGGACGTTTCTCAAACCAAATCTGATAATGCAGTTATGTGAGGACGGAGCCTTGGGCCTTTACCTGTACAGGCCTGCTCCTGGCAGGATGGTGCCTGGAAGTGGGGGCAGAGGGGACCTCAGAAGTCAAAGGTGAATGGCACCAAGGACTTGATGAGTATCTAATTCTGCCAACCTGGCCCCACCGCACAAAGATCAGCGCTGAAAACTACTCCTGGGCAGCCCTCCAATCCCACCCAACTCCAGTGATTAAATTGACTCATGGATTCTAACACTGGTCATTAACCTCCCTGGGGTCTTTAGTCATGACCTGGTTAATGCAGAAGTTGGAGCATATCCTGGTGCCCTGCAACACTGGCTAAACTTAAAGATGAATCTGACAGGCTGTGCCAGACTGTAAGTTTCGCCCCAGCAAAGGAAGAGCAGTTTGCATTTGCCTTTGCCAACTCAAAACTTCAGGAAACCCAAGACAATGTCCTGTGGGCCTGATGAGCTAGATTATGAAAGCTATGGGGCAGCACGTTGGTGCAAATGGGGTTTTCACTTCCTGGTGAAGCTGCCCCGCATGAGCACATCCCCGGGAAGCTAGCCTGGCCTGGGCTCTGGACAGAGGCTGCAGGAGCTGCTGGAGACAGAGTTCCGGGGCATCCCTGGGCCTTGCACTGTCAGGGCTCTGTCTGCATGACTGCTCCTCCAGGGCCAGCAGGGCCTCAGGATGGCTGCTACTGTTGTGGCCCCAGGGCAGGGATGGCAGTGCCCCAGCTTTCAAGGCTCCACCTGGGGAGGATGAGCTTACCTTTGTTAAAGAAGTCACAGTCATGTGCTGAAAGAGAGAGAACAGAGACTTCTTGAGAAGCCTGGAACAGATGCGCAGGGCCAAAGCCCCATCCCAGCCCTCTCTCCTTCCCCAAGGGGTGGACCTGGCCTGTCTCCCAAACACCAAGATTCAGACATGGTCATTAGATCCAGATATCTTAAGGTGTAGGAAATACAATGGCTCCCTCTCTGTGCCCCTAACACAAAGCTCAAAGCCTGGCCCAGAGTAGGCATTCGGCATGTACCAAATGAATGAATGAATGAATGAATGAATGCTGGGACAGAAGGGTATGTTTTGTGTGACCTCAAAGGGCAATTTCCAATCGGAAATGTCGTGGAAGGTCCTGGAGGAATGCAAGCACAAGATAGAAGTCGGTCTTTCAACAGCCTTGAGTAGGAAGGGACCCAGGGCCTCCAGAATCCAAGCCTTTTTCAGGCCCCTGGGTGCAGTCTCCATCAGGTTTTGATAAGCTCCTCCAAGTATGTGCTCCATACGCCCCCTAGTGGCGCAGCACAGCACCACAGCTTGTTCCCCTGGCACGTAGGCCACGGATTCCTCAGTCCGCTGGGATAAGCTGGGGATTTTGCAGGGGGGACCTGAAGCCAGGAGCAAGACCATGAAAAGCCAGTTGACCGAGTAGACCTGGGACAAAGGCTGAGGAGGGGTCTCCCTCACTCACAGGCATGGTCTGAAGACAGCCACCAACTCCACCCCACACCCCCAAAGCCCCATGATGAACACTATTTCTTTGCATTTGGCATTGCCCTCTGGAAACAGCACCAGGAATCAGCAGACTGACCCACCACGTGGCTATGGGTAAGTATGTGCTTTTCCTCACTTGTGGACTCAGAAGACTGAACTCGAAAATTAAAAGATCTCCAAGTATCTGGTTTCAACTGTGTACCAGGTTAATGAGAGGTCGCCCAGAGAAGTCGTCAAGAGCCAACTCTCTAGAGACCCGCAGACCTGGACTGAAATCCCATCTCTCTCATTCATCAGCTGTGCATACCGAGACAAGTTTCTCAACCTCTCTGAAATTTAGTGCCCTCCTCTGTAGGACGGGGACTACCACTACCATCTGCCCCACAGGCGTGGGAGGCCTGGACTGCGGTAAGGCAAGTGCTCACCTCAGGTGCAAAATTTAGGGGGACCTCAAAAATCTCAGTAATCAGGGTATGTAATATTTTAATACAATTTTTTAATTGCAAAATTAATGCAAAATATCCATGATGGACAAAATATCAAAATTTTAAAATAGACAAGATCAGTGACAGCACCTTGCTGAGCCATACTGGAGCCTGAGGCAAAAGGAAAAATCAACAATATGGAGGCTGTCATTACTTAAAATTGTGATATTTTGTTCATCAGAGATGTTTCTGCATTAGTTTTGATTTCTTTTTTTTTTAATATTGCCTTAAAATATTGCCTTGGGGCTTCCCTGGTGGCGCAGTGGTTGAGAGTCCGCCTGAAGATGCAGGGGACACGGGTTCGTGCCCCGGTCCGAAGATCCCACATGCCGTGGAGCAGCTGGGCCCGTGAGCCATGGCCGCTGAGCCTGTGCGTCCGGAGCCTGTGCTCCACAACAGGAGAGGCCACAACAGTGAGAGGCCCACGTACCGCAAAAAAAAAAAAAAAAAATTGCCTTTTTTGGTACCCCCTTAAATCTTGTGCTCCAGGAACTGGCCTCACTTGCTTCACCCTAGGCCTGAATATTAAGTGAGTTAATGCACAGAAGGCACAGGGCCTGGCACACAGTAGATTCTCAGTAAACGTGTGTTCCCTTCTCCTTCCTGAAGGATTTTTATCAGAGAAGTAGAAGGAGAAGCAGACTGCATGAGGACCCAAGGCTTCTGTGACAGAAGAGGCTCACGGTAAAATGGGCAAAGAAAAAGGAAGCCAAAGGCAGATTCTGCTCCATCTCCTTCCTGAGGTCATCCTGCCTGGAGCTGTCGTGCCAGCACCCATGTCCCCACGAAAAATGACAGCAACCTCGGCTTTGGCACAAGCACTGTGCCAAGTGCTTTACCTGCATTTTCTCACGTAAATCTCACAGCTCCCTGCAAGGAAGGTACAGTTCTCTTAACCCTCAATTACTAGTCAGAGTATAAGGAACATGCCCCAGGTCACCCTGCTTGGTGGAACTGGAGTCTGAACGCAGACAGTGTGGCCCCAGCACCTGTATAATAACCACTGCACCACAAAGTGAGGCGTCTTGCACCAGGAAGATGTTTGGTATGCAGAAACAAATAATAATCAATTAATTAATCATTTAAATTTCTATGAATTTTATTTCATCTTTTAAATATTTACTTTTGTATCTGTTTTGTGACATACATTTACACTACTAATAGTACATATATACGTACATGCATCTATGTGTATGTGTGTGTGTGTATATATATATATATATATATATACACACACATGTTGTGTGTGCTCAAAATGTTTTCACTTGATAGGAGTGTGCAACCAAAAGCATTTGCAGACCACCAGTGCTCCAGAAAAACTGCTATCTTGTGATGCCTCTGATGGACCCCATGAGTCTCTCCTGACAAAGGGCTTTCACATTCACTATCTCGTTTGACCCTTACAATAAACCTGGTGGGACACGTCTATTCCTATTTTTCAGATGAGAAAATGGAGCCCCAGAGAGGTTGGGGGACTTGTTTGAGGTCACACAGCTTGCAAATGGCAGCTCTGGGTCTGGAACCCAGGGCTCCTGACTCCTCTGGTAAAGTGGTTAAGAGCATGGGTTTGCAGCCAGACCATCTGCAATGGAGATGAGCCCTGGCTCCTCCACCAACCTGTGTGACCTTGAGCATGTTACTTAATCTCTCTCTTTCTAGCCCATTTCTCCAACTGTAAAACAGGAATAAACAGTCCTACTTCACAGGGTAGTTATAAGAATTCAATGAATGATAAGCACAAGCCAGAGTGATGGGACCCCACAGGCCTGCCCACAGAAGGGGCCCCACTCTCCCCCTCGGGTGACTGGTCTGGATACTCACGGCAAAGGTGCGGGGTCCTCCAATCGACGGCCACCCCATGCTGGCAGCACTGGTGGGCATAGGCAGACACGCTGGCACAGAAGCACTCACAGTCACCGCCCCGGCTGCACCCACATGTGTCTGTCAGGCAGTTTGAGTAAAACCAAGTGACATCGACCTAGAGGAAGTCAGAAGTCAGATGTCAGAGGACAGACCCTGAATGTTAGCCCTTCAGCTTCTGGGCTGATGCCACTCAGCCTCAGGGAGCAGCATAAACGTGAAGGGACCACAGGATGGGGCGAGCTGCCCATGTGGGGTGAGGACAGAAAGGCAGGCAGCTGAGAGGGAAACGTTAACTCCGTGACCCAGGTAGACCCTGCTTTTGAGAACTAAGCTTTCTCCTTCCTTGGGCCTAGGCTATTGGATCCAAGGGCTTAGGGTGTGGCTGAGAAACAGACGTGGGGTGTGAACCCCCAGCCAGGGCCAGAGACAGCCAAAGCCCATCTGACGGCAGCCTTCGAGGCCCTGGAGGGGGCCATGCAGAGCTGAGCACCAGCTCTCCTCTGTCTCCACTGAGGGCTGATGCCACAGCATGAGGGGTCTGTGTTCACCATTCAGAAGAACTTCCTGACTGGGAGGAAGAGCCAGATTGAGATAGGCTTGAAAAGGGCACAGAAGCTGTTTGACTGTGTCTGTCCCAGGGAAACAGGGCAGACTCATCCGAGCAGACCAGAGGCAAGGGAATGGCAGAGGTGAATCCTTCCTCTAGACCTGAGGTGTCTCTCCAAGGCATGGAGGGTCTGAGAGCAGAAGGGATTCCAGGGAGGTGGGAAGGGGGCCCAGGAGTAGCCAAGCCTGGAGTCCACTCACCACAGGGTGGCAGGTCTCAAACACCTCGCTGAGCAGGATGCTGCACTCCTTTTTGGCAAAGGGTTCTCGGAGAGGATTCAGGACACATGTGTCTCGGGGGTCGAGGGTGTCTGGGCACTGAGGGGGCAAAGGCAGCGCTGTTGATCTCCCTACCCCTCAAATGCCTGTTGCCTGATGTGGTGGAGACTCTTAGAGTGGCTCCCTTGATCCCGGCCTCCTGTGTTCACATCCTTGTATAATCCCCTGCCCTTGAATGTGGGAGGGACCAAACTGACAAGTCGACAAAAGACAGCAAAGGTGACACATGGATGTGGTTATGTGCCAGTGACTGCACTGTCATGTTATATAAGAGTGCAGAGCCCATGTGGCTGGAGTCTCTCCCTTGCTGGCTGTGAATGGCACGTGGCAGGAATGGTGGGTGGTCTCTAGGAGCTGAGGGTCGTCCTGGGCCAACAGCTCACAAAAAAACTAAAGCTCTCAGTTCTATGACTACAAGGAATGGCTGTCAACACCACATGAGTGGTCAGAGAAGCAGATCCCTCTCCAGTCGAACCTTCAGATGAGAGCCCAGCCCTGGCTGACACCTTGGCTGCAGCCTGTGATACTGTATGCAGAGAACCGAATCAAGCTGTGCCCTGACCCCTGACCCACAGAAACTGTGAGATAACACATGTGTGTGGTTGGATACTGCTAAGTCCGCAGTTATTGTGTTACACAGCCATAGAAAACTAATACAGATTTCCCTGATGTCTGCTGAACCTCCTCCCCCGGCCTACATTGTCACTAGAGCCCCCCAGGGTATGCCTAAGCGGATTATTGAGAGAGAAATGACAGTGAAGGGTGAGAGGAGGGAAGCAATAAAGGTGAGTCACCCACTCAGCTTCTCTAAAATGGAATGGGTTAGAGCATACTTTTCTGAGGCTGTGAGAACAGCCTTGCCCCACCTCAGGATTACATTTAGCTCCAGGCCATGACTAACTGCTCCCCTGACACCAGTCTACATAGGCTTATCTCCACCTACTCCCCAACAGAGAACTAGGAACCTAAGATCACTCGGTCCAGGAAAGGCAAATATCTAACACTCATATCACCACTCTCTAATGCAGCACCCATGGCAGACATAACTAATCACTCACAGTGCTTCCAGCTGAGCCTGACACAAGTGTTGGTATTTCTCAACATAGCTGCCCAGGCAGCCTCATCTGACTGATCAGATTTGTCACATGAAGTGAAATCTATCCATTATCCCTCTCCCAGCCCCTTCACTTCACAGAGAACCACAGAGAAGATGGGACTTACTCAAGGTCACCCAGCAAGTCACTGGATGATCTAACACAAGAACCCCAAATAATAAAACAAAAGAAAAACAAAATAAAGTAACTTTTTAAGTAAAAGAATAAGACAAGAACCCAGATCTCCTGCTGTCAGCTCAGTGATGTTTCCCCCCATCGCTCACAGCTTGGCAGCCTCAGACATCTCCCAAACCTCAGAGACATCCCCTATCATTTCTGCCTCTGCTAATATTGTCCTCCCTCTCTCTGATACATTCCTCCATCCAAATATGGTCTATCATTTAAGTACCACACTAGTGCCACCACCTTCAGGAAGCCTTCTCTAATTGCCCCAACCCATGCGGGTCTCTCTTGGTCTCTCCTGTGTGCCAGACCTATCGCCAGGCACAGGGGCACAGAGATGGGTAAGAATGGTAATGCTTCAACAAGACTCATCTTCCCTACTAGGTGGTCATCTCTCCTAGGACAGAGACTTTGTCTCCTTCCCAGCCTCAGCCCTCCTACCAGGGCTTGGTCTGGGGTCTGATGTGTGAGATGGGATGGTGCATGTCCTCAGGCCACAGGACAGAGTCCAGGGCTGAGGATGCTGGGTCAGAAGCTGAGAGAGAGGTTGCAGGAGCAGCCTTGCACCAATGTCCCTCTCCCCTGACCTGTGGCCAGTTTCTCTCCGTGTGACCAGGGTCCATTTGGGTGAGAGGAGTGAGCCAGCTTGGAGAGGTTTTACCTCAACTGTAGCCCAACTGCCACCAAACTCCTGGGGGTTAGTTAACTCTAACTTCTCTGGGGTCCTCATCTCATTGATGGTCTTTAAGTCAAAGTTCCCACAGAGTCCTGCCAGCTGGCCCTGAAAGAAGAGAGAATGGTCAGTTTCAGGCATTCCGAGGGTGAGCCACAGGCAGAGGGGTCGCCCTGAGCCTAGGAGTCTGTCGTGGGCCCAGAAGCAACTACTGGGGTCACAGTGTGCAGAGAGAGAAGAGTCAGAGGAGAAGGGGCCCAGAGTCGGGTGGGGCAGATAGGACAGCAGGCATGAAGCTCCTGGCTCTTTGGCGAGGGTACAGCTCATGCAAGGACACCCAGTGGGGTGGCTTGGCTCTAGGAAGGAGCACAGGGCCCGTGAGGGTCACTGATCACATGACTACCTGCCACTGTGGCCCCGCCTGAATGTGCACCGTGGTTCTCTGGTCCCATAAGAGGGTGACGTGTTCCCGTGGGAAATGCACCAGCGTGAAAAACCCTGCTCGCCACGTGTGGACCTCCTGCTTCTCATCCAGGAAGCTCTCCGGACTCTAGGGGGACAGAGGTGGCCATTCCTGAGGCCAGAGTGTCCCCCAACACCTGGGTCAGCTGGTCCTGGCTACAAGTCACTGCCCGGCCCCAGGAGTTCACCAATTCCTCTGCCTCCCTCACGCCCTGACATTGACCTCTGGGCTCCTGGCCGTGGCCAAGGAATTCAATCTGGGCTGCGGACTCAGTGGCGCCAAGAGAAAGTGCTGTGGTAAGGAAACCAGTCCTTAGCCCTCTTCTGCCCCCTATTAACCAGCAAACTGTCCATACAACCTTCCCCTGCACCAGGCCTTACGGGATTTCCTGAGTCGTCATCGAAGACGATGAGTGAGTTCCCGACGTTGATGGAAATAAATTTCCTGCAGGTGATGCCAGAGCTGTAGCAGTTTACGTTCTCTACAGTCACAGAGAAGCTGAAATCTGATGTGCTCTGAGGAGAAATAAGTTAGTGCAATAAACCAGGGAGAGAAGAGATTCTGATGAGAGGCATGCGGTAGGGGGACACAGACTCTGAAATAGTTTTCCACCCACTTCTACTTCATATGAGCTGTGACTCTGGGCAACTTACTTCAGTTCTCTGAAGTTCAGTTTTGTTTTGGGTGCCTGGTACAGTGTTTAGCATGTAGGGATTCTCCAAAAAGTGTCTGATGAGGGAATGAATGAATATATAATAGGGATGACTGGTGTTGACAGGGTTGTAGGGGAAGGGGCACCGTCTTACACACACTGATGATGGTAATGTAAGCCTTTTTGGAGGGCAATTTGCAGGCACTGGACAACATTTCTAAACGTATAACTTTTATAGCAATTCTACTTCTAAGCGTCTAGAGACACATCCACACAAGTATTCATTGAGCATTTAAATATTGACAACAACAGAAATGTCCATCAATGGCGAATTACCAAACAAACTAGAGTACATCTTTTCTGTGGAATTCTACAAAAAGAAGAAGAAAAATTTACTGACTCTATGAGATAATGTCCAAAATATACTATTAAGTGATAAAACCAAATTGCAGGATTCTATTCATAGAAATTAAACAAAACGTGTGTGTGTGTGTGTCTGTCTGTCTGTCTGTCTGTCTTATGGAAAATGATCTTGCAGGATTCACACCTAGCTGTTATGAGTGCTTATTCAGCAGGGAATAGGAACAGAAGAGATGTGAGGAGGAATATTTGTTTTTAATATATGCTTCTATATTGTTTTAAATGTTAGTGAAGAGCATGCAAAACCTTTGAAATTTAAAAAATAAAACAAGGTCTATAATCTTTGTCTTGTGGAGTTATTGAAATTATGTGAAAGACCCCAGCACAGTGCCTGCCCCATAGATAGGACTTATTCCATAGAAGGTTTGTCATTATTATTATTATTATTACTGTTACTTTTACTATCATATAATGAGATGGACAGGCCCTTAGCAAAACCAAGGTCCCTGAATGTGTCTGAGGCACTCTCCCACCCACCCTGTTGGTACCCTTTTCTCCTTCTGGAGGGGATCCTGCCTGCACACCAACTCTCCAGTCAGATTTCTTGGTTCCAACCTGACCCCAATTCTGTCCCTGACTAGTTGTGTGGTCTCGGGTGAGATACCAACTTCCCTAAGCCCAAGTTACTCCAGCTATAACATGGGCTCAATAAACTCTGTCTTGCTGTAAGAGTTAAGTGAAATAATGCTTTAAAATGGCTTGGTAGACCACCAGGGGTATAATAAAAGCCCAGAAAGCATTTGCTTTTACTATTACAGACAGAAAAACCACTGGCACCCAAGGGGGCAAGGTTATAATGGTGACTGGCAGGAGGACAGGCAGACTGGTGGGCTCTGTCCAGCCCCAATCTTGCGTCTCTAAATTGCCACACACCAGGGCTTAGATCCTCCCACCCACCTAATTATGTACCAGCTGCTCTGGGTCCCTGTAGAGCCAGCTGGTACACACCCAGGCACTAACCTTGACCAGGTGCACTTTGCACGCTCCCACGAAGTCAAATGGGAGCCCATCAAACGTGCGGTAATGCCGGTCGCCATAGGCGGTGCAGGTGGAGGCACAGGGGTGGAGGGCGCACTGGAACGAGCCGTGCTGGCACACACTGAAACACACATGCCCAGACCCCTGACAGGGCATGCCCTGCCCCCACCCTGAATGTCCAAGATGGAGCCACTGCCCATCGAGCGCCCACTGTGTGCCCATTGAGCACCCATTGTGTGCCCCTGGGCCAGAGGTCAACAAACATCATTGACCTCCAACAGATGCCCAAAGGGTGGCAGGGTGCGTCCCCATTTTATGTAGGACATACTGGGGCTCAGAGAGGTTAAGCCAACAAATAACAGAGCCAAGACTGAATCCAGATCTATTTGACTCCAACGTCCACACTCTCTTTACCACTCCAATCGTTCATTCATTCACTCATTCATTCAACAAGTCATAAGCATCTACCATATCCCAGGCATTATTCTAGGAGTTTCAGATACATCAGTGAACAAAACAGCAAAAACCCTCTGCCCTTGTGAAGCTTATATTCTAGAGGAGGAAGCTACACACTAAATAAGTAAGCATGAGTAGGTAATAGAGTGGGTAAGAAGGTGATGAGTGCTGTGGGGGGGAAGAAGCAAGATAAAGGGGATTGGGGGGGGGGGCTTCCCTGGTGGAGCAGTGGTTGAGAGTCCGCCTGCCGATACAGGGGACACAGGTTCGTGCCCCGGTCCGGGAAGATCCCACATGCCACGGAGTGGCTGGGCCTGTGAGCCATGGCCGCTGAGCCTGCGCGTCCGGAGCCTGTGCTCCGCAACGGGAGAGGCCACAACAGTGAGAGGCCCGCGTACCGCAAAAGAAAAAAAGAGAGGCAGGAGGAAAAATCAAGAGGGTGGGGAATCCCAGAGTCACATGAAGAAAGGTATGATGGTAGAGAATGATAACAAATGACTGACTGTGTCAAATGCTGCTAATAGGTCTAGGAAGATGTGGACCAAGTGATAAACACTGGATATAACACCATGGAGATTATCGGTGACCTTGGTAGGGATAGTTTTCGTGGAATGGAAGGGAGAATGCGAGAAGAGGAATTGAAAGCAGCAAATATAGACAACTGTTTTGAGAAGCTCTGCAATAAAAAGGGAGCAGAGAGATGGAGCACACACTCATTAATGCGAGATGAATCCCGAAGTCTAGGAGACCTTCCTCAGCCTACAAGAGACGTAGGGTTCAGGGGAGCTGAGTGGCTGGAAAGGGCTCATACAGAACACACCCATCTCCGAAACACCAGACCAGGAATCAATACACCAAGCCTGACCTGAAGTTACTTTACACAGGGTCTTGTGCCCAGCCCAACCCCTTGGACAGTCACTGGAATGTGATGTGGGGCTAAGAAGGAATAGGTTCCAATGGGTGGGGACCCCCACTGGTATGAGCTGGCCAGACCTCTTTGAGGGGTCCTCGTCCTGTTTCCTTGCCCTCTTCACCCTAGGCCCACTAGTCTAGCTGATGTGCTTTGGCCATTTTCCAGAGAGTTGTAGGAGCCAGGGCTCAGGGGGTCCCTGATGTGTCCCCTGACGCCCTGGGGCAGTGGCAGGGCCACCTTGATCCTGCAGACACATCAGGGCTGGAGCAGCACTTGGACTCTCAGAGCCCTGGAAAGCCCAGGTCGGGCCTTCTGCAGGGGCGCAAGGGCACAGGGGGAATGTCAGGGAGGCTCCACATGCCTCTGTGTGCCAGGAACACAGAGGACATCTGGCAAAGGAGGCCACAACAGAGGCCGCCCAGCCTGGAAGGCATGGGTTGAAAGGCCTCATTAGCTGTTGGGGTAGTTATAAGGCCTTTGTGGGAGGGGGGGGTCATTGGGGAACCTCAAGATTTAGGTGGTTACAAGGTGGGAGAGATGCTCAGCTTTCCCAGAAGCAGAGGACAGGTGGAGAGTGGGAAAACAAGTTAATTAAAAAAAGAATCACCATAGACACTTCCAGGAGCCAAGCCTTTGGAAAGTGAATTAACATGAGTTAGGCACAGCAGCAGTGGAAGCCTGGGAGGATATTTAGGAGGTTGAGTCTCTACCCACTTCCATTGCCTGCTGCTTGGCCCAGGGCAGGCTCTACAGAACTGGCCCCAAGCCCGTTTTCAAAGAATTCAATCCAGGTACACACACTCTCACGTATGTATACTTATATTAACAGATAGACAGTGTGCAAATATATTCACATATAAACTTACTCGCACATATAAGCACGTACATATTCATAGGAAATCACAAATGCACATTTTACATATTGTTCACTTACATGTAAATACAAATACGCACAACCAGTGCGTGCACATATTCACACACTTTGCACATACATGTCCCCACATACTAAATGGATGGAGATGCACACAAATGTATATAAATATAGCTGTATACATACACAAATTCATAACTGTATGTATTCACTAACATATTCAGGATTATGAATGCCCAGCTTTTCATACATATGCATGTGCGTATACATTCACATATGCAGTCTATGCATTTTGGACACGTGCCCACACTTGCACATCCATATACATATGCAAACACATCCTCATGATTACAAATACACATCTACACACATTCATATACATGTTTGATCAAACTCACATTCGTGTAAATACTCACAAAAACACTCCCCAAAATTCTTTCTATGTGTACACTTGTATATATACACAAACCCCTACATAGCACAGAAACACACAACATGAATATGAACATGGTTGAGGGGGGATGCTAGATTGTACCCATGATAGTGCGTCCCATGTCCATCCTCACCCCCAGCAAAAAGCAGAGCCTGGATGGGGCCCTCACTTACCAGGAATGGCAGGGAGACATGACCTGGTCCCCAGGGAAGTACTCCTTCCCCTTCCAAGTGCATGGGCACTCCTCTGGCAGGAAACAGGCATCCCCGTGTCTGAGCAGGCTAAAAGGACACAGCAAGCAGGTGGTCAGGAGAGCACCCTTCCCATCTCTGTCACCTGTGGAGGACCCTGTATCCACACGGATGCCCCAGAGTGGCTCTCAGCATTTACCCTGGAAGAGAGTGGCCACGTACCCACAGCATCCTGCTGCTGCCCAGTGGGGTTCAGAGGTACCTCGGTAACTGGAAAAACCAGAGACAGACTTGGCCCAGCTCAGAAGTCTCTGCCATACATCAGGAAGCAAGGCTCAGCTCTACCAGCCACATGCTGCCCCCCACCCGCCAGCCAGGCTGGATGCCAGTTGTCCCATAGGCACTAGATGTATACTAATGAACAGACCATGGACATGGGCATTGACCCTCCCTACTCAGGTGGCTCACAGAGTAACTAGTAGATTGCACTGAAAAGAAATGTTAAAGGGAATTTTTCAGGAAGATGGAAACTCAGATTCACATGGAATGAAGAGCTCCAAAAGTAGAAAATATGTTGGTAAATATTTTTTTAATTATTTTTAATTTCTTTAAGAGATAACTGAGCATTTAGAACAAGATTAATGTCAATGAATTGTGGGGTTTATAACACACGTAGAAGTAAAATGTATGACAATAATAGTACAAAGGACAAGAAGGAAGTAAATGAAAGCAGACTGTTACAAGTATTCTACCTAAAGTGGTGAAACATTAATTCATGGTAGACTGTGATAAATGAAAGATACATATTGTAATCTCTAGAGAACCACAAAAATAGAAAATACCAGGATATATACTTGAAATGCAATAAAGGAGAAAAAAATAGAATACTAAAAAATACTGAACCCAAAAGAAGAAAGAAAAAAAGAAAAAACAAAGAAAGGACAAACAGATAACAAATAACAAGATGGTAGTATTAAACTCAGTCCAATTACATTAAAGGCAAATGCATAAACCCTCTAATTACAAGGGAGAAACCGTAACACTGGTGAAAAAAGCGAGACCCAACTATATTTTGTTTACAAAAGCCACAGTTGAAATATAAAGGCACAGATAAGCTAAAAGTAAAATGATGGGGAAAGATATCATGCAAACACTAGTCACAAGACAGAGTGGCTATATTAACATTAGACAAAGTAGAACTTCAAGATAAGTAGTATTAACAGCAATGACGAGGGCTATTTCATAATAACAAAAGAGTCAATTTATCAAGAGAACATAAGAATCCTAAATGGGCATGCACCAAGTATGAGAGCTTCAAAAACAGAAGCAAAAACTCATAGAACTAAAAGGAGAAAGGAGACAAAAGCACAATTATAGTTGGAGATTTCAACGTTCTTCTCCATTACTGATAGACTAGGTGAAAAATCATCATAGATGTGCCTATAAATTTGACAACTTAGATGGAATGAAAGACAAAAACACCAAATATCTATAAATAAATTCAATGACAAATGTGCAAAACCTTAGGTGAAAACTATGAAACACTGCTGAGAGAAATTAAAGAAGGCCCAGTAAATGGAGCAATAATGACATATTTGCAGATCGGAGGACTCACTAGTATGAAGATGTCAGTTCTCCCAAAGTGACCTATAGATTCAGCACAATCCCAATCAGAATCCCAGAGGCTGTTTTGTGGAAGTTGACAAGCTGGTCCTAAATTTACATTGGAATTCAAAGACCTAGAAGTGCCAAAAAAACTTTGAAAAGGAACAAAGTCGGAACACTATCAATTTCTGATTTCAGGACTTACTATAAACCTTCAAAAATCAAGACAGTGTGATATTGGCCTAAAGATAGACAAATAGATCAATGGAACAGAATAAAGAGTCCTAGGAATAAAGACACAGAGGTAGAGAATGGACTTGAGGACACAGGGAGGGGGAAGGGTAAGCTGGGGCGAAGTGAGAGAGTGGCATGGACATATATCCACGACCAAATGTAAAATAGCTAGTGGGAAGCAGCACAGGAAGGTCAGCTCGGTGCTTCGTGACCACCTAGAGGGGTGGGATAGGGAGGGTGGGAGGGAGACACAAGAGGGAGGAGATATAGGAATATATGTATATGTATAACTGATTCACTTTGTTATAAAGCAGAAACTAACAAACCATTGTGAAGCAATTATACTCCAATAAAGATGTTTAAAAAAAAAATAGAGTCCTGAAATAGACCGACATTTATATAGTCAATTGATTTTTTTTTTTAAGGTGCCAAAACAATTCAATAGGGAAAGTAAAGTCTTTTTTTAAATGCGGCTAGAACCACTGGATATCCATCAGAAAAAATAAAATGAAACAACTCCATTTTACAGCATATACAAAATACAATAATTTTAGATAGATTATAGATCCAAATGTAAAAGCAAAATTTATAAAGCTCCTAGAGGAAAACATAGAGGAATATCTTTGGAACTGTGTCAAAGATTTCTTAGGACACAGAGAGCACTAATCATAAAGAAAAAAGTGATAAGGTAAACATCACCAATATTTTAACCTTCTGCTCATCAGAAGTTTTTAGACATATTAAGACACTGTAAGTAAATGGATAGGCAAACCACAGACTGGGAGAAAATATTTGCAATACAGATGTCTGACAAGGGACTTGCATCCAGAATCTATAACTTCTGCAACTCAATTTTTTTTTACAAGCAAAGTTATTTACTTATTCATTTAGGCTGCACCGGGTCTTAGTTGTGGCACGTGGGATCTTTAGTTGCAGCATGTGGACTTCTTAGTTGCGGCATACATGCGGGATCTAGTTCCCCAACCAGGGATCAAACCTGAGCCCCCTGCATTGGAAGTGTGGAGTCTTAACCACTGGACCTCCAGGGAAGTCCCTACAACTCAATTTTTTAAAAAATCAGCTAAATAAAAAGTAGGCAAAAGACTCGAATGGACACTTTACAAAGGAAGACATACAAATGGCCAAACAACACATGAAAAAGTACTCATCATTAGTCATTAGGGAAATACAAATTAAAACCATAATGCTATTCGGCTATGTTCTCACTAAAATAACAAAAATGAGAAAGACTGAAAACATCACGTGTTAGTGAGGATGCGGTGCAGGCAGGACTCTCGCGCAATGAGAAGGTGAAGCCGTACAAATGTTTTAGAAAGTAATCTGGCAATTTCTTACGTAGTTAAACATACATCTACCCTAGGACTCACTTCCATGCTGAACTGTTCATCCAAGAGAAAGCAGCCTTATTTAAAATAGCCCAAACTGTAAATAACCCCAATATGCATCAACATTTGAGTGGATAACTTAACTACTGTATATTCATACAATGGAATACTACTGAGCAATAAAAAGAAACAAACTACTGGAAAATGCAACAACGTGGATCAACCTCAAAGACATATGCTAAGGAGAAGAAGCCAGACATCAAAGGGTAGATACTGCATGATTCTACTTTCATGAAGTTCTAGAACAGGCAGAGACTATCTATGCCAAAATAAAGAACTATGGTGGAGGGATGGGGGAGGCACTAACTAGGAAAAAGCATAAGGCTCAAAGGAATTTTTTGAGGGGAAAGAAGTGTTCTCTATCTTGATGGAGGTGTGGGTTACAAGAGGGTATAAATTTATCAAAGCTTAGCAAACTGTATACTTATAATCTGTGTGTTTTACTGTATATAAATTATGCCTCACTTTTAAAAAATTAAAAGGAAATAGAGTGAGACACGAAACATTGATTGGAAGCTCCATATTTAAGAGGGGGGCCATCATTTTTGTTGTGGAACCCCCAAAATGTCAGTTTCTAGAGTTTTTTATCTCTTGGCCCAGCCAATTTGCAGGAGAAGAATCATCTTTCACTTCTGGCCTGGGAGGCAAAAACTTTGATGCCACCATCCTGGGAACCAAGCTGGGGAAGAAGGCTGGGTCCCAGCAGGCTTTCAGTCAATCTCCCTATTTTCACTCTACATCTCATCCTTCCCTGTGTCCCTGAGATCAAAGCCTCTGACTTGACATTTCTAGAAACTCTTACCACCTTTCTCTGCTGGATGGGGTTAGGGAATCCAGGAGTTTAACTGCTCCTTACCCAGACTTGCACCTCATCCTCCTGTCTTGCTCCCACCACCCCTCTTTCTGAGATGCCTGGAGCCTCCTGTTCCTCAAGCCGTCAACACCATGTAGGCTGTTTCTCCTTGGCCTTCCTTCTCCACAAGCATCAGCTGTCATCCTCTGCTCTGCAAGGTCAGTTTCTACATAGCCACCCTCGTTCCTTCTTCAAAAACTATTGACCCATCTCATGCCACTGTCATCCCATCCCTGCTCCCCTTGTCCCTGGTGATTTATACTTTTTTTTACTCCATTACCAACATGTCATCGCGATAGTCAGAGGAAGCGGGAAAATAATAAAAAAGCATGTGCTTAATCCACAGTGCTCTACCTGAAGCCGCTTAACCTTTCTAAGCCTCCGGTTTTTCATGTGTGAAACAGGGGTAACGCCGCCTTCTTCCAAGGTCATTGCGAGAATTTAATTATAGACCTGGGCACACTGCCTGGCACTTAGTAGATACACAATAAATATTGGTTTCTTGCCCTTCCTTTCTCCATGATTGCATCAGGCACCAGTGATGGGCTGGCTCACCGCCTTCCATCTTCACCCCCAGGCCCTTCCCTGGCCCCCACCATCCACCCGGGGAGGGGACCTTTCCTGCCGCCTACCATCCACTGCTCCCTCCTGGCCTTTTGCAGACCTGCCTGCATCCCTAGCACCTTCTGTGTGCCCACCACAGACAGGAGCATGCAGAGAGAAGCTCTGGCCTCTGTTGAGGCTGTAACAATTTCCCTTTGACAAGCCCCTGTATAAGCTCCTCATAGGGCATTTGATACAGCACGTGAGCCACTAGGGCAAATACCCCAAGAGGTGATGGGGGTTCAACACTAAGAAGGGGAAGAGGACGAGTTTCTCTGGAGCACTTATTGTGCCCGGCTCCTGGCAGCCGCTGTCTTCTTTAAATCTCACAAGAATCCTGCACCGTAGGTGTTACTGTCCTCAATTCACAGGTGAGCAAACTCAGGCTCATAAACATTAAGTGACCTGTCCGACATCACACAGCTAGTGACAAACATTAAGTCCTCTGGACCGTGGATGCTCTTTGCACAGCGCCAGGACCCGGCTTGAACTTTGGGAGGCCAGAAGCGGAGGAAGAGGATTCAGGTACTGTCCTGCTCAGACTGGTCCTGCAGACAGCCAGCCGGGCCTCACAGACAAGAGAACTGTGGCCCAAGTGGTCATGTAACTCGTCAAAAGTCACCGAGCCCTTAGAAATCTTCACATCCTATCCTACCCTTTGGAGCCTGGGGACTGAAAAGGGAGCCCCACTCTGGCTTCGGGATCTTCTGAGTTAAACTAATCCCTCATGTTGGACATTGCTTTAGAACCTTGCTACTCAAAGTGTGGCTCCTAGACCAGCAGCATCAGCAACCCCCGGGAGCTTGTTAGAAATGCAGAGTCTTGGGCCTAGGGTCCTGTGCGAGTTCTCCAAACCTCACAGGGCTCCCTTGTGGATGCCCTTGCCTGGGAAAGGGCAGGCTCATAAACCACATCATGACCTCTGTGTAGGGACCAGACTCCAGGCCTCACAGAGCCAGCACGCTCTGGCCAAAGGGCAGGGTTTGCAGTAAGCAGAGTTGGGTTTGAGTCATGGATCTCTGGGCAGACCACTTCCCTGCACCCCACCCTTGGCCTCAGTGTCTTCATCTGCAAAATGGGAATAATGATCCTCCCCTCCTTTCTCCCGAGGATGCTCTGAGATTGAAGGAGATCATTATATCAAGGTGTTTTATAAACAGCGAAACTCCAACTGACTATTCCCTCCCTTTCCGACCCTAGAAGCTCTGACCCCCTTCTCACGTGCTTTGGCTGCCGGGCCTGGGCTGGGACTCCCAGTTTAGCCCTGTTCTCCGCACAGGCTGAGGACACAGCCCAGTGCTGCCAAGTCATGGGACGAGGTGCCCAACTGTCTTCTCAGCCTAGACCTGAAGCAAGACCAGCATCAGGAACGAGGACTGGCAGAGCGGGGCGCTGGGCCCCTGCAGCCACCTCGGCATGCAGAGCATCAATGAGGCGGCCTACAAAACTCAGCTCATGCAGATCACCCAGCTGTGATGGCAGCATCTCGGGCACCCAGGAGGGAGACTACTTCCACAGGGTGGGGCCTTTCTTTTTCAAGTATTACAGGGGCCTGAGCCCTCCACCTGGTCAGAATTTTGCAGGGATGAAGGCTGAGAGCTAAACACGGGTTTCCTCTCTCATAGTCTTCAGCCCATGAGGCCTCTAGGGTATGCCCGGCACCCATCCAGTGGTTGGCACCTCACTTAATCCTCCAACAATCTCTTGAGGTGGTAGGAATTATTATTATTCCCATTTTACAGATGAAAAACTGAGCCTCAAAGGAGCTAGGCCCCTTCCTTGTCCAAGGCCACATGCTGGTGAGAAGCAGAGGCAGGTGGATCCCCCTCCAGCTTGGCTCCCCACCCAACTGCTCTTTCTCAGATTCTCACTGGTCATTATACTGTCACTGGCCAGCTGTGGGCTGGTGCCTCCCTGCAAGGCTGTGTGAGGTTTTCCCTGCCCCTCACTCCACGTTACGGTCCCTGGTTCTGCCAGCCTTCGGGAGTGGTAGCCCATGGCAACGCAGATACATACCCTTGGGGACAGGCGCATCCCGAGAGGCAGGGGCCACGGGCTGGCACGCTCAGGCTCAGGTTCAGCAACTGCTGCTCACACGTCCTCTCTCTGCTCAGCTCAGGGTCGGTGTGCAGGTCACTGCAGTTCACGAAGACCTGGCCTGCTGGACAGGCAGCAGCTGGAAGAGGAGAGGGTGGTGCTGGCAAGAGCCTGGACACTCAGCAGGATGCTCGGAACACCTGGGCCTGGGGTGGGTTCCTGGGCAGCAGGGGGGGCCAGGGAGACCTGGGGACCAGCATCTGGAGGATGCAGGCAGAGATGGGGCTCTGATGCTTTCTCATGCCCTTGCTGCCCCTGAGGCATTCCTTGGGTTCCCAAGCGCACATCACAGTGGGCGGGAGGGGTATGTGCTGTCCCACCATAGGACAACCACCACCAGTACCAATTACTGGTCATGTCCTTTCCACCAGGTACTGTTCCAGGCCCCTCATGTGCATTTTCTTATTCGATCCTGCAACAACTCTGTGAGGTATTACTATCCCCTATTTTCCCATATAATGGAGAGAAGTCACTTCTGCTTTCAAAGGCATGATAAGGTGAGAGGAAGTGCCCCAGAGGGACCAGAAGAGGAGCCAGAAAGAGGATAGCCATGCAGTGTGGCAGGTGGCCAGGGGACTTTTAACAACATGGAAGTCAACTTCCCATTTACCTGTATTTCTGTGACATAAACCCACTCTCTCTCCCAGAGCCTTCAGTCATGTCGGCCGTATACACTTATACCATGTGAGCGATCTTTTTTAGGAAAATCAATAAAGGGGGTCTGAGTTCTATGCCCACCCTGGGATGGAACAGAGAGAAAGGGATAGCTACAGGAGATGAAATGAAAGTCCTAAAGGGCAGAAACCTGAAGCCAGAAACAACAAAAAGAAAAACACTCTCAGGGACATACATGAAATGTGGGGAGAACATAGGAATCTAGGTTATATACAAGAGAGGAAGTGAAGGTTCAGAGAGGTGAAGTGAGTTACCCAGGGCTGCACAGGTAGTGAGTGCTGGGCAGGATCTGAACCCAGGGCTACCTGAGTTTGGAGGCCCTGCTCTTTGCCACCTGCCATATGATTATTCTCTGATCTCCTCTGTGCCAATCTCCATACTTAGTGGCATCATCCACCCCAGGAGGTCCTCCCTGAAGGTTCCAGCCTCCTTGCCCTACCACCTCCAGGGCCCTCACAGGCTGATCCACCAGTGTGCCACCCTGATGCCCCCATCTCTACTGCCTGTGAGCGTCTCAAAGGCTCAGCCTATCCTCCCCACTGCTGTGATCCCACATCCCGCACTGGACACAGAGTCAGCCTCAGTAGACACATGATGGTTCAGACAGAGGAAATCCAGGACCCAGGGGAGGTCAAGGGACTGTTCAGATACCCCAACTGGTTACCCCTGAGGGAGATGGAGTCTCAGCATCTCCTCGAGAAGCGGGAGGGACAGCCACTTGAGTGGGGCTGAGGTTGGGACAGGATTTCACAATGCCACCCTCCAAGCTGGAACCTTTCCCGAGAGGGCAAAGAACACAGAAGGCTCGGTGTGGCACAAGACCTGGGGTGGGGTGTCCCTGTCCTGGTCTGTCCTCGAGCTCTCCACGCCCCTCTCCACAACCCCACTACCATGAAGGAGGCTCCACCCTCCCTGTCACCCTTACCTGGGGCTCTGCTACCACAGCTCATGACCCCATCTTTGCAGTGGCTGCAGAGAGAGAGAGAGGCACTGGGATCAGCCCACCCAGTCACTGCAGGGCCCGGAGACCTCGAGTTACTGCACTCAGGTTACTGCAGGATTCAGAAGGACATGCCCACTTCTGTCCCTGGCTCCCTGTGCAGAGGGGGAGGGTGGGTGTCGCTTCATGGAAAGTTTTGCACTGCTGAATTTTCTTTAGTCAGCAACTTCCATTTAAAGAGAGGATAATAGGACTTCCCTGGTGGTCCAGTGGCTAAGACTCCACGCTTCCACTGCAGGGGGCGCAGGTTCGATCCCTGGTCTGGGAAGTTCCCGCATGCCCTGCGGCGCAGCCAGACTAAGATTAAAAATAATAATAATAGGGCTTCCCTGGTGGCACAGTGGTTGAGGGTCCGCCTGCCGATGCAGGGGACGTGGGTTCATGTCCCGGTCCGGGAGGATCCCACATGCCGCGGAGCGGCTGGCCCCGTGAGCCATCGCCACTGAGCCTACACGTCCGGAGCCTGTG
This sequence comes from Delphinapterus leucas, assembly GCF_059928025.1. Taxonomy (NCBI): domain Eukaryota; kingdom Metazoa; phylum Chordata; class Mammalia; order Artiodactyla; family Monodontidae; genus Delphinapterus; species Delphinapterus leucas. The sequence goes on from NC_143135.1 coordinate 38,245,643, forward strand.
CTCCGCAACGGGAGAGGCCACAGCAGTGAGAGGCCCGCGTACCGCAAAAAAAAATTTTAAATAAAATTAAAAAATAATAATAATAAAGAGAAGATAATAATGCTGCTGTCTAGGGAGCTCACCAGTGGCCTAGAGATGGGATGTCACTGTCTCCAGGGGGATAATCCATTCCTTGGAAGTGGCAGGAGCACCGGTTCCTATACAAGCCGGGAACAGAGAAAGGTGGGCCAGCTCAGGAGCTGGGGCAGGAACAGCCAAGGACAGGGACCCCACCCCTCAGCCAGCCAGGGGCATTCAGACCCAGCATCCGTTCTGATGGCTCAGTGCCTATACCACACAGGTTGTTAAAATACTGTGAACACCAGGCTAGGCCCTCCAAATACGTCATCTTTCTAGCATAAGGTGGAGAACCTTATGCTACCGTCTCTGCAGGCGCCTCTTTGTAGGTCATCTGAGGCCAAAGACTGTGTTGCCTTCTCACATACCTCCCACGGCACCTGCCGGTTACGGCCAAGTGCAGGCCTTGGAGCAGAGCAGTCGAGGGCTGGAAGGGATGTCTGAACTCATCCAACCCCAGTGCTTCTCACCACCTTCTCCCTCTAAATCCTCCTCCACCCCATATAACCCTCAGAGGCTCCCTTCCCTGGCAATGCTCAAACTCAAGGGGTCGGGGCAGGGCACACATCTGGATCTCAAAAAGGTCTCTGAGTGAGTGAATCAAATATGTGCCCTAAAGGGGCTTCTCTCCAGCTCCCCCATTATTCAGTTGAATGTGATACCATTTTACAGATGGAGAAATAGGCCTGGAGGGGAACAAGGACCTTGGCAGTCAACCCCAGGATCCTGTGAGGTGAGGTCACCACCTCCCACCTCCCCCCGAACTCTGCCCTCTAGCCACACCGAGAACGCCCACAGGCAGGTCTTAGGGCCTTCCCCTTGTGCCCCTCCGCCTGGAGCACTCTTCATTCAAATCTCTGCTCAAATGTCACCTCATCAGAAAGGCCTTCCTCCCACGCTCACTTCAGATGACATATGACATAACAGTAACCCCTCCCTGTCCCAGGACCCTCTGTTCTCACTCGGCTGTATTTGGCTCTTGTTACCACCAGACCCATGAAGGATCTGTTTATTTGCTTATTATCTGTCTCACCACCCAGAATGTGAGCTCTGTGAGGGCAGGACTCTGTTTTGTTCGTTGCTGAATTCCCGCGGCCTAGAAATGTCTGGAACATACATGGTCAGTAAAGATTTGCGGAAGGAGAGGAGAGATGAGGGCAGAGACCCTGTTGGCTCTGCGGGGTTGTTCTGGGCTGGAGCAAAGAGCCAGAGCTGAGAAGAGAGGCCAGGGAAGGGGGAGGGGTGTCTAGAAGAGGAAGCCCACCCGACCACTGACCCAGCTTACCCTCCAAGCTCTGCCCCGAGATTGTGAGATGAAGTAGGGACATGAGAGGCCCAGTCAGGCACCCCAGTTTCATATGCTCTGGAGACCCCCAGCCTCATCACCACCTGACACAGAGCTCAAGCCAGCCTGCTCACCTGGGAACACAGAGGTCAGCCTGGGTGTCCAGATAGGTGTCTGGTGGGCAGGCACAGCCCTCCACACACTCGTCCCCGCTGAGGTCGCCGCCACCATCAACTCCACAGGCCTCAGGGCCGGCTAGGTCCTGGCAGGTTTGTCCACACGGAGCCACACAGGGGCTGTACTCCTTGGTAGCCTCACAGGACAGTGCTGTAGTGAGGAATGTAACTGTGCTTTGTTTCTCTCTTACTCACAACTGTGTGGGGTGGAGTCATCATCATAAAGAGGAGAACTGAGAACCAGAGAAGTTAAGACATTTGTCCAAGGTCACACAGCAGGTCAAGTTCACAGCTGATATCTGAACCCAGTCTGCCTCCCACTACACCAGAATGGCAGAGCCACAGAGGTGGGTCCCACCTCCCAAGTTCAGCCTGGACCCTGCCATTGGTATTTCCTTTTCTCTGCAGGGTGTTCCTCTTAGGTAGTGATACTGGGGAAGGAGTGGAAATCACTGCCCCCTGACAGCCCTACACTCACCCACAGACACACATGCACAGGTTTGTAAATACACACACACTTCTGCCTCTCTCGCTTCCATGGGTTATGAAGATCAATTGTGCTCCCTCCAGCAGCCTCTCGGGGCCCTTTGTCCAAGACTCAGGGTTGCCCTCTCCTCATCTGGACACCATCCCACTCCCCTGGGGTCTCCCACAGTCTGTCAGGGCCAGCAGAGCCACCTAGACTGCCAAGCCCAGTTGTTCTCACCCTGGCTGCACATCAAAGCCACCTAGGAGCTTTTAAAAATGCTGATCCCTGCCCCTAACTGCCAGATACATTGTTTTAATTGATACTGGATATGGCTCAGACAGGTGCATTTTTTAAAAGTTCCCATGATGATTCTAATGTGGTCCTATCCAACCAGCTCTGGAGAAACTTTGACTCAGAGACGGGCCAGGGCCTTGTCACAGACACACAGAAAGTTACCTGCAGGGCTGGAATAAAACTCAGGTCTCCTGACTCCCAGTACAGTAAGCCCCCTACATACGAACCTTCGAGTTATGAACTTTCAAAGATGCGAACGTATTATAAACCTATTATAGTACAGTACTATACAGCCGATTGTGTTAGTTGGGTACCTTAGGCTAGCTTTGTTTGACTTACGAACAAACTGAACTACGAACATGCTCTAGGAACGGAACTAATTCATACGTAGGAGACTTACAGTGAGGCCCTGTGCTGGGGCTGGGGGCACAGAGATGACCAAGACATGGAGAGGTGTGTGGCCTGGGGTGGGAGTGGGGGTGGGTACGGGCCAGCCCAGGCCCATTGAGCCACATGTGCACTCAAACCTGAGGGCCACACAGCCAGTGATCTTTAGAAAGTTCACTCTGGCTGCAGTGAGAAGAGGCTATAGGGACACCTGTTAGGTAGCTGTCACTAGGGTGGTGGCAATGGCGGTGGTGAGAACTGGCTGAATTTGCAGTTGACCAGACTTACAGGACTTGGAGATGGACTGGAGGTGACACGTGCCCCAGGTGTCAGGCCTGGGTAATCCATGGATGGGGGCCCTCGGCAGAGATGGAGAGCACAGGAGGAGAAAAAGTTTGGGAGGAAGGGGTGTTAGGCTGGAGGAGACTGTAGGACGTCCCAGGGGAGAGTTCAGGGGGGCAGGTGGACACTCAGATCTGGAGCTCCGGCTCCTCCAGCCGTCCTCACATGGGCACACAAGCGTGGGGCGCTCACCACAGGCTGGCAGGTGGGCACGGAAGTCGACGGGGAGCCCATGGCGCTGGCACAGGCGGGCATAGTGGGCTAGCGTGGCACACAGGCAGGGCTGCCCACAGCGGCAAGTGTCCCGGCGGCACTGCTCAAAGTAGGGCACAGGGCTCAGGTACGCAGAGCAGGGCGCAAACAGCTCCCCAGTGAGCACGCTGCAGGACTGCAGGGCGTAGGAGGCTGCAGACAGACAAACGGGCCGAGGGTCAGAGGTCTGGTTTGCCTGGTGCCCCAGGCCCCAGTCTCTCCCTCCCTCCTTCCCCACAGCTCAGGGGACTCTGTACACGGGAGTGTGTGTGTACATGTGTGCGCATGCACAGGCACTCGTGCAACGCATTCCTCATGCCAGTCATGAATCCATATGCCAGAAGGAGTCAAGGGAGTGAACGAAACAGACAAAAGTCCCTGCCCTCATACAGCAGACATTCTGGTTGGAGGAGACCATCACTAGACGACTTACATAGTAAATTAAAGGGGAAGAATCTAAGGAGAGAGAGAAAGCTAGGAAGGAGAATGGGGATTGCAAGTTGGGGCAGGAGGGGAATTGTGATTTTAAACCCAGTGGTCCGAAGCCCTCAGTGGAAAGATGTTTGACCAAAAACTCGAAAGAGGTGAGAGAGTGAGGCATGTGTTTATGAGGGAAAAACATTCCAGGTGAAGGGAACAGCAAGTGCAAAGACCTGGAGAGAAGGACCAGGCTGTGTAGGAAGAGAGCAAGGAGGCCAGTGCAGCTGGAGGAAGGGGGAGGGTGGGAGGTGGATGGGGGAGGAGGTGAGATAAGGGGGATGGGAGGAGAGCGTAGAGCCTGGTGGGGCCACTGTGAGACCTCGGGCTTTTGCCCTGGGATGGGGGAGCTGGTACAAATGTGTGTGTAGGTGACAGGGATAGGACGTGAGGTTCCCTTCTGCCTGCCCCTCACCAGAAGGGAAGCTCAGTCCCCTCCCCGCACCTTCTCCTTTCTGATCACTCCTACCCAATGTGGTCAACATCCTCATGCCCAGCTTCCCACCTCATCTCTCTCAAACCAGTCACACCCATCCTCCCTCCCCTCCCCGATCACCTCACCGGCTTGCAGGTGCACATCACAGGGGTCCACCGGGGAGCCAGAGACCAGCGGGAAGCAGGCGGACAGTGTTTTCCAAGAATTGCCAAAGAGTTGTGGGGTGCTCTCAGGCACACCCACTGGGGACCTGCAGCCACGGCAGAGCCACATTCACACACTGGCCCAAGTGCACCCAAGTGAACGTACAGCATACACCCAGGTAAGCATCCACCTGCCCATGTACACACACGCACACACACCCACAGAACACAAATACATGCCAGACACGCAAACAGCCAAGGGGATCTACACACATTCACACACATACAATTACAAATGTGCGTGCATACACACACCCATCACGTTCAACAGGCTCCTAATGGGCTTGAGGCCACACACTGTCCCACCCTCACCACCCACCCCAGTTCTTCACATCAGAAAGAGATAAACGGGGACACCATCAACCAAACTTCACCACATTAAGACTTCCTCTTCCCTTCCCCAAGGGCAGTTCCCCCAAACTCCTTTGCCCTCCCTCTCTTTCCAGGTGGGAAATAGTCACATGAGGGGCAATAAAGGGGGGAAGGGGAGAAGCATGTTTCCTAGACAACACCAGTCTCCAAAGGTCACCGAACTGGGTGTAGATGGTAAAATGGAGAGAGATCATAGTGTCCATGAGGGGCAGGTTCTGCCTGGCGCCCACCACAGGCACATTATTGCTCCAGAGCAGTGAGAACACTCAAGTTACACAGAGCAGTATTGCCACCCAGAGTTCACAGTTAGCAGCACGGCAAGCAGCCCACACTGAACAAGGTCTGCCCTCACCATTCTAACCAGCTGCGCTAACACCAGGCAAGGCAGAGTAGAATGCTACATCTTAAAAGGTACATGCATGGAAAAGCTCTCAGGTTTTTCCTGTTCTTGCTTTTCCAAACAAATTCTCATTTCTGTCTGAAGAAAGCCTCTCATGTTTCCTTCTGCATCACCCAACGCATGTAACTTGAAGGACTGGCCAGAACCTTCAGCCGTCAAGATCAACCCTTTGTTCTCCCTTCTGGAAGGTCAGACTCTCGTCCTCTCTCAAATTCCTCAACTGTGTCCATGCCTAGATAGACTTTTCTCTCAACTCTCTGTCAGTCCATGGGAAATAGCCCTCCCCAGAATACTGGGAGACTCACAGGATGCAAACCACAAGCACCAGACAGGAAAGGTACGTGAGTTAAAATGGCCTGGTGGGATAGAAAGCAAGGGATTGGGCGTCATTGGTTTACTGGGGGCTCACACTCATCTAAAAGTGTTCACAACCAGTTAAAACAGACAAGATCGTGAGCCAGATCAAACTCAGCCTGAGGTCCACTCATTTTAAGACCTCACTGTAAAACAGTATTTCTCAAAGTTATCTCTCTAGACCTCACAGACTAGAATCACAGAGGTGCTTATTAAAAATTAGATTCCCGGGCAGTACCCTAAATCAGATTCTTGAGGAGTGGGACCCAGGAATCAGCATTTTAACAAGCTCCCGGGATGATTCTTCGGCGCAAGAAAGACTGTGAACCACTGCTTTAAAGAAACATACTTAAATTTAAATGTGGAGGACTAAATAATCAATGGTGCACGTCGGGAACACTGAGAGCCCACGGCAGCCCGGGAGAAACGTTCCTAGGCAGCGCCAGCCCGCACACACTCTTAAGGGGCCTGCCTCCCCCTCTCCTTCCAGTTCCGGGTCAGGGCACGTACAGGAAGTCGTCCTGCGTGTTGCCGTTGAAGGTGCCGCAGAGGCCCACAGTGTCTTCTACCCATCGCTGGTCCACCTGCAGGTACAGCCGCGGTCCTTCGCGGTCGTAGAGCACCCGCACACCCACGTTGGTCCTCACGCGCAGGAACACGGACGAGAGCCTCCGGATTTCAAAGGCGTCTGGGCACAGAACCGGAGCGGGGATGTAGGAGGTTCAGACAGTATCACCCCATCCACCGCCACCACCTGCATGGCCCACGCTGACCCCCATACCCAGCCCAGTCTTCACACACAGTGAGGCTCTGCCTGGGGGTTGGTTTGGGGAGCCTTGAGAAAATCCTATTCAATGATTAAGTCAGGACCCAGGAATAACCTACCATGGCAGCTCCCGCTGAGAAATTTCTTCTAGCATCGAGTGCCAATTAAAGCTTTGCCTCCCTAAGTCGTGTGTTTCCTTTTCTAGCAAAGGAGAATTCTGTTAACTACCCTTTTTTTTTTCCACAGTGACTACCAGGAAGCTCACAATATGATTTCTGATTCAATCGTAGCAATTTTAAGTTTTAGATTCAGTTGTAGTGAATTTTACACATTTTGTGGCTTGCCTTTTTTTCGGGGGGCAGGGCTCTTTACACTCTTGCATCTCCCCTCTTCTCAATCTTGAGCCCTTATCCTTTTTTCTTTTTTAATTTTTTTCTGGTGCCATTTTATTTCTTAATGGTTTTGCCATTTTTGTTAGATGTGCTTCCTACGAGCTATCACAAATACCTTGTGAAATCAGAAAGGATAATAATTAATAGATAGTGAGAGTAGGGATGGAAGACAGCTCCATTAATATCCTAATGTTAGGAGAAGCCGTCATACTGCCATGAAGCCCACTGTCATGTTGGGATGGGGACAAAGACAATTTTATAAGTCCAGAGTCCATGTTCCTGGGACCAAGGTGTCCCCCTGGCCTGGTTCACCCAGTATTAGAATGTGAGCTGTTGCCCGTGTGGCAATGCCTTTGGCCAGAAGAGCCTGGGCCACCACCTTTCAGCTAGCTCTCATCCACCATGGCCGTACCGTCTGTGTAGGGTGGGGTGACCTTGTACTGGTCAAACAGAAGGACATCTCCTGCTTGGGTCAGGGTCACCTGCCTCCGAGGGTCCTGATGCAGAATCACTGACACTGACTGGACACAGACTCCATCCTGGTTCTAGAGAGAAAGGAAGGCCAAAGGGCCAGAGTTAGTCTGTCTTGCCTGCTGGTCCCAACAGAGCCCTCCAAAGGCAGGGATTTCAGCACAGTCTGAGGCTAGGGGAAGCCTCCCCACAGTGACAGAGGCCCAAAGGACATTAGGGGTCCTCTAACCAAATGCTTTCATCTGGGGAATGGGAAGGCAGAGGCACAGACTGGAGAAGGTTAGTGGCAGAACTGGGAAAATACAAATAAAAATGATAGTCAACCCTCAGGCTATGACACAGAGCAGAGATGGACCCCAGATGACCCAGAGTCCAGCCCCAGAAACACTGGCCTCCCCACTTGACTGCAATCCAGGACTTTAATTTCATCCTTTTATGGGTGTTTATGTAGCTCTTTCTATGTGTCACATCTTGCAGAGTATCAAGCTCCACTCATAAGCAGGCAGGAAATGAGCTAATATTCTCTAGGCCTCAGGTTCTCATCTCTGAAATGGGTAGTACACATTGGGCCCATTCATACCTCCCTTCCACAGAAGATGGTCACACAGTCATACATGATGAAAATGATATAGTCCCTGCCCTCAAGAAGAATAGATATTCGTGTGGGATACAGACATTAAATAAGTAATTACAAAGTTGGTTAATTATTATTGTGATCAGTGCTGAAAAGAGGTGTAGGGTGCTAGGAAAGCATATAGTGAGGGAAGGAGACTTAGCCTGCAGAGGTAGGAAAGGTCATCCTAGGGAATGATAATAGTAATGTAACAATAATCATAACAATAATATAACAGTTATACTACAATATTATTAAAACATAATAATAACAGCTAACTTCAGAGTTATGTTCAAGTACCATTCTGATATATTGTTTAACATATTTACCCACCTAATCGTCATAGCAATCCTATTCGGTAAGTACTACTAACAACCCCATTTTGCAGATCAGAAAACTGAGGCATGGGAAAAAAGCTCAAGAGTCATGTGAGCTGAGATCAGAGGATGCATAGAAGCTGTGGGTAACGGAAGAAGGCAATGGGGAAGACATCTAGGCAGAAGGAACAACCTGTACAAAATCCCTGACAGGAAGGCTTTTACTGTATTCAGGGATGTAAAAGAAGACCAGAGGGGTCAGAGCCCACTGGGCAAAGTGGTTTAAGGTTCAAGAGGTAGGCAGAGGGCTTCCCTGGTGGCACAGTGGTTGAGAATCTGCCTGCTAATGCAGGGAACACAGGTTCGAGCCCTGGTCTGGGAGGATCCCGCGTGCCGCGGAGCAGCTAGGCCCGTGAGCCACAACTACTGAGCCTGCGCGTCTGGAGCCTGTGCTCCGCAACAAGAGAGGCAGCGATAGTGAGAGGCCCGTGCACCGCGATGAAGAGTGGCCCCCGCTTGCCACAACTAGAGAAAGCCCTCGCACAGAAACGAAGATGCAACACGGCAAAAATAAATTAATTAATTAAGAGTTAGGACTTCAACATATTCATTTAAAAAAAAAAAAAAACGAGGTAGGCAGGGGCCAGCTTAGGCAGAGCTTTGTAATATTTTTGGACTTTATCCTAAGTTCAAAGACAGCCAGAGAAAGTGTAACAGGAAAGTAATACAATCGAGCACTGAAATCAACTGATCAGAGCTTGAAACTTTTCAGAAAGACATTGTACAACCAGTTATGACCTTTCTTTTAAGTTTCTGCCCAAGGGGACAATCCCTGAAACAGCTCAAAATCATCGTGCCTAAAACATCACCTTCTTTGTCAAACCCACTTATCCTCTGGTCCCCCCTGGACATGTCACTGGTGCAGGAAGAAAGCCTGCACCTTTAGTCAGTCTCAGGTTCAAATCCTGATGTCACTGAAAGCCATAAGACCCTAAAGAACGCACTTAAGTTCTACAAACCTCTGTTCTCTCCTCTGCAAAATAGAGATACAACATGTGGTTGGTCCTCCCTATTGGATACATATAAGAAAAGTGCATGAAATACTTTGGGGTTGCATTTGTCAAAACCACAGAACTTTACAGCATAAAGAGTGAACGCTAATGTGTGCAATTTTAAAAAGTCATGTAGGAGGTCAGGGGATCCCAGAATGGAATGCAGACTGTGACAGAAGAATCTAATATATTACAAATATATGGAACAACCTCACTAAAGGGGTTTTGGGGAAAGCTGTTGACCTAAGTTACTTTGGAAATAAATGGAGTTTGTAAGACTAAGAGCAAAAGGAATTGTGCCTAAGCGCTGTACTCTACTTGATAAAGTTATTTCCCATGGAGATACAGGATAATAATTCTGATACTCTTCTACATGTATACTGGAATTGAACAGTTAGGTAAATGAATAGGTGAATAATGGAAGCCAGGTTTCTTACTGTTGGAGCGGGTGTTTAGAGATAAGCAAGGGGAGGCGGCTAGAATGATCCATATGGCAGTACCTTAGAGTTGGAACATGAGTATGAACTCCTGATTAGCACACATCATATGTTTATTTATAGAAATATTTATCCATATGTGTACATATGTTGGTTAGGCAAGGATATGCATGGGTTATTCATATATTTCCTTTCTCTGTCAGCTGAAATGGCCTAAAAGAAATGATACCCCAGAAGCAATGAGCATACCTAGTGCGTGCCCAGGTCTTGGTTTCTGACACCATTCTCTAATAAAAGGAGCCAAGAAAGCCTGGTGATATTTTTGCAGAAATGGCTGATTCTAGGACTGGGACAGGAAATATACGAGATGAGCCTGGTACATGTTGTAGGGCCGAAAGGTTAAGGAAGTACGTACACACACACACAGTGATGGAGGTGTGTCAAAGGGACACAGGAGCCACGTGAAAGACTGCCCAATGGCCAAAGCTGAACAATCTGAGTAAAAAAATAAAAAAGTATTGGATTATAAACCAAATTATAAATTAAGTATCCATGAGGGCTTCCCTGGTGGCGCAGTGGCTGAGAGTCCACCTGCCGATGCAGGGGACGCGGGTTCGTGCCCCGGTCCGGGAAGATCCCACATGCCGCGGAGCGGCTGGGCCCGTAAGCCATGGCCACTGAGCCTGCGCGTCCGGAGCCTGTGCTCCGCAACTGGGGAGGCCATGACAGTGAGAGGCCCACGTACCGCAAATAAATAAATAAATAAAATAAAATAAATATCCACGAGCGCATGCTGATATAAATGACTGAATAAATATATCAGGGAGAAAAAAACGAATCTGCAGAAAAACTTGCGTGAATTCTGTGCCTTCAAGGAGGGGAGCATAACTCCCCATTCTTCAAGTGTGGGCTGAACATAATGACTTTTCTTCCAAAGAGAAGAACAGTATGGAAAGGGGGAAAAAAGAATAACTTCTCGGTGGCAAACACTACCTCAGCTAGATGATCAAGGTCCATATCAACAATAATAAACCACGTTGATAGCGTGTACCCTTGGTAAGATGTGATGAAAATGACGCCCTACCTCCGATCTTCCTCCCCCAAACCCACAACCCCACTCTAACCATGAGAAAAACATCATACAAATTCCAAAAGAGGGGCATTCTACAAAGTAAGTGACCAGTATTCCTCAAAACTTTCAAGGTCATCAAAAATGAAGTATGAGAAACTATAACAGCCAAGAAGAGCCTAAGGAGATGTGATGACTAAATGTAATGTAGTATCCTAGAACAGAAAAATGATATTAGGTGAAAAACTAAGGAAATCTGAATAAGGTATGGCTTTAGTTACTGATGTATCCATACTGGCTCATTATTTGTAATTAACGTAAGATGTTAATAATAGGTTGTGACAGGCTTTCTGGACAACATCCAGCCTTGGATCGGGCTCAGCTCTTCCTCCTGCTGGCTGTGGGTTGTCAGAAATGCCCCAAGCCTCTGTAAGCTTGTCTCATCATATTTAAAATAGGGAGAATAATAATAACTACCACGTGGGGGTATTTTGAACTTTAAACTGGATGTTGTATGCAAAAGTGATTGAAGTTCCTAGCACTGTGCCAGTATTTTTCATCATCCTCTCTGTTACTGTCCTCACCCCACCCCATTCTGTTCACCCAGACTGAAGTCACAGCTTCCTCTTTGACTTTTCCTGCTTCTCTCCCACATCCCCCCTAACTTTACCAGCCACAGTCAGCCAGTTGCCAAGTCCTTCTGCTTCTGTGTTGCTGCATTCTAGAACATTCCAACCTCACTGCCTTTCTCATGTGCTCTAATCCTCCTGGATTGCCCTTCCTCCCCATCCTCAAATATACATATTTTATTTCTGTTTCTCTTTCCAGGCCCACTTTTTAGGTCACTCAGCTCAAATGCCACCTCTGCCATGAGGCTTTCCTTCTTCCTTTCTTCTACCCCACAGGGGTATTTCTTCCTTCACAGAACTCCCCTCTTACAGCACTGATGGTGTTGTATCTCGTACTGAAGCAACCGACCTGAGGACGTGACTGACCTCCCACATCAGGCTGTGAGCTCCTGGCAGGTAAGACCAGGTCAGATTCATCTGTGTAACCCTCACCGTGCCCAGCCCAGGACTGGCCCAAAGCTGGCCCTCCATCAGTTCATCAGCATGGATGACGTCACAAGGAGGAGACCCAGCTCATGGTAAAAAGAATGTGCTATCAAGAGGCGCCATCCAGCACTGAAGCAGGTTACCTCAGGCTGAGGCTGGCCAGCCAGTCAGGGACACGTTAGAGAGAGGGCTGAGTAAGGGACCCCCCAAGGTCCCACAGCCCTCAGGTATTCTAAGACGCCAGACCTCCGTAAGTGGGAAGGAGCTCAGCTGGGCTGTGTCTGTCTGCCTTGCCTTTTGCCACCCTCAGGATGTGATGAGAGTGACCCAACTTTTGAGGACAAGTATTCTCTTGACTCAGATAGCAGCCAAGGTCAGGGCCAGGCCATTCTCTGGCAGAGAAAGGGGTGGGGGCCACTGAGGCCTAAAGAGGGAGAAAGCCCAGCCCTCCACCTAGTCCACAGCCCAGCATGGGTCCCCAGGGCCAGCGAGGGGCATGTCCAGCTGATGTCTGCTCACACTCAGGGCCTCAGTGCTGGGGCTGCAGAAGCCAGCAGGGAGGAGGGACTGGGGGTGGCCCCCCTGGCTAGGGGTGTGAGCCCCTGCTCCTCTATGCCAGGAGGGGCTTCAGTGCCACCAGACCAGGACTGGTGAGGTTTGCTAGCATGGTCAGCTCAGGGACAGTGCAGTCACTACTGAGAGACAAACAAGCTCACATCTACCCCAGACCTGCAGGTTGGCCTTTTGCTCAGCTATGTTCACAAGTGGTTGACACAGCTCAGGGCTCACCTCCTCTAGGAAGCCTTTCGTGATCCACCTCCTCCTCCCACCTGACATTTGGGTGAAACAATAACAGGGAAAAGTTCCTCCATGGAGATCTACTCTGTACTGTCCATGTTGTCACAGCTCCTGTAACATAGTAGGTTATGGGGGTCACTTGTCTGCCTCACGCACCAAACTGTAAGGTCCAGGAGGGCAGAGCCAGGTCTAATTCATCCCAGTCCCAAAGACTCAACACAGCTTCTGGAAGACATAGATGTTCAGTATATGCTGAAAGAACGAATGAATAAATGAATAGAGATGCTGAAGGTACAATCCAAGGAAGCAGAGATTAAGTTGAATTAGACCAATTTTAGAGATTTTTTTTTTACCATCACATCAAAAAGAATAAAATACCTAGGAATAAACCTACCTAAGGAGACAAAAGACCTGTATTCTAAAAGCTATAAGATGCTGATGAAAGAAATCAAAGATGACGCAAACAGATGGAAAGATATACCATGTTCTTGGATTGGAAGAATCAATACTGTCAAAATGACTATACTACCCAAGGCAATCTACAGAGTCAATGCAATCCCTATCAAATTACCAATGGCATTTTTCACAGAACTAGAACAAAAAATTTTAAATTTGTATGGAAATGCAAAAGAACCCAAATAGCCAAAGCAATCCTGAGAAAGAAAAACGGAGCTAGGGATTTCCCTGGTGGTGCAGTGGTTAAGAATCCTCCTGCCAATGCAGGGGACATGGTTTCGAGCCCTGCTCCAGGAAGATCCCACATACCGCGGAGCAACTAAGCCCATGTGCCACAACTGCTGAGCCTGTGTGCCACAACTACTGAAGCCCGCGTGCCCAGAGCCCATGCTTCACAACAAGAGAAGCCACCGCAATGAGAAGCCCGTGCACTGCAACAAAGAGTAGCCCCCGCTCGCCACAACTAGAGAAAGCCCGTGTGCAGCAATGAAGACCCAATACAGCCAAAAATTAATTAATTAATTAATTTTAAAAAAGAAAAACAGAGCTGGAGGAATCAGCCTCCCTGACTTCAGACTATACTACAAAGTTCCAGTAATCAAAACGGTATGGTACGCTGGACACTATAAAACTCTTAGAGGAAAACATAGGCAGAACACTCTTTGACATAAATTTCAGCAATATATTTTTTGAACCACCTTCTGGAGTAATGAAAATAAAAACAAAAATAAACAAATGGGACCTAATTAAACTTAAAAGCTTTTGCACAGCAAAGAAAACCATAAACAAAATGAAAAGACAACCCACAGAATGGGAGAATATATTTTCAAATGAAGCAACTGACAAGGGATTAATCTCCAAAATATATAAACAGCTCGTGCAGCCCTCTGTCAAAAAGAAAACCCAATCAAAAAATGGGCAGAAGATCTAAATAGACATTTCTCCAAAGAAGACATACAGATGGACAAAAAAACACATGAAAAGGTGCTCAATATCACTAATTATCAGACAAATGCAAATCAAAACTACAATGAGGTATCACCTCACACCAGTCAAAATGGTCATCATCAAAAAGTCCACAAACAGTAAATGCTGGAGTGGGTGTGGAGAAAAGGGAACCCTCCTACACTGTTGGTGGGAATGTAAATTGGTACAACCACTATGGAGAACAGTATGGAGGTTCCTTAAAAAAACTAAAAATAGAACTACCATATGATCCTGGAATCCTACTCCTGGGCATATCCCTGGAGAAAACCATAATTTGAAAAGATACACGCACCCCAATGTTCATTGCAGCACTATTCACAACAGCCAAGACATGGAAGCAACCTAAATGTCCATCAACAGAGGAATGAATAAAGAAGATGTGGTGCATATATACAATGGAATATTACTCAGCCATAAAAAAGAACGAAATAATGCCATTTGCAGCAACACTGGATGGACCTAGAGATTATCATACTAGGTGAAGTAAGTCAGACAGAGAAAGACAAATATCATATGATATCACTCATATGTAGAATCTAATTTTTTTTAAATGATATAAATGAACTTATTTACAAAACAGCAACAGACTCACAGATTTTGAAAACTTATGGTTACCAAAGGGGAAATGTGGCAGGGGGCGGGGAGGGATAAATTAGGAGCTTGGGATTAACATACACACACTATTATACATAAAATAGATAACCAACAAGTACCTACTATACAGCACAGGGAACTCTACTCAACATTCTGTAATAACCTATATGGGAAAAGGATCTGAAAAAGAATGAATATATGTATATGTATACCTGAATCACTATGCTATACACCTGAAAATGACACAACATTGTAAATCAGCTATATTCCAATAAAATTAAAAAAATAAAAAACAATGAGGCCCAGGACAGGGAAGTGACTCTCAGCTAGCAGATGTTCTGGAGCCGGAACCCAGTCTGCTGTCCCCTGGCTCTGCCCAGAAAGAATGGACAGCAGGATGAGTGGGCTGTGGAAGGACCTGAGGCCCTGCCCTAAATCCCCAGCCTCTCTAGGGGGTGGCAGCCAGGGGTGGCTGGCTGGTTCAGGTCTGGGGTCCCAGCCCTTACCAGGCCACATGGGGCATTCTGCAGTGTCACTGTGAAGGTGCCCGAGGAGCGGCTCTTGGCGAGGATGTACTGACACGTGGCAGGGAACGTGTAGCGGCGGCCATCAAAGGTCGTGAAGTGGATGTCGCCAGTCACTGAACACTCGGCTGAGGGGCAGAGAAAGGCAGCTAACCCAGGGGAGCTGCCCCACAGGGAGTGCCTTGCCCTGCAGCTCTGAGCATGAAGAGAAGATGGCACCCTGTCCTCAGGTATGAGGGCAGTGTCTGGAGCCCTGCCCCTACCCCCCCAGGCCTGTCTGAAGGGAGATGCAGCCCTGCCCCGAGCATCTCCCTCTGACAGGAGACCAGGCCCCGAGCATGGAGACCAGTCTTGGTCCAGGTCCCCCATGCTCAGGAAGGAGCCCATGAAAAACCCTCCCTAACAGGGGTGGAGCAAAACCCCTTAATCAGGCAAAGCAGCTCTGAGGAAATGAAGAGGGGCGTGCTGAGCCAATGGAACTGAGTGACCACCCCACGCCAGCAGCAGGCCTGGCCCCCAGCGCTTCCCTGCCCTAAAAGCTGTGGGACTGGTAGGGGGTAAGGTCCAAGATGGGGTCAGACATACCTGGGCAGACAGATGTGCTGCACAGCCACTTGCCCGCAGTGCATGTGCTGAAACACAGAGACCAGGGGGGCAGGGGCTCACCCCTCCAGGACTAGGATAGACGTCGGAGGGTTGCAGGGTCCGCAGAGCTCCTCCTCGCCCTCAGTTTTCCCAGCTCTAAAATGGGTGATGGAGATTCCACCCATAGAATGGATATAATGAGATCTCCTGACTCAGAGATGCTGAGTGAGCGCTCCCATGTGGTCAGGCTCCCAGATCCTGGAGGGTCAGCCCTGAGGGAAAGCCCCAGAAGTCACCGCCTCCCCCTTCCCCTCTCCCCAACAGTGGACACAGACCAGGTGTTGCAGTCTTCTTTCACCACAGAACCAGTTGGGTACAGGGTCCCATGGAACTCACAGGGACACTCAGCTGGTGCCACGCAGCCCCCATCCTCGAAGATCAGCCCTAGGGTGACAGCAAAGGCCGACTTACCTCCATTCTTGTTCACAACACTTTCATGACTCTCCAGGGCCTGTGAAAAACAGCACCTCACCCACACTCTTTCACCATCCAGCTCACTTTCAAACTTTCTCCTGTATAAATGATTAATCCCCTCTGAGCAAATAACCTCACTTCCAGACCTTTCTCAGAGAACCACCCACACCAAACAAAATGCATACTGACTAGCTTCTCCTCCTCACCTCTCAAAAGCCTGTCACTGCATCTAGAACCAGCTTAGGTGCCACCTCCTCCAGGAAGCCTTCCCTGACAGTCTCTCTTCTTGAAATGAATCCCTATATCTCTTCTTGTCTGAACCGCTGAGCTGGTCCTCACCAGATTATGCCTCAGACTAGAGTCATGTGTGTAAGTGTCTTATCACAGCAACCTGATTTTGATCCCTAAAGTCAATGACTGTATCTTTATATTTTTTATCCTAACCCCCAGCCTAGCCACGTGAGCTGCACACTGTAGATGTGCTGCAAATGTGTACACCATGAAAACAGTATGTGGATGAATGTTTAAACAAATGCATGTGTGATAAATGAATAAATGAATGACTGAATGACTTGTCCTCATCTACACACCTTAAAAAGCTCAGTCCCAATGAAATTAAATACCCTGATGAACCTCTCAAGAGCCACAGTTCTGCCCCTACCCTCACCTCCCTTAAGTCATCCATTCATTCATTTATTCACTTATTGTTTTTTCCTTCATTCATTCTGCAAACAAGCATCCTCTGAGCCCTTGCTCCATGCCCATCCGTGTCAGCCCAGGAAGTGGCTGCCAGGCACCCACACCACCCCTCGCATACCGTCGGGGCAGTAGCAGCCATCCACACAGGTTATCTCGCTGTCCACGCAGGATGCCCGGGGCTGGCAGGAGGCGGGGCAGCAGGCGATGCACTCGTTGTAGATAAAGGCCTTCTCCTTGCAGTGCACCGCTTGCAAGGAAGGGAGCAGTATGGCCTGACAGCTCCCTTCTGGCCCCAGCTCTGCCAGGACCCAACCAGGACGCACCCCAAGCCCTGGGGTGGGGGGTGGGAGGGCTTTGATTTTCCTGATTCCCCTAGTTCCAGTGGGAGCACCAGGTGACCAGGAAATTAGTGAGAGCCTGGGAGACGCTGAGAGCCACCCTCATCTCACTCGGTGGCCCCAGGCCAGCCCCTCCCTCTCTGAGCCTCAGTTTTCCCATCTATCACGTGCAGATGCAACCTTAGGCCTTAACACTCTGATAACTGTGGTTCTCAGCAGGACAGGACATCGAGCTGAGGCCTGGGAATGCCACCCGCAGCCCCAGGACAGAACTTGTTGGAATCCCTCCCTGCCCACCACCAGGCTGCACCTACCGCATGGCCGGAGCTGGTTCCTCCACCCCTGCAGGGGCTGACCTGCCTGGGCACATGCCCGGGCATACTCTGCCAGCGCCCGGCACCAGGTGGCTTCATCACCCGCTGATCTATGCAGGGAAACCGAGGGTCACACTGGAGTGAGATCCACCCTGTAGCCAGCCCGCCAGCACCCGATAGAGACCGCCAGGGCTCAGGGCACCCTTCCTCGCCACGCAGCTGGGAAAGGGAGCCAGGGAAGGGAGCTAGGTATACAGACCCCTAGGCTGGAGGCAGGAAACCTGGGCTCTAGTCTCAACATTGCCCCTGACTTACGTGACCCTGAGTGGGTCAGGCCCCATTTCTGGGCCTCAGCTGAATGGGGAAGGTCTGTCCTATGCAGATAAGAGTATCAGAGTTTTGGGAAGCATATCTGTTAGGGTCTGGGATCATCAAGCTCAGTGGCCCACGTGATGAACTCCCACCCCAGACTGGGAGAGGTCTCCCTTCAACCCAATATCGCCCGCCCCCCCGGCTCCCCACTCACTGGCAGAGATCGCTGGTACAGCTGGCCGTGAAGGGCAGAGGGCTGACATAGGCATGGCAGGCATCAAAGGGGGGCCGCAGCAGTGCCTCACAGCGGTCATACACACCCTGGGGCAAGGGCCAGGAGCCAGAGCTGGGGGCTGGCAGGGCCAGGTAAAGCCCTCTGACTTTGCCAGTCCCATACAGCACCCCAACTTGAGCCCGAGGGAGAGAAAGGGCCGGGTAGAGAGCAGACAGAAGGGGCATGGGCACCAACAACCCTGGGCCCCTGCAGCCAATGACTTCCCAAGAAGCAGAAGGAAAACAACCTAAGCCAGACACTAGGGTGGGGGTAGAGGCTGGAGTGGGGGGCTCTCCCCAGGATCCAGACCTGCATGGTTCCCAGGCTCTGCTGCAGGCATGGAGGGCGAGGCAGAGAAGAGGTCGTGGGCCCTGGAGGCTGGTTGGGGGCCTGCTCCTGCCAGCTGTGCACAAATTCAGCCACATCTTCCGTCAGCTTCCCTGTAGGGGAGAACTAGCATGATCACAGGTGGGGAGCCCGAGGGGAGGCAGATGGAGCCCAAGAGATGCCAAGAGGAAGGCAAGGAGTTGTAGAACCCAGCCTCGAGCTCCCATCCCAACCTGCATTTCCCTACGGAGCCGTTCTCCTGAAAAATCCGTGTGGTAAGAATAGTCAAGGATGCTCAAGACCCTGTGAGTTCCCTGGAGTAGATCCCTGCTGCTCTAAACTCTGGAATGCAACACCATGCAATCGAAAGAGAATGAACGTGTGAGCCTGAACAAGCTCCCGTACCGCTCTGAGCCCGAGCTTCCCCACATGTGAAACAGGGCAAAGGGTCCCCTTGTGAACTGATTGCAAGGACTATATGAGACCATGTGGGTAAAGTGTTCAGTGTGTTGTGGCTGCTCAAAGGTGTCACTTCCCTCCTGGCTAGAGTCACCATGATGTGGCCTGAACCCTTCACTTTAACTTCTTGCCACTCCTGCTGGAGCCTTTCTCTTCCAGGCTCCCTCTAGCCCTCCGTGCCCTGCTGCCACCCCAGCCCCCTCCAGCCCCGACTCACCTTGCAGGGTCAGTGCCACCTAGCAAAGTGCCCAATAGAGCCTCACACAACCCTAGTAGACATTCTCATCATGGCTGTTTTACAGATGAGGAAACTGAGGCCCAGAGAGGTTAAAAGGTGCCTGAGGCCACATACTTGGAAGGGGCCCCTGGCCTCCCACTGGGTCTTTAGTGTCATGACCCCAGGGTTCGGTCTCAAGTCCCTTTCCACCCCTTCCAGCCTGACCTATCCTCCATCCCCACCAAAATCCCTTGGAGGCCACCTGCCCTGCACCTCACCATAGCTGGTCACCAGGTCGTCCTGGGGGTCGGCGTTGTTGTTCCCACACAGCCCATGGGTCCAGCCCAGGAACTCTGGGCTCATTTTAATGTAGACAGCCGAGGTGCCATCCCAGGCCAGCGTGAAGGCCGACTGATGCCGCACGAGGACATAGCCAGCAAGCCGCTGCAGGCGCATGCTCCCCATCACATGTGGCAGCTGGACCCTGCAGGGCAAAGCCAGAGCTTCAGGGCATCCACACCACCTCCACTAGCCCAGTCCCTTCACCAAAGGACCCACCATCCCCTACCTGAAGGACCCACCACGTACACAGGACCTGCCTCACCCCACGGCCACTGGTACCACAGGGTGTGAGGTCCTTATTTTCCCTGCCCCTGACTTCTTGGGTGCCTGGAAGTCCACCATCAGAAAGGGGTTCTTTTGTTTTCAGAGTTTTAAAGTTGCTTTTTAAAATTGCAATTTTCTGGGACTTCCCTGGTGGTCCAGTGGGTAAGACTCCATGCTCCCAATGCAGGGGGCCCAGGTTCGATCCCTGGTCAGGGAACTAGATCCCACATGCATGCTGCAACTAAAACATGCCGCAACGAAGATCCAGTGCAGCCAAAATAAATAAATAAATTTTTTTTTTTTAAATAAAATAAAATTGCAATTTCCCTTGCTATCTGGAATCACAGTGAGGGCAATCATGGGATTTTGAGCACTAATAGTGGTGGCTTTTTATACCAAAATTATTGATGTATCTTTTATTGACAGTGCTTCAATAAACAAAGTGCAGTTAGTAAAGCGAAAAATAAAATAAAATAAAATTGCAATTTTCCTGGCAGGGATAAATCTTAGAGTGATTGAATTTGCCAGTTCCTTTCTCCTAGACAGGAGAGGTGGTATAAACAGACACCTATTTTACTTATATTTTTGGTGGGGAGAAAGAAAGGAGTAGGAAGAGAAAAAGAAAAAGGCAAGAGAGAAGACAAACAGGGAATGAAAGAAAAGATGCAGGGCTACAGCAGTCTTGACACCTTCCCCATTTTACCGGCACAGGCTCGCCTAGCCAATCTGGAATTTGGCAACTTTCACCCGGCTGGAAATTAGGAGGAAGACAAATGAAGTGTCTAACCAGCCAAAGCTGGTACCAAAAGATCCATCTACCAATGCTTCTTTCACAGGAGAAACCCCTGGGCCTTCACTTCTACACTCAGCCCCAGAAAGCTTGGTTACCCAGTGTCCAGGTCTGAAGCAGGAAATAAAAAAGAGGAGAAGGGTCAGTGCAGGAAGGTCCCCCTGACAACATGAAGTGGCAGTGGACAGCAAGGGAAGGAAAGGCCAGTGAAGAAGAAATGCAAGAAAGATTTCAGGAAGGACCACAGTCCGGGGCCTTTTGGCATAGGAAGCTGGGACTTCACCCCTTGAGTGGTCCCTCAGGCATCCCTGATGTCCCAACAACGTAAGTGACATTCAAAATGAGCCCAGGCCATCAGAAAAGGGTGAAAGTGTGCTGAGAATCTGCTCTGAGGATGCTTCAACTATATATGATACACTCAGGAAGATTTCCTTCAACTTGTGAAAGAAAAGAAAATTAAGCATACTTATAGTGGTAAATTCTCAGCTATCTGGGAAACTCTGCTATTTGCCTGAAAACCCACTGTCTAGAAATCCTGACAGTTCCAGAAAATTGTGAGGGACTCTTTCTGCAAACCCAGCTGACTAGAAACCCAGCTGGCCTGCCAGTATGCTTCTGCCCTGGTGTGCTGCTGTTTGCCCCCTGAAAACAATTTCCTTGAGGCTTGAGAAGGGAAGATGCTTACCCATCCACCACCACCCATGCCAGGGAGTAGGGGAGCTCAGGGCAGAAGATGTTACAGTTACCTTATGCCTCCACGGGTGACCTCCTTGGCCAGATGGATCTCCTGCTCACCCGCTAAGAAGAGGCTGACAGACCTGGAGCAGGTGTAGGGGAAAGAGCCACACTGCGGGTCGTTGTGCACCTGGTGGGGGAGAAGGGGCGGTTCGGAGGCCAGTGTGCAGGTTCCTGCCATATACCTGGCCCCGAGCTTCGGTTGTGGGCCCAGGGGCACCCTGTTGAGCTTCCACTAATGCCAACAGCCTGCCTGCTGCGTGCCAAGCTCGTCTCCTCTGTGATCTCTCCCGGTCCCCACAGTACCACAGGAGGGTCAGAGCTCTCATCACCTGTATTTCAGAGAGGAGGCAACCGGCGCCCAGAGAGGTGAAAGGGCACACACAGCCAGGGTTCTAATCCAAGCGTGCTGTCTTCCTACGTCCAGACTTTTCTGCTTATCCATCCCAGGTTATCTCATTGGATTGAAAGCCCAGTTACACGCCCACACCATCTCACGCTCATACAAACCACACACACACACATCTCATATGTATATCACAGGGCACTCTCAAAGCACACACTATAAACACACACTCCTACCACAACCCTGGCAGATACAGCCTAGCCCTCGCCTACACACACAGGCACACATGTCACTCCTGTGCTGCGTGTCACACACATGTCTCCTCTGCCCCCTGCTCAGACAGAACCTATACATCCAAGGCCATAGGACCCAAGGAGGGGAGGGATGGGGTTCCCAGAGTTTAGGGAAAACTCTGAAAATGTCAATCTGCCAAATGTGGAAACCCGTCCCATGAGTGAGCAAACCTTCCACTAGGGGCTTCCCTGGTGGTGCAGTGGTCAGTAATCCGCCTGCCAATGCAGGAGACACGGGTTTGAGCCCTGGTCCGGGAAGATCCCACATGCTGCGGAGCAACTAAGCCCATGCCCCACAGCTACTAAACCTGTGCTCTAGAGTTCGCGAGCCACAGCTACTGAGCCTGCGTGCCACAACTACTGAAGCCCGCACACCTAGAGCCTGTGCTCCGCAACAAGAGAAGCCACTGCAGTGAGAAGCCCGCACACCGCAATGAAGAGTAGCCCCCGCTCGCTGCAAGTAGAGAAAGCCTGCGCACAGCAACGAAGACCCAATGCAGCCATAAGTAAATAAACAAACAAACAAACAAACCTTCCACTAGATTATCATTAAATGGGGTTAAGCAGCCTGGAGCCATTTCAACTGAAAGTAGGACCTGTGAAAGCCATTCCATAGTCTAAATATTTTTCAAACTTTTGTGACCATGACCCATAGTGAGAAATATATACACATATAAATAAAACAAAAGTTTTACAAAATAATATTACCACTATTAATGTGTAATGCATCCTTATGATATTTTCTATTTATAGTCTCTTTTTTCTTTCTTTTTTCTTTTTTCTTTTTAGGCTGGTTATGACTCATTAAGTTCATTTCATAACCCATGAATGTGTGGCATCCCATTGGTCTAAGTAATTGTGACATATCCATCAACGAAATGACACAGTCATGATGTGTGATATCCATGATACCCCGAGGCAAAGCGGGGAGAGTTGGTCAGGGTTCCCAGTGCATCCAGAGCATAGCCCCCAGGCAGCCTCTTGGTAGGTCTATGCCTGAGACAGAAGGGGCACACCCAGCTGGCAGAGGGGTGACACTGAGCACCAGGATCTCCCCTATCTCCCAACCCCTTGGCCTTAACTCCGCACTGGCCAAGGTGCCCTCCAGCAGAGCTGGCTCCCCAAGTAGACTCTTCTCCAGGTAGAGAGCTGTGCCTGAAGGTGACTGCCCACTTGACACACAGGGTAAACGTGAAAATCAGGTCTGCCCAACAGTCAGTCTCACACGTGTTCATATACCAGACAACTTTTACTGAGCATTAATCCAGGTACTGGGAACAGCAGTTGAAAAGACATACTTCCTGCCTAGAAAGCTTATATCTGGAGAGTAGGACCAGAAACAGACCTTTGTAAGAGAAACACAATGACAGGGTAATGATGCAGAACTTTGGTTCCACAGAAAGGAGCCCCTGAGCCCACTCAGAAGGTCAGAGCATGCAGAAAGGCTTCTTAGAGGAGATCACCCTAAAGTGAGTCATCCAGGACCTCTACCATTTCCTCCGTGGCACCATGCTCTTTCTTATCTAAGGTCCGTAGCACCCAATGTTCTGTTGGCCTAGAATGTTCTCACATCCGCCCCCACCCCAACCCCTTCACTTGGCTAGCTCTAATTCATTCTTCAAATCCCAACTTAAATATCACTTCCTCCAAGAAGCCCTCCCTGATCACCATCCTTCCCAGTAAGCAAGGTTAGGTTTTCCGTCACATGCTCTTCTAGCATTTGGAACTTCTCTATTGCACTCAGTTGCACTTGAAATGATTCATTTGACGTGATGTCTGTTTTCCCCATTAGACTATAAGTTCCATAAGGACAGAGACCACATCTGTGTCTTTGTTCACAGAGCCAGCAACAGGCCTTGTGGCAGGAAAGGAGTATAATTACGCACTTAATAAATACTTGGTGAGTGAGAGACTAAGTGAATGAATGGCCAGGGGCAACCAGTAATGGGTGGGTAAGTGAGAACCGTGGAGCCCTCAGCTCACTCCAGGTGCAGATGCCCTGGGCGGGAGCTGGGAGGGGAAAAGAAGGTGCCAGCCTCTCTAACCATGACAAGTAGATCCCAAGCCAGCCCAGCCTTCAGGGCCTAGTGGAACCTTCCTAGACAGGCAGAGCAGGGAACGCCTCACCTGGACTGAGAAGGTCTGCCCCTCGGGTTCATGGCGCCCCACCAGGGTGTAGCTGCCCTTCCCAAACAGGTAGTAGTAGAGGCCATCAAACGTCTCCACGTGATGCTGTCCCCATGCCCGGCAGATGCTGTCCCGTTCAGGGCCGACATTGTACACTGAGCCAGAGAAAAAAGAAGCTGTCTGTGTAGCAGCAGTTGGCACCGAGCCAGAGGCCAGTGGGTTCCAGCCCTGGCGGGGCCACCCCCACTCCCCTCCAGCCCAGAGCCCCACGTCTCAGGCCTGCAGATTTCCCTGTACCCATGGCCCCTCTTGGAGGTGGGATGGAGCCCAGACCCACCCATCTGGCAGCGCGGCCCAGTGGCATTGAAGCGTCTGCAGTCGCAGAAGGCCGGGTGCACACACTCACCCCCGTTGAAGCAGGAGAACAAGTCTGCAAGGGAGACAGAAGGCACCTTCCCATCAAGCCAAGATTGGCAGAACCCATCGGGGCAGCACCTCCCTCAGGCTGGGACCCCAGGCCCCAGCCCTCCCAGAGCTACATGGAACTCAAATCCCCATCACAGGTAGCCCCAGCTTTCCTCAGTAGCTAGCTTTAATGGCGGTAGGAGTAGGGCACCTCAGACGGCTGCCCCGCCCCATCCCTAGCAGGCTGTGGGGTGGGGTCTCAGAGTACCTGCCTTCCGTATGTACCAAGTGGCCCCCAGGCCAGCCCCACCTAGGCCTTCAGCTTCCTAAGCTAAAAGTTCTTGGCCACCAGGCAAGGCAGGCAGAACTACGAACATGCAGCATGTGGGGTGAGCAGGGAGACCGCCCAGAGATCTTCATGTACTGCTCTTCCTCGCTGTTCCAAAAGCTCCGGGAAAGAGTCCAGGGCGTAAACCAAGGTTGGGGAGGGGCCGCACACGTGGAATGTAGTGGAAAGGAAGGCCACAGAGGATGAGAGGACAAAGCAGAGGGTAGTGAAGGAAGGAGCCGTGATGTGAGAGGAGGGGCCACAGACAGAGGCCAGATGAGGGGAGAGGCCATGGACACAGGACAGGCGAAGGGAGAGGCCATGGGCATAGGACAGGGCAAGGGGAGAGGCCACAGAAAGTAGAAAGAGGCTACAGACACAGGGTGACGTAGAGAGGGAAAAACAACCACTAAACAAGAAGCTCGGTCTCTCTGGAGTCAGACAGTGTGAGGCAGACAGCCGCAGAGCCATGGTCATCAGCACAGGACACTTCCTCAGCCAGGAAGGAGAAAGCAGAGTGGAGCTGGAGGCTGGGGCTGGGGACGGTGAAAAGAGACCCCATGCAGGGAAAAGAGGTCCCAGGAGGCCCCGAGAGGAGTCTGGGCCTGCGCTCACAGGGCTGTCCGCAGGCCAGGGCCTCCCACGGGCCACAGGGAGGGGGCACTTACAAGAAGGTGCACATTTGGCCCGATGGAGTCGTCTTTCCCAGGAAGACATGGCCAAGGAGTCCAGGGCTTCAGCCTCCTTTTAAAGACAGGAGAAGGAAGAGAATGCAGTCAAGGGCTGACCTCAGGGAGCGCAGCCTTCCCGGCGGTCACAGCCCTTCCTGCCCCTCAGCTGGAGGGAGGCAGGCCCTTTGCCGCTTGGCGCCTCAGTCACCCCACTTCCCCAGACCCCCCTCTGAGAGGTCTGCAAGGCAGGATTTTCAGGCCTGCCCTAGGTCCGGAGGAGTGAGGCCTGGTTTACACCCTCCCAAGTGGCGTCGTAGTGGCAGGCTGGGGAGGCCTGTAGCCTGAACACACCTGCTGCTCTCCATGCTCCAGTGTGTCGTCCCCCCCGCC
This sequence comes from Delphinapterus leucas, assembly GCF_059928025.1. Lineage (NCBI taxonomy): Eukaryota > Metazoa > Chordata > Mammalia > Artiodactyla > Monodontidae > Delphinapterus > Delphinapterus leucas. The sequence goes on from NC_143135.1 coordinate 38,271,428, forward strand.
ACCGCCTCCCCAGCGCCTTCCCTCCTTAGTAAACCTCTGTGTCCTCCACAGCCTGGAACAAAACCCCCTTGTCTGGAGAACAAACACGACACCTCCTCACCACAGAAACCACATGGGGCAGAGCTAAGAAACAAAGGCAGCCCCTCACCCCAGGGCAGGGGGGCATCACTCCGACCCCCCCACCCAACATTTTGGACTCTTCTAACAGCAAACACAGTGCTTCATACATCACCACCGGCTGTCCTCAGAACTCAGCTCTGAGTCAGGACTCTCCCTGAGAGCACACATCCGAGGACACAGGCAAAGCCCTGTGAGACCCTATATCCCAGACCAGAAGCCCCAATGCACGGTCTCCAGAGATACAAAGCATCTGAAATCAGGACTGCCCGAACATCACGTGTGTTCAGTCACCACACGGCTAGCCGCCCTCTCAGGACTCCAGCCCGAGGTGTCTAACGTGACCTCACCTGGGACTGGGACCCTGGGCACAGCAGGCTCCTCCCTCTCAGGACCTCAGCCCCCTCATTTGTACAACTTCCCGGACTGGGTGCCCGGTCCGGCCCAGGGATGGTGAACGGGAGCACGTGTTCTTGCTCACAGGGCCAGCGAGGCACAAACCACACTGAGGGTGCTTGTCTCACATGTTATCTCCCTCACTGTCACCTCTGCGTCCCCAGGCTGAATCCCCAGCCTCTAGCAAAGGACTTGGAGCACAGGAAGTATGCAGAGCACCTGATCCCTGGAGCCCAACCCCAGCTCTTTGCACCTCCTGCAGGCACCCACCCCCCCTCCCCCTTCACTGTCCCGCTGACCCCCTCGGAGGTCACTGGCCCTCCTCGACCAGGTATCAGCGTTCTCACTCCCTGGTTCCTGGGTCCTCCCAGCTCTCCTTACTCTGTAGACCCAGGCTGAGCCCAAGGAGCCAGGCTTCCCACCCTGGTAGTAGTCGGTCTCACAGGGCCTCAAAGACCACTGGCAATGGAAGAGAGCAGCCGGGGAAAGGCTCATCACCAACATCCCCCAGGCCTGCAGAGCTTAATTCAACTTGGTCCCTGTGCCTCCTCGCCCCCCTCTCCCCCAGATGTGGCCCCTGAGATCGGCCTTGTGAGGGTAAGAGAGCCTGTGCTGCAAAAAGTCGAGGCCATTTTCTGGAGAAGAATTTTAAATCCTGTCCAGATGATTCACCTTCAGTATAGATCAGGAGTTCTTAATCATTTTTATGCAATGAACCCCTCTGACAATCTAGTGAGGCTTACGGGCCCCTTCTTGGAATAAATGTTTCTAAATACGTAATATGAGACATAAGATGACAAAGGAAATCAAACATATTGCAATGCATTATCAAATATTTTATAAAACTGGGTGACAGTAATATTTGTGCTTCTTTATTAATACGTTAAATCACAAGACCCGCAGCAGGCCGTATCACCGCCAGAATCTGGGGGCAGTGAGCCAGAAATGAGATGTGGAGATAGCAACAATGATTGCAAGGCGATAGGAAAATATCTGTGGTTTCCACCGGTGACAGTCACAGACACTGCTATCATGCTGTGGTCTGTAGCCTCTAGTAATAACTAAAGGGAAGGCTAAATTTCAGTTCCATTGAGGAACAAATGCATTTTTCCCCCATCCAAGTTCATGGACTCCTGGTCTACACCATCAATTCTCTGGAGAATGGCTGAGCTCTATAGAGTGAGGCAGCACTGAAATGAAGGGTGGTGGTCTACCGGTCTGAGACCCCCCCTCCCTCACGGAAGAGGGCACTCCAGGCAGAAGCCCTCAAAGGATCCCCAGGTTCACTTTCTAACTAGTAGCCTCATTCCTCCCCACCCTCCCCCCACTCCAGCAGCGTTAAAGGAGGGCCATTCTAACCCCTTGTTTGCTCTAAGGAGTAATGTGAGAAACCTACTGGGGTTGCCAGTAGGTTGGTCTAGATGCTTCCCCAAGGAAAAGAAGGGGAGGCCTACCCTGGAATCCAGCAAGGAAAGAAGCCCACTAGGGGGATGAGATGCTTGGGGAAGGATCATTACCCCACTAAAATACAGGGATTCCTGGGGTCTGGAGGGGCATTCATGATACGGGGGAACAGGCTGGCTCCATCTGGAGACCTTGCTCTGCTGTGCCCTGAAGGCCCCGGCAAATCATTCACCTACCTCAATTTCCCCATCTATAAAAAGAATGATAAAAAAATTTTTAAATAAAATAAAAATAAATAAAAAGAGTGATGACATTATCTTTCAATTCAAACTGTACCTGACTGTGATTCTAAAACTTGGGGTCTGAGGAAATGGGCAAAAGAGAAAAAAAAACCCCATATAATCCAGACATTAGAAAATAAGCATGCCCTTAGTAGGTGCAAACTATTAGATACAGAATAGATAACAAGGTCCTACTGTATAGGACAGGGAACTATATTCAATATCCTGAGATAAACCATAATGGAAAAGAATATGAAAAAGAATGTATTGTATATGTATAACTGAGTCTCTTTGCTGTACAGCAGAAATTAACACAACATTGTAAATCAACTATACTTCAATTAAAAAAGAAAAGAAGTATGCCCCCTCCTACCTTGGGGTCTTCATATCTATTTCCAAAGGGCAGGTATTTGGGACACACTGTTTTCTTTTATAAATGATGCTCCCATCCTACTGGCACAAGGAGCTCCCCACAGCTGATCCCCAGAGCCAGGGTGCGTGAATTGAGGCTCGAGATTCTCTGGGGGACCTGGCTTCGGGTGGGCTGAATTTGTAGCGTGTCCGTGGTTGTAGAAAGGAGACAAATGCAGGCCAGGATTAGAAAGAAAAATTGAGTCACCTGATCCAGAGACCGAAGAAGTTTGGCAAAGAGAGAGAACAAAGCACCACCTCTCCCTAATGCACGGAGGAGCTGGGGAAGGTAGGCAACAGTGAATGGTCAAGACTCAGAGGATGGTAGTCAGGGATCTGTTTCTCAACCAACCCTTCCTTGCAAACCCCACCAAGTGGCCCGGTTTTTGTCTCTCCTCTCAAGGCAGCACTCCTGGGGCACTGCTCAGGGATGAAGAAGGGCCTCTGACAGGGTTTAGACCAGGCAGGGAAAAGAGACTACACTCTCCCAAACTCTCACCTTCCTACTTTCACCAAGGGAAGGAAAGAGCTCAGCTGTCTCCTGATAGCACCTTTGTGCCCTCCTCCCCTAAAAAACAATTTTTAAATAAATAAATAGATAAACTGGCTACAGGGCCCCAAGAGATTAGGAAAGTGGGAGTAGAGGCATCCTATAAATTTGCATACTTCAAACACATTCTAGGAATCTTGTTTGTTCCCTCTGAATAACTGCAAAGACACCCTTCCTGCAACCTACAGAGCTCCCTGCCAGCCTCAAACCCAGAGAGAAATAAGCCCCTGCCCAGTGAAGCCTCCCTTCCCCAGGCCTCCCCTTACCTGGCCTCCCATCACTGTTGTGGCATCCCCTATGGCAAGGATCGCCTCCTGATGGCTGTGGCTAGATGAGAAACAAGCCTGGCATGGGTGAGGGGATAGGAGTGGGCCATGCCTCCCCACCACCCCCAGGCCCATCCCACCCTCTGTGCTAACCCCTGGGGTCACCCACGCCAGGAATAAAGATGGAACCAGTGAGTGGGGCAGCACAAGCTCTTGCCTACTCACCTGGGATCCTGGGCTGGCTCAGGCTGCAGCTCTGCATTGCCCCAGGGTGCGGGTGCTGCGGCTGGGGAGCAGGATTACTCTCTACTCAAGCGATGCCTCCCACCACCCGCTCCCCACCTGCTAGGAAGCCTCTCTCACACCCCATTCTCTCTCCCTGCAGCCTTCTCAAATCCTTTCTCCCCCTCCCTGGCGACTCTTCTCCAACAAGGGTCTCCCTCCTCCTTCCCACTCTCTGTGCCCCAGTTCTCTCTGGTTCCCCCCACTTGGGTCTCTTCCACCCTGCCCAGCTTGAGAGCCATTCCCCTGGTTGTGGCTGACCTTTCTTTCCTTCTGCGGTCCCTCTCCCCCGACCCACTCCCTGGGTGTCCCCCTGCCCTCCCTCAAACCTTCTTTCTTTCCTGCCTCTCTCCAACTTGCTCAGGCCCGTCCCCCTAAACGTTCCCCCAGCCCCCTGGGGTCCCCTAGTCCACACCCGTCTCACCGAGAGGCTGTAGCGGCAGGGACTCCCCTGCCGGCTCACTCCGGGGCAGCCAGACGCAAGCGACTAGCAGGCAGAACGCGGGCGCCGGGGCCCCCATAGGGGCACGCGGGGACTAGGAAGCCTGAGCGAACGGCCAGGGTCTCGAGTGCCTCTCCCGCGAAGGCAGGGTAACACCTACTCGTAGGAGGCCGCCGTCCCTCTCGCTCTCTTGCCCTGGGCTTCCCTTCGCCCCGCCTCCCAGGCTCTTGGCTCCGCCCTGAGCTAGAGTGACAGGACTGCCCAGCTCATTACCATAATTTAGGCGCCTGGCCGTGGCCCCGCCTTTGCCCTTCTTGGCGTTAGGCTGCACCTCCCCAGGGGAGGCTGGATTCAGATCACTCAGCCCTAAGTCCCTTGGGGGAGCAAGGAGGCAGTCTGTGCAACTTCCAACGTCCCTTGCTCCTCAGAGATCCCTGGCTCTGGAACCTGGGTTTCCGAAGCCCCTAACACCAGAGACCCAAGATGCCGGTATGAGTCTGGTCCTATGCACTCCTTTTACAAAGGTCCCGGGACATGCTACTCCGTGGTCAGTGGCAGACCAGGGCTCAGGCCTGTGGAGTCCTAGCCTGTGCTCCCACCACTCCCCACTACAGCCTCCTGAGTCCCCAAGTCCCCACCCTACCCCCAGTTTTGAATACCTCTAGAAAATGGATCATGGCTTAATCCTCTGTATGTCCAGCACTAGCTCAGGCCCCAGCTTGGGGAATGTTGACTGAGTGACAGAAGTGCCTCACACTCCCATATTATTGCTCCCATCGAGGCCATACTTTGACAAAACAACTTTAATTTTGTGAACAAGATACCCTCTCTGTCCAGGGAGAATTTTAAAATGGTAGAAGTGTAGGCCTGAGAGCCTTGGGAAACTTTGTATCATTCACTTGGCCAACTAAGTGCTAGAACACCAACTAGATGCCAGGCCGCATAGATGATGATGGTGATGATAATGACGATAGTGTTGGCCTTCATAGGCCCCTGGGCAGCGGTATACATTTGGGATACATTCATTCATTCATCCATTCAACCAATTTGTTGAGCAACTACTCCTCGCCACACATTGTTCTGGGAATAAAGTGGTAAATAAAGCACACATAGCTATCCCTATTGTGGTCCGTGCGCAGGTTGGAAGAAGAATTTCCAGACACAAAGTATTTTAGAAAACAGTGAGTTTATGGAGAGCAAAGAGCAGAGTTAGTGAGGGGCGCTGCAAATACAGCAGGTCAATTTCCTGATAGACCAGGGAGAGGCAACCCCCTTTGTGCTCTAGTAGTCAATTTTTATAGCCTGAAGACAAAGAAAATTCCTGCTCGCAGGATGGCATTAGGTGATTGGCCAGGGTGCTACAAGGTTGCTACCTGGTGAATATTTTACCTAATATGGAGTTGGGCGGGGGGGCGGGAGGGGCCCGGCGGTGAGGGGGGCTGTCCTGTTTAGATTAGGAGAGCCCATGTCAACAATTGCTTATGGGGGCTCGGTTAATTCCAAGTTTTTATCCTATGTCCTTGATGTAGGGTGTCCTTGATGTAGGGCTCTACAATCCCCACACAGGGTATTTGAAGCCATAGGGTTAGATGGGAAGATGAAGAGGAAAGAGCAAAGCATGGAGCCTTAAAGAACACTGGTTAAGGAATGGGTGAAGGCAGGACTGTCTTAGAGGAAGCTTGAAAAAGAACATTCATGATGTAATAGGGAAGGACAAATCTGACTCCATATTGAAGCTGTTTCTTTTACTTTAACCTTTGTATTCTATTGCTTTTGCTACAAGTTAAGAATGTTGCCAATTGCCTGAAATATACAGGATAGCCCATTCTCAAGCCTCTGACCTTTACAGGTATAACACTTTCCCATTCATATAGAAATAAAAAGTTTCAGAACAGAGAATAACATTTGTCTTGTTGGACCTTTATAGGAACATTGTGACCCAGACCTACCTGGAGGGCTATAAGAACAAAGAATTCCGGCACGAAGAAATTTGCAACCTCACCCCTACCCCTTTCAGTATAAAAGAAGCCTGAATTCTAACTTGGGGAAGATGGTTCTTTGGGATACTAGTCCACCATGTTCTTGGTCTGCTGGCTTTAAAAATAAAGTTGCTGGGGAAGGGGAAGGGTAAGCTGGGACGAAGTGAGAAAGTGGCATGGACATATATACACTAACAAATGTAAAACAGATAGCTAGTGGGAAGCAGCCGCATAGCCCAGGGAGATCAGGTTGGTGCTTTGTGTCCACCTAGAGGGGTGGGATAGGGAGGGTGGGAGGCAGGTGCAAGAGGGAGGGAATATGGGGATATCTGTATGCACATAGCTTATTCGCTTTGTTATACAGCAGAAACTAACACAACACTGTAAAGCAATTATACTCTGATAAAGATGTTTAAAAAATAAAATTAAAAAGTTGCTGTTCCTTGCCCCAACAACTCGTCTCACAATTTATTGGTCTGTTGTGCAGTGAGCAGTTCGAACTTGGACTCAGTAACAATGGGAGAGGAGAAGCAGGACTCAGTTTTATCCCTAAAACCAAGAGGGAAGCATTTAAAGAAGAGAGTCTGCAGGGGGCAGTGGTCATGTAAAAGAAGGATTGGGGTGCCAGTGGATGGCATTCCCCTCATAAGGGCATTTGCTGCTCGGCCTGGATTCTATATACGAAATAAACAGCCATATGACATAGTTACGAAATGCAGAAAATCAACAAGGTAAGTTGGAGGGGAATATATTTTGTGTGTCTTTCCTGGGCCTCTGAAAATCTCAGAATTCTTTTATCTCTGACCTTAACTAGTTAATATGAAGGGGAGAACATGGATGATATTTTAAGGTTCTTCTCCAGGAAGGATTTATATCTTAAACTAGGCAATAATTTAGCCCAAATAAAAATAGTCTGCTGACAAAACTTCAGCTATTGGTGGTGGGCTGCAAAGGAGGGGGTCTTTAGATGCCTCTGAAGTTACAGTTGTTCACTGATTTGGGCTGCTGTCCACCTCCTGTCCCCTGTCCCTTGACACGGTGCAAACAGGGCAGGCCCTGACCCTGAGTTAAATCCAAGAGCAAGCGCCATAATTAAAAGTGCCCACTCTTTCCATTCACATCTGTTTTTATCACCCCTCTCCTGGCCCCCTCTTTCCTCTCAGTCTGTCCCAGGGTTGGTTCATCATTATCTTTGCACCCCAGCCCTAGACCTAGGAGTCAAGCAAACTTTGGCTGAATTGAATCAAATGAGCCAGATGGGGCCTGGGCCCTGGGTAAAGGTCAGCTGTAAATCAGGATGTCATTGCCAGGCCCTTCTATGCTTCTGTGTGTGTGTGTGTGTGATTGGAGGGGAGCTAGGGAACGTGGGAGGGGAAGTCAGTTAAGAAGGGGCACTCCCACCCACTGGTTCACCAAGGAATTCACAAAGAGAAGATGTCTTCCAAGTGGGAAAAACCCACAGAGGAATGCACACTGAAGGTGAGATGCCTGGCAGAGGGTGACAGACAGTTTCCTGAGATCCTTTACCTCAACTGCGTGTGTTTGGGAGCCATTCCAAGTGCAGCGCCAGCCTCAGGTCCAACCACTGGTGCCACCATCACTGACACACACTCCAGTCCATTTGCTCCTGGGCGTCAGTGAGAGACGACGCGATTCAGGACATGGGTCTCCCGCCTCCCCGCGGCCCCGCCCCACCCATCCCAGGTCCCGCCCCCTCCCTCCCAGGCCCCGCCTGTCAGGGTCTCCGCCTCTGCCGGCTCGGGGCAACCAAGCACCGGCAGCACCCGAAGGAGCTAGTTGTGTAGCAAGCGGTTCTATCTGGTTCAGCCATGGACCGGAAGGTGGCCCGAGAATTCCGTCACAAGGTCAGAGCTGCTAGGGGCCCCTCAAGCGCCCCGGACCCCGGAGTCCGGGCCGGAGTGGGTGGGAAGTGGACACCCTCGGCACCACCCCTTGCTTTCCCAGCAGGGCCTGGGGCTTTGGGTGGGCTGGGACCCCGAGGGTCATTTGGTTGCCAGCAAGGATCCCCAGTAAAATGAGGGAGGTGCACTGGGATTCCAGGTATAGGAACCGCTAAACTGATCTCCTTAAAGTGTCCTTTCTTTTTCTGCGCTCCAGGTTTGGGATTTCTCTGGGGTTAGAATTCCTTCCAGTCTTGGTCTGAGACAGGATATTTCTCTGAGATAGCCCATAGCGGGCAAACCCCCTCCCTCCCGGTGCTTCCAGCTCTGGGCTGTTGGAACGTGTGGAGAGGGTTTGGGGTAGTGTCTGAGAGGTGAGGACTGTAGAGAGGGGAAGTGGACGCTTCCTTCTGTCTTTTGACCTCAAAATTCCAGTTCGAAGCACTCCAGGCAGCCCCCTCCCCACTTAAGGGCATTTCTGGCGGCCTGAGAAGTAGCTGAGGACCTGGGGCTGGCCAGGGGGCAGTGGGAGGAAGGGAGGAGGCTCAGGCAGTCGGCCAGAGCCTTCGGGCTCTCCCCTGGTGTGTCCCAGTGACGGGCCTCATTGGTGGCCCGGGATCCTCAGAGACCATCACGGAAAGCTACTGGATTTCACCCAGGCTTTCCAGAACTGTTTCCAGAGCTGTGCAGGAGTCACTGAGGCCCTGAGGTCAAAGAGGACCATTTGAAGGGACCCAGTGGACCACCCCACCAGGCCTGAGGATGCCTCAGAGCCCAAGGATAAAGGCAGGGGTGTCTGGAGCTACCCACAGGCCCTGCCTGAGGGACGGGTGACAGTACCTTGAGGCCTGCCCAGAGGGGCAGTGTCTTTAGACCAAGCCAACCCCCTTCCCAGGCCTGAGGGGCAGAGGTCAGGTAGGCAACGTCAGGATGCTTAGCCCCTCTCTCACCACACAGAGGCCCAGGGGAGCCCAAGGAGCCAGCCAGTGTGGAGGCCACAGGGGCTTGGGGCTAGGGGCTGACGGTCAGTTGTCCATTTAAGAAACATGTTTTGAGCACCCACTCCGTGCCAGACCCAGCCTGTGCCCTCAAATTGCTGGTCATTTGGATGGGAGGCAGACCCTACACTAATAACTACCCACAACTGGGTGCTGAGTGTTGGAATCAAGGTTTGGTGGGGGGACAGAGAGAGCAGCTCATACTGGTGGAAGTCTTCTGAAAATGAGGCCTTGGGATCCCAAGGGTGAGAGATAACCGGAAGTTCAAGCAGGAGTTTGGGGGCTGGTAGATAGCAAGGGGAGTGTGAGACAGTGTTCACCAGTGCATCCTGTTGCAAAGGGACTTGAGGGGAGAAATTTCAGCCGCTGAGGCCGTTTGGTGAGTGTAGATTTCAGACAACCCACGTTGAAAGAGCACAACTGCCCGTCCCCCACCCCAAGATGACTCAGGCTTGAATTTCAGTTTCCTGCCCCTGGGCTGAAAATAATGTCGGGTCCCCTTTTGTCTTCTCCTCATGGGGTACTTTTCTCTGCCTCTTTGAGAGAATTATATCTGGAGTCCCTGGTGTCTGACTCAGCCCCTGGGTTAGCCCCTATTCCTCTTCCACAGGCCCCAAGCCTCTGTGTTTCCACCGCCCTGCTCTTCCGCATCACGAAAGTCATTACCTATTAATGCCCCTGTGTGAGCAGGCAGGGCATGCTGGGCAAGGCTGGGGCTGGACTTTGTGCCCTGTTCCTTCGGAGGCAGCAGCAACCTTCCCCTCCCAGGGTGGAGGAGCAGCAACCTTCCCCTCCCAGGGTGGAGATCATCTAGGAACTGTGGAGAGAAGATGAAGCAGCAGAGGAGAGACCTTGCCTGTTTACTGCTTTCTAAGATGTCCCTTCCTTAGCGTTTCAGAGCAAATTCACCCCTTGGGAATGGTTTGTAATCTAAATAAATTCTTAGTCATTGGAGGTAACATTTTAAAGGTAGTGTGTTGTCATGGAAAGTGCTGTGTGACCTGGAGCAAGTTATTAACCTCTCTGTGCCTCAGTTCTCCAATTTGTTAAATAGGGATAACAATAATATTTAACTAGTACGTTTATTGTTAGTACCAGATGAGATCTACACATGTGTAGGAAGCTTAAATAGACCCTTTTACTTAGTGAAGCCTCAACAAATGTCCACTGTTGTCTGTTGTCTGAAGTTAGGTAGAACTGGGGTCAAATCTCAATCCTGTCACTCACTGCCAGTGAGACCTTGGGCAAGCAATCTCTCTGAGCTTTAGTTTCCTTAACTTTGCGATGAGGTTCATAGTGCTTACCCCACAGGACAGTTAGGATTAAATAGGAATTCAAACACTGGCTTCTCTGGTCATTTGGTAACCATTTGGTAAATGACCACACTGTTCCCAGCTGATACCTGCAGAGCATCCTGTTGGATGAGCCAACAGTCTCCAGGCCATTGAGCAGGGACTGTTGGGCTTGTGCAGTTTCCCCAAGGCCACCAGCAGACCAGCAGTACTTGCATGTCCTTCCCGGTCACAGCCTTGGAGTCAGGATACCAAGGTGAGGGGAGGGAGCAACAGAGACTAAGACTTCTACCCGAGAGAACCAGCTTTTCTTTTCTTTCTTTTTTTTTTTTTTTTGAGAACCAGCTTTTCAAAAGAGGGCTGCCCCTGTGCTCACTGCATCTGCATGTTGCAAGAACTTGGTAACTCATTTGCTCAAAAAGAATTTATTGACTGTTCAGCAATCATACATTTATCGGCATCTACACTGTACCCTGCCCAAAGCTAGGAATCTGACAGAAGAGGTTGGGGGAATAAATAAGAAGGTCAGAAAGAGCCTCTACATTCTAGGGATTTGCTAATCAGTCATTCATTCATGCATGCAATAAATATTGACTGAGCTACTAATATATGCTGGGCAGTACTCTAACCATTGAATAAGAAAACAAAGTCTCTGCCCTCTTAGAGAGCACTTTCTACTGGGGAAGACAGACAGTTAACAAGTAAACCAAAGTATCATATATGAAAGTATCATATAATGCCAAGTAGTAATGAATGCTATGAAAAAAATAAACTGGGGTGAGGGGATAAAGATAGTACTTTTTATAGGATAGTCAGGGAAACCTCTCTGAAGAAGTGATATTTGAGGAAAGACATAAAAGAAATGAGGGAAGGAGCCATGGGGATATATGTAGAAGAGCATTCCAGGAAGAGGGAACACCAAGTACAAAGGCCCTGAGGCAAGCATTTGCTTGCCTTCTTTAGGAACAGCAAGTAGGATGGTGTTTCTGAGAAGAATTATGGAATGAAGAGTGCTAGGGGGTGGATCAGAGGGGTGGTGGAGTCCTGATAGGCCATACTCAGGATTTTGGGTTTTGTTCTAAGTGAGAGAAGCCAGCTGGGGAATGACATGACTGAATTACATTTTAAAAGAATTGCTCTGATTGCTGGTAGAGAACAGACTGAGAAGGCCAAGGGTAGAAAAGGGACCCTCACTTAGGAGGCTTCTGAAGTAGCCCAGGGCACAGGGAGGGGAGGGGGGCGTTGGACCAGGTGGAGTAGCCAGACCGAGGATACATGTTCAAGGTAGACCTGACAGGCTTTGCTGATGGGATTGGCTGTGGGTGTCGAGAAAAAGGTATCAAGGGTGAGACTATGTGCTGGGAGGAGGAGCAGGTTGGTGGGGACAGAGCGGGAGGTGGTGGAAACCAAGAGCTCCATTTTGAATGTTTTATGTTTGAGATGCCTTTTAGATCTCCAAGTACAGAGGTGACTAAGAATGCCCTCTTGCACTGTTGGTGGGAATGTAAATTGATACAGCCACTATGGAGAACAGTATGGAGGTTCCTTTAAAAACTAAAAACAGAACTACCATATGACCCAGCAGTCCCACTCCTGGGCATATACCCTGAGAAAACCATAATTCAAAAAGAGTCATGTACCACAATGTTCATTGCAGCTGTATTTACAATAGCCAGGACATGGAAGCAACCTAAGTGTCCATCGACAGATGAATGGATAAAGATGAGTGGCACATATACACAATGGAATATTACTCAGCCATAAAAAGAAACGAAATTGAGTTATTTGTAGTGAGGTGGATGGATCTAGAGTCTATCATACAGAGTGAAGTAAGTCAGAAAGAGAAAAACAAATACCGTATGCTAACACATATATATGGAATCTAAAAAAAAAAAAAAAGATGGTTCTGAAGAACCTAGGGGCAGGACATGAATAAAGACACAGATGTAGAGAATGGACTTGAGGACACAGGGAGGGGGAAGGGTAAGCTGGGACGAAGTGAGAGAGTGGCATGGACATACATACACTACCAAACGTAAAATAGATAGCTAGTGGGAAGCAGCCACATAGCACAGGGAGATCAACTCGGTGCTTTGTGACCACCTAGAGGGGTGGGATAGGGAGGGTGGGAGGGAGACGCAAGAGGGAGGAGATATGGGGATATATGTATATGTATAGCTGATTCACTTTGTTATAAAGCAGAAACTAACACACCATTGTAAAGCAATTATACTCCAATAAAGATGTTTAAAAATATATATCTATATATATATTTTTAAAAAAAGAAGGCCAGTAGCTGTAGGAGTGTGAAAATCAGGGGAGAGGTCTGTGCTAGGATAAGCCTCAGTGAATCCTCGGAGAATAGATGGTACTTAAACCCCAGAGACTGATGAGGTCACTTAGGGACACAGTGTAGATGGAAAGAAGACCCAGAACAGAGCCCGGAGCACCCCAATCTGTAGAGGAGAGGAAGAGGAGAAGAAACAGCAAGGAAGGCAGGAGAACCAGCAGAAGGAGGGAGTGATTGGCTGTGCCCAGCCCTGGGTCAGATGTTACCAACTAGGTAGCATGACACGAGTCTCTTGAAAAGACGAAGGACAATAAAACATGGGTCAGATAAATCCAGTACTATCTGGGATGCACAATGTGAAGGCCTGGGCAGAAGTAGAGCAAGATCCATTCACCCCAGCAACATTTATGGAGGGTCCACTCTCTGCCAGCTGCTGAGAACGTGGAATTTGTGTTCATTTATTCTTACTTAGTTTAATTAACAAACACTTAGAACTTGCTACTTTCCAGGCACTGTTCTAAGTATTTAACAACTATTAACTCAATGAATAATTAAAAAAACAATTTTTAATCTCTCACAGAATGATGAAGTCCTATAAGATACTTTTATCCCCATTTTACAGATGAGGAAACTGAAGCACAGAGATGTGCAAACTCAGACGGGGAAGGGACTTGTGGCCTCACTCCCCACCTTCCCCTAGGCCTGTGTCGGGACCAGATACAGATTAGTGAGAGACAGTCAGGTGAAGAAAGGAAGTCCACCACAGCTTGGTGAGTCCCGTGGCAGAGGTGGGGACAAAGTGCCATCCTGTGCACAGAGAATGACAGGACAGGCTTTGTGGCGGAGCCTGAGGAAAGGCTTGACCAAGGAGAGCTGGTATTTGAGGAGACTTGCAGGTGGAGGAAGAGCTCCAGAGAAGAACTGCTGGTACCACCAGTACTAATAGCTAAGGTTTCACACCAGCCATGGTCGCAGGTGTGGTGGCTCCTCCAAATGGGAAACTGAAGAGTTTTATGAAGGGACTGCATAAGGGGAAGGGCAGGGATGGCTGAGCTGACAAGGCGTGGTAACACAGCCTGAGAGGAGCAGCAGCTGGAGGCCAGGGGCTCCTGAAGGGGCAACGGAAGGGGGTTCCAGAGCAAGGGAGAGCATGGCTGCAAGAGAGAGGCCCAGTCAGACGCTGCAGCCTCAGCTGGGGGCACCTGCCTCGTGGTGGTCCAGCATGGAGGGAGCCGGGGAATCAGAACCCCACTCCCTTTCTCCCCAGGCCCTCTCACCACCCCCTGGCTGAACACAGCAGGAAGCAGAGGGCAGGGGGCCCATGCAAAGCTTCCTGGGACATAAAACTGGGTGGAGGAGGCGGGGTTGTGGGTCTGGAGGCAAAAAGGAAGAGATCCAGCGCACATTTTAGAGCCCTTGAAATTTTGGAGTCCTGGGCACTGTCCTAAGTACTTTATATACACTCATTCATTTAATCCCCACCACAGCCCCAGGAGGGCAAATGTCACCCAGCGGAACAACATGCATTATTTAACTTGCTTCTTGCTCTCTTTCTCCATCTTTGGCTGGGTGCATGCATGGAGTTGAATTTGCATAAGCTGAAGGTTGTGTGCTTCCGCTGTGCGGCTGTTCTGAAAGGCCAGTCCATATGCCGGAAGGCAGGGAGATGAGGCTGGAGAGGGCTCAAGGCCAAAGCCAGAATTTGCCTCCACTGCCCCAGACACGAGGCCTGAACCTTATGAGGGGGGAGATGCACCTCCCCCCGACACCATGCAGGCCAATAACACTGAGCCAGCTGAGCATCTGTCAGAGAATGCCCATGCTGGATGGAGGGGACCAGACACAGGTGGGTGGGAATGGGGGATTGATGTGATAAAGAGACCCCCACACAGTTTTTTGTAGATGGTGGCCTCTTTAGGGCTTCTGTGCCCATCATCAAGGGGGATCCAAGAAAAGGAAAAGCTTTCTAAATCTAGCTATAGAAAGAAGACATGGTCTTGCACACAGTAGGTGCTCAGTAAATGTGTATTGGACAAATGCAAACAAGAAAGTTCTGTCTGGTAAGTGGATATCATGTGGGAGTTAGAAAACAAGCAGGGGTTTTGGAGCCAGCAGGCATCTCATCTCTCCCACTTCTCTGAGCCTCGATTTCCTCATCTGTCTAATGGGGATAATAATATCCACCCACTTAGAGGGTTGTTGGGAGGTTAAAGATAATGCAAGTAAAGTTCTTCAGACATGATGGCCAGTCTGTAAGCAGAGTCTGTACTGAATGAGGGAGCCGGGCAAGAAGGGCCTCGGGCTGGGAGGCCCGTAAGGAGGCTCTGGGCTGGGCACGGTCAGAAAAGACTCTAGAAGAGGGGGCTTGGACTCCCCTTAAATGAAGGCAGGGGTCAGGTGGGAGGAGGGAGGGCAATCCCTCTTGCTTGGGTCTGGGACCTACTCTTTGTGAGCAGTGGGAACTGAGCTGAGAGGAGCCAGATCCAGGAGGCTGTGTACTAAGGAGGCATGGGAAGGTGACTGGAGTGGGCGGAGAGGAAGGAAGGAAGGCTCTAGTCTAAGGCTCAAGGAGTTCATTGGTCATTCAGCAGACACACTGAGCACTGTGCACCCGTGTGCATGGCACGGTGCTGTTGAAGACCTACTTTGTGGGTTACAGGTACCTGAGCTCAAGGTTTCAGGAGAATGGTACAAAGGGCCCGAGGGCAGGGTTCACTGAAGCTGATCCTTGGACTGGTGCTGGGCAGCCCCCCCCCCGGGGAGTTTGCTTGAACCCAGATTCCAGGAGGAGGGGATACCATATACATTTTTAAAATATTTAAAAAGTGAAATTTGAATTACAGTGGTGAGGCTACTGCATGTTTGGGCTTCTAGAGAAAGTTCCATGCTTCTCAGTTGTCTTTCTCGGTTCCTTTTAAAGCCCAGAGGCTGAGGTGTGACTGTGTGTTTTCACTCGGGTGTGGTCAGAGAACAAAGCAGTGCTATTATCCCTGAGTCTCTCTGGAGACATTCCCCGGTGGAGAATGGTCAGGGTCACCAGAGTACCACCATTTTGATTTATCACTTACATTTGTACTTAAAGAGCATTCTACATAAACCGGGTATGTTTTCCCAGATATAATGGTATGTGGATAATTTTTTAAATGGGCGAGTTGAATTTCTGGGGGTCGATGAAACATTCTGAGTGAGGATGGGAAGGTTCCAATATGTTGGGGGAAAGGTCTGTTCAGCTGCAGCCTGAGTCCCACTTGGGGAATGATGGAGATCCCCAAGGAGATGACCCTGGAGGAGCAGGTAAGGGCAGAACTGAAGGCCAGGATTGGAGTGACCTAAGCGGTGAGAGTGGATGGACATGAGGCTAAAGAGCTGAACTTTGCGGGCTGCCTCAGAGGGAGACTGGTAGGATGTGGTTTCTCAGTGGGGCCTCTGGATGCAGTGGTCAGCATTGGAGGGCTGCCCACAAGGACCAGGAACCTGGGACCCCCGAGAATAGGCTCTTTCCACAAAGAGCATCTCCAGGCATTCTGTGCTTGGCCCAGGAGGGCAGAAAAGCAGAACCCTAGACTCTAACATTGGAAATCGCCTTTGTCTTCCATTCCCACTCTCCACCCAGTGCCTGAATGCTGTCTACCAGGAACAGTGCCTCACTTCTTACATTTAATGATGCAGCAGGAGGCATTTCTGCAAGGAGGGGTGGGAGACAGCTTCAGTCTTAGGGCCTCAGTGAATAAGAGATTTCCCTCTCCTCTACTTTGTCTTATGTCACCACCCATGGCAGGAATTGAGCTAGAAGCCCTTTGGTTGGGCTCTCCTCACTGCAATCAGGGCAGATAGGATTTTTATGCTCCTTAGAGAACAGAGCATCTGCGGTTCCAAGAGTCCTCCAAAAGATGCTGTGTTTTCTTTCTTGTTATGAACCAAACCCAAAGGGTTTTTTTAATAGTACAGAGGAGAGTGGTGGGGATTAGAGATAAGGGAGATCCTCTTGAGAGCAAAGCATTTGAAATTTTGGCCTAAACAGGCCCTGGAATTTTTTCCTCTGGAAGGCCTGACTCACCCACGCAGTGGTGCCAGCAGGAAGAGCATAGGCTTTGGAATCAGATAGACCAAGGTTCAAATCTTAGCTCTGTCTCTTATTAGCTGTGGGGCCTTGAGTGAGATGGCTTAACCTCTCTGGTCTTCAGTTTCCTCATCTGCGAAATGGTGTGAGAACATCGGCCGTGCAGGGCTGGTGAGATAGACAAATGGAATAAAGCCCAGAAAAGCTCCTGGTGCCATCCCATGATGCAAATATTATTTCCCTTCCCCTTCTGTTCCAATGATTCCCCTTCTCCCATCTGATTGTGGATGTACCAGGAGGCAGGGGGATGGACAAATCCATTTGATGCTTATTTATTGACCACTTACTATGCGTTAGTCACAAGAGATTTGGAACAAACAGACCTCATCTTTCCCTCATGGGGTTTTCTGTCTGACGAAGGAAACAGACCAATTCACAAAAAAGCAAGCCTTTAATTACAAATTGTGACTGTTACAGTGAAGGAATTGAAGCATCTCTGGGGTGTGGGAGTGCGTTCCGTTTAGGTAGGTGAGCAGGGAGACCTCCCTGGGGAGGAGGCCAGCCATGCAGGGAAGAGGGGAAGCAGTCCAGGCAGAGAAAGCAGCACATGCGATGGCCCTGAGGCTACAGCGAGTGTGGCCCGTGGGAAGCACTGAAAGGAGGCCCATGCAACCAGTCAGGAGCTGAAGTTGGGCTTTGATAAGTTAAGGTAAAGAATTTGGATCTGAATTTTGTTTTGAGTACAATGAGAAGCTATTAAGTACTCAAGTGATATGATCCAATTTATTTAAATATTTCTGGCCCCTGATCCTAGGGAAATTCAGAATTTTTCTCTGCTCAGACTCCTCTTCCACAGCCGCATGTGGGCAGCCCAGGCCTATCTTGACGCTGTTCCCCACCCCTCTCTTGCAGACCCAGGCAGAGCAGGGAGAGAGAGTCCAGGCCAGGCCCTCATAGAGATGAGCATTTGGAGGTACCCACTTCTGTGGTGTGTGTAAAAGCCCGGGCTACCACCTAAGGTTCAGTACCACCCACTGTAGCTGATGCTTCTGTCCCCCATCTTCTGGCTAGCTGGGAGCCCCTGGCCTGGAGGAGAGGGGCAGTGAAGTAGGAGAAAGCAGCAGTACCCTTCTTGGAGCAGGTGGGATATAAACTTCTGTAGCTGCTGAAGCCCAACTGTGAGTCAGTGAGTGCAGGGCAAGCCTCCTAGGTTATTCTCATCTTTAATGAAATGCTCAGCCTAATTCTAGAGGGACGGGGGTACAGCTAGGTGGAGACAAGAAATCTGTATTCTGTACCCCTCCTGTTCAGCCCAGAAATCCCAAGGGCTGGGCCCAGTACGTCCTCTCTGTGTTGGGACAGACAGATTTCCCCCAACCTTCCAGAGTCCTTAAGATGCCCATAGAAAAAGGCAAAGGTGCCCTGGCCCTCCTCTGAGGACCAATCAGGTGGGAGCTTCCAGCTTCCAGCAGCAGCTTCTCCCTCTGTGGGCTGAGGCCCTGGACCATGCTGTTGGGCCTGGAGGCTGGAGGAGGGAGGGACCCAAGGACCCCTCGAGCCTCCACCCTGCCCTCTTACTCAGTCCTGGGCTGAAGAGAGAGCTAAGGATATAGTGCACAGAGATTCACACTGAGCTGTCCCAGGGAGTGGAATCTGGGGCTCCTGGCCCACCAGCTCCCCTGGGACTGAGGTGCTAATGAAACAGCTCTTGACCCTGACCTTGGACTCCCAGCCATTGACGTCAGTGAAGTTGAAATAATGTAACCCGATTCTCCCCTTGGGGTGGCGGGGGAGGCATACAGGGGCATGGGAAGGGGAAGGACTGACCAGAAGTCAGGGCCGACCCAGCTTAGGCCGGGACTGGACAAGGAAGAATCCAGTGGTAGGGCGCTCCCGGCCGGTGGGATGTGCTCTATGAGCGAGTGGCCTAAATCCTTTCTGAAAGCAGTTATCTGGCACTACAGCCACCATCAGGTAAGACAGTGGGCTTCTTCCAGAGCGGGGAGCTGACATTGGTGTTGCCACACTGGACACAGGTGACATAACCATGGAGGTGATCGGCAGCATGGCTGCCATGGGGGTGCATTGCTGTCACATGGGGGTTCACATGTATGGTATTCGTGTGCATCCCTGTGTGCACACGCATCACTCCACCTGGGGACGAGGCTCAGCCTGACCACATCGGATGCTTAGAGGTACTCCTGGGGCCACATCGGGATGGTCTGCACAGTCTGATGTTTTGGAGTCAGGGGGCCACCCTGGCTCTGGCTTCCTTCCTCTTCTCACAACCCTGAGGAGATGTGGAGGAGGTCCCCCAGCAGGGACCTCCCTTTCCCTGGGATCTGCTATTGGGGTGCTGGGCCTGGAGTTGTAATTCTGCCTTTGGGTTTTCCAGGTGGATTTTCTGATTGAAAATGATGCAGAAAAGGACTATCTCTACGATGTGTTGCGGATGTACCACCAGTAAGTGTACTGGGTCCAGCTCCTGTGGGCCACCCCAGGTACCTCTGTCTTCAGGGAAACCTGGGATGGATTGTTCTGAGACAGGAGGACCTCCCCCTCTTATCCTGGGGGGCTCAGGGAGGCTGATGCTCGGTGTTCCTAGGAATCAAATAGACACGCTACTCACTTGTCTCAGCAAATATTTACACAAATACATTGTGTATGGCTCTATGCTAGCGGATAGGGGTACACGTATAAGCAAGACAGACTGGTTGCTGCCATCTAGTTGCTTACAGTCTGATGGGGGAGGCTGTCAGGTAGCCAGATAGGTTCAACAGAGTGTGATTGCTAGGATAGGACAGGAAATGCCAGCTGGTCCCAGTGCCAGCATCAGATGTCTGTTATCGCTCACCTGCTTTTTGATTCATTCAGCAACATTTATAAGCTCCTGTCACTGGCCGGGCACCATGCAGAATGTGGAAATGAATATCTACTTCCTTTCCTCAACTAACTTGTGGCTTAGTTGGGGGAGATGGACAGACACTAGCAACACAAGGAACTGTAATACAAGTTCCAGTGAAATAACTGCTGAGTAGAGGTAAAAGCAGGAATGTAAAGAAAGGAGTTCTCAGTTCTAACTGTGGAGGGAGGATCAAGAAGGCTTGAGCCAGGTTTTTGAAGGGTAAGAAGGATTTTGCTGGGTGGAAATATCAGGGAAGGACATTCCAGGATGAGAGATCAACATTAGCAACGGTTTAGAGATGTGAAAGCACAGGTTGTGACAGAGACCATAACAGCCACCAGCCTGGGCAGTTCCACAGAAACAGGTCATGGAGGCCCTGAGCCTACCAAGAAGGATGGACTGTGTCCTCTGGGCAGTGGGGAGCCATCGAAGGGTTTTGAGAAGAGGAGCAATTTACATTTTAAAAAGAGATGGGCTGAGAGTGAGCCAGTCAGCTGGCAGCTGGAGAGGTGCTGGCCCCAGACATTGAGGGTCTGAACGGTCAGAGGTGGAGGCTTGTGAGAGATAGTATAAGGCTGCAGCTCAGAGCAGGAAACAAGGGGATGAGAGGGCTCACTGCGATCTCACAGAGGTTTCCTGTCTGGAAGGATGCTGGGCTTCAGAAGTAGGCAGAGCTGACTTTGAATCCTGGCTTGATTTCATCCGCAGGATGAGTTAACAACCCCTACTTCGATGGTTTCCTTGAGATACTTACATGGGAGAATGGACTCTTCTGAGGCACCCGACCCATCGTTAGGGGCTCTGGGCATTTCAGGAGAGTCCTCCTCAATTCCAAGGCCTGGGCCCAGTGGGTGGGGACCCAGCCCAGGACTGCTTCCTCTGGGAATCCTGGGGTCTCAGAGGTCATGGCTAAGGGGGAGGCTTCAGGGTCCCTGTGTCTCTGCAGAACCATGGACGTGGTCGTGCTTGTGGGAGACCTGAAGCTGGTCATCAACGAGCCCAGCCGCCTGCCCCTGTTTGACGCCATCAGGCCTCTGATCCCACTGAAGCACCAGGTGGAGTACGACCAACTAACCCCCCGGCGCTCCAGGTGCGGAGAGAGCCACAGGCTGGAGGTGGGGTGGGGGGAGAGGTCACCCTGGGATGGACAGGATTGCTCACAAGTGGATGGGGCAGCACTGGCCATCAGGCCAGAGATGGGCCGTCACCGGCCCCTCCTCCCTTGGCAGGAAGCTGAAGGAGGTGCGTCTGGACCGGCTGCACCCCGAAGGCCTTGGCCTTAGCGTGCGTGGTGGCCTCGAGTTTGGCTGTGGGCTCTTCATCTCCCACCTCATCAAAGGTGGCCAGGCAGACAGCGTCGGGCTCCAGGTGAGTGAGCAGAGCTCGGGGAATGTGGGGACCAA
This sequence comes from Delphinapterus leucas, assembly GCF_059928025.1. Lineage (NCBI taxonomy): Eukaryota > Metazoa > Chordata > Mammalia > Artiodactyla > Monodontidae > Delphinapterus > Delphinapterus leucas. The sequence goes on from NC_143135.1 coordinate 38,292,405, forward strand.
GCCCTCAGGCTTCCTGCCTCCCCCTCATTCACTCACTAGGCTGTGTGGTGTAACATGGTCACCTCGCCCTTCTGAGCCTTTGGGAGAGGAAAAGGGTGACGTATCCTGACAGATTGTCCTCGGGCCTATAGAAGTGTGGCTGCAGGCACTTGCCTGTTTTCTTTTTTCTTCTTTCAATTTTAATTGGAGTATAGTTGATTTACACTGTTGTCTTAGTTTCAGGTGTACAGCAAAGTGAATCAGTTACACATATACATACATCCACTCCTTTTTGGATTCTTTTCCCATATAGGCCATTATAGAGTATTGGGTAGAGTTCCCTGTGCTGTACAGTATGTCCTTATCTATTTTGTATATAGTAGTGTGTTGCCTGTTTTCTTGAGGGGAGCTGAGAACCTGGCTCCCAGCTGTCGCTGCCCCTGCTGCACTGCACCCCACCTCCCTTATGTCTGAAGGAAGAGCATAATTATGTCCTGACACCTGAAGTTCTGGACACATAGCCTTCTCCCTGGAAGGGAAAAGGAAATACTGGCATCGTGCAGTGCTTCAGAGCATAGACTCTGGAGCTGGAATGTCCTGGCTTTGCTATTCATTAGCTGTGTGACTTTGGTGAAATTACTTAACCCCCTGCCTCAGTTTCCTCATCTGTAAAATGGGATGATGATACTACTACTTACCTCATCAGGTTGTTAGGCCGGAATAAATGAATTCATATTACAAAGTACTTGTATCAGTATCTGGCTCATAAATGCTGTGTGTTAGTTTGCAGAAAACAACATGCATTTTATGCTCCCAGAATATATATGATTTGTTTGTGTTTGCTTAAGGAAACACACACACACACACGCACACAATGAAAAGCAGTTACTTGTTGGAGGGGGAACTGGAGTGGATGGGGGATAAGGTGAGATGGAGTCTTTTAAGGCTACGTCTTTTAATATTATTTGGCTTTTGAATCATATGAATGTACTATTTTTTTCTAAATTCTTTTTATTGAAGTATAGTTGATTTACAATGTGTTAATTACTGCTGTACAGCAAAGTGACTCAGTTATAAACATATATACATTCTTTTTCATATTCTTTTCCAGTATGGTTTATCACTGGATATTGAATATAGTTCCCTGTGCTGTACAATAGGACCTTGTTGTTTATCCATTCTATATATACCAGTTTATGCTGTGTGTTTGTTAAGCAAGCAGAGAGGGAGATTTAATAAACACCTATAATGTGCCAGGTAACATGTTGACAGCCAGTTCTCATTGTATGCCTGGGCTTTCTCATCCCCATTTTACAGAGTTGATAGAAGATCAGGGACTTGACTAGAGTCACACAGCCAGTAAGTGGCAAAGCCAGGATTTAAACCTGGGTCTCCTGACTGCCAAGTCCAGGGATCTCTCTTCAGCACCCCAGGGGCCCCTCCCTTGGGGTCGCCACGCCTCAGTGTCTGGGCAGAGATGGGCAGACCTCCAGGTCTCGCTCCTGCCAGAGCCCAGAGCTGTGTTTTTATATGTCCAGACAGAAGAGGCCCTCCCACCCCCGCCCAGAGCTTCCAGCATGTTTGTTACCAGCATCCCAATCTGGGCTGCCAAGCCAGGGGCTTCAGGGGCCCTGATGGCTAATGGTACAAGACACCGTGGAGTGGGAGGTGGAAACTGGGAGCTGACAGACATCGCTTTGTTCTAAATCCCTGTCTCACGGCTCACTGGTAGCGTCTGAAATTTCAGCCCCTTCATTATTCCTCTCCTGTGCCACACATTTTCCAGCCCAGAAACACAGCCAGAGAAAAAAACATAATGAGCTCTTCTCTTGGCGTCAGCTGAGCCCTCTTTTTTTTCCAGGGTGAGGTCTCCTCCTAGGACAAGCATTTCTCAACGATTCCTCCATGATTGGGGGCATCAGGGCATTTTAATGAAACTTAGACTTTTACCTTCCTGCCTGTTTCTCAGGCTTATGAATTATCAACCCTTTCTCGGGTTAACGGGCTCATCTCTCCTTTGTGCCGCTGTCCCTCAGATCGTCATTTCACTGTTGCCCTTGCACAAAGGGCCTTTTGCAGGGCTCCACGCGGGAGCGAGAGGGAGAGGAAAGCCAATCCTGCAAGCTGAGCTGGGGGTTGTGTGGGAATCATTCCACTGGGGTCCCGGGCAGGTTCCCTTTTGGAACAACACAGGGAGCTTCACTCAGAGCAGCTTGGGGAAAACATCTGCATCCATTCACCTGTGTGGGTGGGGTTCATGTTTCTGGGGAGATCGCATGTCTGAGGGTGGGGGAGGGGCACGTTCAGATACAGCCTGGCTCAACTGAAGGTCCCGTTGATTTGACCTGTGAGACTGGGCCCCAAGTGGGGGGCTTGGACCCAGCCCTGGGACTCCTCCATCTCTGCACTTGTGCCCCTACTGGAGTTATTTTAGATTTTTGTCCAAGTGTATCCTGTCTGAACCTACATCCTCTGCCCTGCACAACTTGCTGTATAGTCCAAGGCTAGAGAATAATCTGTGTGCCTTGGTTGTCCCAGCTGTAAAATGGACAGAGTTATCCCTGCCTTTCCTATGGGACTTGAGGGCTCTGTCCGGTGGCAAGGATCCAGAGAGGACAGGACACAGGGAACTGCAGCCAAGCTTGGCCAGAGTCCCTTTTTTCTGCTTCCAGACACCCAAGAGACAACACTTGTCTGTCAGGGAGCCCTGATGTCAAATCTCAGCAACACTGTTCACTAGCTGGATGACCTTGAGCAAGTCACCTCACCTCTCTGAGCCTCAGTTTCCTCATCTGATTAACAGACACGCAGAGTTGTTGTGAAGAACTGCTGCAAGGAGGCCATCCAGCCATTCTCCTTCCATGAGAAGGCCCCAGAAACCTAGAGGGGTCCTTAGTGACCACCACCCCCCGCCCCTGTGGCACCTCTTTGAGCCCCTTGCCAGACCACTGAGAAGACGGGGGTCTGGGTCCAGGTGTGGAAGGGAAGTGTTCAGGTGACAATAGGGAGAAGGTGACTCTGGGGGTTGTTGTAAAGGGTAGGTGTTGGCCCGGAGGACCCCTCAGAGGCTATGTGCCCACCCAGCCCCCAGACCTCACTGAGAGTCAAGCTGCACTTACCCTACACTTACTAACAAGTCTCTAAAGGGTCAGCATGTGTGGTGTGAGGTAGGCCGCCAGCTGACCTGCCCTGGCCTCAGGCTGGAGAGGGTCGGGTTGTCCACGATCCAGTCCCTGCTCTGTAGCTAATGACTGTGACTGTGGACAAAACATCACCTCCTGGGCCTCAGTTTCAACTGATGTCTGAGGATCCTTCCAGCCCCGTAGTTATTAAATGGGGAGCTTCAGGACTGATCCCCAGGGCCAAGGTGCTCAGAGGACAAAGGCCAGGGAAGAGCTGCTTGAATCTTGTTGGAGGGTCGCCCTTCGCATGAATTCCAGAACCTGATGGTGCCCCAGTGGGTGGAAGGGACAGAGTGAGGGTACAGAATCCTGACTTCTCCTCCCAGCTCTGCTACCCGCTCTCTGTGCCCCTCGCCCCCATCTTGGTTCCCCCATCTGTAAAATGGGCAGAAGGACTCCTGGAGAGCAGGCCAGGAGTATCTGGCCATGAGCCTGCCCAGCTGCTCGATGCTTCCTCACCCTGGTGCGTCTTCTCTCTGCCTGTGGTTAAGGTAGGGGACGAGATCGTCCGGATCAATGGGTATTCCATCGCCTCCTGCACCCATGAGGAGGTCATCAACCTCATCCGCACCAAGAAGACTGTGTCCATCAAAGTGAGACGTGAGTGAGGCCAGAGCACGGGGGTGCTGACGGTGGGGCACCTGGTGGTACCCAGCTCCTAGGGGAGGAAGGGAGGGCAGAGGAGCCATCCTAACCCCCATACCTTTCTCCCACAGACATCGGCCTGATCCCTGTGAAGAGGTGAGCAGGACCCTCCTCTGCAGGCAGACTCCTCCCTATGGGCTCAGGGTCCTGGATCAGCCTGGGGTCTGGCCAGCACTGCCCCTGGGCCAGTGATGGTGCAGGCTTCAGATGGGGAAGATTTGGATTTGGGGCCTGTTGCCTCAAACTTCTCTCCCTAATGACCTGCCTTCTACTTTCCCCTGCCATCAGCTCTCCCGATGAGCCCCTCAAATGGCAGTATGTGGATCAGTTTGTGTCGGAATCTGGGGTAAGGGTCAGGACCGCCGGTGATGGGGGCTGGATGGGCTGGATGGGGTAGCTGGTCCTGAAGGAAGGCCTTCTCTAGGGATGTGTCCTCAGGGGCTTCATATAGGCCCCCAGCACATCCAGAATGCCCCTGTGGGTGGTGGCCCAGCTGGTATAGACACACACTCCCAGGGACAAAACGGCAGTCGGGCTCATGTGGGGACAGCATCGCTCGCCCCGAAGGCCTTATGAGCACAAGAAGCCCCTTGCACAATGCGGACACCCGGTGACCTTATCGTCTCCCTCCCTCAGGGTGGGCAGACCAGCCTGGGCTCCACCAGCAGTCAGGAAAACAAGGAGAAGAAGGTCTTCATCAGCCTGGTGGGCTCCCGGGGCCTTGGCTGCAGGTGGGTGGCAGGTACGCCCTGGGGCTCACTCATGGCCAGCAGACCCCAATAGGTCCCTCACACCATTCCCCTTCCTCACTGCTGCTTCTGAGGAGACTTTTGTCCACTAGCGATGACACTTCTTGGTGCTTGATTTCCCCTCTGAGCTTCACAACAGCCCTGTAGGGCCAGAGGGACAGCTCTAACAGGCCCATTTTACAGAGGAGGAAACTGAGGCCCAAAGGCAGAGCCATGTTCCTTTCGTGGGCCCTCAAGTCATGCAAAAGGAACCTGTCAAGCTGATCATGTCTGTCACAGTTCCCTTCTCACTTATTGCCTTGTGGCTTCCTTAGGAGGCAGCCAGGGAGTTGCAAACAGGCATTGGGTCTCATGGGGCATTCTTGTTAAGCACACAGGTACTGCAGTTAGAGATCTAGGCCCTGCTGTGCCACCTATGAGCTCTAGAACCTTGGACAAGTTACTTAACCACCCTGACCCTCAGTTTCTTTTATTTATTTATTTGTTTGTTTGTTTTGGTTGCTTGTTTGTTTGTTTTGGTTGCATCAGGTGGGCTCCTTAGTTGCAGCTCGCCAGCTCCTTAGTTGCGGCACGTGGACTCCTTAGTTGTGGCATGCGAATTCTTAGTTGCGGCATGCATGTGGGATCTAGTTCCCTGACCAGGGATCAAATCCGGGCTCCCTGCATTGGGAGCACAGAGTCCTAACCACTGTGCCACCAGGGAAGTCCCCTCAGTTTCTTTCTCTATAAATCAGCAGTAATAGTCCCCATATCACAAGGCTGTTGTGAGGAAGAGTGAGATGACAGAATGAAGTACCAAGCTTAGTGCCTGGCAGGTAGTAAGCAGTTCGTAAATATTAGCTATTATTATTTGTCTTTTTTTTTTTTTTTGACCGCACCACGAGGCTTGTGCGATCCTAGTTCCCCGACCAGAGATTGAATCTGGGCCCTCGGCAGCGAAAGCGCAGAGTCCTAACCACTGGACCACCAGGGAATTCCCTAAGTTATTCTTCTTATTTCCATTCCATCACATTTCTGACAAGCATAAGTGATTAAAAAAAAAAAAAAGTCCCTCCTTTCTAAGAAATTATAGCTTAATATAGAAGCCAACCACATAAACAGTTCCAGTATTGAGGGACTCTGTCACGGAGCTGCATTCTGGGTCAGGCGTGGCAAATAAGTTTTCCATCCTGTGCTCTCTCTAGTCAGTTAGTGGTGGCTGCCCTGGAGTACTATTTTGAAAAGAACTTTAATGCTGTATCTAGGCGTAGGTGGGAAAGAGTGTTGCGATTGATTGGTGATATCTGCCACAGATCTGGGAGGGGAGATTAACAAACAGTACAAGTGCCATCCTTGCTGTAGGTGTTTTAGGAGCACGGGGAAGGGAGCAACCAGCTTAGTCAGGGGATAGAATAAGGAGATTGGTTAAAACCTTGTAGAGGAGATAACATTTGAGTGTTGAGGAATGCATAGGAAAATGCTAGAAAGAGAGAAGAAACAGCATATGCAATAGGTTGGATGAGAGGTTGGGTAGGGGGAATTAGACGTAGCTTTCTGTTGGTAGTTGCCACAGGGAAATGAGGCTGAACAGGTAGATGACAGAGGGCTTGGGTACTGAGCTCATGCGTGACCTGGACACACAGGCATGGGGGCCGGTCATTGAAAATGAGCCAGCACTGAAGAGCAGAGGCTCACCTGATCTTCCGAATCTCCCACAGCATTTCCAGCGGCCCCATCCAGAAACCTGGCATCTTCATCAGCCACGTGAAGCCTGGCTCCCTGTCTGCTGAGGTGGGGCTGGAGGTGAGTGACCCTGGGCCTGCCCCAGTGGGGCCCCTGTGGGGTGCAGGGTCAGACTGTGATCGCACAGGGATGGAGCACGTGCTTTCCCACACAGCCCTCTCTCAACACTCACTGGCTGATGATTCCTACTAACCCCCAAAGGGAAGGCTTCACAGAGGGGGTGACATTTGAGCCTTTCTCCAGCCCTTCTCCAGCTCTGAGAGCCTTTGGTCCTGAGCTTGGGATGTAGTAATAATAATCAGAATTGACATTCATTGAGCGTTAACTGGATTGGACATTGTTCTAAGCCCTTTAAAATGTATGAGAACTCTGAAAATTAGGTACTATCGTTAGCCTCATTTTACAGATGAGGAAACTGAGAGCCAGAGAAAGATCTTTCCAAGATCATGTACATAGTATGGCAGGGCTGGGATTCAAACCTAGGTGGTCTGATTCCAGAGCTAGATAGAACTCTTAACCTCTTCTTTGGACAAGTTATTTCCTCTTTCTCTGCTTCAGTTTCCTATCCTGTAAAATGGGGGTACTAGCCTTCCTTCTGGGGTCATTGTGTAGATTAAATGTATTAATACATATGCTTAGAACTGTGTCTGGTACATACTGAGGGATCGATTAACGTTAGCTATTATACTAATTATTATTATGACTCCACACAGAATCTACTATATGAGAAGCTTAAAGGCTCCTAAGTCTACAAACTGAGTTTTTAAAGCAAATGTCGTAAATTCAGCCAAAGTAATGAACTTCTAAAGGTGTAATATTTGACAACTGATGAAAGAGATATGGGGTGGAGGAGCCCTGGGAGGACCCTATTGGAACTCTGCTCTTTCGGAAGAGTTGAGGTACAGCTACTTGAAGACCCAACGTCTGATGCTGGCCTCCAGGGGGAGCTCTTCTAACAGACTGAGTGTACAGATAATACAAACATGCTGATCACTCTCCATTTCTCCACCAGCCAGGGGACCAGATTGTCGAAGTCAATGGCATCGACTTCTCCAACCTGGACCACAAGGAGGTGAGATGTGGGTTTTTCACCTTCTGGCTGTGATCCTCTCTGCTGTCCTCTTCTCACCTATGTCCCCCTTGCCACAATGTCTGAAACCTTCTGTGCTCCCTAGAGGCCTCAACTACTCTGATCTGTCAGGTCTCAGCTGACTATGTGCCTGTCCCCACAGGCCGTGAACGTGCTGAAGAGTAGCCGCAGCCTAACCATCTCCGTCGTAGCTGGAGCTGTAAGTCCAGAACGAGCTGGTGGGGGCCCCGTGACCCCTGACCTGCAGCCCAGCTGCTCAGACCCATGATCTCTGCCACACACTCGTGGGAAAGGCCAAGGGGTCTCCTTCCCTGAAGCTCTGATAGCAGCTGGGGAGGATTTCTGCCCAGCCAGAAGCTTGGGTCAGACAGAGCAGGAGCCACAATGCCTGACATGGGGGGCCATGGAGATGAGAAGGCAACCCAAATCTTGGCCCTCAAACTCTGGCAGTGGACTTCTAGGTTCCCAGGGGACTGAGCAAGGCGCCTCTTTTCTCCCCATGAGGGCCGGGAGCTGTTCATGACAGACCGGGAGCGGCTGGCAGAGTTCCGGCAGCGCGAGCTGCAGCGACAGGAGCTTCTGATGCAGAAGCGGCTGGCGATGGAATCCAACAAGATCCTCCGGGAGCAGCAGGAGATGGAGCGGCAGTGAGTGTGGCCAGCCAGGAGGCCCCTGCCCTGCCCTCCCAGACCACTGTACCATTCCACCCGCCTTTCTTCCTGCCCACTGCATCCTGAGCTGACTTTATTCTCTCCCTCGAGGCCTGTCTTCAGACCAGATGGGCTCAGTGATGCTCAGTGGAAGCATCCCCTGCCTCCAGACCACGAGGCTCCTCCCTCCTTGCCAAGGAAAGCCCTTGATTTCCAAGACCCAGGAATATGGAAAATGAGGATGCTACTAGCAATAACTAACATTTGTCAAGTACCAACCACATGACTGGCGTTGTATTAGGGCCTTGTTTACGTTCCTCAACTGAATTCCCATAATAGCCCTGGGAGATAGATGGTATTAACCCATTTTATAGGTGAGGAGACTGAGACTCAGAGAGGTTACACCACTTGTGTACAAAGTCAGACATGGCTAAGCTGTGGAATTCATACCCAGGCAGTTTGGCTGCCCCATCTATGGTGATAAGAACTACCCCCCACCAACCCCAGAGTGGCTGGGATGATGACTGAGAGAATTCATAACTCAAAAACTATTGTCAAGATCCCAATCCAGATACATTCTATGAGCATAATAAGAATTTGGGAAAGGAAAGTGGACGGGATCTTTCCACCTCTCCCATCACAGAATTTGCCTGAAGAACTACCCTGGGTGGTACCTCTGCCCATTACTCTGGCCTTGCTTAGCAGCCCCGGCTTTGCCCCTGGGGTCTAGGGCCCTCCTCTGGGAGGACCTCACTCAGTCAGTCACTTTATGCTGGTGTTTAGAGGTGGCTGCATGGCATGTGGCCTGCACTGAACTGCCTCCAGTCTCCCGCAGTGCAGAATCTCTGCTCAGCAGTGCCAGACGAAACCACACAAGAGCACAGGATCCAGACTTTTCTGGACCCTCTTTCCCAGCATCCAAATTTGGTCCAGGCATCCTTGGAAAGGAGCCTGGAAGAAATATTTAAAACTTTTCTCAAATCAGAGATTAGCTGCAAGGAAGAGTTAACTTCTCTGACATAGATTCCAACATGCCAACTTGCATTTGTGTTTCAGAAGGAAAAAGGAAATTGCCCAGAAGGCAGCAGAGGAAAATGAGAGATACCGGAAGGAGATGGAACAGTGAGTGCCTTGGCCCCATGTGTCTGCACACACATGTCTGTGCATGGACGTGAGTGTACTCGCAGGAGTGCGGCCCCAGAGGCCACCTCCAGGCCCAGTTTACCTGGCCCTCTTGTCCCCCTGGTGGACTGTCCTTTATTTGTAGTCATTCCATAATCCTAGTAAAACCCACCATATTAGGGTAACTGGAATACAGTCTTGTAACTGTCAGGGTGGCATTCACACCTGATTTAGAATACAAGTGCCAGGGACTCGTTTTCGTCACAGCTACAACCACGTGGCTTCTCCCCAGGCTGGTTGGCGTTCCCCAATAGGCAGAAGGCAGGCCTGCAAAGGTTCTGACTCCAGTCACAGGCGTCTTATTTCAGGATCGTGGAGGAGGAAGAGAATTTTAAGAAGCAGTGGGAAGAAGACTGGGGCTCAAAGGAACAGCTCCTGTCGTCTAAAACCATCACCACCGAGTTGCACCCAGTACCCCTTCGCAAGCCAAAGTGTATGTATCATGTGCCAGGGGAGAGGGGGCTTCCTTCTGGGGCCTGGGGATGTCTAGACAAAGATAGAGGTCTCCCGCCACTCACCACCACCTGCCCAGGTGAATAGGCCATGGCTGTCTCTTCATGGAGGGGTGGCCAAGTGCCAGGTGCTGTCTGCCAGGGCATTGGGATGGTTGGGATCTGCCTGCCCTCCTTGTCCTGGGGGCCGGCTGCCAGGCTCTCCCCCATGACACAGACTCAGGCATGTGCCCTTGGACTTCTGAAGAGGGGCTGGAGAGCTGTGGCAAAAGCCAACTGCTGATGGGATTATCATCCTAGTATGTCAGGTGTTGTGTCCTCCTCTTGCCCAGTTCTGAATTGGGGCTGGGGTAAAACAGCAAGAAAGAGGGCAAGGGGCTCACGTGAGAGAAGGACTCTGGTGGTCCAAGGCTGGTGAGCAATTGCGGGAGGAGCTTACCAAAGTGCCCCTACCACCTGCATCCCTGTGTGTGGACTGCAGTCACGCCACTCCGAGGATGGAGCCGGGGAGAGAACTGTGTGACCCTCCCAGGCACCAAACTGCAGCCATCCTTGGGCCTCAGCAACCTCTGCCCTTCCCATCTCCTTTCTTCCTCTGTCCTGTGTTCCCACGTCCACTCGCAGTCCAGGCCCCCACCACGTGCTCCCCCGTGCACCTGCTCTCCACCCCAACTCCCAGGCTGTCATGTCTCTTCAAGGGGCAACCCACCAGGGCAGGGTTGGGGGCTCAGTCTCAGTGCTTCTTCAGTGGGGTAGTGGTAGGGAGCCAGGAGCCAGGCAGCTTGGGGGGCCGTGGCAATCACAGGTCCAGGATGCCTGGTTGGGCCTTTACTCGCTGACTTTACAGCTGTTTCGGTTTGTACTTGACACAAGGCAGATTCTACTCCAGCTGACTGTGCTCAGCCGACCTTGGACCCTCCCAAGAACCAAGGTTCCCCCACTTCCCCTGTGCAGCAGCCATTTGGGATCCTGTGATGGGGTCCGGACAGCTTTGGTCCCAGCTTTGAATCATACTCGAGCCCTAGAGGGACATCAACTTGCCAACCCAGGCCACTTGGGTCAACAAGAGGTGCAGGGCATCTGGATGGTTCCACGTCACCCCTCCCTGGTGCAGGGCAAGCATCTCCCAGCACATTTCTTGCTGGAACCGGGGCAATGTCATCTTGGGTCCTCTCCGAAGGACAAAGCACTTTCTCATCAGCCACCCCCATGACATTCGGTATGAGTTGAGGATGTGGCCAGAGCTAGATTCCCGGCGAATAATCTGTGCTTTAGACAGGTAGCTCATTTGCTCTTCGGAGTGAAATAGGAGCTTCCGAAAGAGAGAAATCGATTTTAATTGCTTCTCATGAAAGTAATCCTAGTCAATTTAGTACCTTCCTAGAAATTGGGTCTTGGCCTCAAAGCAAACACACTCTCTCAGGAACTGTAAAAAATAAAAGCCCTTTCTCTAGCTATTTATTCAGTGCTTTTCGACCAAATCAAGCTTCTTGAATAAAAGGAGCAAAAACTTTCCCTTTGCTGGAGATATAAATGTCTTCTAAGGGAACGGGAGGAAGCAAGTGATTGAGGACCAGGCTCTGCCGGCCTGAGCTCAGGCAGCCAGGCCACCACCATCCATTTGCATCTGCGTCGGCAGTTTAATTTTACTTTGGAGATCAGGCAGGAAGTGCAGGAAGGCCTCTGAGCCAGCTCAGTTCCCACCTTTTCCCCATTCCTCGGAGGCTGGAATGGTCTCTGCCTTTTAGGGCCGACAGGCCAGACTGCAGCCAGCCCCTCCCTGACCACTCTTCAATCTGGGGGCCCAGTCAGCTGACAGGTTCTACCTGACTCAGGTGTCTTGTGCCTGTGTGGAGCCAGCATTTTTGAACAGACAGGAAAGAGTGTGAAGCATCTCTTGCCTGGAAAATGAAGCCACTCATCCTAATGATCAGGGGGGACTGACTGTTCCCCTCCCCGCCTGCTTCCCAGGGGCTCTGCCTGCCTACCCATGACCGACCTCAATGTTGAGCAGAACCTCAACATTACACTGAGCCCTCAAAGCCAGGACGTACAGTCACAGAGGCCCCAGAATAGCTTTCCTTAGCAAAAGCAAAAGGGGGCAGAGGGGTAATTAAGGTTCCCAGAGCTGGAAGGAGGCTTGAAAGATAAGTTTAAATAAGAGCTTTCCAGCCTTCTCATCAAGGACCCCATCTATTAGCCCCCAATCCCATTAGACCCCATGGTTTGGAAGTTGAGTTTTTTCCTACTACACTAGTAAGTAATCATTTATATTCACTGTTTTTTTAAGTAGTCCCTCTTGTTAGCAAGAGAGCATCAGTGTTCCATTGTGGAGTGAATATAAACCGAGCCAAAAGCAAAGGAACTTACGTATAGCCTTTTCACAGGTTAATAGGCCAGCTCTTCTAATTAATATTTTGAAATATTAATAAGCAGCTCATAGCAGACTCAAACACTACTCTCCAGGGCCCCAGGGAGGCCAGAGTCCAGGTTAGAAATCACTGGAAAGGACAGTTTGCTATTCTCCACATTAGGTCAGAATTCATGTCTTTCTAAGCACACGTGCCCCTTTTACCCCTTGGGACCTCCTCACCTCCTCAGGATCCCAAACTTCTGTCTGCTGCCCACACACACAGTTCTGACATTCCCTGGGGACCCAGAGCTCCAAGGGTGATGAGAAGAAGCTGGGAGGATCTGTTTCCCATTGCAAGCCCTTGACATCAGACGTGTATAATACTCAGATATTCCTGTCATCAGTACTGCACCTCCTGTTTCAACCAAACACTCTGCAAAATGGTTCTCATGCTGCTGTCAGATCAGAGGCCCCTGTTGTGAGCCCATTTTACAGATGGAGAAATGAGAACTACCAAGGTTGAAAGCACTGCACGCACCATCCCAGAGCAAGAAACCTTCGCTCTGGATTCCTGAGCCCTGTTCTCGCCCCTGACCTCCCAGCTCTCCCATGGAGTAAGCTGGTCACAGGCCCCCAGGCACCCCCAATCACCTCTGGCCTCTTGATCTCCCAAGTCCTTCTTGGTTCACCAACTTCCTCCTCTTTTCCCGGGTAGATGATCTGGGAGTGGACCCCGAGTTTGACCCAGCAGATGACCTGGACGGAGGCACGGAAAAGCAGGGAGAGCAGGTTTGCGGCCCCCGCTTCGCTCCCTGGCCTTGCTGCTCTGTTTGCCTTGCCCGCCTCCTCCTGCCAGCCCTGCAGACACCCAGCTCTGAGGGTCCAATATGTGGTAGGGACTCCTGGAGTCCGGGAAGCTCCTCCAAGCCCCGGCTTGGTCCAAGCACTGCACACAATACCTTAAGGACAAGACTCACGGCCAGGCTGAAACGTCAGCTGGAACTGCTGGTTCAAATATTTAATACTACCCAAGCCTAAGTTCTTTCTCTGCTGCTCTGGCCTCTCCCCCAAGACTCCCTAGACCTCCCCAACATCCAGCAACTAAGAGGATAGTGCTGGGTCTAGCAGGGGGCTTTCTAGATCCTGTTCCAGAGCTCAGGCTGGTCAAGGGTGGGTAATTAAGCCATCACTTCTGGCCAGGGAGCTTCAGCCTTGAGGTATTAGCCCATCCGTCATGCTGTTGCCTGGGGAAGGCAGGGGGCTGGTGATCTGGCCTGGGTGGGGATATGCTTTTCTGGGGGCAGATCTCCTGCCCACTGCTGCTTGAGCGCCCTTCCCCGAGCTGACCCTGCCAGAGCCTTCTCTTTCGCCGTTGAAAGCAGAGGACGTGGCCTGCTCTGTGAGACAAGACAGTTTTGTTCTGTCTGACAGTCGTTCTAGGCAGAGACCCAGGCTCCCTTTTGTTTCGGGTTATTTCTTGGATGGAGGAACCTGACGCCAGTCAGGAGAGGCCTTGTTCAATGGGGCTTTGTGTTTGCAGACTGTGGCTGTGATGGGGAAAAGCTCATCCTTCTACAAGGGGCTTTCTCTTTGACTTTCTGGCACTGACTTCTGAAGCCAGTGTCCTGGGGGAGGCAGCTGACAGTGGCCCGGGGCCTGGGAATCGGGCCCTTTCTCAGGTGGTCTTGGGCCTGCTTTACAACCCAGGTCAGGCCAGGTAAGTGGAGAGTCAGACAGAGGGTGCGGTTCTGCTGTTGAATTTGCCGAGGCTGCTCTTCATCTCACAAAGCCGCGAGTTCCTTGGGAACCCAACTCCTCCTGGCTGCTGCCCATGGATGCTCTGGTTGAGCTGAACTGCATCTCATTGCTTTGTTCTCTGTGTTCTTATAGCCTTTGGATGGTTTTATCGCTACGATGGCAAATTCCCAACCATCCGGAAGGTAGGCCAGGACTGGGTGCTGTTTGCTGCTGAGTTTGCCGTTGGTTTTGACCTTTTCCAAACATTGTTTCTTCTCCTGTCATCTCTCAACGGTGTGACCGCCTGTTCACTGGGGGGGGCTAACCCTGTCTGTGCCTCTCTGTCAGACTGATGTCAGATGGCAGGGCGCTGTCACAGCGGCATCGTGGGGGAGGTATTCATGGGCTGAGACCTTCCCAGGTACCATCAGGCACTGCTGGGTCGGCACCAGCCCCACTGGGCACGGGACAGGGCAGAGCCATGGCAGGAAACTTCTGCTTTGTTTCTCTGTCAAGTAGAACCAGAGGCCAAGACCAGAAGCCAAGGTCAGACAGTGAAAAATCAAGTTGGGTGCAGGTTATGAGACATGCACACAGAGGATTTTATTTGAAAAAATAATAAAAGGAGATGTACAGGTAAAATCTTTTCCAGGCACTAATAACTAGATAAATGTAAAAGAACTAGTGTCTCCTCCACACACACCTCCCATCAGAAATCATGTCACTCGAAAATCACTCTTGGTGAATAGGAAAGCTTATTTTCCTCTATTCACTAGTCCAGTCATTCCAGAAATAGCTGGTATTTTGGTTTTCATTTCATTTCCAAAAGAGAGAAAAATTGCATCTAGGTAGAAGCAAGAGCACATCCACCCCATCTGCCTCTCCTCTCAGTCTGGGCCAGAAGGAATATCTGCCATGAATTTAACTGACAGCTAAAGGACAACAGAATCATGTCCCTCATGCTGGCTCTGAAAATCTATTGACATTTTTTCTAGAGTCATGTGAGATGCTTTGTCTCCCAGCAGCTGGAGCAAAGTCCCCAGGTAATACAAGTGGCCCTCTTTGGCCGTGATCAGCAATGCACAAAATTCCCCTTATTTGAAAAGATAACTATTCAGTGTCTTCTTGAGCCCTCTGGGTCTCAAGGCGCCCAGGCCTGTGACCTCACAAAGTCTATTCCAGCGCCTGAAGGATTCATGTTTCTGACTGAATCCTTTCCCCAGGACGGCTTGAGTAAATCACGGAGACCAACCCTACTTGTAGGAGGCCGCCATCTGGCAGGGCAGGCAGATTCACACACAGCTAAGTAACATGTATGGAGAAGGCTAGTGTGTGATCAGTAGGCGATGCTATGGGGCAGCTTGCCTTTCTGCATCAGTAGGCAGGTACTTTTCTCTTGGAGATGGGACAGAAACTGTCATGTCTGCCTGCCCCACCCAGGAGCCCTAGCTCTAAAATCTTAACACTGGTGGTTTTTTTTAAACTAGTAGAGTGGCCATGCCTATTATGATGCTCCCTGTGAGAGGCCATGCCCTTAGTCTAGCAAGCTGCCATTGGGTAGAATGTTTCTGGCTCCTCTTGGGGAATTGTCTGAATTGATAATATGATAGTAGGGATTCATCTATCAACTGAGCTGAGAGTCTAGTGAACAGGGTAGGAAGGAATCAAGCAGAACTCTGAAGTAGTGAAAAACATTTTCTCAAGTGGCTCACAGACTGCTCTGGGGGTGAGTCCCCATATCCTAGATGGGGAACCATCTCCAAAGCACCTGTGCACAGAGGTGGGGGTAGTCTTTAGGAGGGGAGGCAGAATGACTCGGTCACATGTCCATAATGACCCGTCATGCCCCTCCAGCTGTGGACAAAGTTGTGTGTCCATTGCTGGGAAACTCAATTCCTCCTTCCTGGCCTTGGATGCTGGGATGATTTAGGAATTCTGAGAGTAGGCCCCAGGAAGCCTTGTGGGTTTGGGGGTGAGCTCAATGAACGTGCAGGCTTCCTCCTTCCCCAGAGTGTTGACTCTCTCTGCTGGCCCCTGTCCTCCATGCTGTGTGATGGGGTCTGACGCTCCCTCCTACCATGCTCCATTGCCCCCAGCTCATCAGAGCACCGTGGGGAAACTCACGTCCAAACTCTGGCGCCACCACTTAATAGATGTTTGACGTCCAGCAAGGGACTTCACCTTTCTGAACCTCGGCTCTTTCATCAGAAGGGGGATAATATGTATTTATAAGATAATCAACTTTTAATCCCTTGGCACATAGGTAGTCCATAAATCTTAATTTTCTTCATTCCTTACTCCCTGGCTTCCCTGCAAGCCCATGGGAGAAGCAACCAGGAAGGCAGACGTTGTGGTCTAATTCAAACAGGAAAAAGAAGTCTGTTTGCCCTGCATCTCCTTCCCCCAGTCCTCTTCAACCCTGACGGCCAGTGAAGAGCAGTTAGGCCATCCTCCCTACCTTCTCCTGCCCACCATCTCCCAGTCCTGTAGTTTCTGTCTGGTCCTCAGTTCGGGAGCCTAGTTCAGAGGGAACAGTGGATTTGGACTCTCCAGGATGAAATGGTCTGGAGTTTAAGCATCAGGACAAAATCTGATGTCCCTGGCTCTGGGCTCCCAGGTCGGAGGCTGACACCCTTCTCCTCTAGCTCAGGACAGGGGATCTGTCCCAGATTTTCTCTAGAATCTACCAAGATGCACCTGTGATGTCTGAACATCCAGTTGTTGGAGAAGGCATATGCCCAGATACTAAGAAATAAATACAATGCTTTTTAAAATACAGCGCTTTGAAGCTCACGAAGCTCTTTCATAGATGTTATTTCATTGGCTCTGAATGGCAAACCTGTGGGGTAGGTATTTCCCCCATTTTGGAGATGAGATAAACCAGGCCCAG
The DNA here is from genome assembly GCF_059928025.1 of Delphinapterus leucas. Classification (NCBI taxonomy): domain Eukaryota; kingdom Metazoa; phylum Chordata; class Mammalia; order Artiodactyla; family Monodontidae; genus Delphinapterus; species Delphinapterus leucas. The sequence continues at coordinate 38,309,036 of NC_143135.1, forward strand.
AGAGGTTAAGGAACTTAACCAAGGTCACACAGCTTGTTAGTGAACTAGTAAGCCAGTTCTTCTGGCTGGCACAGGGAAATGTGTCTCACTCTGTGATGGGTAGCAGCGTCCTGCCTGTCCTTAACCTTAAGTCCAATGCCCAGTGTGGTGGGGCAGAGCTAGGGGAGGGGCTCACTGTGGGGTGGTTGCCTGCTGTTGTCTGAAGACTGAATGCCCTGTTTGCTGTGCTGTGCCAGTGTCAACACTACCTTGTAACCCTTGTCTTATAAACAATGCCACATCTGCTCAGAAAGGAAAGGATAAGAAGAAAGCCAAGTATGATAGCCTTCAGGAGTTGAGAAAGAATAAGAAGGAACTGGAATTTGAGCAAAAGCTTTACAAAGAGAAAGAGGAAATGCTAGAGAAGGAAAAGCAACTGAAGATCAACCGGCTGGCCCAGGAGGTATGTGTCCTGCTCCCAGGCCTGGTGAGCTTTCCTGGGGCAGTTTGGTTGGTCCCCACCACGCTCTCAGGGAACCAGATGGAGTTGCTCTTCCCAAATGCAGTCCAAGGATGGAGTGAGCCTGGCCTCCTCCCCAGGCTGGAGAGTGACATCTTCCTACCTACCCAGAGTCATCTGAGACTAGCCTCTGGTTTAGTGTATGTTTGGGATCGAGACGGGCCCGCTTGCTCAGGGGCTTGCCTCTCTGCCCAGATTGTAGGTCTCGGGTTAGCCTCTACACATGTGGCTAGAGATTTGAGTCTGTCCTCTACTCCCACCACCCCCAACCAGAGTATGAGCCCAAGGCTAGTCCGCTCCACCCTCCGTGTGGCTGTGAGGCTGCCCTCCCTGCTCAGGGTTTGAGTCGGAGGCTAACCCTCTGTTCAGCTGTAGATCTGAAGTTAGCCTTCTACCCACCTGTCATTAGATCTGTGTCAGTTTGACAGACAACCCTCTCCCCAACCCAGGTTATGAATCTAAGACCCGTTTTCCCCAATCTGCCTTGTGTCTGAGGGTATGGGTCTGAAGCTAACCCATTTAGGCAGGTGGGGGGTCTGAGGTTATCCCCCAATTAATCAGGCTGTGAGTTTGAGGCTGCTCCCATCAACATGAGATGTGTCTGAAATCTCTAGACCTCTTCAACCCAGGAATATATCTAAGGCTGTCCCCTTCAAGACATGTCAAAAGTAGTCTTCCAGCATAAGTAATTGCTATTTGCTAGGTAACTCCCTAGCTGTTGGAGATATTAACTGGTTTCGCTTCTCTTTAATGCTTCCATGAATCAGAATGCCAAACTGATTAGATTACAAATCCAGAGAAGTCCTGAAAAATGTGAAGTGCATTAGATCTCTCATTAGGAGCAAATTAGCTAAAAGATTAAAGATAAAATTGAGCTTGTGCTCCTGAGGACAAGGTGGCCTGGAGGAGAGATGAAAAAGAGTACAGTTGAACTCTTGGGAGGTGCTGAGAGCCTATAAAAGGACCATACTTGGAGAATCATAAGAGCCTCAGGGTTGGTGGGGATCCTAGGGGCCAGCTAATCCCACGCAATGCACGAGCTCCTTCTCGGATTTTGTCTACACCTGCCGTTAGCTAGCCCAACACCCTAACACCCCCTCCCCCTTATCTCCACCTCCTCTGGGGCCAGGTGGAACAAGCCTGGGGCTTTTTCTAGGTAATTGACACACCCAACAATTCTCTGGGTTTTTTTAAGAAGTGCTTCTGTTCTACTGATTTGAGTGTGCCGCCCACATGTGACTCAAGTGTGCCCTCTGTCCTCTCCATTTTGCGCCGGTCTTGGGTCCCAGGTATCGGAGACAGAGCGGGAAGACCTTGAGGAATCGGAAAAGATTCAATATTGGGTGGAAAGGCTCTGTCAGACGCGCCTTGAGCAGATTTCCTCTGCTGATACTGAGATTTCAGAGGTAACAGAGCCCTTCTTTCCACATAGACCCACCCTGGGGACAGCGGGAGGCAAGATGGCCACTGGCAAGCTTCACTGTCCAGGGCCGCCAACCAGCCCACTCCCTCTTCCTCTCTTGAGGAGGGGGGCATATCTGTATTTCTGGGATTATCTCCAGAGTGACCACTAAGTCCCAGCTCATCTGAGATGATCCCGGTTAGGCCTGTTGTCCTGGCATAACTACTCAGATGTCCTTTTCACTGTCAAGTGTGTTCCAGTTTAGATGACTATTGGTCATCTAATTGGTCATCTAATGGATTATATGGTCGCCTTCTTACCACCCACATAACTTGGGGCTCCCCTGCATTTGGGCACTCCCTACTGGCCACCTCGTATGGGATCAGCTGGGCACCCAGGTGGCAGAGAAGTGACACCCCCATGGTTCTGGTTTGAGGGTGGTGGGTCTTCAGCAGCAAGAGAAATAAATAGATAAGCATTATACTCGATGTATTGTGAAGTGGGGCACTAAGCAGTTACAGAACTTCCTTGCAACCCCCCAGATGACCACAGGGCTCCCGCCTTCCCTGCCTTCTGTGTCTCCCCTGGCCCCACCCCTGAGACGCTTCGCAGGTGGGCTGCACCTCCACACCACTGACCTGGATGACATCCCCTTGGACATGTTCCACTATCCCCCCAAGACTGCTTCTGCCTTGCCTGTGATGCCCCACCCTCCACCCTGCAACCCACCCCCCAAGGTCCCCGCGCCCCCTGTCCTTCCCTCATCAGGCCACGTGAGTGCCTCATCCTCACCCTGGGTGCAACGCACTCCACCCCCCATTCCCATCCCTCCCCCACCATCCATTCCTACGCAAGACCTCACTCCTACCCGCCCACTGCCCTCGGCACTGGAAGAGGCACTAGGCAACCACCCCTTCCGTGCTGGGGAGACAGGCAATCCAGCAGCAGAGGACTGGGAGGCAAAGAACCACAGTGGGAAGCCGGCCAGCTCTCCCGTCCCTGAACGGAGCTTCCCACCCACCCCAAAGGTACTACCTCTGTTCTGCATGCTATGCTGGGAAGCAGGAAGAGTGGGCCGGGCTGCTGTTTCCCAAGTCCTTCTCTGTTCCTGTGAGTGGAGACGGGAAGAAGCATCCCCCCACCCCATTTTCCAAGAACAAGCTTCCCAGCCTGTATGTTGTGGATGTCCTGCATGTGTGTGGTTTCTGCTGATTTTGAAGTGCTGTATTGTATGGTGAATTGCCTGTGATACTTGGGATGAGCAACATTGTATCAGTGTTGATTGCTCTCTCTTTGTTCCACTTGGCTAGTATGGGCTGGTAACATTCAATGTAGTATTTGCAAGGCTGTGTTAATGAAGAGCCAGAGCTCTATTTCTATGACAGCCAGTTGTTTCTTGATATTAGCTCAGAAAGCCTTGAATATGGGAAATTAATTCTCTGTTTAACAGGGGAAAGGGGGCATGGGAAGCAGAGGAGCAGTATTAGGCTCTGTAAATGAGGGGATAACACTGTCCAGTAATTAGGGCATCACTGTGCCATTTTCTATGGCACTAGCCAACTGCGTTAGCTTGAAGCACAATGCCCATAAATTTGTGGCCAGCTTCCAGCTACAGAAAAAATGAAAATGGATAGTTCCTAGAAAGCTCCAAATTTACTACTAAAAGATTAGGGATCTTTTTCTTGGATGTCAGCAGGGAGAACAGTGATCATTCTCAAAAAGACGTGTTTCTCATTAATTGTTCTTAACCCAAAGGCTAAGAGGCGATCCCCAAGGAAGAGATGGAGCTTTGATCCTTTGGAGGGAAAAACAAAATATTTCTCTGCTCCAGTAGCTGTGAGGCTAAGACTCCAGTCAGAACTACAGCAGCGCATGTCAGCTAAGGGTGGGGATTTGGGGGGAGGGTAGTCAGTGGTTCCCGATCAGTTGTTTTTATTAACCTTTCCTGCATGGATTTGAGTTCCTGCATGAAGTACAGAATAAGCATCTCAGGGCATTCAGGGGTGCTTGGGGGAAGGAATGTGGGAATGAAGAAAGTGCCAGGTGCTGACAAGGCTGCAGCTACCAGCAGGGCACTCTCAGAGGGACTCCCGGTGGGGTCCTGAGCCCCGAGCCCTGGCGGAGAGAAGTCTGTCTGTTCCAAGGATGTCTGGCCCCAGAGCCCAGGCAGTGCAGTTTGCAGGGGCTGCGTTAGCCTGGCAAAGAGGCCCACATCCTTCTTGTGAGTGGCCCCCACCAAGAGGGGCAGCAGCTTTCCCTCAACAAATTCAACTCAGTAATCAATTGGGCACCTTCCGTGTGCTTCCGTGTGTGGGAGTGGGGAGCTGTGCTGAAGCGGACACAGAGGCAATTGGCACACCTGTGCTCTCCAGGACTTTGCTCTCTGAAGGATTAGTGGCTGACCAGGCAGGATTCAGCTATAAAATTGGCACGGGCTAGGTGCTGTGGGAGGGATTCATTCTAATGGGAAGTTGAAGGCGCCTCTGTAGAGCTGAGCCTTGAGGGATGGTGATACATGGAGGATGGGAGAAGGGCATTGCAGGTGCAGGGGACATAACGATGACAGGAAGGAACTACCCAGGTTTGAATCCTGGCTCAGTCACTGGCTAGATGACTTTAGGCATGCATTATTTCATCTATCCGAACCTAGGTATCCTTGTCCGTAAAATGGGAATGCTGACGGCACCTACTTATGACATGGATCAAATGAGTTAATACATGAATTCATTCTAAGTTAATACTTGGGAGAGTGGCAGGCACATAGGAGGTGCTCAATAGACATTACCTACGCTCAGTGACAGATCAGGGTACAAGACAATTTGGGTGAAGCTGCAAACGTGAAGTCGGAGGTAAACTGCAACCTTTTGAGTCAGGGTCAAGATTCAAAAACAGGGTCCAACTTTCTTGGATTTCCCCAGGCATCACAAAGTTCCCACTGTTAGTTCCTGATCAGAGCAGAGAGAAGGTTAAAAGAGACTCTCCCCACACAAGGAGCCTCTGAAGAACTGGACCCTAAATCTCTTAAGTGACATCAAAGCCAGTGTTGTCCCTGATGCGGGGGCTAGGGGTCAGCTGTTTTGGTTGGCTTCATCCTGCTCGCGTCAGCACTTTGGCCCGTGCACCGCTGACCCTGCCCAACCTTCTCCTCCCTGCATGCTACTGGCGAGTGGTCATCAGTGCTGCAGTAGGATGTGTGGACCATCACACATCTGCACAGTCAGCCCCGCTGCCAGCAGGTCTCAGGTGGTGGAAACAAACACCTGTGTCAGGTCGGCACCTGTGCCTGCCACACAGGCACCTGCCAGGGGAAGGTTTTGAGAGCCACGTGTACTCCCAGGCACTGCCCCATACACCCACCATAATACTGAGTCATTCGTTTACTCAGGTATCATGTTTAATGAGCACCTACTATATGCCAGACACCGTGCTGGGCACTAGAGAACCACCACAAAATAGGCAGCCCAGTCCCTGTCTGAGACTGTCTGGTGGAAGGATAGACAAGTAAGCAGGAAACTCCCACACTACCAGGGCAGATGAGGGAAGCACAGGTGCTATGTTGAGGGGAGCGGGTGGAGAGGAAAAGCTCAAGGAATGGTCCCCAAAGGTGGTGATACCCAAGCTAACACCTGGGCAGGTAAAAAACCCTCAAGGCAAGAAAACCGGGCATTTTGGAGGCTTAAGTTAGGCAGTGTGAGAAGGGCGAGGAGTGAGGGATGAGGCTGCCAAGGAAAGTAGGGAAGCCCATGGGGGTCAAGCCAAGGAGTTTAGCGGTCAGTGGGGACCCATGAAGGGTTTGGGGCAGGGCTGTGACCCGATTTGTCTTGCCCAAGATGATCAAGTGGGTTAGAGCAAAGCAGACGTGTTGCATCAGCTCTCCTGGATGCCGCGCTTACTGGTCCTCCCTCCCAAACCCCCACCTCTGTGCCCACCCACCAGGGACAGCAGATGCTGCATGCGCAGTCTGGGAACTGCAACTGTCTCCTTTGGGAGAGAGGAAGCTGGATGGCACCCGTGGCCACTGAGAGAGAGCCTTGAAAGTATCCTCTGACTGACAGTGCCCGCTGGCGCCCCCATAGCAGGCTCTGGCTCAAGTCCCTGATTCCTCAGAACCACCCAAAAGTTTCTGTGGTCTCAGGACACACTGTGGCCAATGGACTTCTTGTCCCCGTCCCTAGGACATCCGGCAGGGTGAACGGACCAGGCTGGCTCAGTGCATGGTGTGAATTTGCCTGTGTGTCAAAGTGCTGTGGTTGGCCTGGGCCACCCGGGCCATGACCTCACAGGGTCTCTCTTTAAACTAACCCCATAGACATTTTGCCCAAGCCCACAGCCTCCACGAGGCCCTGGCGTGTCCACCATCTCCAAACCTGTCATGGTCCACCAGGAGCCCAACTTCATCTACAGGCCAGCTGTGAAATCCGAGGTCCTGGTAAGCCCCTTGGGTCCCCTCCAGGGCATCTCCGGAGGAGCAGACGTGCACTGTCTCCCCTAGCTGCTACTGCCTCTAGAGCGAGGTGGGATACAAACTCACATGAGATGCCATCTTGTCACCTTCTCATTAGCCAAGAGGTGAATCCACATAGGTATAAGTGGATGTTGCCACAGCCAGAGAAATGCCTGTTTCTCACTTGACCAAACAGCTTAGAGCGCCATCTAGAAGTAATAATATGGTTCCTATTGTTAGCCCTGTTTAACACTTGAGGAAACTGAGCTTAGAGAGGTTAAGTAGGTTGTCCAAGGCAGAGCCAGGACTGACAATTTACTCCAGTCTTTCAGACTCCGAAGCCCAAACTCCTACGTACTTGCCATTTTGTCAAAACCTACAGGGATTCCAGTTGCCCTGGCCTGCGCCCCTAAGGCCTGTCGTGGATCACCCTCAGATGGGGAACTGGCCAAAGCAGATCCACTTCCCTTCTCCACTTCCTGTCTCACTCCTCACTAAGGCTGGGAATGTGGGGTGTGGCCCTGAGCGGGGGGGGGGGGGGGGGGGTCTGCCCACCCCTAGTCACCCACGGCTGAGCAAGCTGGGACTCAGGTGCACCCCCTGCAAGGGTACCGGCCCCTGACAGGCCTCCCACCCACAGTGGGAGGAGTCATGCCAGAGTTTATATTCCCCTTTCAAGGAAACCCTATCCAAGTGTTAGGGTGGAGTAGCTCAGATACTTCTTTTGAGCTTTAACTCTCCAAAAATCAAAGTTCACGCTCCTGGGACAGCCTACTGATGCCTCCGCAATGTGTTTTCAGGCTGATGACAAGGGGTGGTGTCTTCCTGACTAGGACTAGGTAGCTGATGCATCTGGGGGCGTTGAGGGGCCCCTCACATAAATCAGGCTGTGTCTGTCTGGGGAGGGATGTTGGCCAAGCAACCCCAGGCTGGCAGGCCCAGGGTTTGGCACCAGGGGGCAGAAGAGACCTATTTGTAACATCCAGCGTGGAACTTTTTTTTTTTTTCTGGCAGCCACAGGAGATGTTGAAGAGGATGGTGGTTTATCAGACAGCGTTCCGACAAGTAAAATACCCGTCGTGTGTCTGTGGTCCTCCCCACCACCCTCTGCCCCTCCCACTCTGACCTCTCTGGGAGTGCCTGTCAGCTTGGAGGTGGCCCCAAGCGCCATCTTCCAGGAGCCTCAGGCCAAAACTGTGTCCTGTTACCTGTGGCCAGGGGTTTGGGGGGTGTGTGTGTGTGTCTCATATCAGGTGGGGATCCTGGGCTTGTGAGACCCCATGGCCAAGCTGAGAAAGCAGCATGGTCCCTGGGGGCTGGCCTCTTTTGCTGCTGTTTGTTCATAGAGGAGCAGCAGAGGGACCCCTCAGAGGGTCACAGAGGCCAAGATAGGTGGTTGCTGCAGCTCTAGGAGAGAAAAAGGGGCTGCCTGAGGTGTTTCCCTGCCCCTTCCCATGTCTTGCCTCCTCAAGGCAGATCATAGCTTCACCAAACCCCACTTGGCCCCAAACCACCATCAGGGAGGAAGTGGTGGCCCAGGTCCTCCATCTGCAGGGGGCGCTCCTGTGCACAGGGCCCCACAGAAGTCCTTGCAGGTCCATGAGTGGACTCAGGCAGGCAGCCACTTATCCTCCCACCTCCTGGGGCTTACATCCTCAGAGCCAGCCATTGGATTGGCTGTCTCACTGCTGATGAAAGAGACCCGAAGATGGAGATCTTGCAGCCAACATCCTCACCAATAACCGAATATCTGACTACAGGCTGATTTGACTGCAGTCAGGGAACAAAGGGGAGGTGTCAGCTGTACAGTGAGATAGGAGGGTCTGCAAAGGAAGCTGCCCCCAACGAGGACTGAGCAGTGACAGGTGACAGCTGACACTTAGCTGTGGTATGCCAAGCACTGTTGCTTTTTTTTTTTTAAGTGTTTCTTTTATTTTTGAATCTAAAATTTCAAACTAATTTTTAAATTTAATTTACTTATATTTTTAATTTTTGAATTTTATTTTATTTATTTTTTTATACAGCAGGTTCTTATTAGTCATCAATTTTATACACATCAGTGTATACATGTCAATCCCAATCACCCAATTCAGCACACCACCATCCCCACCCCCCTGTGGCTTTCCCCCCTTGGTGTCCATACATTTGTTCTCTACATCTGTGTCTCAACTTGTGCCCTGCAAACTGCTTCATCTGTACCATTTTTCCACATACATGTGTTAGTATACAATATTTGTTTTTCTCTTTCTGACTTACTTCACTCTGTATGACAGTCTCTAGATCCATCCACATTTCAACAAATGACTCAATTTCGTTTCTTTTTATGGCTGAGTAATATTCCATTGTATATACGTACCACAACTTCTTTATCCATTCCTCTGTTGATGGGCATTTAGATTGCTTCCATGACCTGGCTATTGTAAATAGTGCTGCAGTGAACATTGGGGTGCATGTGTCTTTTTGAATTATGGTTTTCTCTGGGTATATGACCAGTAGTGGGATTGCTGGATCACATGGTAATTCTATTTTTAGTTTTTTAAGGAACCTCCATACTGTTCTCCATAGGGGCTGTATTAATTTACATTCCCACCAACAGTGCAAGAGGGTTCCCTTTTCTCCATATCCTCTCCAGCATTTGTTGTTTGTAGATTTTCTGATGATGCCCATTCTAACTGGTGTGAGGTGATACCTCATTGTCGTTTTGATTTGCATTTCTCTAATAATTAGTGATGTTGAGCAGCTTTTCATGTGCTTTTTGGCCATCTGTATATCTTCTTTGGAGAAATGTCTATTTAGGTCTTCTGCCCATTTTTGGATTGGGTTGTTTGTTTCTTTAATATTGAGCTGCATGAGCTGTTTATATATTTTGGAGATTAATCCTTTGTCTGTTGATTCGCTTGCAAATATTTTCTCCCATTCTGAGGGTTGTCTTTTCATCTTGTTTATGGTTTCCTTGGCTGTGCAAAAGCTTTTAAGTTTCATTAGGTCCCATTTGTTTATTTTTGGTTTTATTTCCATTACTCTAGGAGGTGGATCAAAAAAGATCTTGCTGTGATTTATGTCAAAGGGTGTTCTTCCAATGTTTTCCTCTAAAAGTTTTATAGTGTCTGGTCTTACATTTAGGTCCTTAATCCATTCTGAGTTTATTTTTTTGTATGGTGTTAGGGAATGTTCTAATTTCATTCTTTTACATGTAGCTATCCAGTTTTCCCAGCACCACTTATTAAGAGACTGTCTTTTCTCCATTGTATATCCTTGCCTCCTGTGTCATAGATTAGTTGACCACAGGTGCGTGGGTTTATCTCTGGGCTTTCTATCTTTTTCCATTGATCTATGTTTCTGTTTTTGCACCAGTACCATATTGTCTTGATTACTGTAGCTTTGTAGTATCGTCTGAAGTCAGGGAGTCTGATTCCTACAGCTCAGTATTTTTCCCTCAAGACTGCTTTGGCTATTCGGGGTCTTCTGTGTCTTCATACAAATTTTAAGATTTTTTGTTCTAGTTCTGTAAAAAATGCCATTGGTAATTTGATAAGGATTGCATTGAATCTGTAGATTGCTTTGGATCATATAGTCATTTTCACAATATTGATTCTTCCAATCCAAGAACATGGTGTATCTCTCCATCTGCTGGTATCATCTTTACTTTCATCAGTGTCTTATAGTTTTCTGCATGCAGGTCTTTTGTCTCCCTAGGTAGGTTTCTTCCTAGGTATTTTATTCTTTGTGTTGCAATGGTAAATGGGAGTGTTTCCTTAATTTCTCTTTCAGATTTTTCATCATTAGTGTACAGGAATGCAAGAGATTTCTGTGCATTCATTTTGTATCCTGCAACTTTACCAAATTCATTGATTAGCTCTAGTAGTTTTCTGGTGGCATTTTTAGGATTCTCTATGTATAGTATCATGTCATCTGCAAACAGTGACAGTTTTACTTCTTCTTTTCCAATTTGTATTTCTTTTATTTCTTTTTCTTCTCTGATTGCCATGGCTAGGACTTCCAAAACTATGTTGAATAATAGTGGTGAGAGTGGACGTCCTTCTCTTGTTCCTGATCTTAGAGGACATGCTTTCAGTTTTTCACCATTGAGAATGATGTTTGCTGTGGGTTTGTCATATATGGCCTTTATTATGTTGAGGTAGTTTCCCTCTATGCCCACTTTCTGGAGAGTTTTTATCATAAATGGGTGTTGAATTTTGTCAAAAGCTTTTTCTGCATCTATTGAGATGATCATATGGTTTTCATTCTTCAATTTGTTAATATGTTTTATCACATTGATTGATTTGTGTATGTTGAAGAATCCTTGCATCCCTGGGATAAACTCCACTTGATCACGGTGTTTGATCCTTTTAACGTGTTGTTGGATTCTGTTTGCTAGTTTTTTGTTGAGGATTTTTGCATCTATATTCATCAGTGATACTGGTCTGTAATTTTCTTTTTTTATAATATCTTTGTCTGGTTGTGGTTGTCGGGGTGATGGTGGCCTCATAGAATGAGTTTGGGAGTGTTCCTTCCTCTGCAGTTTTTTGGAAGAGTTTGAGAAGGATGGGTGTTAGCTCTTCTCTAAATGTTTGATAGAATTCACCTGTGAAGCCATCTGGTCCTGGACTTTTGTTTGTTGGAAGATTTTTAATCACAGTTTCAATTTCATTACTTGTGATTGGTCTGTTCATGTTTTCAATTTCTTCCTGGCTCAGTCTTGGACGGTTATACTTTTCTAAGAATTTGTCCATTTCTTCCAGGTTGTCCATTTTGTTGGCATAGAGTTGCTTGTAGTAGTCTCTTAGGATGCTTTGTATTTCTGCGGTGTCTGTTGTAACTTCTCCTTTTTCATTTCTAATTTTATTGATTCGAGTCCTCTCCCTCTTTTTCTTGATGAGCCTGGCTAATGGTTTATCAATTTTGTTTATCTTCTTAAAGAACCAGCTTTTAGTTTTATTGATCTTTGCTATTATTTTCTTTGTTTCTATTTCATTTATTTCTGCTCTGATCTTTATTTCTTTCCTTCTGCTAACTTTGGGTTTTGTTTGTTCTTCTTTCTCTAGTTCCTTTAGGTGTAAGGTTAGATTGCTTATTTGAGATTTTTCTTGTTTCTTGAGGTAGGCTTGTATAGCTATAAACTTCCCTCTTAGAACTGCTTTTGCTGCATCCCATAGGTGTTGGATCATCGTGTTTTCATTGTCGTTTGTCTCTAGATATTTTTTGATTTCCTCTTTGATTTCTTCAGTGATCTCTTGGTTATTTAGTAACGTACTGTTTAGCCTCCATGTATTTGTGTTTTTTACCTTTTTTTTCCCTGTAATTCATTTCTAATCCCAGAGTGTTGTGGCCAGAAAAGATGCTTGATATGATTTCAGTTTTCTTAAATTTACTGAGGCTTGATTTGTGACTCAAGATGTGATCAATCCTGGAGAATGTTCCATGCGGACTTGAGAAGAAAGTGTAATCTGCTGTTTTTGGATGAAATGTCCTATAAATATCAATTAAATCTATCTGGTCTGTTGTGTCATTTAAAGCTTCTGTTTCCTTATTTATTTTCATTTTGGATGATCTGTCCATTGGTGTAAGTGAGGTGTTAAAGTCCCCCACTATTATTGTGTTACTGTCAATTTCCTCTTTTAGAGCTGTTAGCAGTTGCCTTATGTATTGAGGTGCTCCTATGTTGGGTGCATATATATTTATAATTATTATATCTTCTTCTTGGATTGGTCCCTTGATCATTATATAGTGTCCTTCCTTGTCTCTTATAACATTCTTTATTTTAAAGTCTATTTTATCTGATATGAGTATTGCTACTCCAGCTTTCTTTTGAGTTCCAGTTGCATGGAATATCTTTTTCCATCCCCTCACTTTCAGTCTGTATGTGTCCCTAGGTCTGAAGTGGGTCTCTTGTAGACAGCATATATATGGGTCTTGTTTTTGTATCCATTCAGCCAGTCTGTGTCTTTTGGTTGGAGCATTTAATCCATTCACGTTTAAGGTAATTATCTATATGTATGTTCCTATGACCATTTTCTTAATTGTTTTTGGTTTGTTTTTGTAGGTCCTTTTCTTCTCTTGTGTTTCCCACTTAGAGAAGTTCCTTTAGCATTTGTTGTAGAGCTGGTTTGTGGTGGTGAATTCTCTTAGCTTTTGCTTGTCTGTAAAGCTTTTGATTTCTCCATCAAATCTGAATGAGATCCTTGCTGGGTAGAGTAATCTTGGTTGTAGGTTCTTCCATTTCATCACTTTAAGTATATCATGACACTCCCTTCTGGACAAGCACTGTTTCTAAATACTTTATGTACTTTAATTCTTTTAATCTTTACCAGAACCTAGGAGGTAAGTGCTTTTACCACCCCCATTTTATAGATGAGAAACCAATGCAGAGAGATTAGGAATCATGCCCTTGATGGCACAGCTAATGTCAGACCCTGGATTTGAATTTGACCCAGGAGGTCAGCCTCCATAGTTGGGCTCCTAAGTCCTACGCCATCCTGCCTCTCAGGATGAAATAGACATTTAAGGGTTTTGTTATTCAAGGCACAAATAGGTCTCGAGGAGAGAGAGGCAGGAAGGTGAGGAATCCAAGGGCCCAGACTGGGAGTCAGACCTTCACCTCACTGCCCACTGACGGGGTGACTTGAGCATGTCACCTCTCTGGGTCCCAGTGTCTCCATCTGTTGGACGAAGGGCTGGACTCCCTCTTCAAGGGCCGACCCACGATAGTGGCTTATAGGTCTCTAATCTAAATTCACATAAGACACAAGTCCTTGCCATCCGGCCTGTCGCTGAGAGCAGATTCTCAGAGGGAAGGAGAGAGGGAGGCCCATAGCCAGCCCTGCTCACTTTTCCAGAAGACACAGCCAGGGGTAGGCAGGGTTCTCTCCATGAAAGAGAATTGACTCCACATCCTGCCTAATGACTCCCCTTGCCCGTGGATTTGCTGCATCCCTTCCTCTGTCTGCTGCCCTGACACCCACACACCAACCTGGGGGTGGCCTCAGAGCTGGGCCAGGCTGGAGACCCCCAGGCTTTTCGGGGTTGAGCCCGGGAGATGAAGGCGAGTGAAGAGGCAGGGCAGGCAGATGCCCAGGGATCCGTCTGCTGATATCTGGCCCCCGTCTTGAGCCAAGAGCTTCGTTGCTGCATGCTGGGCATAGAGGAGGCGGTGACCTCCCCATGATGCCAACCACAGGCCCCAGGGGACACTTGGTGTGGCCCAGGTGACTGTATGCTGGTGGGTGACTCCACTCAGTCCAGCAAGGCTGCATGGGCACCTATCACAGGGCTTCCCCTTTGCTCCCACCTTCCCGTGGGGACTAACTGAGGCTTTGCTGCCCTCAGGCTTAGCATGCCTGGCCCCTCAATCCATGGACCCCAGGCTCCTGCTCTCTGTGTGTGACTCCTGGGAAGACAGTGCTTTTCCGACTCTGCTCCCCCTTCTCCCTTCTCAGCACCTCGCTTGGTGATAAGGGCATATTGTTAGGGATATTGTTCCCACAGCTCCCACCACCCAGGTCCCCAGAGCTGAGCGTCCCCCTCCTCCTCCCCTGGCTAGGTTCTGGGGGGAGCCTTACCTTCTAGATAAGCATTATATTAAGAACAGTGCAGGCGCTGGGCAAGCACAGGCAGCCGTCCTTTGCCTCTGGGTGCCTGATGTCCCTTCCCCATGCCCATCATGTTGTGACTGGTCTACCCAGGGAGCCTCTTGAGCAGTATTGTCCTTCTTTGGGGTCAGAGCACTGGGTGGAGAAAAGCTGGGCTTTACCCCCAGAGCCTGGACCTGGCCTCAGGTGGGCACTTGGAGGAGCTGAGAAAGGGCCTAAAAGACCTGAAGCTGTGGGCAATGAGACCTTCAGCAAGGCTGCCCAGACCACCTAGATGTCAGCAGGTGCCCCTGCCAGCCACAGATGCCCACCCCTCTGGAACAGTGCAGGATCCAGGGCCAGGGTCCTTCAAATGCTTCCCGTAGCTTCCCGCTTCTCCCGGGCAGGGGTGCTCTGGGTGTCAGGGCTGCCAGCCTCCCCCCCGAATCCCCCATGCAGTCCACAACTACTCCCTCACCCCGCCACTCTCTCCCCTACCTCCTAGCCATTCACCGTCTTCCTCCGCCCTAAGCTTCTTTCCTGCAGTGACTCTCAAGGGCCTCTGCTCTGAAGCCCTAACACCCTCCCTTTGCTTCCAGGATTTCCGGAAATACGAGGAAGGCTTTGACCCCTACTCCATGGTGAGAGATAGCTCTCCTCCCCTGGGGAGTAACCCCAGGAGTGGGGGGTGGGGGATTACGGTGTGTTTGGTGCTGGTGCACTGTGGGTTCTGAGGGCCCTGGGGATGAGGCAGGGCGTGTGAACAGCCCCAAGGAGGCCCCACCTGCTCTTCCCTGTGTAGGCTCCTTTCAAACAGCATTCCATTGTGAACTCGTGTGTGTGTGTGTGTGTGTGTGTGTGTGTGTGTGTGTGTGTGGTTTACAACAACAGTTACACTTGCTGAGCACTAACTACATACCAGACACTGTGCTGTGTATTTACAAGGCATGCTCTCGCCCAGTCCTCACAATAATCCCAGGGAAAAACCATCGCTGTATGTGCGTGTCCATGGGGCCCCCATGGGGCCTGGGACCTCCAGCTGAAGACTGATGGGGATGAGGCTGTGCAAGGTCCCCTTGACCATGTGTTCTGTGGGGCCCAATGTCCCACAGGTGCCTGGCTTTCCCTCCCACCCCTGCCCCCACCTGCATCCTTCAGGCAGGCATCCTTCTTCCCCACTGTCTTTTCCCTCTAGTTCACCCCGGAGCAGATCGTAGGAAAGGATGTCCGGCTCCTGCGCATTAAGAAGGTACCCGGGCACATGGAGGTCAGGCGGGGACCACGCTTCTTTGTCCCTGCCCCCTCCCATCTTGGTCCCTTGTTTCTCCTACTCTCAAGGTGATTCCTGGGGGACCCCTCAGATCCCCACTCTCCTCTTTCCCCTTGGGAACACCCCTTGCTATTGTAAGACCACACCCCCAGGCCCCGCTTTGCATCCATGCCCCATTTCCTCCCTGACGGCACTGCCATTGCCCCATGGCTTCTCCCTCCCTGTCTGTGGCCCCGACAAGAGGCTCCTGGGCGCCCAGGTGCCCACAACCTGTTGTCTGCTTGGCTCCAAAGGCCTGTTTTCTTCTCACCAGGAGGGAGCCTTAGACCTGGCCCTGGAAGGCGGTGTGGACTCCCCGATTGGGAAGGTGGTCGTCTCGGCTGTTTACGAGGGTGGAGCCGCTGAGCGGCACGGTGAGTGGGAACCAGCCATGCCCCAGTTTGGGGATGGTGCTATGGTTATACAGGATCCTCCAAGAAAGCAAACAGCAGCCTTCTGCGAGTGGGCTGACCATTCTCAGGAATGCCCTCCCACCTGGATCCGCCCACTCATGCATCAGTCCCACATGTTACCTGCAGGCATATGACAGTGCCAGGATCTGCAGGCACACAGCAAACCAGACACCACTTTGCCCTCCGGGGGCTCCCCATCTAGTGGTGAAAAGATCCTCAGAATTGCCAGGTGCTGACGATAACAGTGTGGTCTGCTGTGGGCTGGCAGAGGACTGAGAGGGTGGAGGGATGCTGTGGGAACTCTGAGGCCCCTAACCTATCAAGGGAAAGAGGGCTGCTGGGAGGGCTCCCTACAAGGGTGATACTGAGCTGAGCCTTTAAAGATAAGTTGATGCTAGCCTTGCAAAGGAGGGAAAGGGCTTTCCAGGTAGAGAGGACAGCACAAGTAAAGGCAAGAGAGAAACCATCAAAACGTTACCCGTCCTTTTCATAATGATAAGAGCCAACATCTGTCAAGAACTAACCTCGTGCCAGATGTTATTCTAAGTACCTGCACGTAACCTGTGTCTGAGTAATCATGTGTATTAACTCATTTAATTCTTACAATAGATACCATTACCACTCTCATTTCACATCTTAGCAAACTGAGGCACAGAAAGGTTAAGTATAATACTTGTTCAGGACCCACAGCCAGTAAGGGATGGAGGCAGGGCTTGAACCCAAGCAGTTTGGTCATTCGCTTTACTGCCCAGCACCAGTGCCACCCCTGCTTGGGACCTTCTGCAGCCCTGCCCCCTCCCACCCTGTGTCTCTCCTGTGGCATGATCTTCTTGCTTGGCCTTGATCCCCTTACCAACAAAAACACCCCTGCTGTTGAGTGAAGCCTTTGTGGACCCAGCACAGACTTGTGCCTCAAACGATCAACCCATTCACCTGACAGTGTCTGAAACTCCACTGTTAGTGATTTCTTCCTCCAAGTCTGGGCAGCTTTTCAGTACTCCTGAGTCCTTTGTGGAGGAATAGGTGCCCTTGAAGGAGGAGCCCCTCACCTTTGCAGGCCAGAGCAGGGAATCCCAGAGTCAGATCCCTTCTCTGCAGCACTAGGCTGGAGTCTCTCCCACAAGCCAAGGTGGTAGAATGGAGGATGAGTGTGGACCTGAGGCAGGAGGTGGAGTGATGGCAGTCACCTGGGCACACTGGCAGCCAGGCTTCTGTGGGTTGCTAGGGCGAGTCCAGCTCTGCCACCCCGGGCCTTGGTGACCTCGGCCCCTCACAGCCACACTTGAGCCTTCATTTCCGCCGTAGAAGGGGGGCCTGCTCAACTAGGCAGCTGCCATGGCCCACCGCTGCCCACCTGGCCAATGTGCTCCACCTCTGTCCTCATTTCCTGTGCCAGCTAAGGGAAGGGTTGATGCTGGCCCCACCTGTCTGCCATGTCTAGCAGGGAAAGAGGACCGGGATGAACGGGTGGCTTCCTGGGCCCTCCCCACCTTACAAAGCCCCAGCCCAACCACTGCCTTATTGGCCCTGAGGCTGCATCTTGGGTTTGTACAAAGTGAAAATGTGGAAGCTACCTCTCCCCAGGCCCACTGTCCAGAGGAAACTGCTGTCTACAGTTCGGTTCCACACTACTTTGGACATACGATCAGCTGGTGAAAGTTCTCCAGGAGCACATGTGTTTTAAGCTACCCTAGCCACCATCTTCAGCAACACACACCATAATCCTGTGGACCTTCATGCCTGCAAGGCTCCTGAGTAAACTATTTCAGCATAGCACAGAATGTTCTGTGGACACCAGAACTGGCAGAAATTGCTCCAAAAAAAAAAAAGAAGAAGAAGAAAGGGTTCTGAAGTTGAAGCTGTGTGTTAGATCTACTTCTCGGAGAGCCACAAGGCATATTAGCATATTCAAGGTTCTGACAAGTCCTGCAGTGAGTAGCTCTGTTTAAGCTTATAACGTCAGCTTTTCTCAAACTACTTATTAGATCACAGGTCCGCTTATCCAGGAACACCTTCAACATCACTCATTTATTCAAGAAATATCTACTGAATTCCTATTTTGTGCTAGGTATTTTGTTAAGTGCTGGAGATATAGTGGTGAACTAAAAAGACAATCCCTGCCCTTATGGAGCTGACAGTCTGGTAGGAGGGACCACCAGTCAATAAATAGATATATGGTTACAAATTGTGAAAAATGCTGTGCAGAAAAAGACCAGGATACTTTAATAGAATAATAGGAAAATTCTTGAGATTGAGTGGGCAGTCAGAGAAGGCCTCTCAGAGTTTTATCTCAGACTTGGAAGAAGAGGGAAAGAGAGAGGGCAAGTGCACCAGATGGAACAGCATGTGAAAGCTCTGAGGCAGGAAAGAGCTCAGTCTGCTCAGGGACCTAAAGCCGACCAGCACGGCTAGAGCACAGAGAGGGACGGCTCATAGAACTAGCTTGTGTTTCTGGTAACCTCCCTGGAAATGCAGGTCTGCTTCCCTCTGCAATCAGAGGCCCATACAAAAGCTTGGGTGGCAATAATTCATCACTGGTGTCCCGATTCTACTGAGCTGGGGTGAGGGTGTGTGGATGAGGTGGGAAGGAAGTGCCCTTTGAGCAACCTGGTCGATTGTTTCCCCTTGTGCTTTCTGAGCCCATATGAGCTTTCAGAATCCAAGTCAGGCCCCTTCTGCAGCCCTACAGTCACTCCCCGTTTTCCATATACAGCCCCGTTGGTCAGTCAGCCTTATCTTCCTGCAGGTGGCATTGTGAAAGGGGATGAGGTCATGGCCATCAATGGCAAGATCGTGACGGACTACACCCTGGCTGAGGCCGAGGCTGCCCTGCAGAAGGCCTGGAATCAGGGGGTAAGAACAATCCCCCTCCCTTTATCCCTCCCTTGCCTGCCTGCCTCAAACCCTGCCCTCTGCAACCAGGCCTTACAGTCAGGGTGCCCCATCCCAGGGCCGATATTCAAGGTCCAGGTAACTCTTGGGTGACACTCACATACCCTATCCAGCCAGTGGTCTTAATCTGACAAGACAGAATTCAGAAAGTCAGTTTCCAACCTTGAATCCAAAAAACAAGTGGCACAGGTAGACTCCAGAAGACCAGATGCGGCAACCCACCCAAGAAAAACTCTTAAGGTCTTCTCTAAGTACACACCAAACAGGAATCAAGAGAGTGCTTGAAAGCATTAACAGAAGTAGAGGGCCCAGAATGGAGGAGGGGCTGGTGGTAGTTTGCTCTGGCTCATTAGACACCCACCCGGGTCAGGGCCACCACATAAGGTCTCCCAGGCTGTGCACTGCACAATCCGAGGGGGTGCCCTCCTACAGACTACAGTGTGAATGGTGCTTGCCCATGTTGTGCAATGCACAACCTGTGCAACTGTATGCAGGCAGCCGAGCCTGGGGTATTAAGTTCAGTGCCGAGGATGCTGACCGGATGGGCCTGGGACCCACATGAAGGGATGTGGAGAAGAGAAGACTCACGGGTAACATGATGACTGTCTTTAACTATCTCAAGTGCTACATTAGGGTAGAGGGAGCGAAAGTTTTCTGTGATCTTGAGGGCAGAATTGGATTGGATGGAGGGAGGTCCTGAGGAGAGATTTCCGTTCAATATTAGGAGCTATTGCATGGTAGAGGGGCCTAGTGATATTTCACAAAATTTTTATTGGATACACCCAAGCCAAGGATGCACAATGATGGACAAGCTAAGGATGGCAGTGATGCCATTGAGGGGATTCAAATGTTAGGAGCAGAAAGCTAGGCCTGAAATTCCCCAATTGGCTGTGCATCAGAATGACCTAGGGACTTCATTAGAAATGCCGTTTCCCAGGACCTAACCTCAGATTTCCAGGCACCAAGTCCATGAATCTAGAATTTTAAGGAATTCCCCAAGTGATTCTGAGGTTGATGCCTGGCCAGGGTCTGCAGATCAGCATTTGGGAACTTGGTGTCATTCAAGGACCTGGCAACCCTGGCTTCTATGGTTCTGAAACCTCAGAGTCTGGAAGCTTCCCCAGACCATGGGATTGCACAGTGAGGCCCTTCCCCACCAGAAGGACCTCCAGCCCCACCTGGGCCCACCCCCCGCCCCCCATGGGAAGAAGGCCTCAGCCGGCTGATCCTGGGCCATGGTGCCCAGGCATGGGAATGGAGTGTCAGGGGCAGACATGCCACTGACCGCTGAGCATGCCTCAGAGTCACATGGCTTCTCCCCACAGGACTGGATTGACCTTGTCGTTGCCGTCTGTCCCCCCAAGGAGTATGACGATGAGCTGTAAGTGTGTGCAGGTGCCTGGCCCCCTACCTCCTCTCCCTCCTCCTCCTCCGGGATCTTGGCCACTTTCCCCCAGCCCAGCCCCAGTCCTCATCCAGCCTAACGGAATGGCCCAAGCACACGAAGTCTAGTAGTAATTGATCCTGGAAAGCTCCCAGGCGAGAGCAAGCCTAGAACTAAGTCACTGTCTTCAAGCATTGCCAGAGCCGCCTTCAAGTCGGTCTTGTCCGGATGCTTCTTTCCATGTGGAAAACTGAAGCCCAGAGAGATTCAAGGTCTCAGGCCAAGTAAACAGTGAAGTTGGGACAAAGCCTCAGATTTCTGATTCCCCACTCAGAACTTCATCTCCTGCCCCATCACCAGCTAGTTTAATGACTTCTGTGTCTTTTGCTCTCTGGAGGGTCTTCCTGCTACATAGCTGCTTTCCTTCATGCAGCCAGGACCGTAAGCTTTGGCCCCATCCTGCAGGCTTTCCTTGGCCCAGTCTCTGTCTTTCTCTGCAATTCCCTGTATGGTCTGTCTCTCCCTATGTCTGTTTCATTCCTGTCTCTGTATTTGTGTGGGTCTCTCTATCTCATTCTCTCTCTCTCTCTCTCTCTCTCTCTCTGTGTGTCCTTCCCCTCCCTCCTGCTCCCCCTTCCTTCCTGTCAATCTCTCTCCCATCCATCCCTCTCCCCTGCATCCTTCTTCCCTTCATCTCTCTCCCTCTTCTCTTACCTCTCCTTTTCTTGCCTCTCTCCACCCCTGGCTCTGAGTCCCTGCTTCTCCATCTTTGCCACCCTGCATCCATTTTCTCTCTCTCTGTCTTTCCTTCTCTGCCCCTGTCTCTCTCTGTGCCTCTGTGTGTGCCTCTTACTGTCCCCAACCCTCACTTCATCACATCATCTCCCCACCCCTGTGCTTGCCTGTCATGATGGTGCCTACCCACTCCCCCTCCCAGCAGAGGCTGAGTCCTGTGTACATCTTAGAGAAATCAAGGTCTTGTAGCAACTAATTCTGGAACCCAGGGCCTAGGCAGGACCTGAGGCAGGAGCCAAGTGAAGGGAGACGGCGGGTGGAGCTCTGCCTGGAATAACCAAGCCCTGTTTTGTGTTTCCTGCTCCGCTCTGCGTACGTAGCTCTTCTCTTCCCTCCTCTGCAGCCGAAAGCCCCTAGCCGGTCTGAAAGCTCCTTGGAGACAATGCTCCCATGCTTAGACACGGGTTCCTCCTGCAGCTGGAGCCTGGCAACCCCCGTGATGAATAGGCAGGCGGGCTGCAGGGCCCCGTCTGTCCACGCTGCACATCGTGGCTGTCTGCTGCCCATGCTGTCGGCAGGTTCTTGGGACTGGTGTCTGGGGATTCGCCATCCCTGAAGTGCCACCTGGGCCTGCTGTTGGTGACGCTGGAATTCTTTCTGACTCAAAGGCCCTCCCGCTCAGGGAAGCCAAGCAGAGCCCAGTGTGCGGCATGCTTGGGACCTGGGTGTCCTGACTCACCACAGCCCTTGGGATCTGCCCTGGGTCCCACATAGCACCCGAATGAGCAGGATAGAGCAGTGAGCTCCATTCTCGGCTGGGCACAGGCGGTGCCTCAAACCAGGCACGATGGGCTGGGAGAACCCAAAGGAAGCACAGCCTGGGATTCCCCTTCCCTGTCAGCCCCACCCTCTGGGACCTCCACGAAGCCGCCATGCTTGGCCAGAGCCAGGGCAATTAAGAGGCAATTAAAGCTGGTCCAAAGAACCAGGGTTGGCCTCTCAGAGTTGTCCATGACCTGTTGTGACCTGCTGTGGCTGAGCCCTACTCAGACCAAACTGTCCTCTGTGCCTTCTCTCTCCCTTGACTCTGGACTCTATCTGTGGGACACAGTGGAGCCCAGCTTTGGGATGTATTTCCTGCCCTGTGACAGGGCTGTGCCCATGGACAGAGCTGGTAGGTGGCCGTGAAACTGGGGTTTGGTGTGGCCTAAAGCCCAGAGCTGGCAGCATCTGGGGCAGACCCAAGCCTGGACTTGTTGACTTTTCTGTTGCAAGTTTCTCAAAATATTAGGGCCTCATGCTCCCAGGACAGTTGGCCTCAACTGTGGCCGTGGCTTCTGGGATGGGCTCCGTGGCTCTTTGTTTTCTATCACTTGTCATCTGCTCTGTGAGGGACCTCAGTGCCTTTGCCTCTGGTCCCCTCCTACCTCATCCCAGGTGTCCGTTCTGCACCCTCCCTGGCCTCCTGTGTGCTGTGGCTATGGCTGGGGTGTAGCTGCTTGGGGCCTGCACCAAGAGGGGATCCAGAGGTCGGCGAGGCCTTGTGCCTCCAAGGGGCAGGGTGTGCTCCCTTTCGTCGGCCTTGCCCTCGGCGCAAGGTGCACACCCACAAGACCTGCACCCTCCTGCTTTGTTCCGCTTCTCCACAGGACCTTCTTCTGAAGTTCAGAGGAGAAACCAAACCCACCCGTAGAAGCCAGTGAGCTCCGGATCCACCCTCCTGGACACCATGCCTGGAGCCAGCTGAGCCACCGCAGCCTGCAAGCATCCTGGAAACCCACAGCCAGCACCCAGGGATTGCAGACTCCCTCTGGCCCTGAAGTAGGGCTGCATAGGAACACTTCGGGCCACCCCTCTGAAGGCCAGCATGGAGGGAGGGAGCAGGTAGCCGTTCTGAAGAGGCCCCTGCGATCTAGACTCTCCTGTCGTTCCTCTGGCTTTGTGAATCTGGGAGACTTCTCCCTTGAACTCTGCTAGGACCTGACTCTTGGGTCTATCCCTCTCCATCCCTCTCCTCTCTCTCCTGCTCTCATTGCTGCTAAGATTGATGCTACACTCTTACTCTGAACTCATTAATAAAATAAAGAGACTTCTTTTCCAGCTTATGGGAGTGAGTATGGATTTGGGCAGCAGGTTCAAGGCTGTCAAATTCAAAATCGTGACGTTTTGGCCCCTATTCAAGAGTGAGAAACAGATCCCAGTGCTGGGATCTGGGACTGACATGAAGGACGTGATCAAACAGCTAGGGGCTGCCTTGGAGCAGCGGGCTAGGGCAGCAGGAGACAGGCTGGGCTATTCAGTGTCTTCTCAGCAGAAGGACATGAAGCAAAAAATGAAGCCCATGTGGCAGGGACTTTACTCAGTTTCAGAAAGTGCAGCTGACAGCTGGAGCCCCAGAGGGTCACCTCAGGGTGTGAGGTGCCCCAGTTTCTCTCACAGCACGGTTACAGCTGTTTTTCCTGAGGTCACCAAGACAGGATGTAAGCAAGGGAGCTGCAGGAGGTCCACTCCATCCATGAAATTACATCCAGCAAAACCTTATGGAAGGAGGCAAGGGCTTAAGGCAGGAGAGTGTAACTCCAAGGGGCTGGCAGGGAGTAAGTCAAAGCCCTCCTGGTTACAGGGCCCAGGGATGCTCTCAGGCTGGCTCCAAGGAAGAGAGTGTGGTCTGTCGGTATAGGCATCTCATGGGGATCCAAGATGAGGAGATGGGGTTCCCGGGCCTCCTGAGAAGTGGAAGTGGAAGGTGACTCTGATTTAAGGTGTCTCAGAGGAGCAGCTCTCTCTGTTTAGGCTTCCTATCTCCGCCACCAGCATCCTCAGAGCTCACCTTAAACATAGCCATCACAATCTTCTACCTAATTCTAGATGACCTTTCAACTGTAGCTCCACCACCATTTCCCAATTCCAGAGGCAGAATCTGATTGGACCAACTCACCTGAGTGGGCGGTCCTGGGGGAAAGGGCCAATCCCAGGTCCAGTCAGCTGTGGCTGGGGGGTGGGGTCACATCCCACCAGACATGGCTGCTGAGGCAACAGGGACTGTGGGCAGCAAGTCATGATCAATGGGAGGGGCAGAGAGAGAAAGAAGGGGAGAGGGAGAAACTGCTGGACTTTCTGATCTCAGTAGACACAAAGCCACAATGACCTCCTAATAGCTGGCTCGCAGCCGTGCTGAGGAAGTCTGTGTTTTCTCATCTGGCTCCTAACCTGGCTCTGGAGACAATTCCAAAGTGAAGGTCAAAGGAGGGGTCTCACATTTGCTGACACCTCCTATGTGCCAGCCCTGGGCTGGACCCTGCCATCTCAAACTGCAGTGACTGGGATTGGTGCATGGCCCCTGCAAGGAGCCCGGTGATAACAGCCAACACTTAGATGGCATCGGCTATACACCAGGTACTGTCCTATGCTAAGCTCACCTACTTCCCTCAATAACTCTACAAGGTAGGGACTGCTCTTATCACCAACCCCATTTTATGAAGAGAAGATTGAGGTAGAAGGAGGTGAAGGGACTTTCACTAGGTCACACAGTAAGGAAGTAGTGGAGCTGGTATTCAAAACCCAGGTGCTCTGGCTCAGGAGCCGGTACCCTCCTCCACTCTATGCTGTATGGGGCAGGGCAACCCTCACTGGAATGTCTCCGTTTTTAGGCTGTTGGCAGGACAGTTCTTCCCACAATTGAACAACTAACGTCCTGCTGTTCAGTAATGGTTACCTCTTCATGTGACCTACTAATACTGCTGCTGGGGCCTTTGACCCATTGATGCCTGGAATCTTACCGTTTGAAATTCATCTCCAGCTGTTCTTAGTTATTGGCACCTCAGAGTCAATGAGTTTATCAGTGCTTGTCAAGACTTGATGAGTGGGACAAAAAAGAGGGCTTTGAGCTCCTGGTTAGAGAAAAGCCAGGAAAGTGTGCTACTGGGCAGGGCAGGAAGAGGGAATAAAGAGAGGCTGGGGACATGGGTGACATAAGTCCTGAGCCATTAGATCACCTAGGGCTGGCAGGATGCGGGGACTACTGTGGGCTTCAGCCTCCTTTTCTATGAGGCCTGACTCTCTCACTATCATCAAGGAAACCAATTCTCATGTTGAACCCAAAGTACCCAGCAGACATTGGCATTAACCATTTAAGTGGAAAGGTCCAGAGGATGTGTATAGAGGTGGAGCCTAAAGCAGTACCTGGCCTTCTGTGAGGGCCGTGAGGGGCACTACTGGGCCAGGGTCCACCTGGGGGATTGGGCCAGACATGGGAATCCACCTCAGTGCTAAGACTGAGTACTCAGGACTAAAAACCCATCCAGGCCAAGGACGGCCCACACACCATCCATTGCCTTCCACACACATGGCAGACATCACTCCTTCAATCCCAGCACTCTCTCTAACCAGCCAACCAGGCAGCCATTAAAACTGATGAAGTCTGGCCCACAAGAAGAACCCTATTTGCCACCTTTGATTCCAACCCCTGTTATTGGAAATTCAGGAAAATTGAGGCCAAACAGGAAGTGACTTGTCCAGAGTCCCCCTAAGTTGGTGGCAGAGTTGCCATTTCTACTGCACTACACAGTGGTGGGGAAAAAAAACAAAACAAAACAAACAAAAAAAACAGCGAAGAAGGCTGGGAATTCAAGGATGCCCCTTGACTCTGAACTTTTAGCATTTTATCCATCTCATTGAAGTTGTTTCCCAGAGCCAATCCCTGGGGTTGAGCCTGCTTTGAGCCTCTCACCTCTACATCTGGAAGTTGGAGTGAAAGGGCTGAGTTTACAGCCTCTGTGCTTCCAGGACACCCTCTTTGGGCTTGTGCAGGGCTGGGAAGCTGGTTTTCATCCGATTCCAGCCTAATTCCCAAGCCTAAGTTTTGGAGAAGTATCTTTCCAGAGCTGAAAGCCCTTTTCTCCTCCTGTCCCTTCAGTGACCCTTCCCAGCTCCCTGGGGCCTGGGCTGGCCATGCCTCTGTGAGAACTGGAGGGGCAGACGCAGCCCCTGGGAAAAGCAGGTGGGGCTGGCACAGGGAAAGGGCAGAGAGCCGAAGCCTGCTGCTGCTGGCCTCCTGAGGCTTGGGGTTTGCGGCCCAGGAGGCCTCCCACTGGCCTTAATGAGGTAAGAGTGCTATTAACTACTAGGTGTTTACTACATGCCAAACACTGTGCTGAGCCCTAAACATGCAGAGTGACAATTATTATAAGACATTAGTGAGAGGTGGATAATGATGCTGTTTCACTAAGGAAACTGAGGCACTAAGACTTAAGTGACACTCCTGAGGTTAAGTAGATAGTAAGTGGCAGAGACAAGATGTAGACTCGGGCAGGGTGGCTCCGGGAGTCCACGTCGTTAACCACTGCGCTTTACTGTTTCGAGGAGATGAGAGGGAAATGATGCATAGAACATGATTTCAGGAGCACCAGGAAAAACTCCAGCCATAAAATAATTCCTCTCTGCTTCTGTTATCTCTGCATCCCGTGTGTTTCACACTGCAGAGTGAACCAACAAAAGCCTGAGTCAGGTCATATAACTGCTCTGCTTAACACTCTCCAACGCCTCCCTTGCTGGCCTTGGGACAAAGTCCAAGCTCCCCAGACAGGCGTTCAAATCCTGTACCACCTGGGCCCTGACAACTTCTCCAGGCCAGTCTCTTGCCCATCGCTTCTTTCACGTCCGCCACATTGAACTTGTTGGTTTCCTGAGCTTACTGCGCTCCATCCCTTCCCTGTGTCTTTGCACATGTTCACTCTACCCCATCCTCCTCGTGTCCATGTGAACTTCTATGCATCCTTTAAGGCCCAGGTCAACTGTCAAAGGGGAGCAATGGGCCTGGCATGGAACCAGAGCTCAGTCAGTGTGAGTTCCTGCTCCCTCCTGAGATGGACCTTTTGGGCTGTAAGTGACAAAAACCCAATTCAAGATGACCACTTAAGTGGAAAATCCAGGGGTATTTGATGTCAGGTCTGGCTGGATCCAAGTGTTAAAACAATGACATCAGGAATCTGTTCTGGCCATCTGTGATTGTAAGGGGGAGAGAGAGAGAGATTTTAAGGAATTGGCTCACATGATTATGGGGCTTGGTAGGTCCAAAATCTGCAGGGCAGGCCAGCAGGCTGGAGACCTAGTGAAGAGTCGATGTTGCAGCTTGAGTCTGAAATTAATCTGTCCCCCTCTTTCTCAGGGGACATTAGTCTTTTCTTTATTATGGCCTTCAACTGATTGAACGAGGCCCACCCACATTATGGAGGATAATCTTCTTTACTCAAAGTCTACTAATTTAAAGGTAATTTCATCTGAAAAATACCTTCACAGCAGCATCCAGATGTGTTTGACCAAATATCGGGGTATTATGGCCAAGCCAAGATGACATAAAATTACCCATCACACCATCACTTGTCTCTACCCTCCTCCGGTTGGCTTCATTCTTAGATGGACTCTTCCATGTGGTGCCAAGATGGCCTCCAGTATTCAAAATATATTCTACCAGGTAGTGCTACCCCAGCGGAAAAAAGCACACCTCTATCCTAGTAGTTCCTGCTAAATCCCAAGGATTTACTCTCATGAGTTGTCTTGGGGGTAAGGCCTTCCCTGATTGGCCAGACCTGAGTCACATGTCCACCCATATAGCCCCATCAGCACCCCATGGATTGAGTAAAGGGAAAAGGTGGGTTCCAAAAGGAAAACTGGAGTGCTGTCACAGAGGAAGGGGAATAGATCTGGGCAGGCACAAAGCAGTGTCCACTAAGGACCTCGGTCCCCCAGAGCTCCCTTCCTTCCTCTTTTCCTTCTGGTCTCCCTTTTCCTTTGCTTGTTATCTACTCTGGGAGGAAACTGAGGCTCAGGAGGCCAGGGGATAACTCCCTCAGTGTGCGGAACACTCACCAACTCCAGCTGCCAGGGCTGGCTACTTGGTCACCACTTGGGGATAAGAAATGGGGAAATGAAAGTTCTGCTATGACCACAGAACTCTCGGGCTGAGATACAGGGGTTCCAACACTCACTCCCGAATGTCCCAAGAAGTGAGAACTGAAATCTGACCTTGGGCACATTATTTAATCTCTACCTCCATTTCTCCAACTATAAACGGGTTATATAAACAGTACCTACTTCACAGAATTGTGAGAATAAAAAGGAATAGAGATAAAGTGCTTAGAAATAGTTCTTGGATCTCAAATTAACATTAATTTTTTAAAAGTCTAGGGCAGGGCTTCCCTGGTGGCGCAGTGGTTAGGAATCCACCTGCCAGTGCAGGGGACATGGGTTCGAGCCCTGGTCCGGGAAGATCCCACATGCCGCGGAGCAACTAAGCCCGTGTGCCACAACTACTGAGCCTGCGCTCTAGAGCCCATGAGCCACAACTACTGAGACCACGTGCCACAACTACTGAGACTGTGAGCCACAACTAGTGAAGCCCGCGCACCTAGAGCCTGTGCTCCACAACAAGAGAAGCCACCACAATGAGAAGCCCGCACACCAAAACGAAGAGTAGCCCCCGCTCACCGCAACTAGAGAAAGCCGGTGCGCAGCAATGAAGACCCAATGCAACCAAAAATAAATAAATAAATAAATTTACATTAAAAAAAAAAAAGTCTAGGACAGATAGAAGGAGGCGCTTGGGACGCATTTTAGGATGGGGCTTTCCAAAGGTGGGCTCTGAGGTAGAGGCGTTCCTCAGCCTGCCTCTGTGCCCCCACACTCACAACTATGGTAGCTGGGGGGAGCCATCTCCCCTCTCCACAGGTTCGGTGCAGAAAGTCCTCCGTGCATCTTCCCTTACTAGGGAATGCGCACCTGCTCCCCCAGCAGGCCACCAGCTGAGTGTGTGTGTGTGTGTGTGTGCGCGCGCACATGTGTACAGGTTGGGTGTTTAATATTCATCTTTATTAATTTTATCCTGAATGTGTGCAGGAGGTATTCTAGATCAGAGACAGATTTCCTATCAATTATCTTACAGGAGATGATTAGGGAGTCAGCCCCTCCTTTCCCCCTCTTCCCTTTGCCCTAGATCTTACCCCTGAGATGATGAGAGGAAAACAAGATGGAAAAATCTCCTACGTGAGCAATAGGACAATCTAAGGCCAGGGATGGAAAATAATGGGTTTTCTCCATTTATATATAGGAGGGAGATAACCATTTCCCTCCCCTCTAGAAAGGGGAATTTAGAAAAAAAAAAAAAAGACTTTGCTTCTTTGAGAAGGGATGGAAAGGATTCTCAATCTAAACTTCTGGAATGTACATACCTAGGGAACTAGGGCTCTAGTCTCCCTGGCACCTTAGGCGCTTAACCTGGGGAACTGGCCCTGGCTATAACCTTCTGGTCCTCTTGGGGAGATAAGAGAAGTTTTAATATACTTTTTCTAAGTTGTGGTAAAATACACATAACATACAATTTACTGTCTTAATCATTTTAAGTGCACAGTTCAGTGATATTCAGTACATTCACGTTATGATACAACCATCACCACCATCCATCTCCAAAACTCTTTTTATCTTGCAGAGCTGAAACACTGTACCCATTAAATTTAAAATAACTCCCCATTTCCTCCTCTCCCCTCAGCCCCTGGCAACCACCATTCTACTTTCTGTCTCTATGAATTTGACTACTCTACCTATCGCAAATAAGTGGAATCATGTAGTATTTGTCTTTTCGTGACTGGTTTATTTCACTTAGTATAGTTTCCTCAAGGTTCATCCACGTTGTACCATGTGATTTTAAGGCTGAATAATGTTCCATCATATGAAAATACCACCTTTTGCTTATCCATTCATCTCTTGGTATACACTTGTGCTGCTTCTACTCTTTAGCTATTGTGAATAATGCTGCTCTGAACGTGGGTGTACAAATATCTCTTCCAGACTCTGCTTTCAATGATTTTGAGCATATACCCACAAGTGAAATTGCTGGATATGTTTTGTTATCCTTTTGGGTAAGACCAATTATCTAGATAAATGGCCGCAGATCTAATTCTCATGATATATGAAGGGCAAAACACTCCTAGGGAAAGTGAAAGCAAAAATTTCCTCTTTATACCTTATACATTTCCAAGTCTCAGGATGCTAGGGCATTTTTTTTTTTTTTTTACAGGAGCACTGAGAAATCTAAGGAAGTTTTATTTCCCCACAGTCCACATGCTGGTCACAGGTGGGCAGAAAACGGAGGTTCTCAGCGAGCATCACAGGCAAGCAATGGAGACAGCCACCTCAGAGGAAGCAGAGTTTCTCCCTCTCTGCCTATGAGCTTCACAGCTGGCCACAGACTCTTGATTGGTCTAGGGCAATCCTAAGACCAGTGAGTCAGCTCAGGCTCTCCTCTTCAGGCCCCATTACTCACTTGACAGATACCATGGGCAAAATTCTGGTTGATGTGGCTCTAAACCTCCAGCACAGTTCAACAGATGCCCACCTGACAGCCACCTCAGGCCTGCAGTTCCTAACTCAGGGCCCACGGATAGATTTAGGGAAGGTTTACGAACCCCAGAATTTTAATCTCCTTTTGGAGAAGTGGTCCAAAGCTTTTATCAGATTTTCAAAAGTATCTCTGATCCCAAAGAGGTTAAATCCACTCTATAAAAGGGTGATGATTAAAACAAAAAACAAAAACCTTAATAGTGAGGTGCTGGGAACTCCCAGAAGATTAAACAGTAAGCTCCCTCGGTGCAGGCCCTGTGTTCATCACTGGGTGTCCGGCACTCAGTAAGGTGCTGATCACATAATATGTGCTCAATAGAGATATGCCAACAAGTGAATGAAACAGACAAAGAAAGTGCACCTCCGTGATACGATGTAAGTCAATGAGAAAGCTGAATCAATTTATAGACATCAATTTTCCACTTAGTTGACAAGTTCACAGCTGTTATGTCCATGGGGAAATATTATCACTGATTGACTTGTTCGTTCATTCATCTACTTACTCATTCGTTCAACAAATATTGAGATTTGAGCACCTACTCTGTGCCAGAACCAAAGCTACATAAGACTCAGTCTCAGCCCCAGGTGGGGCAGGCAGACCCGCAAATGAATCATCACAATCCTGGGTGGCAAGGGCAGTGACAAGGACTGTACGAAGTGCTGGGAGACCAAAGGGAGGGACCTTTAAGTGGCCCACCTCGTGAGATGGCCAGGGAAGGCTTCACCCAAGGAAGTGACATTTGAGCCCAGGGCTGAAAGCTGAGAAGCAAGCAGTCAGTGGGTCAGGGAGCCTGGTTTTAGCTTCCATTGCCTGGTGCTGGGCACACCTAACAGGTGCTTCCTAAATGTGCGTTGTCAAATGAACAGTGGGGCAGAATCTAGCTGGAAATTCCAGAGCACTAGTAATCAAGCCTCCCATTGTCCTCCATGACTCCCCCTCTGTGACTCCCCTCAGAGAACCTCATCCCAACAAGACTCATTGGTTCCCTCACTGCCTCTGGAAAGTCTGATCCCAGCTTCCCCACCTTTACACACACTGATATCCCTCCCCACCCGGACAGTCTCCTCCTTCTTCCCCTATACAAGCTGGGCCATCTCTCAAGGCCACCTTTCCGCTAAAGCTTCAAGAAGGCTAACTCTCTAAGCCCAGTCACCTTTTTTAAAAAAATAAATGTATGTTTATCTTGTTTTCCCAACCAGGTTGTAAGCCCCTGAGGGAAGGGACAATCTGTTATTCCTAATCAGGAGACAATCCGGTAGAGAGCAATGGTTTCCAAACTCTACATGCATCAGAACACCCAGAGGACTTGTTAAAATAGATTTCTCAACTCCACCCCCAGAGTTTCAGATTCTGTAAGTCTGGGGTAGGCCAGAGAATCTGCATTTCTAACAAGTTCCTAAGTGATGCTATTGGTCCAGGGGTCTCACTTTGAGAACCACTGGTATGGGAAGCACACCAGTTCCAGAAGCAGCTGAACCTGGGTTTCATTTTAGGCTATGTATCTCACTGGCTTGTGAGTTACGGCAAGTCCCTCAACCTCTCCAGGCTTTAGTTTCCTAAGGACACAATAATACTCAGTTTTACAGGGTTACGGGGGAACCCAGCCTACACCCAGTGGATACACAATAAATGTCTGTATTCAATTGGCTAATTGCCTCAAATACAGATCGGATCACCCATTGACTGAGCCAAGTTATTTCTCCCAAGTAGGGGAGCAAGCAAACCTCAATACCCTCCCCCCCAACCCTCTCCCACCAGGGGGCTGGATCAGCAAAGGAATTTGATTTGATTCTCCAGCTCCAATGGAAAAGGTGATGCTTCTCTCCAAACCACCTGGCTCACTCTTCCTAACAAAACTTCTCCTTATGGTGACGGGGTTGGGGGGGGCAGGCAGGAAGGGATAGTCAGGGAGTTTGGGATTGGCGTGTACACACTGCTATATTTAAAATGGATAACCAAAAATAAATACATACATACATGAATACATAAATAAAATGGATAACCAACAAGGACCTACTGTATAGCACAGGGAACTCTGCTCAATATTATGTAACAACCTAAATGGGAAAAGAATTTTAAAAAGAACAGATACATGTATATGTATAACTGAATCACTTTGCTGTACACCTGAAACTAACACAACACTTTTAATCAACTATACTCCAATATAAAATTAAAAGTAAGTAAATAAATACACGGGGGAAAAAAAAAAACTTCTCCAGGATGTGTCCTTTGCTCAAGCCCCAGAGCACCCACATCATTAAATGACTGTCTTCTCAAGGGCACATTGGCTATTCAGAAAGCTTAAAATTAAATATATTCACCAATTTGAATTTTTAATGTACTATTTTTAGCTAAAAATAGATTTTGACTCAGTACAGGGCATGAGCGGGGAGCGCTTCGGCAATGTTTCCTTCGAGCAGGTAAACATTAGGTAGGGGCTGTGGGCCTGTCTCAACACCTCTGTCTCTCTCACCCCCACCTCTCCTTCCCTCCCTCCCTTTCAGGTCTCTGCTTGCCTGAGTGAAGAGGTCATTCTTTGCCCAAGCACCAGAGAGAAGGGTCTTCTTCCCTCCTCCCCAACAGAATCACAATGGCAGGACTTCCCTGGTGGCACAGTGGTTAAAGAATCTGTCTGCCAGTGCAGGAGACATGGGTTCGAGCCCTGGTCCAGGAAGATCCCACATGCCACGGAGCAACTAAGCCCGTGCGCCTAGAGCCCATGCTCCACAACAAGAGAAGCCACCACGATGAGAAGCCCATGCATCTCTACGAAGAGTAGCCTCCGCTCGCCCCAACTAGAGAAAGCCTGTGCACAGCAACAAAGACCCTACACAGCCAAATTAATTAATTAATTAATTAATTAAATTAAAAAAAAAAAAAAGAATCACAGTGGCAGGCATGCCCACACTTACCTCCATCTATACACCAGGTTTTCACCAGTGCACCAAGAAATAGGCTGTGTACTTACATACAGGTCCACACTCAAGCGGCCAAGTCTAAATAAGGACTGTGGTCTTGCTCTGCAGACACCATTTCCAAAAAGTCCCCATTACCTCCTCCCACCTCCTTCCAACTGGAAAGCTCCCACGTCCCTTTTGGCCTTCCTCATTTATCCCACCCTTACCCCAGCCCTCCCCTGTTTCTCAGCAGGATGTTCCAACCTGAGCTCTGCTACCTACTTTGCTGGGGGTCCTTGGGCCAGTGACTTTCCCTCTCTGCCTTATGCTCACCTATGTAATGATGACTCTATCACCTGCTTTAAAGGGAGATGATGATCAAGCTAGATAATGCTATAAGGGGCTTGGCACTTTGTCCTTGCCCACTTAAGTTTTAGGTAGGAACTCAATCAGTTATTAAAAATCAGTAAGTGTTGCAGCATTATTTATAATAGGCAAGACATGGAAAACAACCTAAGTGTCCATCGATGCATGAATGGATAAAGAAAATGGATAATGGAATATTAGCCATAAAAAGAAGGAAATCCTGCCCTCTGCAACAGAATGGATGAATCTTGTGGACATTATGCTAAGTTAAATACGTCAGAGAAAGACAGATACTGTATGACCTCACTTATGTGAGAATCTAACAAAGCTGAACTCATAGAAACAGAGCAGATTGGTGGTTACCAGAGATGGAGGGTGGGGATGCGGGATAGGGGAAATGGATGAAGGTGGTCAAAAGGTACAAACCTCCAGGTATAAGATACGTAAGTTCTGGGGATGTAATGTACAGCATGGCGACTGTACATGTGAACAATACTGAATTGTATATTTTAAAGTGGCTAAGAGAGTAGATCTTAAAAATTCTCATCACAAGAAAAAATATTATAACTATGTAAGGAGATGGATGTTAACTAAACACAAGGATAATCATATACATATATTTAATCACTATGTCATACATCTTAAGTTTATACAATGTTCTATGTCAATTACATTTAATAAAACTAGCAGGGGGAGGATCAGTGTCTTATCTTTGGATAAGAAGCCCTCAGCTGATTTGAGAATTGAAAAGCTTGATATGAGGTCTGTTGTTTGCCAGGGTTTCTCACACATCTGATCCAGGATCAGAGAGGCTGACTTGCCCAAGGTCACATGGTTGGTCGGGGTAGAGCTGGGACCTGAACTTCCCGAGCATAGAGTTGGGTCCAGGAGCCTCTCCTCAGGCGACAGGAGCTCAGGTCCCTCTGGGGTTGGGGGAGGGAAGAAGCTGAAGGGAAGACAGGTGGTCCAGCAGCGCTCCCCCCTCCTCCCCTGCCTGGCCTCAGCTCCTGCTCTGGCAGGGCCCTCCAGGCCCAGAGAGCTGAGGCCGTGCTGTACCTGCCAGAGGCACCGTGCTGTACCTGTGCCAGAAAGAGGCATCCTCCTTGGCTGAGCCCAGATGGCGATCCTGCTGCAGTGCGGCCTCGGGTGGGGAGAGGGGCAGGCCAGCGCACCTTATGGGATCCCCATGCAGCTCACATGCAATCATTCCCCTCCATCACTAATGGAAGTTGTCTCCAAAGCAAATCACTGCCAGGTCATTTGTGAGCCTACTTCACCCACAGGTGAGGCCCCACTCAGCAGGACCCCCTCACACTCAGGTCCTCCCATCTGGCTCCCCAGTTAATGCCAGTGACTGACGCCATGACTGGGTATTTCCTTTGGCTTCTAACACAGAGAAGAGGCATAATGTACAGATGTGCAAGTTTCCACAAAAGTCTGTTCTCTGGGGCCTGCACTCCCTCCTCAGGAGATGAAGACTGAGAGGCGGTAAAATCCTCAGTACCCTCAGCATCCCTTTAAGGAGTGACTAACAGTGCACGCTTTGAAGCAGGGCCTGACTGGGTTTGAATCCTTTCTCTACTGATTCCCAGCTGTGTGATCTTGGGAAAAGAGCTTAACTCCTCTGAGCCTCAGTTTTCTCTGATATTAGTAACTACTAGGCCGTTCCTCTGAGGTTTAAAACAGGTAAAGTGTGAGGCATACACTAAGAACTCAACAAATGTCGGTAAAACAAAAGAGAGAAAATCTTATTCTCTCTCCCAGTAATCTCTCCAGGAAGAAAGCAGGTTTGAGGTCAGTCAGCAGCTCGGGAAGGGAAACAAGGCATGCTTGAGAAACCCTGAGTGGGTGTACAGGCCGAAGACAAATGCTGAGTTGCTCTGAGGACTGAGGGGCATGTTTACAAGAGGAGGCTGTGTGGAAGAAGGAACAGGAGATACGAGAAAACACACAGCAGAGAAGACTGCTGGGGCTGGGGGAGAAATGAGGGGTTTTACTGGGTTTCTGTTGTGAGCTGTGCAAATTACATCTTTCCCGCCACCCCATGAAGAATTCAGTAAAGCCTCCTTTTTTTTTTTTTTTTTTTTTTTGCGGTTATGCGGGCCTCTCACTGGTCTGGCCTCTCCCACTGCGGAGCACAGGCTCCAGACGCGCAGGCTCAGTGGCCATGGCTCACGGGCCTAGCTGCTCCGAGGCATGTGGGATCTTCCCGGACAGGGGCACGAACCCGTGTCCCCTGAATCGGCAGGCGGACTTTCAACCACTGCGCCACCAGGGAAGCCCTCCATTTTTAATCAATGCCCTGGGGAGCTGGATGTTTTGGGGATAAAATGAGGGGACAGGCTTGGCCTCAAAGAGAAACCAGGCCATGCGTGGAGTCGTCCTCTGGCCTGTGTTACTGTAGTGAGGGTGATCTTGGACCAAAGCTTAAGTGGGCAAGAACAAGAACTTGATTTAATTTCTATTTCAAACCTCCATCCCTTCCAGGCTGGCAGAAAATGTTAACACCGGACTTTCTGGGAGTTCCTTCCCCACCTCCCCAGGTAGGTAATGCCAAGAGACTAAGGAGGAGTTATCTTGCTCCTGCATCATTCCTCCAGGCAAGTGTGGTAGAGGATCCCCTGTCTCTTCTGTCAGTCTGGTGGCCCTGCTCCGGGGCAAGGGAATCTTTCTTCAAAATAGCCCTTGTATGGATTTTCTGGCACAACTGACACCTAGCCTTTCCCTTGCTGGCTATCCACCTCCCCTGCCCTCCCAACACACACACACACACACACACACACACACACACGTGCGCACATCAGGCAGGTAGGGAGGCTGAGCACAGTCTCCTGATCTCAAGAACTCTCTTTTTGATATACCAGTTGTCTGTTCTCCACCTGGAATTTGCTTCACAGTCATCTGCCTGAAGGGAGAGCTGGGGACGGGGTGCGGGGAGAAGACACCTTGCCGAGTCAGTGCAGATATAGCCCTACTATGTGCTCTGTACTTGCTGCATAGTATGTATACTACCATTTTTGGTTTTGTTTGTTTTTAACCATCTCACTATTGATTGGGGCTATTGAAAGGGTTAATTTCTTGAAATATCACCCCTCTCTATTACGTCACCATTATCATCTTGATGACCCTCTCTGTCATGGTCACTGACACACCTGAGACAGGGCACTGACGCCTGAACAACATCAGAACTAGAAGGGACTTTTTTGAAGCCTTGCGCCAAGCTTTCCTTTCCATGCACAAAGGAGGGGACGGGTCCTGCCTGCGGCCACACTCACCTAATGGGTCTGGAGCGCAACAATCCAGGTCCATGAAATCCTTCCCAGGTTTTCCATTCTGCTATGAGGAAGGCTGAGCATTTTCAAAGGGGAATACCCTTGCTCCAAGCCTGCTCCCGACGGGAATCCATCTTCCATCCCCCTGCAGCAGAAGCCAGCAAGAAACTTTGGGTGTGGGAAAGTGTGACTGAGACCCAGCCCTCCCCACAGAGACGTTGTAGCTCTGCGTCTGTTTCTGTTGCAGAAATAAAATGGTTTCATGCTTCACTGACTGCTCTACATCTATGCCTTGGACATCTTTCAGTGTCTGTGTACATAACCCTACTTTACTCTCTGTATTTGCCTCACAGTACTCCACATTATGGAATTACCATGTTGTTTGTTCGTGTGTTAGTTTTATTTTAACCAGCCCTCTATTGATGAACATTTGGGTGTTTCCAAGATCACAATCCATGTTACAGCAGGAGTCATTTCACGCCTCTTTATGCACCTGACTCCACACTTTTCGAGATAACACCCACATGATGGGCAGTGTGATGGGTATCCTCACTGGAAAGCTAGGTGTAGGAAAGGGTGGAATTTGCCCATAGTCACGCAGTAGGTTTGTGCTAGAGATGGCAAACGTGGTGCCCTCCTCCAGCCTCCTCTTAGTCCCAGGTGATGACCCCTTAATTGTCCTTTACACCTGGGTCCAGCTTGGGTTGGACCAGGCTTTTTGTTTATTTCAAATGGCCCAGAAGAGGCAAGTGTGTGGGATGTGCCAGGCACTGTGTGCTGAGTGCCAAGGAAGGGAAAGACCACTAGATAACCATGATTGATTGATGAGGTCCCATGGGTGGGCACCCAGAAGATGAGGTAGCCAGGACCATCTTCCAGGCTTACACAGCACATTTATACCCTTGACCTCATTTTAATCCTCTGGGGTCTGTATTATTATCTTCCCCATTTAGAAAAGAGGAAATTGAAGCACAGAATGGTAACTTGTCCTACATGACACAACTAGTAGTGGTGGAGCCAGGACTGAGGACTTAAAATATATACATATCTACCACTGAAAGGAAAAACGGCACTGCTGAAAGTGTGAAAAACTAAAATTATAACTACAAAAACAAAATGGCAACAGAAAGTTTGAAAAAAAACCTTGGAGCCGAAAACAAAGACCTAAAAGCAATTTTGTTAGGTGGCCAAGGGCACATCATCTCATCTCTTTGTTTGTTTAGTTTGTTTTGTTTTGTTATTTTGCCGTGCTTCGAGGCTCGTGGGATCTTAGTTCCCCAACCAGGGATCAAACCTGTGCTCTCGGCAGCAGTGAAAGTGCAGAGCCCTAACCACCGGGCCATCAGGGAATTCCCCATCTCATCTCTTTGAATCTCAACTGCTTCGTTCTTACAGAAAGAGAATGGTAATAACAATAATTATAAACACAGCAACGGTAGCTAATGTATACTACCCACCACCCTAATGTAACAGCCATTTCCAAGTCTGAGCTTCCCCCGCGGGCTTGCATTCAAACATACATATTTAATATGGCTGTAATCAAAGGAAACACACGATTTTGTTTCTTCCTTTTTCACCTGACATTGTCTCATAAGCTTTTCCCACTTGACTACATAGACTCAGCAATCACTTTTTCAGTGGCTGCATTCACCCAGATTAATTAACTCCTGCCACCAGTACGGGGCATTTACAGCCACCAAGTTTTCACTATTTTGGCTGATACTGCAGGAAACATCTTTTGCCCTCAGAGAGATACTCAAAAAGTCGGAGACTGTCTGAGGACTTTGAACCCTGAGCTCCTGCCCTCCCCAAGCTCTTCACTCAGCCCCACCTGCCCTCTGCTGTGGTTCCTGGTTCTGCCCTGGCCTCTCTCAAGTCCTAAGGCAAAGCTGAGTCCTTGCCTGACAGCGTCTTGTAAAGGCTTCGAGCCTCAAAGCAGCCTCAGAACAGGCTCAGAGAGGCTCATAGGGAAAAGGGCCGAAGAGAGCTTCCTTGATGACCCCCTAGCTCCTCCTGAGAACAGATGCATTTATGCTCCATATCTCTAACTCAGAAATTTCTTCTAAAATCTAATCCCAAATCCCCTTTTGTCTTCTTTCTTCATAGGATGTAAACTTTTTTGGTCACAGACCTGTGAGAATTTCTCCAAAAAGTATAGGAAGGCATAATATTGTCTTTACGATTTCACCAGGTTCTTGAACTCCTTAAGCCTGTCTGTGTCAGGTTAAGGATACAGCCTAGGGTGACATTATCTCTTTCCACCCCTCTTGGCTGCCTTCCATTGCCTGCACTGGATACAATTCCACAAGCACCTCTTTTTCAACCTTGGGCCATGATCTATTCTATCCATTCACCTGCCAGTCGCTGGAGGTTTCAATCATGTAATAGACGCATGCCTGAGGTAGATGGGGGCTGGGGAGTGCGGGTTGAAATTCGATGAGCTGAGTTCAAGTTATGCTTCCCTACTTGTTGGCAGTGAGACCTTGGGTCAGTCATGTAACCTCCCGGAGCCTTAGTTTCCTCACCAGAAAAATGGGAGCAATTAACCTGTACTTAGCAGGAGTATTGGAAGATTCCGTTTGTGAAAGCGAGGGATACGCTGTAAAGCACCTATGAACGTCCCCCGCCTGGAACCATTTTCGAAAACCTTCGAAGCTCCCCCCGAGGTAACGTTTTCGAATGCTTTTCCTATTCATATGGGATGGGACTTGTCCCACACTGCCCCACCAGGACCCTCCGCTCTAACTATACCCACGAGAGCCAGGCCCAGGTGAGCTCACACCTCAGACCCCGGGCAGGGAGGTCACACTCGAGACTCCGACCGCGCCCACTCCCGAGCCGCGAGGACCCTCCTCCTCTCTTCTGCACCCCTCACCCTCCCATCCAGACTCGAGTATGCCCACCCACCCAGCCTGTCGTTCCTGCTTCCCCAGCGCACGCGCGCAGCGGGGCACTCACAAGGCGGCCCCCAGCGCATCGTGCGGGCCGCCACAGCTGGAACTCGGCCCCAGCGCGGCCCGGCGGGTCGGGCTCCCCGCCACCCCTCAGGCCCCGCAGGTAGAGGAGCTGGGCGGGGTGGGAGAGCCGGAGCGCCGACGGGGCGGGGCCTGCGGGGTGGGGGCTGGGGCCTGACGGCCGGGCCGGGCGGCGGAGCTACAGGGGACAGAGCGCGGGAGGCGCGTGCAGCCAGCCGCAGTTGGAGCCCGAGCCCGAGCCCGCGCCGCCATGCCCCTGGCCTTCTGCGGCAGCGAGAACCACTCGGCCGCCTACCGGGTGGACCAGGGCGTCCTCAACAACGGTTGCTTCGTGGACGCGCTCAACGTGGTGCCGCACGTCTTCCTGCTCTTCATCACCTTCCCCATTCTCTTCATCGGTGAGCGCGCGGGGCGAGCAGCGGAGGAGGGGAGGACGCTGGTCGGGAGGGAGGAGAAGGAGGCGCTGCGCGCCGCAGCGCTCCGCGTCCACTTGCAGGCAGGCGACCGCCGCTCGCCTCCCCCTTGGAGTCCCCTGCCCTGTGTTATGCCCCGCGGTGCTGGCGCTCACACACCCGCACAGCCCTCACTCCCGGGGTGTCCCTGAAACCGCACGCACCACAACGGAAGCTCCTGACCCAGGGGACCCCCAAGTTTTGCCACCGCAGGGCCAGAGCTGGGGTGGAGAAAGGGGAAAGCAGGGGTCTCTGTACGCGCTGGATAGGTCGGGAGGGGGTCGGGCTGTAACCTCAGAGGCGCTGTGTAGGGAGCCGGGCCACCCTCCCCCAAGGCACCCTTCTCGTCAGCCGCAGCTGGGCCCAGGGAGGAGTGCAGCCTGCGCCTCAGAGGCTGGGTGGAGGCCCTGCGAACCCTGTGCTTCCCAGGGGCTGAACCTGACAGTGGTCAGTAGCCTCCGGCAATCCTGGGGTTCCACTCGCCCTGATCGAGAAGAGGCTCCGCTTCCCCAGCTAACCCCACCGCGGCACGCGCGTCTCCGTAGCTCAATTTCTCGGGCTCGGGGCAGAGCCGATCCGACTTAGCAGCGACCCGGACGGAGGCCACCAGCGCCCCTGTTTGAAAGCCCTCCGCAGAGTTGAGCGTCACCGCCTAGACAGTTGTGTGTGCCTCTTTCCTAGGGTCCCATTTATCTCTCTCCAAGACCTCGAATTTCTCAAGCTAGCTAGCTCTGTCAACTCATAGGGTGTTCCCTGCCTCCCCCAAAACGTGTTAATTTGCTCTAATTAAGAAAAAAAGCAAATCTTAAGATTCATATACAGCTTTTGAGAAGAAAGGAAAAATTGCTACAAAATTAAAAAGAGGAAGATGCTGCAGAAGCAAAAAGTTGCTAGTTGTTGACAAAGACAACGAGAAATAGGAAGGAAGCTTATGTTCACATGTGTATCAAAAACTGTACCAGCATTTACACTGTTGCTCTCCACCAAACGTTTATTTATGCGGTTATTTGTCACACAAGAAGTCGGCATAAAATGGGTACCTGCACATGTGGGCCTCTGTGGGTCCGGGGTTTCATGCAAGGACATTTAGTTCATGTGTACCAGACTGGGGCATTGTCATGGGTACACACCTCATCCCCATCATGGACCCAATGCCTAAGCACCCTCCTGGGGTTCACGAAACCTCCTCCAGGAGAGTCAGGCTTCCCACCTCTTCCTGTCTCTCCTTGCAGGATGGGGCAGTCAGAGCTCCAAAGTGCACATCCACCACAGCACATGGCTCCACTTCCCTGGGCACAACCTGCGCTGGATCCTGACCTTCATGCTGCTCTTCGTCCTGGTGTGTGAGATCGCAGAGGGCATCCTGTCTGATGGGTGAGTGACTCTCAGAGGACCCAGGAGAGTGGATCTACTCAAGGGTGCTTCCTAAAAGGCCCAGGGAGACCCCAGCTCAGCTGCATTCCATGAGCCAATATCGTTTCATTTGCTAATAAATCCAGCAACTGTTTACCCAACATCTGTGTGCCAGGCTCTCTGTGCCAGGCACTGGACAGTGAGAACCAGGCCCTGCTCTCAGTGCAGCAGGGTGGAGGGGACCCAGATCTGCACACCAAGACCTGGTGAAATAATCCTAGAGCCTATCAGAGTGGATATGCCCAGCCTCTCCCACAAGCTGCTGGGGTTACCTTCTTGGAGGGAAAAAAATCACTCTTGCTTAAGATCTTTCCTTGGTTCCCAGTTGTTTACAAGGTCCTAAGTCCTCAGCCTGGCATCCAGGTTCCTCACAGTCGGCCCTCCCTCTCTCTAGCCTCATTCCTATGGGCCTTCTCCCCATGCCCACCTTGCCTCTGGACCTCACAGCATACTCTTCACACCTCTGCCACAGCATAGGTCATACTGTATGTTAACATCTATATCTATTTGCAAACTGTCTCCCGCCTAAGTCAGAAAGGCCTCAGAGTTGGAATCTGCATGTTATTCATCTTTGTATTCACAGTGCAAGGCACATGAGAAAGCTCCATAGACCCTTAGGGACTCCTTAAGAGAATAAATGAAATAACGTTACAAGTAAGTACTATGGGAGGATAAAGGAAGGCAGAGTTGGGCAAGCTTCATGGCTGAGGGGACTTCTGAGCAGGATCTGGAAGGATGACTAGGGTTCTGACAGGCAGAGGAGTTCCAGAGAGGGAGGGCCAGCGGGGAGTCGTGAGAAAGGTACCGTGGGCGAGTGGGGAGTGGTGGGAGGGGAAGCAGGCAGGGTGGGAGCAGTGCAGCAGTGCGGCGGGGCTGAAGCATGAAACACGTGGGAGCGATGGAGGCTGAGATTTGGAAACTGGGGGCATCTGCAGGAAGGCTTCACATGCCAGGCTGAGTGTTTGGGTTGAATTTTCTAGGCAGTTTGGAAGAGAAGAGATGTAGGGCAGGGTGGAAGGAGGGAGAGGCTGGAGGTAGAAGCAGCACTTAGGATTGATTGCAGTAGTTTAGGTGAGAGATAAGTGCAGCCAAAAGCGATGCGTCAGCAGTTGGGGGTGCAGATAAGGCGGAGATGAAGCAGCCGTCTCACTAAGGAAGAATGGAAGGATCGGCAAGGCTCAGTGACTGCCTGGGTGAAGGGGTGGTGGAGGGTGGTGGACATTTGGCTTAAATACTTGAGGTCCAATCCCTCTGAGCTGGGATCAGTCTATGCCCAGATTCCACTCCTGCCAGCCCTGGCTCCTGCAGCTGGATGGCAGGGGGATGGGATCCTCACCTCCACCAACACACACACTGCCTCACCCTCCCACTCCCAATGTCCCTGCATCCTGGCTTCAGCAGTAATCTCTGTGATAACTGCTTGCCTTGGGCCTCCTCCTGGCTATCAAAGCCCTCAGATGAGCAGGACCAGGATGCATACTGCCACATAACTAGCAGGTGACAAGTCCGCCTCCCGCCTTCCATCCCAACACCCCTTCCAAAGCAGCACAGATGCTAGAGATGGGAGGGATGCCTTGTGAGCCCTCCGGCCAGAATATACTCACCCGGCTGTAATGAACAAAACAACAGAGGGGAAAATACCCTTCCTGCAGAGAAGGTAGACCTGGGTCTTTGCTAGCATTTCTGCTATGCCACGCACCAGCTGTGGGACTTGGGACAAGTCACCCAGCCCTTCTGGGTCTCACTTTCTCTACCTGTGAAATGAGCATCATAATTCCTGCCTTGCCTGCTTCGTAAGGCAGTGGAGGCTGAAATTAGAGCATAGACAGGGTGCAGAGTGCAGAGTGGCAGAGCCCTGGGAAGCTGGTATATTCCCAGAATGTGGGAGACTGGATAGAATATGGTTGGGGACTCTGTCCTGCTGGCTGTCCAGCAGGCCCTCCTGTGTGGGGCAGCACCTGTATCCCAAACCTCTCCAGGTCAGTGCAGATCGCCGCCTCCTCCCCAGAGAGCAGGTCAGCTCCTCCATAGGCACTTATCTGGTATTTGCTGGTTTCCATCTGTGGCCTGCACCCCTGGGCAGGGGAGCATGAAGGAGGATGGGAAGGGGAACGGACATGAGGAGAAGCCACAGTCCCTGTCCTGGCTTGGCCGACTTGCCGGAAGTGTACGGGACAGATGAGAGAGGGGGGCCGTTAAAGCAGTGGCCTTCGAACTTGAGTTTAGTTTAAGGTAAGCCTCATTTAGTGATTAAGTAAGGCATCTAACCTGTAGGGTTTCTTGTCTTCCTTTAAGTATTATTTCTCTGTGATGCTCTGAATTCACAACAACCAAAGCAGTTTAGGTTATTTAGAATTTTTTTAAAAATATAGAATG
The DNA here is from genome assembly GCF_059928025.1 of Delphinapterus leucas. NCBI lineage: Eukaryota > Metazoa > Chordata > Mammalia > Artiodactyla > Monodontidae > Delphinapterus > Delphinapterus leucas. The sequence continues at coordinate 38,352,830 of NC_143135.1, forward strand.
TTTTCCCAGACCACCGTACACTGGAAAAAGCCATATATAAAACTTTTACCTAATTTCTTATCTAAGTCAGTGTATATTATTCAGTAAAGCAGCCAAAATCTATTTAAGTCGTGTCATAAAATACTTATTTCAATTATGGTTATTCACTGTCTTATTTCATCTTATAAAATGTTATCATTTCTACCTTCTATTGCAAAAAAAATGAATGTACTTAAACTTATGAAATAACATTTTGGATGTCACTTAAAAATGTATGCAGGAGTACAGAGTTTTTCAAAATTATTTCAAGGAGTACAGAGGCAAGCGTTTTGAAGACCTCCTGGACAGGGTGTTGGTTGTTTCCAGTGCCCCCACTAGTGACTGCCTTGTACCTCCTGTAACAGTGCGAAGACCTTGCACTGAGACTATCCACTAATCAAGCTTGAAGAACGTCAACGTGTACAGTCTCATTTAACAAGAAATCTGGAGGCCACCTTTTTTAGTTGGTGTGGTGGCTTAGTAATGGCATCAGGAACCCAGCTTCTCCACATCTTTCTATGCCATACTCTGTGTGTCCACCATATCTTCTTATGGGAGATGGCTGCCCAACTCTAGGCATCAACTAAGCAAGGAAAAAGGGGGCATGCTGCCCACAAGCCTCTTCTTTATGCAGGAGATCATCTTCTACAGACATTCCTTACATCTCATTGACCAGAATTGGGTTGTATGGCCACTCTTAAACCAATCACTGACAAAGAAGTGTGCAATTGCATGGCTGCTTGAACCAATCACCATCCATTCCCTGGGGCTGGGCGCATGGCTGCTGGAGCAAACTTGTGGTTCTCCTAGCGAGGAAGAAGGGAAACACACTGCCTCTATGCTATATCCTAGTCCCACCAGACCACTTGGGGTCCCAACATGGCTCTCCTCATGCCCTCCACCTTCTCCGTTGAACTCCTGCTCATCCTTCAAAGTTCAGCCTTGTGCCACCTCCTCTGTGAAGCATTCCCTGCTTGCCCACCCTCCCCTGTGTGCTCTCAGCCTTCTGTCCATCTGCAATGCCACTTCCCTAGACTGCCTAGTCAGACAGTTAGCTCTGAGCATGGTTGCTTCCTTCCCTACTGTCAGCTTCTCGAGGGCAGGGACTCTTTGTGCACTGGATAGAAGGAGCAGCGCAAGCAAGGGCAGCACTGAAGCAGAAGACTGGAGAAGGCCTCCTGGGAATGGAGGGCTTCCTAACCATAGCTTCACTAGAAAGAGCAGGCTGGGCAGTGCTGGAAAAAAGACTTGAGGCCACATCACCTGTGCCTTTGAGTTTTGCTTTCTATAGAAGGGAGCCTTGGAAGGGCATGACCAGGACCAGGCAAGTCGAGCCTCCTCACCAATCGTGGAGAAGCTGAGTTCTGGGAGGGAGCTCTGGCTCCCTATGGGGCTTATCACCAGACCAGAGCCCACCTACTGAGGCCTCTGTAGGGGGATAAGCTGGTTCTAAGCCAGAAGCTTTGCAGCTGCGACTGCCAAGGCCAGCTCCCCTATGCCAGATTCTGTAAGCGTGAACCCAGAGAGAGAAGGCCATGAATTTCAAAGCCTGAACACCGAGCTCTCATAGCATCTCTGTGTGAACGCCTGGGCCCCTTAGTTAACAGGTGTGTTTGGGGTCTGGGCTGGGCAGAGCTGCCAGCATATGGTATGGAACTATATGGTTACGTGTGCTCTGGAGGCCCCACTGTGTGCTGTGCCCTAAGCACGAGGCCTGGGCTACTCTGTTAGAGTACGACGCAGCTCATCTACATTTTCTCTCTCTCTCTCTCTCTCCCTGTCTCTCTCTCCGTCTCTCTTGTCCTTATCTCAGGGTGACCGAGTCCCGCCATCTCCACCTGTACATGCCGGCCGGGATGGCGTTCATGGCTGCTGTCACCTCTGTGATCTACTATCACAACATCGAGACCTCCAACTTCCCCAGGCTGCTGATTGGTAGGGAAAGGGGAGGAGTGGGGAACGGGGAGGGATAGGTACTTCCATTTGTCCCTTCAGATAATGTTTGCTGAGGACTTACTATGTGCCAGGCACTGTTCTAAGTGCTAGAGGTTCAGAAGTAGAGAAGAAAAATTCTTGCCATTGTGGAGCTTCCAGTCTGGTGGAGGAGACACACAAGCAAAGACAGTAAACAGACAAACAAGCAAATAAGTAGTGATGATGCTATGAAGAGCACAGAGCTGGGTAAGGGGTAGAGAGTGAAGGCCGTGCTGCTGTCTGTGTAGGATGCTCAGGGGAGGCCTCTGGTAAGAGTGAGCATGCACATATTTGGGGGTACATGTTTCCATGCAAATGGCACAGCAAGCGCAAAGGCCTTCTGATAGGAACAAACTTGGCAAAGAGGCTAGTATGGTCGAAGGCAAATGAGCCCAAGGAAGAATGGTAGGAGATGAGGTCAGGGGCCAGGAGAGGAACAAGGAAGACTCCTAGGCTTTGGGCCAGAGTACACGGGTGAACAGCGGTATTAGTAACTGACACGGCAAAGGAGCAGGAGTTGGGGTGTTTAGGCCGCAGTTGAGTTTGAAACAGCCAGCTCAAGTGTCAGGCGGTCAGTTAGATAAACAAGTTGGGCGTTCCAGAGGAGGTCTGATAGTCACGGCTTCATAGGTGGCATCTTGAGCCCAAATGAGGTAACCTGGAGGAAAGAGAAGGGCCCCAGGACCAGAGCCTGTGGTTTGCCAACATTTAGGAGTGCCCGCTTAGACCTTCTGACACCATGTGGCCGGGGTCCCAGTCAGAAACAACAGTGATGGATGTTGACGTTTACTGTGTGCTGTGTGCCAGGCTCAGTGCTAAGCTTCCTCCGTGCATTATCTCACTTAACCCCCACACTCTCCCTCTTGTACTCTTGCTATCCCCATTTTACAGATGTGAACACTGAAACTCAGAGAGGTTACAAATAATAACAGTGAACACTCATTTAGCACCTGCTATGTGTCAGGCACGATCCTAAGCATTTTACATATATTAACTCATTTAATCCTTACAACTCTATGAGGTAGGTACCATTATTATTTCCCTTTTATAGATCAGGAGACCGAGGCTCAGAAGTTAAGTGGTTTGCACTAGTCTCACCAGCTAGTCAAGGGCCAGAGCCAAGTTTTTGTTTTTGTTTTTTTTTAACATTTATTTATTTATTTGGCTGCACTCGGTCTTAGTTGTGGCATGCGGGATCTTTCATTGCGGCGTGTGGGCTCTTCATTGCTGCACGCGGGCTTTTTTCTAGTTGTGGCGGACAGGCTCAGTAGTTGTGGTGCGCGGGCCCTCCAGTTGTGGCACACGGGCTTAGTTGCCCCACGGCATGTGGGATCTTAGTTCCCCGACCAGGGATCGAACCTGCATCCCCTGCATTGGAAGGTGGACTCTTAACCACGGGACCACCAGGGAAGTCCTCAGATTCAGGTTTAGATCCCAGGAGTCTGGCACCCAAGCAGGCTCTTAAAAAGGCTGAGACTGTGTGTCTAAGGGTCCTCAGACTGTGCTTAGGCCAGAGGTATAAATCCACAGATCTGCCTCTGTGTGAGGCTCAGTCTGCCTGTCTAAGGCCGGGGCTGTACATCTGACTGTTAGGCTGTGGTCAGACCGTGTGTCATTAAGTCAGACTATGATTTTTAGGAATCATAGCATCGAATTGACATCTGGAGTCTGGAACTCTCTGCTAAGCCAGAGACAGCACGGTGTCATGAGTGGGTAGAGAAAGTTTCCCAAGCTAATCACAGGTCTACCTTCCTGTGTAAGGTGGGAGCTGGCTCCATCAGGATCATCCAGATGATGCCCCCACCCCAGGGGCCCCCAAGTGAGTATGGTTGGGGGACTAGGGAGCAACAGATGGAGAGGTGTTAAATACAAGCTTCGGAGAGCCTCCCACGCCAGTGTCTGAAGCAGCTCCTCATGCACAGAGACCTCTCATTAACCACGAGGCCTGGCTGACCAGTGCCCCTGGAAACACCCTGTCTGGGCATCTGGCGAGTTCATTTTCTCATTCTCCAGAAAGAGCATAATGTTCTCTCCGCAAAGCACAAATGACCACCCATGGATTGACCAGTCCTTCTCCAAGGAACAAAGACTAACTCCCCCCTTTGGTAGAGCTTTGCTCTCCACAAAGCCAGAAATTCTAGAACAGGGAAAAGGGAAGAGGATGCACCCCATGAGCTGCAGGACAGCAGGTATTAGGGGAATAGCTGGCCCTTTGAGGAAGCTACTGTCCAGTCACAGGTCTGGAGTCCTGCAGAAAGGTGACCCATGATGTGGCTTACATTGTCCCACGAAGTAACCTTGTTCCTGGACCCAGGTGAGATCAGAAGGTGTTCTGTGAGAATGTCACGTTTGAGCTGAGAACTGAAGGATAGGTAGGAACTAACTGCGAGAAGGGACAGGGGAATGCTTCAGGCAGAAGGAGCAGCATGTGCAAAGGCCCAGAGGCAGAAGTTGCAAAGCACATTAGGAAATCTGGGCAAAAAACAGCAGCTGAAGTGCAGAGAGCAGAAGGGAGCTGAACTTTGAAGGTTGGAGTGACAGGTGGGGCAAGACCTTGAAGGCCACACTACAGGCGTTGTTCTTTGTCCCAAGGGCGATGGGAAGCCATTGAGGATTGGGATGTGTGTGTGTATGTGTTAACATATGCATAACATAAAACTTACCATTTTAACCACTTTTAAGTGTACAGTTCAGTGGCACTCAATGCATTCACGTTGTTGAGTAACTATCACTACCATCTATCTCCAAAACTCTTTCATCTTCCCATTAAACAATAACTCCCCTCAACCCCTCGAAACCATCATTCGATAATACTTTCTGTCTCTATGAATCTGTCTACATTAGGCACCTCGTAGTATAAGTGGAATCGTACACTATTTTGTCCATTTGTGACTGGTTCATTTAACTTATTATATTCTCAGGTTTCACCCATGTTGTAGCACGTGTCAGAATGTTCTTCCTTTTTCAGGCTGAATGATATTCCATTGTGTGTGTGTGTGTATACACACACACACACACACACACACACCATATTTTGTTTATCCATTCATCCATCAATGGGCAGTTGGGTTGCTTCCACCTTTTGGCTATTACAAATAATGCTGCTATGAACATGGGTGTGTTGAGACCATATTTGACTAAATGTATTGCTCTACGGAGGCTAGGTTGGAGGAGGGCAAGAGGGGAAGTGGGGAAACCATGAGAAAGCTCTTAAGGCAGTCCAGGGGAGACATGATGGTGACCTGACCCAGGTGGCCACCCAGGTGGACAGAAGTGAATGGATTCAAGATAATTAGGAGGTAAAATAGAATTTGGTAATAGGTAGGATGTGGGGATGAGGGAGAGGAAAGGGAGGGAGGAAGCAGAGGTAATGGGAACTCAGAGTTTAAAACTCACCAGCAGCCCCTGTGTTTTACTACTTTCTTTCCCTTCTCCTGTTCTCTCGGACATGCACTAAGCTTTTACCGAATGCTGCTGTGTCTGGCAACAGGCTGAGGGCTCAGCACTGTAGGATGGGACTGTGGAAATAACCCCTGGGCTTAGTCCTGGGTCCTCAACTAACTCCCTGTGTGACCTTGGACAAGACACTCAGGCTCTCTAAACCTCAGTTTCCCCATCTGAACAGGAATAGTAAGTCCCTGCCTAAGGCATAGGGTTCTTATAAAGATCAAATCAAACCATATCTGTTACGTGTTAGAGGCAAGACCAATCTGAGACATATTTTAAAGTCTTGGCCTCAGGAGGAACCCTCACGAAGGTCTAAAGAGGTTCTGGTACCTGGGATAGAGTCTGTTGGGACAGTATAGGTGTGGATGCAGGGGAATGTCCCCCAGCTAGGGGATTCCTTGTGACCTGGAGACCTGACCCAGCTGAGGGACATCATCCCAGTCTTGAGGGCTGGGACCAGAAGCAGATGCTCCTGCCCTCTATCCTAATGCTCTCACTCAGGTGGCATTTGTCCCTCCCCAGTTCAATGTCTCAACCTAGTTCCCAGCCCAGAGCCAGGCTGGGACAGACCCCAGCTTTTGTCCCCAAGAGATGCCGTGGCATTTATGTCCTGGCCCTCCTAGGGATGAAGGCAGGATGACAGTCTCCTTCCCTCTCTGTGATTCCTCTAGAGAGGAGCTCTAGGCATTTAGGCTGACCTTATATCATATATAAGATCATATATATCATATATCGCAGAGCATATGACTCTAGGGGGTAATTGGGGAAGGACTGCCTATGCTAAAGCACCCCCTAAAGGGGCACTTAGTTACTGCTGTCTTTTGTTGTCACCAGCTGACTGTGGTTTATTGGTGGATTTGGATGGGGGTGGGTGGGAATTTATAGGTTAGAATCCACAGATAGCTCCTGGTATTTATGGTCCAAGGTCTGAAATCTGGAGATAACAGATATATTAACAGCTGATATCCAAAGAGCACCCACTGTGTGCCAGGCTCACTGTGCTAAATGCTCTCCATACATTGCTCATGATGACTTTTGAGGTAGTACTATTATTATTCCCATTTATGGCTGAAGAAACTGAAGCCTAGATGGGTTAAATGACTTACCCAAGGTCACATAGCTATTAAGTCAGAGGATCTGTGCCCAGGGGTATCTGGCTGCAGGCCCAGCTCTAACCACTATACACACTGCCTTTCAGGACTGTGACTCATTTTTTTGTATCTCCCACTCCCCAGGCTCCCTGAGGAGCATCATCATGCCGTAGTGGACTCTGGACTTGGGGGCCAGGGACCTAGGCCCTCACCCTCTGTCTGTCACTAACTTGCAGTGAGCTTGGTCATGTCACCTCCTCTCTCTGGGCCTCAGGTTCCTCATCTGTTAAATGAAAGGGCTAGACTGAAGGACCTTTAAGATCTTCCCAGCTTGGGAATTCCGCAAGGAAGCCATTGTAGGGTGGAGCCTACGTGCACAGGCTCTGGCACTAGGCTAGTCCACTTAATGGCTGTGTGACCTTAGATCAGTTACCAAACCTTTCTGAGCCTCGATTCCCTTGTCCGTTAAACTGAGCATGACGGCAGGACTTCCTTCACAAGGCTAATATAAGAAATAAATGAGATAAATATGTTTAAAGTGCTTATTTGGTATGATGCCTATAACTTAGTTAAATTCAAGAAATAATTCCACTATTTTTCTTCTTATTTATTGTAAAGGGAAATTTGGCTGACCACCTTGACTTATAAGATGATGATTATTTTTGAACATGCCTATCATGAATGTTTTAATGTATGCACAGTCGTCTCAAAATTACATGCTCATATATTCACACACACGGACACCCCCTTACTCAGAAATGCGCATACTCACACCCATAACACTTGCTTGTCCGCACACACAACTCTTCCCTGACACACTTATTTTCCATCCTCTTCCACACAGTTGCACACACACACGTGAATATGTGCACACACATCCTCCATGCTCTCTTGTCTCCCCTCGGCAGCCCTGCTAGTCTACTGGACCTTGGCCTTCATCACCAAGACTATCAAGTTTGTCAAGTTCTACGACCACGCCATCGGCTTCTCGCAGCTGCGCTTCTGCCTCACGGGGCTGCTGGTGATCCTCTACGGGATGCTGCTCCTTGTGGAGGTCAACGTCATCAGGGTGAGGGTAAGCAGGCCGCTCCTGGGCTGCCACCCACCTGAGGACACACCTGGGCCAGGGCGGGGCTTCTGACCCGTGTCCTGCGCCTGGGTGTGGGTCCCCACCCTCTTCTTAGCCAAACCCTAGAAGGAGTCAGCTTCTTTTACCTGCTCCCAAAAGGTGAGTTGAGGCCAGTGGGAAAAGTTTCAGGAGGAACATCCGGCCCAGCTGCCCTCTACCCCAGGCTCCCAGGGGGAGAGGAAGTGACAGCTGAGGCTGTAGGAGTCTGGGTTTAATCCCATAGAGAGGAAATAAAAGCTTCAGGTACTGGCTTCTCTGAGTTTGTTTGATTTTTTTTTTCTTTTTGAGGTCAGGGAGGCTTATTTTAATGTATTCATATAGTTACACATGAATGAGTAAATGTGGTAAATGTGGCTGCATACATGTCTTTTTTTTAAATCATTTTTGCTTGCCCCCTTTCCCTCTCTGAGAGTCATACCCTCCCCTCCCCCAACCTTTCTCTTCCCAGGTAACCCAGATTAACAGCCTAGTATGTGTCCTTCCATTCTTTGCTTTTATTAATATAATACCTTTTATTATACCTCTTTGCTTTTATTAATATAATACCTTTTATTATACCTCTTTTAAATACCTCCTTGCTTTTATTAATATAATTAATATAATGTGTTAAGAATTTCTTCTCAACACATATAAGTATTGTTTTTTTCTTTCAATATTAGTTTTATAAAAATGGGATCATATTATACATAGTTTTTCACAGCTTGCTTTCTCATCTAACAGGTATCCCTTGTGACTCCCTCCAAGTCTGATATGGTTAATTTCGCTTCCTTAATGGCTGCATAATATTCCATCGTATGGATGAGCCATAATTTATTCAGCCATTACCCTATTGATGGGCATTCACTTTGTTGCCAACTTTTTACCTTCATAAATAATGGCATATTCAACATTCCTATATCTTTATGTATTGCTGCTTTTATTTCTGGGAGAGAATCCAAGGAGTGGAGTTACTGGCTCAAAGGGTCTGTGTATTTTAAATGTTAGTTGATGCTGCAGATTACCTTCCGGAAATGCTGTAACCTACCAGCAGTGAATCAGAAAGCGCTTTCCCTTTCTCCAACCAGCAAGGGGGGCTATAGCCATTTCTAATTTGCGCCAGTCTGATGAGCATAAAGTGCTCCTTTGATCTGCATTCTCTGACTCCTCTGCTTTAGTTGGTGATTTGCAGGCTATAGAGGCTTCTATATTCCCTACCTCCACTGACCCTCACATCATCCCCTTTTTAGATGAGGATACACTTTAGATGAGATGTGTCCAAAGACGCCTTGCTAGTAAGCGGAAGAGGCAGGATTCAAACCCAGGTCTGCATGGCTCCACATTCTGCAAACCCTATATGAAACACAATGGCATCTTCAGAACTGTAGGAGAAGATGGTATATGGGAGATTCCTGCTCCTCCCCAACCCAACCCACCCCAGGGGATTCAGAGTGGCCCTCGATGAAGGGTTATGAGTCAGGAGGCCCTGGCACTGGTAGCCAAGAGGAGTTGGGGGATCCTCTTCCTGGGAATAGGCAAATGATGGCCCCATCTATTAGAGGTCAAGGGTGGGATGTCACAACCCCAGATCTTTGCTGAGGCAGAATGGAGGGTGGTGAGAAGGTGCACTTACCCATCCTCAGTGACCCGTGTGCCCCACAGAGATACATCTTCTTCAAGATGCCGAGGGAGGTGAAGCCCCCAGAGGACCTGCAGGACCTGGGGGTGCGCTTCCTGCAGCCCTTCGTGAACCTGCTGTCCAAAGGCACCTACTGGTGGATGAACGCCTTCATCAAGACTGCCCACAAGAAGCCCATTGATCTCCGAGCCATTGGGAAGCTGCCCATTGCCATGAGGGCCCTCACCAACTACCAGCGGCTCTGCGAGGCCTTTGATGCCCAGGAGGTCAGTGGGGGCATGGCCCCACCATCCATTCCCTGCCCTCTGGTTTAGAGCCACAGATGGGGACATCAGAAAGTATCAGGTCAAACCCTTGATGGGACAGTGGGGAAACTGAGTCCCAGTGAGAGGAAGAGGCTTGCCCTAAGTCACACAGTGAACCAGGGACAAGTCCAAGACCAAAGACTCATAGGACAGTCACAGCTGGAATGGCCCTCACAGTTTAGCTCATCTGGTCTAACTAACACTTTCATTGTCCATGTGGGGAAACTGAGGCCCTGAAGGGAGGTACTGATTTCCCATGCCCTGTGCTCTTCCTTTTGGAGCCCAGTGACTGTAAAGGTGGGAATTTTCATCCATTTGGAGAGCAGGGGCATTAGTAGCCTGATCCTTACAATAACTCTATGATTTGAGCTAGGCAGGCATCTTTCCAAATCACTGATGAGGAAACTGAGGCCCTGAGAAAGGCTGTGACCTCCCCAGAGCTGGCCCACGGCTGGTAGGTAGTAGAGCCGGTTGCCTGACTCCCAGTCCAGTGCTCCTTCGCTGCTTCTGCCCTGGCATCAAGGGGAGACACTGAGGCAGACACAGCGGCACTGGACTGGCATATTTACTCCCTCAGTACAGTTCATCACAGCATTACAGTGCTGTGCTCACCACGTAGGCCCTGACCAGCTGTGTGACCTTGATCCATCATCTGGCCTCAGTTTCCCCATCTGGACCATGTTGGGTCCCCATGTGGACCCACACAACCACACACTTGGTGGTTCCATAATGTCTTCCTGGAGTTCGCCTTTTTGCAGCAGATGCCACTGGGTTTCCCCAGGCAGCAGGAGCCAGGAGCTCCCTGGGAAGCTGGGCCCTGCTGTGAACGGGCCCTCAGCCACTCTGACCTGGCCATGGGTCTCTCTGGACAGCGGAAGGACATGCAAAGCACACAGGGTGCCCGGGCCATCTGGCAGGCCCTCTGCCATGCCTTCGGGAGGCGCCTGGTCCTCAGCAGCACTTTCCGCATCTTGGCTGACCTGCTGGGCTTCGCTGGGCCACTGTGCATCTTTGGAATCGTGGACCACCTTGGAAAGGAGGATCGCGTCTTCCAGCCCAAGGTAGGCCACCGAGGGGTAGAGCAGGGCACCCTTTGCAAGGTTTTCACTCACGGGTGAGAAAGGGCAAGAGGCCGAAGTGTGTGAGCTGTGGCTGCAACGGGGCAGCTCCTTATGACGCACAGAGCCCTTAGCAATATCCCCCTCTAGGAGATGCTCTGCATCTGGTCAACAGAAATGTTAGAAGGCAAGCTTGTGCCCCTAGAGGATTTATGGCGCCTTGCTCTTTTCACCATACCATAGTCACCATAATACCTCTCTCAGTTACGTCATCATTCAGAAGGTTGCAGGAAGTGCATTTGTTTATCCAGTGTCTAGAGCTTCTATTTGTTAGCTTTTAGTTCATGTCATCTTAACAGACTCTAAATAACTTTTCGGGGATCTATCTTCTTCAGTTTTGTATATGCACAGCACTCAAGGTTCTGCAGGGCCATCTTGGTGGCTGCTGTTGGGGGGAGGAGAGTGGGAAACCTCCGTGTGTAGGGCTTTTTCTCCCTCCACTACAAATTTTATTAAAAGCTGCCCCAGTTTTATTAGTATGTTAGACTTGCCCATTAAAATTTCTTTTTTAAAAAGAGTTCCATGTCTTAAAAATATTTGAAGCCCATTGGACTAGATGATATCCAATGGCCTTTCCAGCTCTAAAGATGCTACAGACTGAAATTTGTCGGACAACAGCGACAGAAAAATCTTTCTGGGATTTAGTTTCCTTCCTTGGGGCAATAACATCCACTCTGGGGGTGAGGGTGGAGTACTTAATTCTTCCATCTGTTTCTTTGCTGCCACTTAGGTTTAGATGGTCACGAAGCGGAAAACTTTTCACCTCTAATAAAATTCAGAGTCTTATTTTCCCAGCAGGAACATCATTATAACCTTTTAACCACAAATAGACAGTCCAAAAATGATGCAGGGAATTACTAATTAGGGATCTGACTACTAATTTACGACTCTCCCTTGTGTAGTGTTATTCATCTCGTGGGCTCCAAAATTGCAGATACCATTTAATCCTCAGGAGGTTCATATGAATTTTTTCCAGAGGTATAATTAATCAGCTGAGTACTTTTGGCCGGGAATATGAGACACTCCAAGTCTGTTTGTCTGATTTACTCAGCAAATGATTTTTTTTTTTTTTTGCGGTATGCTGGCCTCTCACTGTTGTGGCCTCTCCCGTTGCGGAGCACAGGCTCTGGACGCACAGGCTCAGCGGCCATGGCTCACGGGCCCAGCCGCTCCGCGGCATGTGGGATCTTCCCGGACCGGGGCACGAACCCGTGTCCCCTGCATCGGCAGGCGGACCCCCAACCACTGCGCCACCAGGGAAGCCCAGCAAATGATTATTGAACCCTACCATGTGCCAGACCTGGGTTAGGCTGTCAGAATATAGAGGCAATGGTTACGATGAGGAGATTAACAATAATAACAACCATTTATTGACTGCTTGATACATGCCTGGCTGTGTGCAGAAGTTATCCATTTGCTATCTCATTTAATCCCTAAAACAGCCCTTTAGGGTAAGTTTTTTTTGTAACAGTTTTATTGAGATATAATTCACATAACCATACAACTTATAAGGTAGGTATTTTAATTCCCATTCTACAGATGAGGAACTTGAGGCTCAAAGAGGTTAAGTAACTTTCCCTAGGGTCTCTCAGCTAGTTAGTGACAGAGTCAAGATTTGAAACCAAGTCTCTTTCACTCCATAGTCTGGGCATTTACAATCATGATGCTAAATTGGTTATTATTATCAAGCCATCACCGCTGGCTCCAAGGATTGTGAAACCCAATGGAGGAGAGAGAAATCTAAATAAAATATTTTTATACCATGTGTTAAATACTACTACTCGGAAGTAGATACAAGGAACTATGGGAAGAAGGAGTGACTAACTCAGCCAGTGATCATGACAGCTTCATAGAGGAGAGGGTATTTGAATGGGACCTTGACAGATGCATAGGAGTTGGCTAGGCTAAGATGGGTAGATTTCTTGTTCAATCAAGAATGTGAGCACTATTAGCTTTGAAATAAATTTTACGAAAACTTTACTGTACTTCACAATTTTTATGCTTTTAGAAAATGCTTAAATAATGTATCAATTTCTTAAAAAAGAAACTTGAGAAAGCCTAAAAAAAAAAAAAAAAAACTTTGAAGACTCTTTTTGCTTATTTAGACTTCAGTGGCTTTTGAGCCGCTGAACTTTATTTGGCCTCAAAAGAGGGGGAAAGAGACTGCTTCTCTTGTCCGCAGGAGTGTCACCTTCAGGTTCAGTCTGACCTTAGGTGACCCCCAAATACTCCATATTGATAAAACTGCAGCAGCATGGAGCCAGTTGTTAATATTAGGGGGAAGTGACACCAGCCAGAGCCCTTATCAGCTTGTCCACATCGTCTTCTCCTTCCTATGTCTCCCAAAACTCTTATGCCAGTCGCCTAAGAACTCTGACGGCGGATGTGTCAAAGAGATGGTGAGAACAACACTTAGAATATTAGTTCATCTGAATGTTAGCTTTGCCTTCTCTTTTCTCTTTGTTTATACACAAACCCTGGGATTTGCTGCCCTCTCATTGGAACGCTCTTGTCTCAGTTACTTGTTGGCACATAAATCACCGAGACAGATGGCACTGCCTCAGTGGCAGCAGGCCTTATCAAATTTAATATTTGTTCCCTGCAGCCCAAATACGATCAGCAAATTACAGACATAGAAACGAGAGTTGAAAGTAAATATAGTCTCCAGTGTCAGCAACAAAGAGTCCTCAATCGTGTGGTTGCTTGGGATATGGCTTAATTCTCATTTGGGCTTCTGGGCCCAGAAAGTGGGGGAAAGGGGTCATTTATTAAAGTTACTTCAGGGCTTCCTTGGTGGCGCAGTGGTTGAGAGTCCGCCTGCCTATACAGGGGACACGGGTTCGTGCCCCGGTCCCGGAAGATCCCACATGCCGCGGAGCGGCTAGGCCTGTGAGCCATGGCGGCTGAGCCTGCGCGTCCGGAACCTGTGCTCCGCAACGGGAGAGGCCACAACAGTGAGAGGCCCGCGTACCGCAAAAAAAAAAAAAAAAAATGTTACTTGGTTCACCCCACTGCCTCCCGGCAGGCAGCTCTAACCCAGAGAGACAGGTGCTATTCTGGTCTTTATGAACAAAGAAGGAAGCTCTCTAGCTACACGTCACAATGTTTAACAACCCTCTCAGTGAGAAAGCCCTTCTTTCTGCTCAGCCTGAATCCATCCTGCTGCAGTCAGCACAGCCAGGCGCCCATTGTTTACTTTATTATCAGTGGCTGCCCTGTCCTGTCTTCCCTTGCCGGGATACTCACAGTTGGCAAGAATCATACCGCCCTTGGCATCTTCAAGGACAAGCATTTCTTATCTCTTCTTTTATTGTTGGAAGTGTCATATAGCTTGCTAGATCTTTGACACTCCTGTCCCCCTGCCACTCCCCAAGGAAAGCTGGGACCCAGGCTGTGCACAACCCACAAGAGATCTCTTTCCAGCCCCCTCTCTCACCCAACCCCCTCCAACAATCTGTCACCTGCCATGAATGTCTCTGATCTGTCAGGCGGGCAAGGATTTATAAAGAACTGCTGGCATCTGAAACCTGCCAGCACTGCTCTAGGCTGTGAGCTGAGTAGAGAGAAAAAGAATAGTCTGGGTTTGATCTCAGGGCCAAAGCTTCGAATGGCCTCTAAACCTCGGTGGGAGTCATGTGTAGGTTAGTGAGTGTGTGTTGTTTCTGAATGAGTTCTCCTGAGACCTGCTTATGGGTGTATGCGTATGTTCCTTCTGTTTGTCCCTGTGTCTCTTGGTATGTCTCTTTCTGTGTATATCTGTGTCCCCATTTGGACGCCTATATTTGTGGCTATCACTGTGGGTACTTTGAGAACTTATATGCATTTCTATGATTTTGTGATGTCAGCATGTGGGTTGGTCTCTTTACAACAATGCCCATGAGCTGCTCTGGTCTGGCGCGCATCACTAACCCCATCTCAGCTGCCAAGATGCATCTCCAATGTCACCTCCTCCAGGAAGCCTTCCTCTGGTTGAATTAGATGCTCCTCTTCTGTGCTCCCATAATATCCTATGCTTGCACCATCAAAGCACCCCTTTTCTTTTTCCTCAACTTGACCCTGAGTCTCCTAAGACAGGACCTGCATTGTCTGACCTCTATGTGCCCAGCTCCGTGCCTGACACCCAGGAGGCACAGGAGAGATTATTCTTCAATGAATAATGTAGATGTTACTGTTACTGCTTACACTTACTAAAAAAATTTGTTACCTACATTGTCACATTGGATTCTCATAACAACTCTGAAGTAGAAACCCTTAATGGCCTCATTTTTCAGGTAAGGAAACTGAAGCTCAGAGAGGTTGAGGAACTTACTAAGGACACAGTAGCTAACCTAATGAGTCAGAATTCAAACTCAGATATGGCTAACCTCAAAGTCTAAGCTCTAAACCACGATGTCAAATGGTTGTGGATGGATGGCTGGGTGCCTTGGTCTGTGAGTGGTCAAAGACAGTTCTCAGTGTTTTTATCCAGGGCCTCCCGGAACTGGGACCTACAAGCAATTCACTTTTTGGCCCTTGCCAAAATTGGAAGCAAGATCCCAAGTGTCCCCCTCTCCTTTAAGCTCCAGAGAACAAGGGAAAGGAGGCTTTCCAGTCATACCTCTGGCCAGGCAGGGGCAACGGGAATCAGACCTGTAGAGTCCTGGGTGCTAGGCCTACCTCTGCAACAAACTCCCTCTGCGCCCTTCAACAGTCACTTACATTCTGCAGGCCTCTGTTGGCTCGACTGTAAAATGGGGAAATGTATAGCTTCTATAAAGAGTAGATGGGGGATGAAGATCATATGCATTGATTAATTTAAAACATATTTATTGAGCGCTACTGGGGAAACCCCTGGAAACAAACACGATTTCCTCCCTGAGAGCTTGTGAAAATGTGAGACAAGGACATCTGATCTTCCAAAGCATTTACCACCCGCCAAATGTCAAGTTGTAAGTCCTTGGCCTTTTCTCTCCAGTCTTCACAGTGCTCTCACAGCCATTTGAAGCTTCCCAGGGCCTGCCTTCCTTGGGCAGCATCCTAGCCCTCTTTGGCTAGTCTACAACCCACTTCTTAATCAAAATGTAGCTATTCTGGCCTCCATCTCTTTTACGCTGTCTCTTTGAAGAGAGATCAAATAATGACCCAATCAATGACTTATACCTGCAAGCAGATTTTCATTTTAACAGGTCACAAAATTCTTGATCCAAATAAATATTATTTCTGACCCTAGGGTGTGTGTGTTGTTAGGGGAAGGGGTCAAGGCTTTGCCTTTAGACCTGAAAAGTGAGAACTTGTTGCTTTGTGGAAAATGTACAAGTACTGATGAGTGCATTTAATAAGTCGCACCCACAGCCTAACCAATGAGATCGGTTGAGTTTTCTAGCCCTCATTCCCCAGCGTATGTGCTTTCTGATCATTGTGACACAGTGAATGAGCGCCATTCCGTGCTGCTCGAGAGCTTTCATGGTAACTGGTGTTCTTGGTTGCATAGCGTTCCCATGAGCATCCTAATATACTTACCCATTCCCTGTGGTTAGGTATTTACATGGATTTTTGCACTCTCCCCCTGCTATAATCCAGAGATAGTACATCTTTGCACATACAGCTCTTTCCTTATGTTAAATTATTTCCTTTGGGATAAACCCCCATGATGTGCTTTGTGGCTTTAAAATAATGGACTCTATTCTCCAGAGCTGGGTCTCTACAGAGGCTGGTAGAACAGAAGAATTCCAAGGCATGTTAAACAGGACCAGGTTTTTCCCAAGCCCGGGTGACTACATTTTTGACCCAGAACCATGCAGGTGGGCATCTTTCAGTCCCCCACAAGTCACAGGCTTGTAGCTGACAGTAGGAGACTCAAGGTCAAAAGACTGGATGAGGCTTAAGTAGTGGATCTACGGTAGTGATTTTGGCATCATACAGGTTCATGTTCACGTGTTGTTTTCCTTTATCAGCATGTGACCTTGGGCCAGCCACTTAACCATGCTGAAACTCCATTTCCTCATGTGTAAAATTGGGCTAATAATGGTACTCTTCTCATTACGTATTGTGAGCGTTGCACCCGGTAAATATTGTATCCTGCCCCTTGCTTCCCTGTAAGGTCGGGTTCTTAAGCCATGTGGCCTAGTTTTAAGGTCCATTTTGCTGCTTCCAGCCATCCCCACCCTCTCCCTTCTCCCTTCTCCCTTTTCCTGTTGTACTTTAACAAATGAGACAGAGTCAGGGGCTTCAGGTGTCAGTAGGACCCCCTTCTAAGAGACCTCACTTCTCCCTATATCTGCTTCCTCGCTGTCCCCAAAAGGGAGAGACCCCATGCCACAGAGGAAGGGCCATACAGTTGTAACCAGGACCGGCTCCATGGAGCTGTGAGAGCTGGTTAAAGGGGCCTGTTGAACCAAGAGACAAGATCTTCTCTACCATCAGAAAGGCCTGTATCCAGGATGTAGGAATTTCTGACTCTAGGAACAGGACTTCGCTTAGAATCCTGACCCTTTCAGCCTGCTCTGGTGTGGACATGCCATCAGGCTCCTTCTCAGCACTTTGTTCCCACCACTGTTTATCCCGCAGCAACAGTTCCCACACCCTTCCAAATCACTTGCAAAGTTCAGGGCAGAGTCTCCGGAAGGGGAGAGCTATGTCTTCATGGAAACACTGATGTGGCTCTGCTGGGGAGCCATGGACTTAATAAAGATCAAAGTTGTCCCAGGAGCTGTTGATGAATTTAGAAACACATGCTGTTGTTCCCTGGTATCTTTAGCAATGAAGTCAAAGTGTTTGGGTTTTTTTTTCCCCCACTGCTTATCATCTGAGATCTTGCTGGAGGTGCAGGAAGCCTTACATTTAAAAGGAGGTCCCAGGAGCCCACAAGGCTGGGGCGCTTGGGCCTGAAATAGTCGAGTATAGGCAATGAGTTCCCATCTCTCGCCTGGGAGCACTACTGCCATGTTTTCTGCTGGTCTTTCTCCCCAGAAGCTTCTATAGTGCGCGCTGTTGGTGAATGTGGGACAAGGCCTCAGCTGATTCTGTTTTTGTAGCAGAGAACATACGTCGTGGGATCTGTTCTAGCAGTTCTAGTTTTGGCTGCTCTGTGATTCGCTCTATTTATTCTTGTCCTATTCAGAGTGAGCTCCCCTGGCCTGGTGGCCGAAAAGCTGAGTCATATGTATGGGCATGAGGTTAGAACTGGGCCACATTCTGTTCACCTAAGTTTATTGATGGGGAGAGTATAGGCAACCCTCCCTATAGTTAGAAGAATGCTAGTCTGATTTTTCACTCATAAACAGTTGCCCAAGGCTTGCAAGCATGGAGGGTCCTATAATAATGGCCTCTATGGCCCAGTAACAGGTACCAATGGCAGTCATTTTGCTGGCCACGACTGCCACCTCTGAATTTCTCTTTCCAACAGACACAGTTTCTCGGGGTTTACTTTGTCTCATCCCAAGAGTTCCTTGCTAATGCCTACGTCTTAGCCGTGCTTCTGTTCCTTACCCTCCTACTGCAAAGGACATTTCTGCAAGCATCGTACTACGTCGCCGTTGAAACTGGAATTAACTTGAGAGGAGCCATACAGGTACTTGAATGATTATTCTTTTCACTTCACAATAAGAACTGCATTATTTGTCCTCACGGACACTCAAGAATGATTCTGCTGTGCATTTATTTTCTTGTTACCCTTTAACAGTGTTTTGAAACGATAACCATTGACAAGGCAGTGTGACATAGTGGAGAGTGCCTTGGGCTGGTCTTGGGAAATGTAGTAGTTCTAGCCCTAGTTCTGCCTTGGACTAGATCTGAGATGTCAACTGCTCAGCCTTGAATGGGACAGACATCACTAATCAATCACAGCACTTTTTCCTGCTGAATGCAAGTGCAGCCTAAGAATCCTTCTATAAATATTGTTCCAGGGCTCTGTTACCAGACAGTCTTCTTTGGTTACAAAGAAGCACGTTTGACATACCAAGACTAGATAGACTGTAAGATCTATTTGAACTCTTAAATCTTGGGTCATGACGAGAGAGACGTACCCGGCCTGGTAAGTCCCTGGGTCTAGGTTCTTGTTCCTGTCTGCTGTGGCTTCCTTCTCAGAGCCGGTTGAAAGGATGGTCAAGGTCAGGAAGGATTCAGGGTCCCATTAGGCAAGGTGGTGATGAGCCCCAGTGTTTTTTGTTTTTTGGTTTTTTTGCGGTACGCGGGCCTCTCACTGTTGTGGCCTCTCCCGTTGCGGAGCACAGGCTCCGGACGCACAGGCTCAGTGGCCATGGCTCACAGGCCCAGCTGCTCCACGGCATGTGGGATCTTCCCGGACCGGGGCACGAACCCGTGTCCCCTGCATCGTCAGGCGGACTCTCAACCACTGCGCCACCAGGGAAGCCCCAAGCCCCAGTGTTTTCATTAGAATTTTGGTTCCACTGTTGGAATGGAGAGACCCAGTGTGATAGTGGTTTAAATAGGATAAAAGTTTGTTTTGCACATTTACTCAGGGCTGATGCGGCAGCTATACAATCATCAGAGACCTTGGCTCCTTCTGTAATGTTGCTTTGCCAGCCTTCTTACATGACTTTGTCTCATGGTTTAATGTGACTACTGAAATTGCCACTATTGTGTCCACATTTAAACCGACAAGAAGAAAGATGGGACAATAGGAAGACCTAATGTCTTTTCAAATCATGATGCGGAAGTTGCGCAGATCCTCTCCCATCCCACTGGGGAGAAACTGGCCACATGGCTATACCTAGAGAGGCTAGAAAGTGTGGTCTTTATTCTTTTTCTTTTTTTTCTTTTTTTTTTTTTTGGCCGCACCATACGGCACGTGGGATCTTAGTTTCCCAACCAGGGATCGAACCTATGCCCCCTGCAGTGGAAGTGTGGAGTCCTAACCACTGGACCATCAGGGAAGTCCCTGGCCTTTATTCTTGACAGCCATATATGCCCTGCTAGAAATTCTTCTTACAGAAAGAAAAGAATGGATAGTGGAGGGCAGCTGGTAGATTCTGCCATACCCAGCAATTCCCATGAAGTCAGTAGAACACTAGGAAGTTGTGACTCAATCCCAAAGCCAGCTCACTCTTCAGAAATGTTTCTCAGAATCATGAACATTGATTGGTCCTCTGGGAGCCAGGATCAGAGGCATTGCAGAAAAGGAACTGAGAAGAGAAGGGTATAGCCTGGGCTGGAGACTGTGTCTGGGTCCAAACTCTGGTTATCTTGATATAGTCCATGTGAGTGGCGCCCCCTGGAGTTGTATAGTGCACAGCTTGTGGAGCTGTCCATCTCCAGTGGTTTTTCATTTCCTCATGAATGTCATCAAGTGAGAATGGTAGAAAGATCCCAGGAAAATCTAAGACCCTCTAAGACTCATAGGGGTTCAGATCTAGGAGAACCAAGCTATTGCTAGTTCAGAAAACCTCTCTAAAATCCCAAGCTCTGTCCAGACCCCCTCCAGTGACAGGCAGGCATGTATCACCACAAACAACAGCCAACTTCATAGTCAAGCAGTTTTGTAATTAAATCTACTTTCTATTTCTGTCATAAATCACACACTAGCCCAATATTTTCCAATTATACTAAAAAAGCCAAATATGGTTTTTTAATGTATTAGCATGTAATCATTTTTATTAAACTGTCTGAATCTTTTGCACGAATTCATTATGTCCCCGAAAGAAAATGCTGGCATTAATTATGGGAGCAAATTAGAAAAAAACTTCTTCCTCTCAGAGATTTACAGAAATCTATAGATAAGGGTTTATGTCTTCATGAGTTTAAGAACAACGACAGTTCTTGCATGAAAAGTTATGAAGCAAGATTCCTGTATTATATATAATTTTTGACATATACCAGGTTTCGGTCATGTAATTCTCTATATCCTGGTCTTAATAATGCTTTATTTGATGGTTTACTGTATGTTCCTACTTCACTGAAACTAGATTTATTACTATTCTTTAAAGACTTATTGCACATAACTTAAGATGAGCATAGATCTGTCAAAAAAGTCATTGCCATTATATTAAACCTTACCCATGGTACATATAAACTCGTAAAAGACAGAACAGGTTCATGCTTTAAGCAGACCTGACCCATGAAAAAGCCTGGGTTTACACAAAAGATGAATTAAGGGCTGGGAATCCACCTTGCAACAGAATGCACAGTAGAATTTCATTCAAGAGCAGGCATCCCTAAAGGGAATGCATTTTTCCTTGTTTAAGGGCACAGAGCCTGACAATTGCCATCTTTCTGGGGGGCACAGTCACCGTGCACATAGAGCTTTTAGGTTCGGAGTTCACAGGGAGCCATTGCCATGGCTGCTCCGCATCTACCCTGGTCAAGGTCCTTGGGGTGGCCAGACTCCGGAAGGTGCTGGGGCTGATCGACACAAGCATTTGTCTCACATAAGACATTCCCAGGCTGAATCCTTGTATTATTTAAAGGCTCAGTTAAGACAGGACTTGGCCCCAGAGCATACCCCCTTTCCCGGGTGAAGAAGCCGCATTAAAACAGATGGCTGCCACCCTTCATCATTTTTATGGCTCTAAAGTGTGTTCTCCACGGACCTCCGGTAAATCAAGAATACAACTGGACGTGAAAATCTGCTTTTAAGATTTAAAAGCTAATTAAGTCCTGTCTCCAAGGGAAAGGCCTTGCTTGCTGGGGAAGTAGCTTGCCATGCTAGCACAGATTCCTCACGCGAATGCTGCCTCTCTGACTTGCTTGAACTATAGTCAATGCCCTTTACCTCTCTGAGCCTTAGTGACTCCATTTGTAAAACTGGAACAATCATGCAGTGCCCTTTACAGAGCTGCTCTGGGGCTCCATGGGGGAATGTCTGAGAAGACCCTGGCACGTTAGAGACACGTGGCATCTGGGGTGGTGATTAGGATGTCGATGATGACAAATGTGAAACACTCTGCTCTCATTTCCAGACCAAAATTTACAATAAAATTATGCACCTGTCCACCTCCAACCTATCCATGGGGGAAATGACTGCCGGGCAGATCTGTAACCTGGTAGCCATCGACACCAACCAGCTCATGTGGTTTTTCTTCTTGTGCCCAAACCTCTGGGCTATGCCAGTACAGGTAAGGGATGTGTGCTTTGTTGGGGATTGGGGGACACAAAACCAGAATCCGCTGGTACATGCCCAGTGGCCAGAAGCTCACCATCTTCCATTCCTTGTTTGCCTGTACCTTCTATCCCCTTGGGGTCTCCATGGAGTGTATGCCTGGGTGTCTATACTGTCTTATACTCTGCAAGTGGTCTAGCCATCTCTCTTGATGATCAGAGAAGGCAGTGTCACTAAGACTTTTAAAATGTAGCCAACCTTAAAAAAAATGTATAGAATAATCATGTGTGGAACACTTTCACAGACATTAAAAGTTATGTTATAGCAGAGTACTTAATTACGTTGAAAAGTGTTCACGATGTATTTTTAAGCAAAAAGAGTAAGTTAAAAATAGTATTCACAGTGTGCTTCCTGCTAAATTGGAATATACACACGTATATACTTGTACAGATTCACACAGGAGAAAAAAGAACTGAAAGTCCTCGTGGTGGGATTACAAGTGATTTTTATTTTGTTTATGCGTTTCTAAATTCTCCAATAAACCTGTGTTAATTTTGGAAATCTAAAACATGGCATTTCCTAAAGCCAGGCAACTTTTGGGACTGGCTCTGGAGGAGGCACATGCTCCCCCAACACTAGAATGAGAATCCCCGGCACGGTTTACCTGACTCCTGGCCTCATCTGCTCCATCTCGCATCTGGAGCTCTTCCACCACAGAGTCTGTGATTCCTGCCGTGTGCCTGAAGATGAATCTTCACTCTGGTGCTCAGGCCGGAAACTGAAATCCAAGATCCATTCCCAGAGGGCCTGCAGGCTTCACAGGGGATGCCTGGTATAGCAGAAAGTGTCTGGACTTGGGTGAGGCAGGCTGATTCAAGTACTTAACCTATCTGAGCCTCGGTTTCCTCATCTGGGAAAAGAGGATGATTCCTACCCTCTGGAGGTGTTCTGATGATTCAATTAGATAATGTAAGCAAAGCACCAAGCACAGTGCCTGCCATAGAGTGGTCACTAAGTAAACATCACAGCCCTCTAACTTGCTCACTTTGATGCAAGAACTTTACCAATCCAGAATCCATTGCTTCTTGGGATGTAGATTCCATAAACCTTAATCTAAAGTGATGTATATTGGTCTTCCTTACCTGTAAAGTTTATATGTAAGAGACACTAAAGAAAAACAGAAGGAGAGGCTTGCATAGGGAGGCAGCTAGACAAGATTGGATGTAGGGCAAGAAATCTGATGGTCCTTTTTACGGGAACAGCCATATACGCCATTCCCTATTACCACTGACCAACACCCGGATCCCTGTGCCCCCCTCCACTCTGCCAAGATGGATCAGTGACTACAGAAACTATAGAAGGGCCTGGAGAGCTCATCTAATAGTCACAGCCTTTTATCGTTTCTCTTGTGTTTCCTTGAACAACCCGTTTGGGAAGATTTTGTCCACCAGACCTGCTGCATTGTTATGGTTACTATTATTTTATTTTTAAAATTTTATTTATTTATTTATTTATTTTTATTTTTATTTTTTTGGCTGCATTGCGTCTTCATTGCTGCGCGTGGGCTTTCTCTAGGTGCGGTGAGCAGGGGCTACTCTTCGTTGCGGTGTGCGGGGCTTCTCATTGCAGTGGCTTCTGTTGTTACAGAGCACGGGCTCTAGGCGCACGGGCTTCAGTAGTTGCGGCGCACGGGCTTCAGTAGTTGCGGCACACGGGCTCAGTAGCTGTGGCTCGCGGGCTCTAGAGCGCAGGCTCAGTAGTTGTGGCGCATGGGCTTAGTTGCTCCGTGGCATGTGGGATCTTCCCGGACCAGGGCTCGAACCCATGTCCCCTGCATTGGCAGGCGGATTCTTAACCACTGCGCCACCAGGGAAGTCCCTGGTTACTATCATTAATAGTGTTTGTTGCACATGTACCATTGCTAACAAAACTAATAGCTGATAGCCCCTGCCCTGTGACTGGCCTGCCCAGCCTGTCTCACTTGTGTAATTAACTCTCACAACACCGGGGCTGGGGGTGGGGTGGGGGCGATGCGGGGGGTGGGGGAGATTAGGTAAGAATTTTTACCTCCGCAAAGTACTTACATTTCCTTATTTATCATGAAGTATCATTTGATTTTCTGTTTTAATTCCTCAAAGACTGTACCTTTGCCCTTATAGCTTTGACCAGCCTCAAGACACAGTGTTACCACCGGAATTGATAGAATTCCTTCGACCAGGTCAGGATTCCATGTGGAGCCTGGTTGGCCACAGGGCACATGAGGCTTTTGATGGTATTGAAATTAGCTCAGGAGCCCCTGTTCCTTTGTCCCCAGGGGCTCACCCTGATTTGTAATCTTTTTTATTCACATATACTTTTTTAAATAACAGTTTTATTGAGATATAATTCACCCATTTAAAGTGTACAATTCACTTTTGCATGTTTACAGAGTTGTGCAACATCATCACAATTTTAGAACACTTTCATCACCCCAAAAAGAAACCGACATCCACTGGAAGTCACTCCTCATCCCTGCCCCCAGCTCTAAGCAACCACTGATCTACATCTACTTTTGAAAACCTAATGAAACTTTCTTCTCAGAAAAACAAATGTGCATTCACACATTTTGCCTACAATTTAAGGGGCTTTGCGGGCCCCCTGAAGCTTATTGACAGCCATGTCAAAGATCTTGACCAGAGTGGGGACCTCTGTGCTTCCTCATGCCATGGGCATCAGAGGCCCAGAGAGGGCAGGGACCTTACCCTGGGCCACACAGTGAGCTGGTAGGAGCACCATACCCAGGTATCGCCTTTCTGTGGTTCCCTAGTGACAGAGATCCCATGAGGGTTGTTTGTTTGTTTTTAAGAAGGAGGGTCAGGGACTTCTCTGGTGGCCCAGTAGTTAAGACTTTGCCTTCCACTGCAGGGGGTACTGGTTGGATCCCTGCAATCCCTGGTGGGGGAGCTAAGATCCCATATGCTTGGCAGCCAAAAAACCAAAACATAAACAACAGAAGCAATATTGTAACAAATTCAGTAAAGACTTTAAAAATGGTCCACATCAAAAAAAGATCTTTAAAAATAGGTCAGCCACCTTGTCTCCAGCTAAGTGTCAGGCACTATTCTAGGTTCTTATCATATATATGTTCATTTAATCTTCACAACAGTCCTGCTAAAGCGGCAATTAAAATTACCATTTTAAAAATGAAGATGCTGAGATGCAAGATTGCACTGCCAGTAAATGCTGGGACTGCATTCAAACTCGGCTGCAGACTCCCCCACCACTACACGAGATTGCTTTCCTAGCCTGAGACTAGGAGATGAAATAGTCCTTTTATTCCCCACACTTGCTTTGCACACTCAGAATCCCTGATTTCTGGTATGTTCTCTCACAGGGTCCATTCAGACCCCTGCAGAAGGGCAGAGGGGGCAGAAGGGTCTGGGGAACGTGACAAAGGGTGGCTGAAGTGTGAGGAGGAGCCTGGTGGCAGTAGAAGTCGTCACATCCCCAGCTCTTGCCCCAGCAGCTGCCAGCCTTGGAGGTGGTGGGCGTGCAGACACCGACCCCCCAGCCGGGGCCCTGGCGGTGACTCTGGCAGTGGTCTGAGAGCTTCCCTGGTATCCTGCTCTACCCAAGTTGCTAAACAACACCCCGACTGCCTCCAAATGAGGACAGCTAATGGAAAGAGTGGAAGCCAGGGATAGTTTTCCAGAAGGATGTTGGGAGTGGGGGCCAGCAAGAGCAGGAAGGTTTTTCATCTCCTAATGTGCTCCTCTGCCCATCCATGCCAGCATTTAACATCAGTTCAACACTGGGAGGCAGGTGGTAAAGGGGTCACTTACCCGCCCCCTAGGAACCTGCTAATGCAGGAGGCATTCTCTAACTAATAGACACAACAGAGCCACCCACCCACTCTTTGGCCCTTGAGATGGTGCAGGAGCCTAGTGCCAATTTGGTGTAGGGCTCAGGGAGTGCAGGGCCAACCCAGACACACTTTTGTTTTCTATTAAGAAAGCAGCACATCTGTTCCTCTAGAATAAGTCCTGAATTTAGAAGCGTCTGCCTTTGAAGGCAACCTGAGAAGTTGTCATCTTGATGCTTTGGGGGCTGGCAAGAGTAATTTATACTTCTCATAAATATTCAGAAGCCAGCTGTCATTTACATAAAGCTAGAAACAGAATGAATTCTCTTTTTAGAGGATGCCTACCAGATTCACTAAAAATTAAAGACACCAGGAGCATAAGGATGAAAAGTAAACTCTTAGACCCTGGACTGGTTTTGTCTGGCATGGATACAGCTATTTTGCTCCTTTGCTTACGTATCACTTTTTTCCAATGAGAGTGAACCATCAACCTTGAAAACCAGCAAATAGAACAAAAGGTGCTGTCACTCACTGTGCAAATTCACCTCTTAGACCTCCATCTGCAAAAGTAGACATGGAGAGAGTTAATGCCTCAGCCAGCCTTGCAGATAAATGCAATTAGTTACCAGCCCAGAAATTCTCTGCTTGTGTGAGAGCCCATCATGTTAGTCCCTCCTTCTGAAATTGCTTTGTAACACCTCCTCCTCTTTCCCACAAGAAACTTTTGAAAGCTGGACACAAAGGCATGTCCCACTTTAGGGCACTGGGTTACCAGGTGGGGAGGGGGGGTGCCAATACCCCCTGGCAGGGAAGCCCCCAGATCAAAGGGAACTCATTCCCATGACCCTCCCTCAGATCATCGTGGGTGTGATTCTCCTTTACTACATCCTTGGAATCAGTGCCTTAATTGGAGCAGCTGTCATCATTCTGCTGGCTCCAGTCCAGTATTTTGTGGCCACCAAGCTCTCCCAGGCCCAGCGGAGCACACTGGTAAGTATCTGTAGGTGTGCATGCACCCCCTTTTCCCATCCTTCCCCTGTACGGCTCCCTCTCCCCTTACATTAGTGGGTCTCCTCACTCTTCCCCCAGATGTCACCAAACAGCGCCCCACACACACATCCACACTATGATTGACCTTAAGCAGGTCACTTCAACTGTACAGGCCTCGGTTTCTTTGTGAAATGGGATTAATGGAGCATCCCCGAGGAGACGGAGGCTGGGCGGAGGCTGTAAAATGGTGAGGGCATTGACTCACCTCCTTCCTCTTGGGTGGGATGGGGGCAAAAGAAACCCTTCTCTGACTCAGTGACTCCTGGCAGGAGTATTCCAACGAGAGGCTGAAGCAGACCAACGAGATGCTCCGTGGCATCAAACTGCTCAAGCTGTACGCCTGGGAGAACATCTTCCGCACGCGGGTGGAGATGACCCGCAAGAAGGAGATGACCAGCCTCAGGGCCTTCGCCGTCTACACCTCCATCTCCAGTGAGTCCCCCGCAACCAGCCAGCCCTGTGTGCAGCTACTTACATGCCAGGATAGGGTGCCAGGGCTGGGGGAGGAGGTAGGGGTGGCAGAAGTAGGAGACTTTGGGGATCATCCCGTCCAGGAGAGCCTCAAACTGTCTCTTGTAGCAGAGCTGCCAGAAATCAATGTTCTTCAGCCATTTATCGAGCAAACGTATTGAGAGCCTGCTACGTGCAGGTCCCTGGGCTGGCCCTCAAGGTACAGTGATGAGAAAGACAGATGTGGTCTTTGATGTCTTATTAAGCTGATATGTTATTGAGAGGCAGCAATAAATGAATAAATAACAGCAGTTTTGAATTCTCCCAAGTGTGAGGACTTCTTTTCAATAAGTCAGACTGAGCTGCCAGTGCCTTAAGGAAGCTGCAAGGAAGCTTCCATCTACCTGGGGCCATGAGAGGTAGAAAATTTCTCTTTAAAGAACAAAAGCTCAAGCTTGAGGTACTCACAGGTGTAGGGACTGAATTTACATTTACCAAGTTGTTTGGGAACCCCAAGCCCCGAAAATAGAGAAAAGAAGACCAAAACTGGTAAAACTGCTATGGTCCCAGAAAACACGCATATTAAAACCATTTTCCAGAGAACATAGGACTCCAGTGGCAAATACTCATGTTAAACAATGAGCTGATAATAAAGAAATAAAAATCCTCCAGAAAAGATGTACCACCAGAGTGAGAGTCAGCAAATAGGAGAATTAGTTCCTCAATACCTCGAGATGGTAGAATAGTCTGAAAGAGATAATAAAATAAGTGCTTTAAGGGAACTCCCTGGCAGTCCAAGGGTTAGGACTCCGTGCTTTCACTGCTGAGCTCCCGGGTTTGGTCCCTGGTCAGGGAACTAAGATCCCACAAGCTGCACGGCATGGCCAAAAAACAAAACAAAATAAAACCAACAAAATAAGTGTGTTAAAATAATTAAAGGAAGGCACAAGGCAAAACAGCAAAAAGAAAGCCAAAAGAACTTCTAAAAATTAAAAATTTAGTTATTGAAATTAATTCAGCTGGCCCCCTGGTCAGAGTGGGCATATAGAGGTCTGGTGATGGATGGAGTCCTGGCCCAAGTTCATCTCACAGTCGGTCTAGTGGTTCCATGGATCCACCCCTTTGCAGTTACTGCCCAAGTGCATAATTGGGATGCAGGTATTTAGCAGCTAGAAAACCTCATTCCGATCCCCTGATCTGTCCAGTTTAAGAGCCATTTTGGTAGCAAGGGCCAAGAGGAAGCCCCCAGAGAGAAAAAAATAAAAAAGAAATAAAAAACAACTCAGTGTACAGGTTAAATGAATTAACATAGCTGAAGAGAGAATTTGTGAATAAAAAGATAGATCTGTGGAAATTACACAGAATGTGGCAAAGCAGAGATAAATGGAAAATGTTTTTGTAACTTGGGAGAACCATTTTACAGATGGGAAATTGAGGCCCAGACGGGGGCATCTTCCTGAGGTCACTTCTGAGGTTAATGGCTTGCCTCAGACTAGATCCTCTGGAATCTCTTAGACTCCCAGCCTCATGCTGTTTTCCACCCAGAGCCAGGAACCCAAGTGGGGTGAAGAAAACTGAGGGCACAATGGGCACCATGTTCAGGCTATTGTCTCTGAATAGAGGAGAAACAACCCAGCATGGGCTCTGACGGGAGTGGGAAATAGGGAAGGAAATTAAGAGAGGTAGGCACTATGACTACCCCCACCTCCGGCTGAAGTTGGTTCTCTTGGTGTGGCAGGAAGAGACACACCTGTGGGCATGGCAGTGCTGGGCAGCAGTGGAGGGTGCACCAGATGTGTCTCCCAGAGAGGTGCATGGAGAATGAGGTGGTCCCTCAGGTCATCTGTGTGTTCCTGGCAGTCACGTTGCCTAGCAAGGGGGTCTGGTGGGCTCAAGTGTCCAGCGTCCAACCTGAAGGTTCTCACAAGGTGGGGCTTGCACTGAGCACTTCCTTGTGTCCAGTCAGACCATGGCGTCCTGGTCCAGGCACCAGTGGCCAGGCCACCCACCATCATGGCACCAGCCATGGCACCCTTCTGCAGAAAATCCTGCTAAGAGCTGATTTTCTCAGAACGGAGCGATGAGCATGGCAGTCTTCCTAGATTCCTCACCAAGACACTCCAGGTTCCTCAGCCATGACCTTGTGGCCTCCAAGCACCCCTGGGCTGAGCACTTGATAGGGCAGGAGAAATTAGGCAGGAGCCTCTGGGGAGCTCAGAGAAACCAGTGTCCACACCCTAGGCCCTCTTCAGCCTCTCTGTCAGCTCTGCTTACCCCTGAGCCTGGTCGTGGTAACAGTAACCCCACGCTATGTACAGACCCGTGAGTTACAGACACCTAGCTTCCAGACACCCCATCAGGGGGAACAACTGCTGAGGTGGGGGAAGTCTTCCCCCTCCCGGCAATAACGTGGCAGGGTGGAGTAGGGCGGGCTCACTGTTGCTACGACGGGAGAGAGGGAAGGGAAGCCGTAAGGAAATTGGGAGCACTGGGTCCCCAAGATTCCTGACAGCAAAGTAGGGACAGCCTCTGGTCATACAGGTGGGGGCAGGTGGCAGCTACTTTGGTTCTAA
The DNA here is from genome assembly GCF_059928025.1 of Delphinapterus leucas. Taxonomy (NCBI): domain Eukaryota; kingdom Metazoa; phylum Chordata; class Mammalia; order Artiodactyla; family Monodontidae; genus Delphinapterus; species Delphinapterus leucas. The sequence goes on from NC_143135.1 coordinate 38,382,476, forward strand.
GAGATGTGTGCTTATTTCCTGCAATCCAAACTTCAACCTGCTGGGACATGTTTCCTATGTAAACAACATCATAAGATGCCTAGGTTCCCAGGCTAGCCCACTAAGCCTGTCTAGTAGGTGCTTTTTGCCCTATGGGGCCCCCAGAAGACTAGCCATGGCTTTGTGAAGGGTCTGGAGCCAGGAGGACCTGGGGCAAGGAGGCTCCATGTTGTCAAGAGCTGAGATGACAATGGCTCTGGAGCTAAACAGGGATCTCCCCAGGGCCCCTCACCTGTCCAGTACTTGGTGACCTAGAGAGATAAACAGAGCAGCCCAGGCTGGTCCCTGGAAGAGGGCAGAGAGGAGGAAGGGGAAGAGCCCTCCGGGAGAGAGAGCTTTGAAAGCCAAGTGCTGTTTGCTCTGTGTTTGCCCTTGCTGGGATGGGTTTCTTTGTGTTGGTCGGCAGTGGGTTGGGGAGAGACAGGGCGTTAGGGTGAGGGCACCGCCAGGCTGCAGTTATATACTTTGAGTGTGTTTTGATTTACTTCCTCCTGGACTTCCTGCCTTCTGCTCTCTGTCACCCAGAATTAGGACACAGGTCATTAAGCTTGAGGTAATGGGGCATCTTTCATTCTCGCCTCTGGCACCAGCCATGGGGTCCTGTGGCCACAAAGGAGCCCTGGAGTCACGTGTCCTGATGGGGCCCATCCTGGTGCTGCCTGCTGGGCTTTCAGTCTGGTCATTGTACACCAGGCAGACTGTCAGGCAGACAAGGTTACCTCTGACACTCTGTCTGATGGTCTCACAGTGGCATCACTGAGAGCTCCTGTTTGTGGAGCCCTGAGCTGGTGCATGGCAGGACAGAGCAAGGGGGTGAAAAGGAAATGATACAGTTTCTCTGCCATCAAAATCCAGAATCAGCATTTCCTCTCGAAGAAAAACAGATGTGAGTTATTCAGAGAGCGTTAAGTGAGCCCTGCCCTGTGCTAACCACTGGGAGGGACGCAGGAGACCAAAAGATGGGCTCCTGTTCTCAAGGAGTTTATAGTCTGCTAAGAAGTCGGAGCTAACATACGTGAAACAGTGTGGCAGGGAGCTCTCGACCATGGGGACCTGCTCCACGCTGCTGCCCAGCAAGCCTGACTTCGTTTAACCCTCCGAACAACTTTGTGAGGTTTGTAGCACTATTGTCCTATTTTACAGCATGGAAGACTGAGGCTCAGGGAGGTGAAAGGACTCTCTGAGGTCCTCAGCCAATAAATGGCAGAGAACAGAGAAGAAGAAAGCCTGCACGGCCTCAGAGTTCACACAGAGCTTCATGCAAGAGGAGGCATGGCTGCACCTGCCACAGGCAGGGTTTCAATGAGCAGAAGACAAAGTGGGGAAAAGCTGCGAGCGAGTGCTGTGCTCACTCCTCTTAGAAACCAATTCAACCCTTATTTCCTTGCAGAACCCACATAGCTCTAGGTGTCCAGTCCAGCCGTAAATTTGAGGACAAGCTTTGCAGGGGTGACACAGGGGTCCCAGGCCCTAACTGTCAACCAGTTGACATGCTGCCAGTTCATTCTGTCCTTTGTGCAGCACCCATTCCTCCTCTCTGTGCTAGACTCTCCTGAGGCCCTGGACATTAGAGAGGAGGCTGCACGGTCCTCACCCTCGCAGTCTTGTGGGAGACCATGCCATGAACAGGGGCTGTGCCTGTGGTTAGAGCCACAGGGTCAGTTCTAAATCCCCCGTGTTCTCTTTCATGGGCACACCTGGCCCTGGCCTCCTTTATTTCTTTCGTTCCCTTATCTAATAAATATTTACTGAGCACCCACTATGTGTCAAGCCCTATGCCAGGCCTGGGGGATGCGGCAGGCTGTTCACAGTCTAATAGGGAAGCCAGACGGGCAGCTGTGTCGTGAGTGACAGGAACAGAAAGTGGAATCCATCAGAGCGGCACCCAACCTCATCTTAGGAGTGGTGGGTGTCAAGGAAGCCTTGTGCTCGGTGAAACCCATTGCCGATGCCCATAGGATCCCATGTCAGCCAAGTGAGGGAAGAATGTTCCAGGCACAAAGGCCTAAAGGTGAAAAGGATGACGGGTGTGTTCAAGACTCGAGTATATCACGGTGAGGAGAGGGTAACAAGACCAGATCATGCAGGACCTTGTGTGCTGGGTTTTCTCCTGAGGCAGGAGAGGCATTGAAGGATTTTAAAGGAAAGGTGGGTCTGCCATCTCTTCCAGTGCTCTGTGGTCAGGGGTCTTCCCTCTTCCCACCTGGGTCTGAACCACAGTCAGGTGGTTCACATCAAATGAATGTGACTGGCCTCATGCTATGTTTTGAAAAGCAAAAAACAAGCCCCCAAGCTCGGATGGAGGTGTGGAGTGGGCAGGATGGTGCCTGTGAACCCCATTCACAGGGCACCCAGCACCTGCCCTCCCCGCAACCCAGGCCCTGGCTATTCTTGGCGAGTGTCTCCTCCTCGGCGGAGGCCCTGACTCAGAACAGCCAGTGTGTGGGGACAAGGAGACCTCTAGACCTGGTCCCCCTTCCTTCTCCAGCTTCCCTGAACTTCAGCGTCTGCCCTTCCTTCCACCAGCTGGTACAGCCACAGTGGGTTGCTGGTGCATAGCCTGGCGGGGGGTTTGGGTGTCTGAGGGAGAGCTGGAAGCCGCAATCAGTGTGGCTGTGAGCCTCCTGCCTCGCTTCCACCAACTCCAGCCTCGCTTCCACCACCTCCAGCGCCGGACACACACCACTGCCTACTTTCCTTCCCTCTGCTGACTTCAGACTGACTACCGGACTGAATAGCTCTGTTCACTTCGAAATGCCTTTCCCCTCCTACAGGTGCAGCCTGCAGTTACTGTGAGCTGGCAGCTCCTCCCCTGGCCCTGGGTAGGGGAGGGGGTGAAGTTAACCAGAGGCACAAATGGCTCACTGTGCCTCCCCGTGCATGGCTTCTGAAATATTTATCAATGTTTTGCAAATGAAAAGCTCCTGCTATTGCAGTGCGCGGGGGGACTGCCACCCACAAGGCCAGACAGCATTCCTTGGCCAAAGCCCGGCGGGCGGCGGGCGGGGGAGCAGTTGATCTGAGCCCTGCTTTGTTTTCAGTTGATCTGTTGTTTTGTTTTGTTTGGGGGGTATGAAAAGCTGACACAGTTGTTCACTACGGAACCCCCAGAACACAACACAATGCCTGAAACAGCGGAGACCCTCAAAAAAGAATTTCTGAATGAATATTTCTTAAAGGATGGAGGGGCAGTATTAAAACAATAGGTACCCTTATCTCTACTCCATTACAAAAAGGCTTTCCCTCTTGAAGGTGGCCTTTCTGACCTGCCTACATGCAACTAAACTTTTCCATAACAGCATCACACTCGCACATCATTTCATAATCTGCTTTCACTTAGTGTTATTTAACAGTATTCCCTACTCCGTAACATTCAAGAGTTGAGCACTGTCATGTCCTTTTTTTAATTGTTTCCTAGATCAAATCTAAGTGAGTCAGCCCACCCCATGCCAAAGTTGGAGAGAAATCTATTCTTGGTTATATTTCCCACTCCTCCACTGCCTTTAATGTCCCATCGGCCCTTATGTGGTTCAGGAAAATGGAGGCTCCCCGGAGTTGCTTTTTTCCCTCATTTACTAAAACAGCTGCTCCTGTTGGATGTTTCCAGTTTACTTGGTTTCAGGGGTTCGTTGCTGTGGTTGTGGTTTTTGTGTTGCTGTGACAGGCAGTGCTACAGCTAACAGCATCTTGCTGAGGGCTTTGTGCTTCTCTTGAGTGATTATTCAGGATAAATTTCCAGGAGAGGGATGGTAGGATCAGAAGTCTGAACTCCTGTGCAGCTCTAGCTACAAAGCACCAGACTGCTTTCTGAGCGAGTTGTACCAATTTATAATCTAACTTCCAAGCCTATTCTTCAGCTGGGAGTTGAGCCCCCGTGTGTGGGGGAGGGGTCTTGGCCTGGGGCAGGGGCCGAGGTGGGGTGCACAGGTACCTTTTGACAGGATGGGCAGGAGAGGAACGGAAGGTGGCCCCTGCCTGAGGGAGCTCCCTGGAGGAACTGCCTTGGAGGGGAGGGACGAGGCTAACTGTCTTTACAGCTTCATCGTTGGTGATGGTCAGTGGCCCAGGCCTGATGGACATCCTCCTCTCCCTCCCTCTCCCCAGCCAGTGATGGCCATGCTCTGTCCTATGTCCCAGATCTGGGTTCCTTATGCTGTGGGGAAACCAATAATGCTTATCCTGCCCCCTGCAGTACGAGAGGGCTGTGAGGGAGGGCTGTGGCATTGAGGTGGGCACCAGGAGACCATGGAACCTTCAACAAGAAGGGCAATTAAGGGCTTCCCTGGTGGCACAGTGGTTGAGAGTCCGCCTGCTGATGCAGGGGACATGGGTTTGTGCTCCGGTCCGGGAGGATCCCACATGCCGCGGAGCGGCTGGGCCCGTGAGCCATGGCCGCTGAGCCTGCGCTCCGCAGCGGGAGAGGCCACAACAGTGAGAGGCCCGCGTACCGCAAAAAAAAAAAAAAAGAAGAAGGGCAATTAAATCACCGTCATGTGTGATATTAGTGTTGATAAAAAGCCTTGTGGTCGGAGAGATTGGCAGTGCCCCAAGGGCTCCAGCCATATCTTCTCCATGAGACAGGGAACCCTCCAATGGCAGGGCGCATAGATTGGGGATTCCCCAAAGATGGGCACAATATCTTTCCTATCTGCTTGGGAACCCCGTATGGGCATGTTTCCTCTTTCCCCGTCCTATAAGGTGTCTCCTGGGAGCATAGTTCCTCCTGTCTCCTTCCTCAGACTGGGAGCCCCCTGAGAACGGGGACCACGTTCTTCCACTCCCTTGGGGTTCCACATCTCCATGTATGTACTAGGTGATGCAGGACTCTTGGAGTAAGTAGACAATCAGCTTCTTGGAATGGTGTTGACGGTCTGGAATTCTTCAGAGCGTCAGACACTTCGCCATTCATTAAACAGGGGCCATGTACACAGGCTCTGCCCTTGGCCTCTGGCTCCTGGCTCCTGGCTCCTCCTTTAATTACCTAATGTCAGAACCAGACTCCTTTCTGCGCTGGCCTGGAAGAGGCTCCTGGAAGGAAGGAGGAGGAGGTGGGAAGGTGGCAGCTAGAATGGGCATCTCTTACTCCAGGAGGGCTACTCTCTCTGGAAGTTCTGGCCTGGGGTCAGGGCACTCTCAGGCATCTCACAGCTTGGACCAGGGGAGCAGGGCTAAGCTAGCAGCCCATGAGGTATAATAGGTAGCACTGAGGCATCACAGAGGCCTGTTCCCTGCATTACCTGCTCTCACCTTGGAGAGAGCCAGAGTATGTGAACAAGTAAGTACAAGTTTACAAAAATCAGGTGAAGAAACCGAGGCTCAGAGAAGGTGAACGATCAGCCCAAGATTACACAGCTTAGAAATAATGGGGAGTCCGCCCTTCTCTGACTTTAAGTCCAGATCTCTTTGCTCTTTGGGGTCCCTATGAAGAGCCTTGAGGGCCACACCATAAACAGAATAAGGAGAGGGCCTCTGTTGCAGCAAACCAACTGTCCCACCTGGGCGTGGGCTGTCAGCCTTAGAGCTAAGGCAGACCCTGCTTCCAGCTGTCCTCAGTCACTAATACCTCAGTGTGAATGAGTTTGAAATCCTTCCTAAGAGCCACGGGAGACTGGGAAGCCTCTCAGCCTCAGAGTGAGCCTGGCTTGCGGGGATTCAAGGACCAGACGTAGAGGAAGGAGTAGCAACTTGGTGCCCCCAGAAACACGTGCTGCTGACCTCATGGTTGACCACAGTCCGCCAGCTCTCCAATCCCTTCCCCTGCCACTTTCTCACAGGGCTTTCTTCACACTGTCCACATGGAGCAGAGTAAGAGCATTTCAACCTTTATTTAAAGGCTTAAGTCTCAGAGATGGAGATAAGCGTCCTGAGGGACACACGTTAGGAGCTGGAGGTGCCACAGAGCTAGAGTTCTGCCCAGCTCCACCCCGCAGGCTGGGGAAAGGACCCCAGAGGCTGCCCTGTCTTCACACCAACCTGGGTAGCTTCACTTCCAGCCGTCTCCTTCCTCCCACTAAACTCCCCCTGTGCTTCCTCCGCAGTTTTCATGAACACGGCCATCCCCATCGCAGCCGTCCTCATCGTAAGTGGATCCTTTCTTCGTCTCCCGGTGAGAGTTGGTTGGGCGGGGTGGGGAAGGCTGTCTGGCGTGAGAGGTGCCGAGGGTTTGGCCTTTCTGCACAGGGGCTTCGGAAGATGGGCTTAGCAGCAGGACTGAGAATAGGGCGCTGGATGGAGAGTCTATATATGCAGCTGCTCCCTCCTCCACTGCCCCACTCCAGGCAGACAGGACCTCCAACCCCTGGCCTGGAAGACCTGACGCTTAGTCTCTAGAGCAATTAAACTTTCTTTAAAAGAAAAAAAAAAAAAAAAACGATCAAACCTCTTCATTATAAAAGTGAAACTTCTTCATTATAAAAGTAAAAATTTCTACAATGTTTTTGTAGAAATTTTGGGAAATACAGAAGGGAAAGGGCAAAGAGAACGTAAATCACCCATAATCCCACTGGCAACAAAGTTAATGTGTTTTTCTCCAGTCTTTTTTTGATTCACAGAATACGGCATTTTTACAAAATTAGGATTATGCTTCCTATGCAGGTTTGTAAAATGCTTTTTAAAATTTAAGAATATGACACGAGAATTCTCCATGCCATTAAATATGACAATGGTGGTTTTCTAAAGCAATTTTGACCAAAGCTGAGTAGGAGCTGAACAGTGGGGGCCGGCAGTGCGCCCCTCAGAAAGGCCCCACGCCCACAGCCCCTCACCCGGGGCTCCCATCCCTGGCTGCTGTGACTTTCCCCCAGGGCCGGTGTCCCTGAACTGTGGCGAGCTCACAGCCTGTCAGTCACACTTGGGAATTCACTTTCAACGTGACTTACTGACATTGTTCCTGGCCTGGTTCCCTGGGGAACTCTGGGTAGCAGAGGCCACGGAGCCGAGCCAAGTACCAGGAGGCTGGGGGGCAGGCGGCAGGCGAAGAGGTGGTTTTGTGATGATCGTGTTTACGTTTCCGACTGAGGACTACAGTCTGAGAGGGGGCAGAGCTGATCTACCCTGAGGGCTCCTCCCTGGTCATTCCTGGGGTGAAGGAGGCAGGGCAGGGAGGGACGGTTCCATGAGATGGCTGTGAGGATGGTGGTGTCTCCAACCCAAAGGGCCCCTAGGTCCCCTGCTTCCCGCTTCTCATTTCCTTCCCAGGGCTGAGGGCTGCCAGTGCGGGAGGGGCCCACACTCTGAGTCACGCTCTGCTCTGTCACATCTGTGCCTCTGTCCGCAGACCTTCGTGGGCCACGTCAGCTTCTTCAAAGAGGCCGACTTCTCCCCTTCGGTAGCCTTTGCCTCCCTCTCCCTCTTCCACATCCTGGTGACGCCACTGTTCCTGCTGTCCAGTGTGGTCCGGTCCACAGTCAAAGCTCTGGTCAGGTGAGAGGAGGGTCCAGCAAGGGCAGTGGTCAGGCCGCTCACCTGTCGGCCCCAGGGCTCACTCTGGTCACTGCTACAACCACAGCTGTTTGGTCCCAGAACATGCCTGCCCGTTGATCTGGGCTTCACTGAAGCTGGTTGTGGTTGGTCAGAGGGCCATGGGCCATGTGTAACTTCCCTCCCTCTAGTCCCTGAGAAGGACTAGCCAACGTGCTTATGTCCTCCAAGGAGAGTGTCACCTCTGAGAGAACTCCATAAAAAGAAAAATTCAACGCTGAACCAAATTTGGTATAACCTCATCAGTTCTAACCATTGGTCCTAGTTCTGCCTTCCAGGGCACCACAGAATGAGCACCATCCCTCCCCCAAGTGACAGCCCCTCAGATTTCAGAAGGGAAGCCCGCTAAGGCCTTTTTAAAGAGGGAGACCAGACTCTGGGCTGAAAGTGGGAACAGGACACAGCCTGAAGGTTGACCCCAAGGCCAGCTCCTCCCCTCCCCCACAGCCCCTGCCAAGTCCTGTTGGAACAAGGACAGAGGGGGAAGCGGGCGAGGCTGGCTGTCTGCTCCTGCTGTGGGGAGGGGGTGTCATGCCCAGAACAGAAACAAGGGTGGGGGTGGCCCCAGGTTGTTGGACATTTAAGCAAAAGGTGGGAGAGGGGTACACGAACAATTCTCAAGATTCCCCAGACATCTTGCCCACCCCCAGGGATAAGAGAGAATGAATCAAAAGAGTGAAGCTTTGGGCTTCCCTGGTGGCGCAGTGGTTGAGAATCTGCCTGCTAATGCAGGGGACATGGGTTCGAGCCCTGGTCTGGGAGGATCCCACATGCCGCGGAGCAACTAGGCCTGTGAGCCATGGCCGCTGAGGCTGCACGTCTGGAGCCTGTGCTCCGCAACAAGAGAGGTCGCGATAGTGAGAGGCCCGTGCACTGCGATGAAGAGTGGCCCCCACTTGCCACAACTAGAGAAAGCCCTCGCACAGAAACGAAGACCCAACACAGCAAAAATAAATAAATAAATTACTAAACTCCTACCCCCAACATCTTCTTTAAAAAAAAAAGAGTGAAAAAAAAAAAAAAAAAGAGTGAAGCTTTTGGGACCTCCTCTGAGTCCATAAGGAAATCCCAGGGGTGGAGAATAGCCTTTTCCTCCATGAGTTGGGAATAATACCTCTTCCACACCTCCCCCAGCAAGATCAAATTATATTATGGGGATTAAATTATGTGCTTATGAAGTATTTAACAGTGTTTCATGTATATACGTGATCAAAAAATATCAGTTGTGGTTGATAGCCAATCCTAATCCTGACTAACCTAAAAGTAACTGATAAAGCCCGACATCCTTCAGTCTAATAACTCAAGACTAATCAACTTTAACGCTAACCCTAAAACTAGCCAATCCCACCTGATCCACGCCCTAACCTACTCTGGCTGACTAGTAGACCCTAACCAACCTTGGAAACACCTATCGCCCCCCATGGGATGCCCCCTGTCTGTCCCCTCCAGTGTGGGCTTTTTGAGGGCCACACCTAGAACCTGGCATCTTCTCAGAGCTGCTCTCTCAGGCCTCACCCTCCCCCCTCTCCCCTCCCCTCTGCCCTGGGCAGGGTGAGGGGTGTCTGCACTTCCTCTGCAGCGTGCAGAAGCTGAGCGAGTTCCTGTCCAGTGCAGAGATCCGCGAGGAGCAGTGTGCTCCCCGGGAGCCCGAGCCCCGGGGCCAGGCCAGCAAGTACCAGGCGGTGGTGAGTGTCCCGCGTCCCCTTGCCATACCTCCCCCCCACACACACAGTGTTTTTCTTTAATGCATGCAGCTCGTTCCCTGCTGGTCCTGCCTCAGCCTTTCCTCACTGGGGGGGAGCTCCCTTCCCTGCACAGCTCCCAGCCCCTGGGCCCTCACCTCCTCCTAACCATCCCCAGCCCCTCAAGGTTGTGAATCGCAAGCGTCCAGCCTGGGAGGATTGTCGGGGCATCATGGGCCCGCTGCAGAGCCTGACCCCCAGTGCAGATGGGGGTGCTGACAACTGCTGTGTCCAGGTGAGTCTGAGACCCCGCACCCCGACGCTCGCCACCCAGCGCCAACTCCAGGAGGAAATACTAAATCTGAAGTGCCAGAGACCTGTGTGCTGAGCCCTCTGCCCTGGAGGTCACCCTGGCTGCCTGTAGAGTCCATAGGAGTCCTGAGACCAGGGACAATGCTTCCATCTCCACCAAGTGGGGGGACCTGTAGCAGTCCTCTGGGGAGGGTGCCTCAGGTAGAGAGGTCTGCACGAAAAGGCCATTCCCCCACTCCCCTGCCTTGGAAGTGATCTGGGGACTGGAATCGGTGTTTTCTGGCTTTCATGGGGGAGGGGAGGCGACGGACTATTCACACTGAGACCCCAGCTGCCTTTCTGTTCTCTTCCGGGGCTGGGGTACTGCCAACGAAGATCATTGGAGGCTTCTTCACGTGGACCCCAGATGGAATCCCCACACTGTCCAACATCACCATCTGCGTCCCCCGAGGTATGGCCCAGCTCACCCCTCTATCATGGTCTGGGGGTGTCCCCCTTGGAGTCGTGTTTGAAGTGCTCCCTTCCCACACTCCCCTGAGTGACATGGGGAGAAAAAGAAAAATCAGGATTGATTGAGTACCTGCTCTATGTGCACTCTTGGTGTGTGCTCTAGGGTATGAAGGTTAGAGAGGGGGTGGGCTACTTCCCTGAGGAGTCCATGTGCTAGGCAGCAGTGCAACAGCAAAGACAGGGCAAGACAGCGGGACCTTGATGTCAAGCCATCTGTTGCAGACAGAATGGGTGCTTCACAAAAGGAAAAGCAATCCCCAGTAGCCAGGGAAGTCGTAGTGGAAGAGGCGGGGATTCTGAGAATGAGCAGGGTGCCTCGAGCCATGAGGCAGCGTGGACATTCTGCAGGGGAGGCAGCAGGAGCAAAGCATGGAAGTGGGAAGGAAAGGGTGCCCTTTGTTGGGACTGGGAGGCGCTGGGCACACTTGAGAGCACTGGAAGGAGAAGCAAGTGCTTAGGAAGGGGCGGGGGGGATAAGCAGTAGGAAGGAGGAAGGACCTGGGGAGCCAGAGGTAGGATGTAGGTTTCCAGAAGGAAAGGCTCAAAGGACTCCCTGGGGATTCTAGGTAGGAGGAAAGCAAATGGGGGCCCCAGGGTTGGGTATATCTGTCTGTCTGTCTTTCCGGGTGGTGGTTGTTCAGACTCCCTCCTGGCCCCAGTCCCATCTGCCGCCCTCCCTCCCTGCAGGCCAGCTGACCATGATCGTGGGGCAGGTGGGCTGCGGCAAGTCCTCGCTCCTCCTAGCCACCCTGGGGGAGATGCAGAAGGTCTCGGGGGGCGTCTTCTGGAACAGGTACTACATGCATCCTCCGGGCTCAGTTAGTGGGGAAAGACAGTGGGCAGGTGGAAGCCCTTTTTTCAACCGTCCTCAGTGGAGGATGCATCATGCATTTACTGAGCGTACTCAGTGAGAGCACTGAACTTTTATTCTCATTACCATCATTAGTATTTTTTAAGCCCTCACTATGTGCCAGGTACTTTGCTATGTCCTCTGCACACACTATGTCATTTAATCCTTATGAAAACCAGCAAGGTAAGCAGTGTTAACAGATCTCGTGTTGTAGAGAAGGGCCAAACTCTTTGCCCTCATTCACCCAGCTAATAAGTGGCAGAGCTGGAATTCGAACGCAGTTCTGTTTGACTCCAAATTCCGCGTTCACTCAGCCGCACTGCCTCCCAGTGTGAGGGACCGTAACACAAACATTGGTTTCTGGCTTGGTCATCAGCAAAGTTGATACAGACCATTCAGTGGGTATTTCAAGGAGCCAGAGATAAACCAGACAAATGTAGGTTTCTGGGCAAAGATCACTATCCTAATTAAAGAGCCAGAACCCTAGACTGAGTCAATCATGAATCTATTATTTATACCCACTTCCAAAAAGCACTTGAAACTAGTTGATTAAAGATACAAATAAAATAAAGGCTTTTTTAAAAGCCAGAAAAGAAGAGCCAAGAAATGAAGAGGGTGGAAAAGGTGTTCAGAAACCTGGACAGAACATGGCTACTGCAGTCATCACACAACGTGGCTTGGAGCCTACCGACACTCATCCCCAACACCTCCCCGTCCCCAGTATCCAAGAATCCAAGAGAAAGAGGGATCCGACTGAGGTTTCAGGAATGAAAGTCACAGCCAGTTCAGCAGAGGCAAGATGTCAGGTTTTTTTCATAAGCTTGAGTGCAGACTGAGCAGAGAGAAAGACCTTGGGACCAGTGTCTGAACACCTGCATGTACCCGCATTTCCTGTTTTTCCAAAATGTCCCTGAATGGTGCACCCAACACATCTGGCAAGTTTCCCTCCTCAACGGGGCTGTGGGTTGGCAAACAAGGCCCTTGGGTTTCCCATGACCTTAGTCTCTGGAACCTTGATTCCACTGGGGATGTGGTATGCCTGGGACAGACGGTCTCTGCATCCATTCCCTATCTTATTCGGGTGTCTCTCAACACAGCCTGACAGGAAAGGTCCAAGCATTGCGTTGCCAGGCCCTTGTACCAACTGCCCCTCAGGGCTTTGGAGGGAGGAGCCCTTGTCCGTTGACTGCCTGTGTGTGTCTGTGATGGGAAGACAGGAGCCCCCAGTGAACTGTGAGCTGAAGAAAGCAACTGATCATTTACTGGGCACCTGCTATGGGCAGGCCCTTTGCTAAGTGCACTGCAAGCACGATCTCATTGAAGCTTCCCGCTGGGTGTTATCGCCCCATTTCACAGAAGTAAGAACTGAGGACAGAGAGGCTGGGTGACTTACTGGTCAGCATGCAGACCAGGGTCCCAAGCCTGGGCTCTTTCCCTCAAGCCTGGCCACTGCCTTGGGCTGGGGTCCCTTGGGTCCTAGTTCCAGGGATTATTCTCGAAATTCCATGTGGAGGGCAAACTGGATCCAGGCCCTCTCTCAGGGCAGGCCTTTCCTAGATGAGATTACAGAGCCCAGAGACTGGGGCTGCCCCTAGATTCCCCTGTCTGTGTCCCACTCAGCCAGAATCAGACCCCCTCTGAGCGTGTTCCCTTTGCCCCACTTCCTTCATCTCCTCCCCATCCCCTTCAACCTCAGGTGCCGTCACACCAGTGTCAGCACCTCTCTGGCCTCTACAGAGGCAGCTCAGCCTCAGCCCCAACCTCCTCTCCAAGGTGTGCCAACCCTCAGGGTCTGACTGCTTCCTCTTCTTTCTTAGGAAACCTCTGCCCCAGCCCCAGGGGGTACAGGGGCCTCTCCAGGGTGCTGGAGCGCCTCTTGTGTGCCAGATACTGTGTAAGGCACTTTATTTACTTCATTGTCTCGGTCAGTCTTCACCAAACTCTGTGAAGTAGGCATTATCTTTATCCCCATTTAACAGATGAGGAAACTGAGGGGAAGCAAGTTGCCCAAGGCCACCCAGCCCTTAAATGGCAGAAGTGGGATGTGCCCTTAAGTGCTCAAGTGCATGGGCTTTCCACTGTGTGCTGAGAGAGAAGGGGCTTGAGAGCAACACAAAGAAATAGCTAGCCTGACCACTCTGAAGGCCAGCAGCCTCAATGGCCGTGATACCCCGCCGCCCCACCTCAGCAGAACCATTGGAGCACAGCTCACAGCTCTGTCTGCGTTGACACTCAGCCTCCTCGACCGGCAGGTGGGGCCCCACATCCTGGCTCTGTTCCAGGCTCAGTGAGGGGTGATGGTGAAAGGATCTTTTTGCTCCAGGATCCACTTTGCCCTCCTCCACAGCACAGCTTCCCTCCCAAGCATAGCGAGTGCATCAGGGTAGCCTGCAGCCAACCCCGGGACGTTGTGAGAATTTGTTCATGACTCAACTCATGTTCTGGCTTCTCTACATTGATGTATTCGCTCACCACATATTTACTGAGCACCTGCGGTGTGCCAGACCCCGAGCACAGCAATAGGAATGCAAAGATGGTGAAGACGTGGCCACTGCTTCCAAGGGAGGAGAACAGAGATCAGTGCCATCATCGAGCACAGAGGAACAGTGAACTCTGTGGTCAAGGAAAGAAGGCTCACGTGGACATGGTATCTGAGCCTTGAAGGATGAGCGTGGTTTCATCAGATGGAAGAGGCCGGGGTGGGAGAGGAAGGTGTTCCAGGCAAGGGTATCAGCGTGGGCAAAGGTGTGATCATGTAAGAGGGTGTGGTTCTGGTGCCAGAGCAGTGGGTGTTAGGGACGCTGGTGAAGGACAGGACTAAAGAAATGGGCTGGGGGCTTCCCTGGTGGCGCAGTGGTTGAGAGTCCGCCTGCCGATGCAGGGGACACGGGTCCGTGCCCCGGTCTGGGAGGATCCCGCACGCGGAGCGGCTGGGCCCGTGCGGCTGGGCCCGTGAGCCATGGCCGCTGGGCCTGCGCGTCCGGAGCCTGTGCTCCGCAGTAGGGGAGGCCACAACAGTGAGAGGCCCGCGTACTGCAAAAAAAAAAAAAAAGAAAAGAAAAGAAAGAAGTGGGCTGGGCTGAGGTCAGACACCCTGTATACCTGGCCTGGGAGACAAGATTTAGCCTGAAGGCTGTAGGAGAAACGTGCTGGTGATACAGGATAAGGGATCGGGGAGAGAGAGATTGCAGGAAGGGAGATCAGTCAGGAGTTCATTACAGCGGATGGGAGAAGGAGGCTGGTACCTGGCTCAGCTGGCTTCATCTGCTGTTTGTCTCTCAAAATCCTGGACACGTACACAGCTCTGCCTGGCCCACCTACCCTGGGCAATGAGTTAAGTGTGGGGACTGTGTGTTGAGGGCCCCCCTCCGTTACTTGCAGGAGCTCCATGCCTCAGACCCTGGGCTGCAGGGCTGCAGGGCAACGATGCGCTTGCCAAGTGAGCCAAGAGCAAAATAGCATTTGACCCAGCAGCCCCTCCCGCGGGCCTGCCTGTCTGCAGCCAGAGGCAGGGGCGATGCCAAGCCGCTCCGGTGTTTTTCATCCATACCAGGGCCAAGACCTGGTGACCAGGCAGCCAGAAAGAGTTCCAGGAGGTACAAGGCAGGGATTTGGGGGATTAGGAGGGTCACAGCAGAGAATGCTCTGGGGAGATTGCTTTGTGTGTACAACCATTCATATATTCCTTCCTTGAAGAAAATGAGCAGTATTGCTGAGCGGATAGGAGCAAACGTTCTGGAGGCAGGCTGTCTGGGTTCAAATCTGGACTCTGTGCTTTGGGAAATTCTGTGACCCTTCTGTACCAGTTTTCCCTTATTACCCGTGGAGTTAATGTGAGGCTTAACCGGGCATGTAGCAAATGCCCTATAAATATTATTATAAATATTATTCTTTGACGATGTACTTCTATTCCAGGAACAAAATTCCCCTATTGCTCTTTAATTATACTCCAGCCTGTCTCCAGGAGAGACTGTAGTGAGCTCCCTGGGGATAAAGATCATATCTTGTTTGTCTCTCTGTATCCACAGCGCCTTTGCTAAATGAATGAACCAGGAACAACTTATGACCTTTAGGAGACTGCAGTTAATGCGCCTTTACCTCTCTCTCCTTTCCACATGCGTTTGCCCAAGCTGTTTCCCTCACCCAGACCTCCACCACCCAACTTCTCCACCAGCATTTGGAATGTGCAAATCCTATTCGTGCATGCCTCACACCGTATGCTGGGGCATGTCTCCCCCATGACACTGAGCTCCTTGGAGATGGGACTGGAGGGCTACTCCATGCCATGCCCCAGGTGCCCCCCCCCACAGGATGTGTATTTTGTGAACCACTCTGTGTAAGCTACAAAGGAGAAGACCTGGCCTCTGCCCTCAGGGGGCTCACCAGTCCTGGGTGGACAGAGGCCTGGGATGCGCATGGGGGCTTCAGGGGTGAGGCCCTACATTCTAGGCTGCAGAGTTACTGAGGCAGCCTTGAGTGGGTCCTGCACATCGGTTGTTGCCCGGCTCCATGTCTCTGGGAGAACTCAGGTCTCATGCGGCTCCCAAATATTCACTTTACTGATAGTCACCTGCGCCTGCCTGGCTCTCTGCTTCGATGCACTGTTAACCTGGGAATTTGCAAACTCTCTCCTTAATCTCTAAGAGGAAAACATTCTGATAAACACTCAAAATTAGCAGATATATTCAAGTGAAATTCTTTCCCTGGAAATAAAAAATAGGGCCATAATGTCCACAGTAGATTGATTTTAAACAGCCCTGGGGAGACAGCAGGAAGCAGGGATCCGAGGAAAGTGTTGAGGTACCTCCCCACGAGGAACTGCAAACTGGCCTCTCTGGAGCTCCCTGCTGCCCCTGCCACCCACGGAGGTGTGCGCCCCGGGCCCTACTTGTTCTGAGCCTGCCTCAGGACATTGTTGCCTTTTGGTGTGAAGGCTGCCTCCTGAGACCCCCGATTCCCCAGGGTGAAAAATAGGCTTGTCTCAGGACGACTCTGTGATCCCATCTGTTCATACAGTTCCTTGGAGCCTTTGGGGAGTTGGGTCAGGGGCTCAAGGGCACCCCAGGTTTCCTGCAGGAGGCAGGTGTGGTGAGACGGTGAGCAGACAGCAGGGGCACCATGTGGACATGATGAGCCCGACTTGGGAACTAGATAGTCTCTGGTTGTGGTCCTGACTCTGCCACTCGATAGCTGTGTGACCTTGGGCAGGTTACTTCACCTCTCTGCATCTTAGTTTCCTCATCTGAACAATAAGAAAAACCCTTTCCTCCCTCAGAGATTTGGTATTAGGACCCAACGACATCAATCAGAAAGGGCACTGTGTGTGAAAGGTAACATTTCAGGGCAGCAACAAGCCCCTCTGGGGCAGGATGAATGGACCATGGAGACCCATAAGTCCTAACTTCCCCTTCCAACCTTAATTTCCACCGCTCTCCTTTTTATTTATTGTTGGGGTCTTAAATGAATGTTGGGGCCATTGGACTCCTCCTCTGCCTGTGCCTTTGAAACCAAGCACCGAGCTGAAAGGATGATCTCCCGCCCACCCCATCCCTCGTTCTCGAACCCCACCCAGGTCCTTCCCTCCAGCCAGCTATGGGCTATGTTGGTAATACATTCTCCCAGAGTCATGGTGAGGTTCCTACCATTACCCCAATTTTATAGATAAGGAAACAGGCTCCCCTAAGGAAAGGGACTTGCCTAAGATTTCACAACCAGTGAGTAGAGAAGCCCATCGGATACAAACTTTAGAGCCCATGTTCCTTCCACTCCTCACACTGCCTGCACTCATGCAGGCTCCTCCTCCAGCCTAGAATTCCCTCCCTCCACCTCCGCTGTCTCCATCCTTCCCGCTTCGTGGTTCCGTTCACCTGTAACTTCTATGAGCCCTTCCTCACTTTCTCAGATTTCTTCCTCCTCCAAACTACTTGTAAAAAGTACATTTTTCTCTGACTCTAAAAGAATGTACATTAAATGAGAAAAGATACGTAAGTATAAAGAAGATTAAAAACCACCTAATATCCTGCCACCCAGAAGTTTCCAGTCTTTTCTCTGCATATTTGCATATGTGTTTGTGTGTACTTTTCCCCCAAATTTCTATAGGACTTTCTTGCTCCTACTTTTCTTTTGGCCCTTATAACTTTCTGACATCTGTACCTGTCTGATTCGCTCTGCCAGACCGTGAGCCCTTTGAGGGCAGGCTCTGTGCAGTGATTCGGGTTGCCATGCACACAGGCACCCAGCTCACAGCTGGCTGCAGGGAAGGAGGTGGGTCAGAGAAAAGGAGAGATCATCTTCTTAGCTCACTGCTTGGTCCCAAAAGTGCAGGCAGAAGAGGAACAATCATTTAAGAGCCCAGCAATCAATGAGAGGAAGTGTGTGCCACATATACCATTTTTTACTTTTCAGATTAAGACATACACACACAATGAGGAGGCTCATTCTAGGAAGGCTGGAACTACACTGGAAAGAGGAGAAGATGAACCTGGATTCACATCCCAGCTTCCCCTCTTTCTAGCTCTGTACCATTGGGCACATCAGGCAAACTCTAAGCCTCAGTGTTCCCATTTGCAAGATGGGGATACTAACATCTTTTTATAGAGTTGTTGTGAGGATGAAGTGATGAATACAAACAACTTCACACAGTGCCTGGCATGAGGATGGCCCGCATTGAGTGCTAGCCCCCCTCCCTTCCTTCCTCCCAAACGATTAAAGATGTCTGTTACCAACCTCCATTTATTACAGACCTGTCATGTGCTAAGCACTGTGGAGCTGAAAAAGATGCTCTTCCTGCCTTAAAATCCCGCTGGGGATAAAAGACTCACACAGGAGCTGATTAGAGAAGAAGGTAGTCCATTATAAGGGCTAAATGAACAGCCCAGATAATGCTGCAAACTGAGTTAGAGCCGAGGGAGTTCAGTGTGTGCTGGGGTCCTCAGGGAGGCCACAGATGTGCTTCCCTCCAGAAAAGTAACAGCCTTTGCAACTCTGGAAGCAGTCAAGGCAGAAGACTGCAGCGATGAGCTTATCTGGGCTGTGGCCGCAGAGTTGGAATTTGTAAGCTTGGGTTTTTTAATCTGTCCCACATTACCAGCTTGTCCATAAACTACAGCAATCTGATGGTTAGGGAACATGAGGTTAGGTTGAGTTGAGGGAGTGAAATGAAACCATAAAGATCGGCGAATAGGATCATAGGGAACTGGTGATTATATATCCATCAGGGTCCATTCTGTTCTGCTCCTCAGCAGAAGACAAAAGAGAATTTCATCAGGCTTCTTTCCATCCCTGTTTTTGTCCACCCTGTTTTCCTGGCAAGAAATTTATCAGAGATATGGCCTGGGTAATCACAGTGAAGCAATGTAGCATAGTCATTAAGAGCATGAAGCTTTGGAGTTAGACAAATCTATTTTCTTTGCTATTTGCTGGCTGTGTGACTTTGGGCAAGTTACTTAGCCTCTCTAAGTCTCACTTTCCTTGTCTATAAAGTGCGGACCTCCTTCATATGGTTTTTTTGAGCTTTAAAATAGATAATACTATTGCAGTGCTTATCACAAGTGCTTATAAAAGTTCAATAAATGTTAGCTGGTTTTACTATTATTAAAGTAAGACCTGCATGAAGACAGAACAGATTGATTTTCCCCAAATGTGCATGTCAGAAGTACATACTTCATTGGCAGAAGGTTGCTTCTGGAAGGTTGAAAGGTGGCCTGGGGCAGGAGAAAGAGCACTGACAAAGTTGGCACCAAAATTCCGGTCACCTCACTCAGTGTTTTTTGTTTTGTTTGTTTTGTTTTGTTTTTTGCGGTACGCGGTCTTCTCACTGCTGTGGCCTCTCCTGTCGCGGAGCACAGGCTCCGGACGCGCAGGCTCAGTGGCCATGGCTCACGGGCCCAGCCGTTCCGCGGCATGTGGGATCTTCCCGGACCGGGGCACGAACCCGTGTCCCCTGCATCGGCAGGCGGACTCTCAACCACTGTGCCACCAGGGAAGCCCCTCACTCAGTGTTTTTCAAAAACATTTTTACTGTAATCCACAGTATGAAACAGATTTTACATCACGGTCCACTACATTTATGCATTGATAGGTAAGAGAAAAAAAAATTCACACAAAAAGTACACATCTTGACCACATGCGATGCATATTCGTATTTTCTTTTCTTTTTAAGTGCAGTTGCAATTTACTTGTTTCAGACGCAATTTTCGGGTCCCAATCCACAGTTGGAAAACGCTGTACGAAATGATTATGACCTTGGGAAAGTCATTTTCCCTCCCTGAGCTTTAGTTTTCCCAACTATAAGCCAGTCTTGATGCCAAACCAGCTTCACTGCTGCTTGGAGTTGTGTCAGGAGTACTAATGAAGCCCTTGCTGTTTGGAGGGGGCCCATCCAGTTGCTGTGGGAGGGACAGAGATTGAGAAGAACAGTTTCTGCCCCCATGGAAGCCACTTGGGGGCACTGGGGATGGGTCAGAGGGGTGGGGATTGTGGGGTTGCTTCTCCCCAAAGACACAGTGTGATGGAGAGGAAGGCAGTGGAGTGAGAAGTAACTGGTATTGTTTTTTCCCATTTGTGCCCCAGCAGCCTTCCTGACAGCGAGACGGGAGAGGACCCCAGGTACAGCCTTGGAGCTCGGTTGGAAGTGGGTTCCAATAAAGGGAAGGGGCTTGGAGAGTTCCCTGGCGGTCGAGCAGTTAGGACTTCGTGCTCCCAGTGCAGGGGTCATGGGTTAGATCCCTGGTCAGGGAACTAAGATCCCGCGTGCTGCACAGAGCGGCCAAAGATAAAAAAATAAAAAATAAATTAAAAAAGAAAGAAAAGTTGAGAAACAAAGCTATAAAAAGCAGAGGTGGGTACCCCTAGGCAGACAGAAAATTCAGTTGTGTTGCTTTATGTTCAATGTGCTTTATGTTCTGGTCGTCTAAGACATCCAAGTGAAATAGATTGATGTGGCTCTAAGACCTTCAAAACCCTGCCCAACCACACCTCTTTCAAGACAATCGAGACACACTGGAGGTGGTGGGAAGTCAGGAGTGGGAGGTTGACTTGACCTTGGAAATCTGTTTAAGCTTCTGGCCTTCACTCTCCAACACCACAGAGGTTTCACTTCCCCATATTTTCTCTGCCCTTTCTCCCACCTTGTCGCCAAGTGCCAGGGCATGATGACAGCCCAGACTCTCTAGCCATAGTGGCCATAGTTCTTGAGCCAAAAATCAGGCCTCATAGTATGTGACAAGTATGAACGCATGGATGAGCACAACGGGACGGAGTATTTGACACTGGAGCAGTTGGGGTCTGTTCAGGCTACGTGGGCACCACAGCTGACCATGTCCCTCTCGGCAGATCCCCCAGGCTCCACGGTTGTCTTCTGACAGGGACCTGGGGCTGCAAATCACACCTGGAGCCCTTCTCAGCTCTCTAGGTACCACACTGAGTTCCATCGGCTGTAGGTTGCCATCCCCAGACTGCAGGCACCCATGGTGGCCTGCCCGGCCTCGCCTGGCTGTGGTCAAAGCGCACTTCCTGCCCCAGATATTTGTGCAGCCATGTCAGCCCGAGACCTCGGCCAGTGCATCCGCGCCCTAATGCAGAGGCTGGGTCTGCAGAAGCCACATGTTGGGCCTCATGCTCCTCTGACGTGGGAAGCACCACCCGCCCCCCATGAGCCTACACCAGTGGTGCCTTCCCCCCACTGTCCCTCGTAACTTAACCAGGTCCCCTGAGGCCTTCCTCACACGTGCCGCGTGTATTCAGGCAGTGGAGGCTTCCCCTGGGTGGCGTGTGGCTTTTGTGGCTGCAGTCTTGTGGTCTCAGGGATTATAAAGGCACTCACGCTGGGTTTGAGGGAGCTCAAAATGTCTATGGAGAACTCAGTCTACTCAGGTGAACCCTGAAGGTACGTCTTTCCTCCCCTGCTGCAGCCCAGAGCGGGAGACGGCAACCGACTCGGATATCAGGTACTGTGTCCCGAGAGCATCGCCCTCCAGGGCAGACTTCCTCAGAGGGGGTCTCAGGCCAAGGGAGCCACAGAGCTCTGGAAGGCAGCCCCCCAGGTCCAGCCCAGCTGCAGAGGAGGCCAGGGAGGGTGCTGTGCTTCATGCGGTGGTTCGGGGGCCACCGCTGCTTCCGTGCATCAAGCCGCTCCCTTCACACCAGATCAGTTTTGTCTGGTGGTCATCTTTTCCTTCTTTCCTTTTTTTTTTTTTTTGTCTTCAGAAACCACATCACACTAAATGTGGGTTCCTTGACTCTTCATTTTTAAAAAGTTCCATTTGGAGTGTTACCTGCTAACATCAAAGTCGAGTGGTTTGAGGGCTACTCAAGGAAGGAGGAAATCAGGGTTCAAGTATTTACTTAGTTTGGTCACACTTTGGGGTCTTCCCAGGCTCTGGGTAGAGACTTAGGAAGGGCAACAGACTGAAGGGGTGGGATAGGGAGGGGTGGAGAGCAGGAAGGGGTTGAGGTCCCTTATCCCCCAGCCAGCTAAGACCCAGCACCCAAGCCTGCCTCGGGCCCTTGGGGAACGAGAGGCCACCAGGAGCCACTCAAAGCAGATTTCTGCCAGCTGCACCTCCTCATCTTATTGCTGCCCCCACCCCCTTGCCCCAGTTTAAGCCATCAGCTTGACAACCACCTCTGACAATGACCCCCTGAGAATACCTCCCTACTCCTGCCCCTCTTTTTCCAGGAAGAGAGGCCCCGTGGCCTATGCTTCTCAGAAACCATGGCTGCTAAATGCCACCGTGGAGGAGAACATCACCTTTGAGAGTCCCTTCAACAAACAACGGTAAAAGCCTCGAGGAGGTGGGTTGGGGGGCAAGCTGGGGGGGGAGCAATTGGTCATGCATTAGCCACTGCCCCAGCCCCCAAGCCCGGCCGGCTGCCTGCTCCTCCATCGATCTTCCTCACCCAGCCATCCTGCTCTCCAGCCCCCTTATCTGGATTCCAGCCTGTTCCATATGGTCCATCTGGAAATGATCCAGATGTGCTGGGCATCAGGGCAGTCCAGCTCCCATGGTTGAGAAGGCAGAAGGGGAGGGAGGTGCAGGAACCCTGGTGCCTTCTCTTGAGGTTGGTGAAAAGGCTCGCCCAGCCCTCCGTGAGTCTCCATCTCGTGATTCCCTACCCCCAGCTCCGCAGCTTGTACACAAATCCCTCCAGTGCTAATGACTGCTAACATCCATGGAGCTCTTTCCAGGTGCTCTTGCTATGCATGACTGGCTGTAATGCTCACATCAATCCCAGTAGGCAGGTACTATTATTATCCCCATTTTATAGATGAGGAAACCAAGACTCAGGAAGGTTAGGTAACTTTCCCAAGGCCACCCAGCCAGTAAGTGACAGAAATGGGTTTCAAATCCAAGTCTTTCTGACACCCAAGTACATGTCACCAAGACACTGTGATGCCTCCATGCACTCTGGCTGGCACCTGCCTAAGCAAACCAGCAGTGATTTTTCCCTGGCAGTGCTCCAAGCATGGGCTCTGGCTACAGCTTTTCCCACTGCACAGGGGCCCCAGGCCCTCTCTTGTCACTTATGTGGCTATCTGCTCCCATTCAATTTCATCTTTCAAATATTTAACTTTCTTCGTGATGGTGTCAGGTGCTGCCCTCAGCTCTTTTCAAGCTCACGGGGTGTTTGCTTACACCCATCAGTAGGCCCATTAAAGCCATTGCTCCTCCTGGGCACTTCTGCCTGGAAGGTAATGACCCTCTGCAAATGCCCAGGCCCGCCTCTGGCCAGGCTGATCAGCTGTGTCCCCACCCACCCCACTGCAGGTACAAGATGGTCATCGAAGCCTGCTCCCTGCAGCCAGACATCGACATCCTGCCCCATGGAGACCAGACCCAGATTGGGGAACGGGTTAGTAGCAGCTTCCAGGGGGTGGTTCTCAAAGTTGGGGCCCTCAGCCTCCCCTACTCCCCACCCATCACCATCACCATGCCCTGACATCCTTCTCAGGGAGAACAGGTAATGAGAAATGAGAGAGGGGGAAGGCTGAAGAGTTGCCTGCAGTGGGATCAAAATGATCTCCTTGAGCCCTGGGTTGGTGGCTGTCCTCGAAAAGTTTTCGGTCTTGCTTGGTGCAGAAGTCAGCTTAGCACTTTCCCAGGCTGGAGATGACTTGACATCTCCATTCATGCCCCAAGTACGTACTGAGAGCCCGCACAGCACTGCGCTAGACTCAGGGTGGTTCTTCCTGTTCCCTCTCCGGGCGGGGTCCCTCCTCCATAAGCTTAAACAGATAGGAATCTTCTGTGGCTGTCCTCCTTATGTGTGATTTAAATCCGCCCTTCCTCCATCCTGGTTTTCATGGGTCAGATGGTCCCTAGCACCTTGGGAATCATTGTCCCCACTTCTGAATGAATTCAGTAAACATGTACAAGTTCCCCTTCTCTGCCAGGTGAGGATGGGGCAAAGAGGTGCATAGAGCCAGGCCTCCCTCCCAAAGAGCTAACAAGTAGGGGCCAGGACAGTCTCTCCTGAAGGGCTGTGAGGGCATGACCTTTCCTCCCCTTTGGCGGCAGGGCATCAACCTGTCCGGTGGTCAGCGCCAGCGCATCAGCGTGGCCCGAGCCCTCTACCAGCACACTAATGTCGTCTTCTTGGTGAGTGCACCAGCTGGTACCTCCCTGGGGCCCTCGTGTCTGGCTGCCACCTTGGCTCATTGCCTACACAGATAGACAGACCCCCACACACCATCACGCAACAACCTCCCCCTCCAGGAGCAATCCTCTCCTGCCAGAGATATTACCTACCCATCTTACTGATGGAGAAACTGAGGCAAGGTTAGTCCAATTGACCCATGTGGATTTCACACTGGACTCTGGGGAGGCGAGTAGTAATTATAGGCCTCCTCCCTGTAGGACAGCCCCAACCTATTAACACTTATTTAGCCCGACTATAAAAATGGCAAATACATGGAAGGTGAGTTACCACTTCACATCTCATGCCCAGAGCAGACATTGCTAATTGATCACAGCTTTCTTTCCCATGGAAACTTAACCTGGCCTCAGAATCCTTCTCAACACAGCACTCCAGTTAACCACTAGTAATCAAACATGAGATAAAACTTATCTATACCTGCCCTACTTCATGCCAAGTTCTGAGTGAGGTGCCTTAGTTGATACTGAAGAATTCTAAGACCCAGCCCTTGGCCTCAAAGGTTGAGAGTCTGATTAGGGAGACAGAGCTTACCCACACTCAAGAGCCACAGCCCACTTAAAAGCCAAACTGTGTGACACAGACTATGTCCAGGGAGACAACTGTGAGGGCTAGAGTAATCAGGGAGGGCTTCCTAGAGGAGGGTCTTGAAGAGTGAGTCAGTTAAACAGAAGGAAAGAGGAAGCCCATTTGGACAGACGGTTAGAAGAAGGAACCTCAGGCCTCTGACCCCAGCTTTATTCTCCACCCTCCACTATTACTATGAGTAATAGTTCACCAGACAGACAAGAGGCAGATCAGCACTCCAGGCAGAGGGAACAGCTTGGGCAAAGGCCTGGAATGGCAAATTCCCTGGAAACCTGGAGCGTAGGGAGCTTGCACAAGACAGATGAGAAGTGAGACTGGAAAGGAAGACTGAGCAGGTGGTAAATAAAGGGCCTGGATTAGTGTGCTAAGGAATTCAGACTTAATAAACTATAGGGAATCAGTGGAGGTTCAGGAGTCAGGAAATGCTTGTGATTAGATCTGTTTGAGAGGCATAACTGATAGCCCCATTTCAGGACGAGGCAACTGAGGCCCAGAAAGGTTGGTTGCACTGTCCAGGACCACGCAGTGGGCTGGGTTCGTGTCAGTCCCTAAAACAGAGCTGGTGTAACTCTGGTGGTTTTTACACTCACCGTTATCCCCTCTTCCCACGTGTGTCCCTACCTTCTCCCTTCTGCCTAGGATGACCCCTTCTCAGCTCTGGATGTCCATCTGAGTGACCACCTGATGCAGGCTGGGATCCTTGAGCTGCTGCGAGATGATAAGCGGACAGTGGTCCTAGTGACGCACAAGCTACAGTACCTGCCGCATGCAGACTGGGTGAGGGGCCACAAGGGGTCAAGCTGTGGAGGGCTGAGCTGGGAGAGGCAGTCGGACATCTTCAAAGGAGTCAATCAGATGTCTCAGTAGCAAATGCTGAGGGCCACAAAGCAGAAGAGGTCAGCAATGGATGGCTTCACACAGGCTGGGCCAATCAGGGAGACCCTGCGTAGCCCAAGGGTTTGGTATCACCTAGAGCTGCAGACACCCATATCCTGACACGGGCCCCATGTGGGTACACACAAGGCTGGCACAAAGAAGTCTCAAAAAGAAGCAGACACTCAGTTCTTACCTCTGTTTCCTGCCCAGTTTGATGACTCACCCCCCCTAGCCCTGGGGAGTGCCCATTTGGAGGGGAGAGCCATCTTCCTGCCCACTAGTGCATCAGATTCAAGTTAGGATCAAATGGAAAATATGGAAACAAACAACAGCAGTAGTAATAGAAACTTCAATACTACCAGTAGAACGCAATTTTGTGAAATCCCACATCAGTTAAATTCCCATATTCCTCAACATAAAGACAATAGTTACTTTTCAAATAACTGGAACGCATTTAATTTTTAAGATGGAAATCATGTGACTTGTGAAATCTGGGTCTTGCCTGAATCCTGCATAAATTTGTCCAGGGAAATTGAGGTTCTTCCTAAGCTTCAGGTCTGTGTTAATCGGCCCTGCTAATTCCCCCCAAATAAGTCTTCCTTCTACATGTGGTAAGATCTTCCCTCTACTGTGAAAAAAAAAAAAAAAAGATCCACATTTTTCACAAAAAGATATTAAAGCAGAAAAAAGAAAAAAAATTAGATTTCTTTAAAAAGCTATTAAAGCAGGTACAGGTTTGTGTCTGAGTTTTTGTGGTGATTCTGGTGAGACAATTCAGGACAATCTTCAGTCCAAAGAAGGCAGACACGGAGGTGCCTGGTTCCTCAAGGTGTCAGTGAACAGGACTCCTGGGCACCTGTCCCTGAACCCCAGCATGGGGTGGGTGGGGGTGAGAGGAGCAGGATGGGTTTCTGAATTACTAATGGGTCTACATGGGTATAAAACATTGAATGTTTCAAATAAAATAAGTTTTATTGATTTCAAAGAGGCCACATACACTTAGACCAACAGGTGCTTTGCCAAACACGGGTGGAACATATCAGACCTGCCATGAGGAGGCGCTAAGGGTAACGTGCTATTAGCCCTTTCAGTGTATGGAAACAGCTCTCCTATCCTTGGGGATAACCAGACAGCTTGACCAGGATGCTCTAATTTGCTCTGCAAACCCTCCTATCAACCACGGGGCAACCATTGAGAATACCCGCCCCCCTCCAGAGGTACCAGACTCTAAATCCTGGAGTGTGTTGCTGAGGGCAGTGGGCAAGCTGGAGGCCGTTTGTGGTGGGGAAGAGATAGGTGCTCTGTGTACATCCATCTTAGACCTCTCGGTCAGGCAGGGGTGTGACCTCCTCTCTTCCTCCCCAGCCAGCCCCCCGCCAGGTTTGTTTCTGTCTTTCCAGATCATCGCCATGAAGGATGGCACCATCCAGAGAGAGGGCACGCTCAAGGACTTCCAGAGGTCTGAGTGCCAGCTCTTTGAGCACTGGAAGACCCTCATGAACCGGCAGGACCAAGAGCTGGAGAAGGTGGGTGTATTTTGGGGGTCAGTCAGCCACCCCCTGAGGGGAAGGTTTTGCTAGAACCTGAACTCATAAAGGTCTTCCTGCCCTCATTGGCCCCAGGAAGCCCCCGTCCCCCCCACACACACAAAGGACAGATGTGGGAGCTGGGCATGAACTTGCTCCCACTAGAGAGCCAGTACCTGTGCCAGCTACCCAAGGCAGGGTCGGGAGGATGACTTCCGCTTATCCTGAGATAGTCAGGTACCATTTAGTTACAAAGCTTCAGATAACCAATGCAAACTGGCTAAGCAAAGACAAAAAGGGTGGGTAGTTAAGGATTTATTGGCTCAAGAAACTGGAAAGTCAGTGCCATAGCTTCAGGTGGAGCTAGATCCAGGTAGTCAAGCAATATCATCAGGAATCTATTTCTCGCCATCCCTTGGCTCTACTCACCTCACATTGGCTTCATTCTCATATAACAATGAGGGCCATTGGCAATCTCAGGTTTCCATTCTCCCAGGTCAACAACTCTGCCAGAATGAAAGTGCCTCTTTCATGATAGTTTAGCAAAAGTCCCAGGGCTGACTCTTATTGGTCCGATTTGGTCATGTGCCCACCCCAAACAAATCACTGTGGTCAGGGATGTGGAATGTGAAGATTGACCAGTCCTGGGTCACGTGCACACCCCAGGAGCAAGGGAGAATGATCAGCCCCCTGAATCACAGAGACTAAGAATAGGGGAGAGGTGGTCTCCCACAGGGATATAGGGGTGCTAGTAGCTGATGAAGGGGAAGGAATAAATTCTGGCAGGCAAACATGTGTCCACCTGGACCGTCCCCCAGGCAGCGGCAACCTAGAAACTGACACTGGACATCACCGGGGGTGGTTGCCCCCCTACCCTCCCTTTTCCCCTCTGCACACCCCAAGGACATCGGCCAGACCCATCTGTCTTTTAGGAGACCATTGTGGAGCGAAAAGCTGCAGAGCCACCCCAGGGCCTGCCCCGGGCCATGTCCTCGAGAGATGGCCTCCTGCAGGATGAGGAAGAAGAGGAAGGTACAGACAGTGGGACTGGAGTGAAATCATGGCCTGAGGTCTGATCAACCATGAGGAGACTAAGGTTTGGGGTTCTGGGAGTGGGGAGATAGTGTGCCTCTGATGAAATCCCATCCCATCTGTGTGCCTCAGTCTTTCCATCTGTAAGTGGGGCTGACACACACCCCTGGTTCCCCTCAGAGGGGTGTGCAATGTGAAGCCACAGGGAGGGTTCTTGCGGCCTGCAGAGGAGGTGGCCGAGAGTGGGGAGGAGGACAACTTGTCGTCGGTGCTGCACCAGCGCGCCAAGATCCCGTGGCGGGCCTGCACCAAGTACCTGTCCTCGGCCGGCATGCTGCTTCTCTCACTGCTCGTCTTCTCCCAGCTGCTCAAGCACATGGTCTTGGTGGCCATTGACTACTGGCTGGCCAAGTGGACTGACAGCGCCCTGATCCTGAGCCCCATGTCCAGGAACTGCTCCCTCAGCCAGGTGTGGCCAGCAGCCCCAGTGCCGGGGCAGGGGTGGGGGGAGGGCTGAGCATGGACCCTCCCCCCCCCCCCCCGCAGGACCCTGCCTTATTCTCTGCCAGGCCCAGGAGTGCTCCCTCGACCAGACCGTCTACGCCATGGTGTTCACAGTGCTCTGCAGCCTGGGCATCGTGCTGTGCCTTGTCACATCCATCACAGTGGAGTGGACAGGGCTGAAGGTGGCCAAGAGGTTGCACTGCAGCCTGCTAAACCAGATCATCCTGGCTCCCATGAGGTAGGCCTCTCCCCTGGCTGTGCTGGGCTATGGGCAAGTCATTGTTCTCTGGGCCTCAGGTCTCCCATCAATAAAATGGGGATATACGATCTCTGTCGCAGGCTTCTGGGGGTGACTCAAGGAGATGATGTGAGAAAAGTGCCCTCCTCGGTGCAGAAAGCAGAGGGAAACTGGCATGTACTCAGCCAGACATGGTGCTAGGAATCTTACATGGTTAGCTCATCTAATTGTCACCACAGCCCTTCACAGCGAGTGTCTGCCGGCTCTGCGTAAATGTTAGTTTCCCCTCCCTAGTCAGGTACCACCCACGGTTCAGCTCTCACCTCCCCTGCCTCTCCCTCCGCCCGCAGCCATTCTGCAGGTTCTGACCCCAGGGACACACGGGGAAGCTGTTCTCATCGCCCGTAATGGGATGGACAAAACCCCCAAAGGCTGCCTGGCGTGAAAGAGGTTTAAAGCTGTCGCAGCCCAATTGGCTGGCTAACTCGGTTTACAAATACAGTAGGCAAACAGCTTATCTGGCCCCTCCTCAGTGCCAGACCTCACCATCTGTACTTTTCACTTTTCAGACTTGTGAGCCCTCTGTGGCCCACAGACACGGCCTCCAGGTTTACTTACCCTCTATTTGTCCAGATCTGTGGTTCTGAAATCCTCTTGTTGGGGTTGTGCCGGTTCTGGGTCACAGCCGGAGTGCTGACAGCCGGAGTGGCCTTGCAGGGTCAGCCGGCCAACAAGCTGCCCCGGGGCCCTGCCCCTCCCCACCCTGGGAGAGTTGTCCCTCTGGAGAGAACTCTATGTCCCCAGGAGGACACAGAGGGAGTCCTGAGTGTGTCGGGCAGAGCGATAAGCTGAGAACGGTGGCAGAGGTCACACGTGGGCTGTAGGGTCAGAGAGGCTGGGGAGGGGCCGGCACTCCTTTGGGTGGCCACCCGAATTCTCAGCGACACAGGCCAGATGTCTACAGACCTGCAAAGGCGCATGCCCCTGGGAAAGCAGACCTGGGGATGACCCCATAGACGTTGAAACGAAAGAAATAACTGTCCTCCTTCAGTAAACAGGAAGGAAATCAGTAAACACATGAGTAACTGCTCCTCTGGTTACCTCTTAGGTTTTTCGAGACCACACCCCTTGGAAGCATCCTGAACAGGTTCTCATCCGATTGTAACACCATCGACCAGGTACACAGGACGGCGACGCATTTCCGCAGTTCAGAGAGGCCAGGCCCCCAGGAGCTTTTCCTGTCTGGCACTGGCTTCCCCAGATCAGAGCCTTGGGGTAGGAACCCAGTGGCCCCCATCTGATTATAATGCTGCCTCAGGACCTGGGGCCTCCCCTGGGAGACCCTCATAATAAGGCTGAAGGAAACCACATCCCTTTGGCTTCCATCCAAGCCCACTCTGGCTCACAATAAGGTTCCAAGCATACTCTAAACCAAGGTGACTGATTTTGTGGAGAATATTCATTTTGATTTAGCCTGTGTTCTTTATTTGCCATCATACTAGATGGTGAAAAACAAAGCTCTAATTCCTGTTCTCAGGGAGCCTACAGCGTAGCTGCAGGGGTAAGACATGCACCCGTAATAAAGGAAGAGAGCAAAATATGGTGCCAGGTAACACACTGAAGGCCATCAAATACCAAAACTCACCTCCCTTTCTCACCCTCCCCTCCTGCAGCACATCCCGTCCACGCTGGAGTGCCTGAGCCGCTCCACCCTGCTCTGTGTCTCAGCTCTGGCCGTCATCTCCTATGTCACACCTGTGTTCCTCGTGGCCCTCCTGCCCCTGGCTGTCGTGTGCTACTTCATCCAGAAGTACTTCCGGGTGGCATCCAGGTGATGGCAGCACTTGCCAGGGGGTGAGGGATGGGAAGTTCTTTGCAACAGGCACTTCAGCACTGTTATTAGAATCATCATCGTAGAAGCAGTAGAGTCGTGTCCCCCAAAACAATGGAAAATTGAAGTATTCATATTCCACTACCCTAATATAACCATCTGTCAGCACGCACACACTGCAGTTACTCTTTGAACTGTTTCCTTGGGTGATATGCTCAGGACTGGGATTGCTAGGTCAGGGTGTAGGCACGTGATTATGCCCTTCATTCGTTTTGCCAAAGCGCTTCCCGGGAGGATTGTATGATTCCAGTGTCCAGGCTGATGGTTGATGCATAAAATCAGAGGGCACCTGATGTGAGGGGTCTTATGGCAACCAGACCTCCCAACCCACGTGGATCCAGAGCGTGGCTAGAAGCCTTGACTCGAGGGAGCCTCTCACGGCCTTTCGCATTGATCACATTCGCCTTCGTGAGCCTTGGAGCCACGCATGACTCTTTCCTACTCAAAATTTTCTAAGAATGTTCTCTTGGAAGTTCTTTCTGGGAGTGATTCTGTTAAGCTCATAGATTCAAAGATTTGTAGGGACAATTTTTAAGAATCTTTAGGCCAGTGTGTCTCAAACTGCCAATCACAACCTATCAGTGGGTCATGAAATCAGTATCATAGATCACAACCCGTAACTTTTTTAATGAAATAGAATAGAAAATATGAGACTGTATTCACATAGTAACAGTAAGCTTTGCTTGATGAAACCTTTGTTTTGGTCATGTATGGTGGTGTGTGTGTACTGATTCGTGATACAAAATGTGTTTCTTACTAGGAGTTGTGGTCAGAAAGGTTAAGTACCTCTCTCAAGTACACAGAGTTTGTTAGAAATGAGTCAAAATACTGATTGGCTATGATAACAATAATTAAATTTAGATACATTTTGGCCACAGTTACCTTGCCCACAAGGATCACGATTTGTATAAACGGCTTTTTGCCTGGGTGATCCAGAATCCCCTGGTACCCACGTGGAACATAGTGCACTGATATTCACAAAATCACAGTGGCTTTTTAAACACCGTACAAGCTGATCTACAAGGTTCATTTCTTCTGCCAGAGAAACCACCCTGTTCCCCTGGCACCCACTCTGGCCCTGGGGACCAGTTTGTCCAGGAAAGCTGCTTCCTGCATTCCCAAGCTGACCCCCTTGGCACTAATACACTTGTCAAGGTGCAGCTGTGGGGAGCAGGAATAATTCTGTTGCCATGGAAACCACTGGCCTTACCCTCTCCAGGAGCTCTTTAAATCCAAAGCCTGTGGTGGTTATCGGGGAGGGGACTGAAAGCGTGGAGTTTGGTCTTTCTGTTCCTTTGACTAGCTGTTCAAGTTGTTCGCCTGTGAAAGGGAACTAACACTGCTGCAGAGTGAGGCGGTGCGGCAAAGCAAATAGACAGATGCAGACGTGAGGTGGACGATGCCCAGGATAACAGTAACCGTCCAGCATGCTCTGCTTAAGTATCTACATAAACGAGCTCATCCAGTCCTCACGACTGCTTGATGGGGTGGTACCCTTGTCTCCCCTCTTTACAGGCGAGAAACTGAGGCCTAGAGAGGTGAAGCTATTTGCCTGCACTGTAGTAGGAAGTGGAGCCAGGATTCAGACCCAGGCTGAGCCCTGAGCTGCCCTCTTAACCATTAGGCTCTGCTCCCCTGCACAGGGACCTGCAGCAGCTGGACGACACCACCCAGCTCCCGCTGCTCTCGCACTTTGCCGAAACCGTGGAAGGTCTCACCACCATCCGGGCCTTCAGGTACCAGATTCACCCTGGGGGGGTAGGGGGGTGGGGATGGAGCCAGGGTCACAGGTCATGAGATTCAATTCTCAGGGCTCTGCTTAGGAAAGCCCAGGACACATGTCTCCCAACCCCTCATCAGTCCCCAAAGCCAGTCCACCCAAGGTGTCAGGTCTAGTGGGCTCTAGCAGCATGATCCAGAGAGGAGAATCTCAGGCCTAGAGCCAAGCCCATGGCCTCTGTGAACTAAGGCAAAACATGAAAAGAGAAAAGGCCGGGACAATTCCTCACAAATCAGTGCTGGAAAGGCCCTTACATGGTGTGGGCCAGCCCTGAGGCCATCTTCCATTGAGACTCTCCTGTGAGCCAAACACTATGCTGAGTACTTTCCATGCCAGTCTCATTCATTCTGCACTGCAGTCTGAAACGGAAAGCTTGATTGTTCCCAGTTCTCAGATAAGGAAATTGAGGCCGTCTGTAAGGTCCCACAAAGTACAGATTTGAACCTGCTTGTTCATTCAACAAACATTTACTGAGTGTTCACCAAGCCCCACACCAGGCACTAAAAAGACAAAAATGAGTCAGATGAGCCCCTGCCCTGGAAGCATTTACAGTCCAGGCTTTGAGCAGGCCAGGACAAACCCACGTGACAAGTACTCTGAAAGAAAGGGGGACACAGGCTCTGGGAACATAGAAGGGAGGCAGTCATGGAAGGCTTCATTGAGGAGGTGTCATTAGTGCTAGGACTCAAAGAGGAGAAAAGACTTCACCAGGCTGGAGGAACTCTCCCAAAACTTCAGTTTCAGTTCCTCCAAAACTCCCACCATCCTCTTGCCACTCTGAGTTGTGATATTGGGCTTGACAGAAGCATCTGAGGCTGCCTTGGGAGTGGAGGGGGCTGTTGCTCCCCACCTCAGTCTCTGTCTGAAGTATTAGGGCATCTCTCCTCCAGATAGACAGGCCAGAGACCCCTGAGCCAGATACTGGGGCTCTGGTCTCTAAGCCTCACCCAGAGAATGATTCTAGGTTATTTTTAGGATGGCACAGCTGTGCGGGGCATGACAGTAACCATGTGACACCAGCCTTGTGTCCAGTAACCCTAGGGCTCAAGGGC
Source organism: Delphinapterus leucas (assembly GCF_059928025.1). Lineage (NCBI taxonomy): Eukaryota > Metazoa > Chordata > Mammalia > Artiodactyla > Monodontidae > Delphinapterus > Delphinapterus leucas. The sequence goes on from NC_143135.1 coordinate 38,415,489, forward strand.
CAGCCGACAGGGTTTGAGGAGGCTTGCCTGCATCTCCTCCCTCCAACCCCCAAAGTCTAGCTGCTGCCCTGGGAGAGGTGCCCAGGCTCCTGGCACAGCACCGCAGCCCCAGTTCACTCTCTGGGGCGTCTGGGGCCGATGGGAGGTCCTCTTTGGGGTCTTGTCCTAGTAAAGCAAAGCAAAGCAGAGTTCTGCCATGGCCTTGGCTCTGCTCCCTGGACATCCCCTGTCACTGTGCAAGCCTGTGCTGTCTTCCCCACAGAAGCTCCCTGGAGCCTGGCATGACTCCAGGGTTTCCTTCCAGCCTCCTCCTCTTCTCAAGCCTGAACTCCCCAGTTCCTTCACCTTCCAGACCCCTCAACACTCCTGGGCCAACCTCTACTCTAAGCTTCGGTGATGCTCCTCTTAGAATTGATATCCTGGAGGCCTTTGGGCAGGGCCTGGGGCAGAGAGAGTGCGACTTTCCTAGAGTGGGCCAGACCCTTCAGTAGGATCTGAGTGTATGCCCACATCCTGCAACCAGCCTCAGACCAAGCCAGCGGTTAGCCAGAGAAACTGCTGCTTGGGAGGCCTCCCACACCCTGCACTGACATGGTCAATGAGTCTTAAATTTGAGTGAAGGACTTTTTACATCATCCCTGAATGCGTTGAATTCATTGGCTTTTTGCCCAGAGGCCTGTCCTGCTGAGAGCTACCTAGCATTTATTGGTTGTACACTTCCCACGTGCCAGGTATGTGTGTGGGTTATTACATTTAATCCTCATAAGAGCCTCATGACATAGGTAGGAGAAGCCACGCTGTACAGCTAAGGCTGAGTATCCAGCCCAAGGTCACACAGACAGTGAGAGCTGGTGCTGGGCTTGGAACCCAGGCCTGGCTGACCTTCCGGGTTTTTCTGGAGGCCCTACTTTTTCCCAAGAAAAGTTTCAAAGGTGCCTAACACTGAATGGTTGTTTCAGTCCATGTAGGAACTATTACTATCCCCATTTTACTGGTGAGGAGACTGAGACTTGGTCCTGAGGCACAGCCTGTAAGTAATAATGCTCAGACTCCAACCGGGGTCCATATGGCCCCAAAACTGGGGCTCTTTCCACATTCCTTATACTGTCATACACCTACCACAGAAGCTCCCATCTCACGCACACTCTCATGCACACCCACCCCTCAGGCCAGTCACACACCCCTCAGACTCCCCAGTCACTCACACATACATACACATCTACAACACCCACTTACTCACACAGACCCTCAGACCGATGGTTTCACACTCCCCTCAGACACATCACCCACACACACACATCGACCCTGTGGCTGGGCGATCACACCCTCTCACAACTCAGAGACTTGCTTTGCTCTCCTCAGACACATGATTCAGACACAGGCCCTCCACTCAGAAAAAATCGAAGCAGAACAAACAGCTTCTGGGAGTGAAAAGCAAATGCCCACGAGATCCATCTTGAGTTCTTCTGAGTCCCCTCAGTTGTTTCCCTGAGAGCATATGCTGAGACAGCTTTCATTCGTTCTTTCATTCACCATCAAACAAGTACACCTGGCCCCTCCTCTAGGCCTGGCGCAAAGTCTGAAGGGGTGGCCAAGGAGAGCGACACCAGGAGCCCAGGCTTGTCAGAGAGAAGAGGCAGATCCCTACAAAGTAACACAAGGGAGAACGTGATGAGGGCACGAGGGCAGGAAAGAAGCCTCCAGAGTTCCTTGTACAGGGAGGCCCCATCTATCTTAGAGGGTCAGGGAAGGTTCATTCGTTTGACAGATACTTATTGACAGTGCCAGGTGCTGGGGATACATTAGTGACCAAAACAAACATGGTCTCCATCCTCATGGAGTTTACAGTCTAGTGAGGGAGATGGACACTAAACAGCTAGAGAAATTAACATATGAGCAGAGGTTATGAAATGAACAGGCTGCAGAGATGGAGAAAAAGAGGCCAGGAAAGACCACCCTGAGGAGGTGCCACTTAAGGTAAAGCCTGAAAGTGGAGAGGAGTCAGCCTTGGGAAGAGCAGAGGAGAAAGCCTTCCAGGCAGAGGGAACAGCATGTTCAAAGGCCCTGGGGTGGAGAAGAACTTGGCATTGTCACAAAACTGAAAAAAGGCAAGTAAAGTAATAAATTACTTTACTGTAATTTCTGTGTCTGCAACACAGTGAGCAAGGGAATTTGTGGCATGGAAGGAGGTGGGTGAGGTTGGCAGGAGCTGGCTCACACAGGCTTCTGGCAAGGAGGTGGTTCTTTATCCGAAAAGTCATTCATATTCTTAGCAGGGAAGAGATAGGATGCAATTTATGACTTAGAAAGATTATGCTGGCTGCTGTGTGGAGGGTAGACTGAAGGGAGATAGCAGGTAAACCTATCAGGAAGCTGACACAATAGTCCAAGTGAGTTTGCAGTGGGCAGGAAGCAGGCCAGAGGCAGGCAGAGGCCAGGGCTATTTTGGAGAAAGAAATAAGAGGACTGAGGGATTGGATGTGAATCCCGATGACTCCTGGGTTCCCAGCCTGAGCGCCTGGGCGGGTGGAGGTGCGCTTTATTGTAACAGGGAAGCCCTGCAGGGGAGAACAGGTCTTGGGGTGAGAACAAGCGTTTGAAGGAGGTGGCACCTTTGACAGGTTTGAATAAGCAGGAGGTAGCTGGGAAGGAGTTCCAGGAAGGAGTGGCATCCATAAGGTGGCAGAGGTGGCATGTCTGGGGGCTGCTGAGGCCCGGGCAGCCCCCTCTGCAGGTGAGGAAAGTCCCGGGGGCTACATGGACCAAGATTATTCCCCCTCACCCTCCCCATCCTCCCCCCAGGTACGAGGCCCGGTTCCAGCAGAAGCTCCTTGAATACACGGACTCCAACAACATCGCCTCCCTCTTCCTGACGGCCGCCAACAGGTGGCTCGAAGTTCGCATGGCAAGTGGCCCCCAGCTCCCCGCACCCCCGGGACAGGGGGTTCTCATAGGGCTGTGCAGCCAGAGCAAGGGCCAAACAGGGACCAGAGGGTGGGAAGAGAGGACGGATACCGGCCTGGTGTGCACTCGGGGTGGGCATCGAGCCCTCCTGCTTCTCCCAACTCTGCTGGTCCTCCCCGTGTCTGACCTGAGCCCTCCCTTCCTTATATCACTGCCTGGACGCTTGTGTGTCTGAGGTGTGTGCCAAGAGCGAGAACAGTTGTGTGTTTAGCTGTGACAGGTGTGTCTGAAGTGGGTCATATGACAGGTGTGGGCCAGCTGGTGAGGCATGCGTGCTGGCCTTGGGGGCGGGGGGAGCAGAGCTGTGTGCATACGTTGTCTACTGGGGCTCCAGCCTTCACAGCCTCCTGTGTGTCTGATGATATGTTGCGGGGCTGGGGTTGAGTCTCGGCTGAGCTGCTCTGTGCCCTGAAGGGAGTGAGGGGTAGGGGTGCTGTGCCTTCAACCCCTGAGGGTCCAGGCCAGCTCCACTCCCTCTGCAGGAGTACATTGGTGCATGTGTGGTCCTCATCGCGGCCGTGACCTCCATCTCCAACTCCCTGCACAGGGAGCTCTCTGCCGGCCTGGTGGGACTGGGCCTTACCTACGCCTTAATGGTGAGTGGCAGCAGGTGGGGCAGGGGAGGAGTCAGACACCAGCCCCCGGGGAAGCCCAGGGCACCTTCCCTGACTGAGATGCTCCCAGGCCTTACCCCAAGCTATACCGAGTCTGATGCCAGAGGGACCATGTGGGCAGGAGGGCTTACTGCAGGTCCCTGCCCCTTCACCCAGGCCTGGGCCCCAGGTGGGGGTGGGTGAGGATCCACACTCACTGTAACCTCCATGGAGGGCCCCCTGGACAGTCAGCGGTGGGCAGCAAAAGGCATCCTCAACTGTAAGAAGAGCCATCCTGGTGGCCAGGGACAGGACCAAGTGATCACTAACTGTGAACGGCTTGCTTCCCACAGGTGTCCAACTACCTCAATTGGATGGTGAGGAACCTGGCGGACATGGAGCTCCAGCTGGGGGCCGTGAAACGCATCCATGGGCTCCTGAAAACTGAAGCAGAGCGCTACGAGGGGCTGCTGGGTGAGGGGCGCGGGAGGACTTCTGGGGAAAGGGCCCAACGTGGATGTGTGTTTGGGTTGAGGGGGACACGAGGAGCCTGGGGTCAGGAGGGCATACCTGGATACCAGCTGTGGCCCACACCTGGCAGCTGACCCCCAGCCCGGCCCCCAGCACCATCGCTGATCCCGAAGAACTGGCCAGACCAAGGGAAAATCCAGATCCAGAACCTGAGTGTGCGCTACGACAGCTCCCTGAAGCCAGTGCTGAAGCACGTCAACGCCCTCATCTCCCCAGGACAGAAGGTCAGGGGAGCGGGGAGGGCAGAGGGCTGGACCGCCTCACAGAGTCACCTCCTGGCCCTCAGGGCCCGCCAGGCCTCACACCCATTCAGACCCCCAGTCTCCCAGGCCCGGGCCTCTCGCCTTCTCCTCCTGCTGCCCTCACTCACCCACCAAGGAGATGGACAGGACACCCCAGACTCCCCTGACTCAGAGGGGTTTTGTCAGGGCCCCCCACAAATGGTTAGGGGCTCTCCCAGGACACTGTACCCTGAACTTCAGAGCAGGGCCCTGGGGCAGAGAGTGAAGCCCTGGCCTGGGGAGGGAGCTCCTGTCTGGCACTCCGATCCGACTCTGACTGACTCCCCCCTCTCTCCCCCTCTGCTCCGACGCTGCCCCTCTCCTCCTGTCTCTTTGTCTCTGTCTCTCTCACTCTGTCATTGTCTGTGGCTGTCTGTCTCACTGTCTCTGACCTTTAGATGTACCTCTGTCCCTGCCTCTCTTATCCTTCTATATCACCACCTCTGTCTCCGTATCGGATGCGATGGGGTGAGAGACGACTCCAGTTTAAGGTGGGGTACATCCTGCACACAACTTTCAGCCACCCCTGTGCCCTCCCGCCACACCCAGGCACATAGAGAGACACCCGTGTCCCCAGCTCCCCTGCAGTCATGTACCACACCCAGCCAGACAAGTAGGAGCCCCCTCTGGATCCACTGCAGGAAACAAGCCCAAACCCGGGCCCAGCCCTAGCTAAAGAGATGCTGGTCAGAACACCAGGACGAGAAGAGATGCTGGGGCTTCCCACACCTGCACAGCCCAGCACTAGAGGCTCCCAGACACCCCAGGTGCCCACCGCGTACCTGCTCCTCTCTTTCCAGATTGGGATCTGCGGCCGCACAGGCAGTGGGAAGTCCTCCTTCTCTCTAGCCTTCTTCCGCATGGTGGACATGTTCGAAGGTGAGCTGTACGACGGGCACCCCTCATGTACCCACAGCCACCAGATGGTACCTCAGTCCTGGGTATGGTCAGACATCACAGGAGGCCCAGCCATCACTGCCTTCCCCCGCATCCTCGTTGGGACCCATGTTGCAGGCAGACCCTGTCCCCAGTGCCACCGTCTCCCCGCTCCTTGGTGCCCCACCTGTGACACTGTTTGCATGCAGGGCGTATCATCATCGATGGCATCGACATCGCCAAACTGCCGCTGCACACCCTGCGCTCACGCCTCTCCATCATCCTGCAGGACCCCGTCCTCTTCAGCGGCACCATCCGGTGAGCCCCCTGACCCCCGCCACCAGGCCCACCCGAGCCCCAGGCCCGGCTCCTCTCCTCCAGATCTGGGGCATAGCGAGGAAGGGGTGGACGAGCCTCCCTGGGCAAGCAGCCCTGCTCTAGCTCTGATGAAGGGCTGGCGCGGGTTCTTTAAAGCTGCACCCTCATGCCTTTCTCTTTTCCGTTAGGCCTAGGCACTGGTAGGGGTCCCCCAACCCTCAAGCCTGGGATGCTTTCCTCCACCCACTGCCAGCACCTTGCTGCCCCCTCCCAGCCAGGCCCCCAAGTCAATCAGTTCCCACTCACTGCTCCCTTCACCAGCCTCACCCTCTGCGAGTCCCCTGGGAATAGAGCCAGGACCCTGCTCCCCTCTCTAAGGACTTTGTGTGTCGCCCTCCAGATTTAACCTGGACCCGGAGAAGAAGTGCTCTGACAGCACACTGTGGGAGGCCCTGGAGATAGCCCAGTTGAAGCTGGTGGTGAAGGCGCTGCCAGGAGGCCTCGGTAACTACTCCTGGCTGAGCACAGGCTGGGTACTAAAGGACGCTTGTAAGGGCTGGGAAGGGACAACTCACACCGTGTCTTAGCTTTGCTCAGAGTTTAGAGTCTGGGGTCTGGCAGGATCCCAGAGACCATTAAGTTCTACTTCTCACTATATAGGAGCTCAGAGATGTCAAGTGATTTGTCCCAGGTCACACAACTGGTCAGTCGGACCTGGCCTCTCCTACAGGGCACAGCGGTACAGTAAGGGACTGGCAAGTCCCCAATACCATGATGGTACATTCGGCCCTGCCCTCCGCATCCACCTGCCTGCCCAGTTCTGCCCTGAGGGAGGAGAGGACTGACTGGAAATCACAGGCACAGGTCACTCATCAAGGCTACTGGGAAGACTGTGTCCCCACCCCGGGGGTCAGCAGAACCTTGGTGTATCTGTTGAAACCCCTGGGACTGGGGGCCGGCCAAGCCTTGGCTTCAGAAAATCACCCACCAAGGCCTATACACATGCAGGACGGACACACTCTGTGCTGATGCGCCTCCCAGAACTGCCCAGGGCCACAGCCGTGCATAACTCCAGGCAGCGCTCTTCTCTTTGTAGCTCTAGCAGATGGCATCCGTGTTGTGTAAGGTGCAGCCACGCTGTGCACACCTGTACTCATGACACACACCTACATATTTACCCCTGTACACACATTTCCTGAAACCCCAAGCCACTCCATCCACTAAACTCACAACGCAGAATTAACTCAGCCCTGTGCCCCCTTCCTGGGGCTGTTTTCAGATGCCATCATCACGGAAGGCGGGGAAAACTTCAGCCAGGGCCAGAGGCAGCTGTTCTGCTTGGCCCGGGCCTTTGTGAGGAAGACCAGCATCTTCATCATGGATGAAGCCACGGCTTCCATCGACATGGCCACGGTCGGTGCTGGGCACACCCATGGGATGGGGGTCTTGGAGAGGGTTTTTGGGGGTGTTAGGGAGAAGGTTGCACAAAATAGTCCTGAAACTCAAGTTGCCTTTAACATCAAGAGTCATATGGAGCAGAAAAGGCGACGGGCTGGGGGACCCTGATTCCAGCTAGTCTTAAGGCTGGAATATAACACACATACACACAAGCTGCACACGGACCCACAAATTTCACACCCATCCCCACAACCCAGCACACCCAGATACACTCACAGCACACACACATGCACGCAGCTGAGCTCCCAACAGGCGGAACCCAGTCCCTGAACACTGGGAACCTGGTTGGTCCTATGGGGACTAGAGCCAGAGGGAGGGGGTGGGGCTAGGGTTGGGGTCAGATGGGAGCTGGGCCAGAAGCCAGGCCAGACCCCACCCACTGGGCAGGTGAGCCAACAGTTGCTGCTCCGACCTGGCAGGAAAACATCCTCCAGAAGGTGGTGATGACGGCCTTCGCAGACCGCACTGTGGTCACCATAGCGGTAAGGGGCCCATGATGGGGTGCAGGGGGGACACCCAGAGAGACAGCTGGCCTCCTGAGGCTGTCATCAGTGGGCAGCCTCTGGGCTCACCTGCGCCTGGTAATCAAGAGAGGACCCTGTGACAGTGCAGGGCAAGGAGTCTGGCAGGCTTGCAGCGAGCCTGGATTGCAGGATTTGGGGTGTAGGAGGGTTTGTGCCTGCACTTCCCTCAGACCTCCCCTCTTTCTCCAGGTTCCAAGGTCCGCTCCTGTCCCAAGGCCCTGTGAGCTAGGCTAGGGTTACTTCTCCAAAGCAAATGGGAGATGGGGGTGTTGGGAGAATCTCTGAGTCTTGAAGCCTGGAGGTGGGGCAGAGCTGAGACCTGGTGAGGGAGAGGGTGGCATTAGCAGATGGAGGGTTTGGAGTTACAGCCACCCCGGGAAAGGGCAGTCACCGCAGAGATAAGACATTCTGGCCACAAGCCTCCTCCTCCAAGCTGCAGGAGGGATGCCTCAGCTGCCCCAGCCCGGCCCCCGACACACACACCCTGACAGCCCCTCCTGCCCCGCCCAGCACCGCGTGCACACCATCCTGAGTGCAGACCTGGTGATCGTCCTGAAGCGCGGCGCCATCCTTGAGTTCGACAAGCCAGAGAAGCTGCTCAGCCAGAAGGACAGCGTCTTCGCCTCTTTTGTCCGTGCAGACAAGTGACCTACCAGAGCCCAAGTGCCATCCCATGCCCCACCCTGCCCCCACCTCCCGCCTGGGTTCTCTAACTGTAAAATCACTTGTAAATAAAGAGACTGGTTATTTCCTACCAGAGGCCGTGGGTCTGGTGGGCAGGGACTGGGGTGGACCATGGGTCCCATGGAAGCAGTCTGACTTTAGCATCAGGCAGACCTGACGAAGCTCTGTGAGTGTGGGCAAAAGCATGTTTCCTCATCTGTGACATGAGGGCTGTCTTAGTCTGCTAGGTTGTATTCGTCTGCTGCAACAAAATACCATAGCCTGGGTGGCTTAAACAGCAGAAATTTATTGCTGACAGTGCTGGAGGCTGGAAGTCCAAGATCAAAGTGTCGCATGCTTGGTTTCTCCTGAGGCCTCTCTCCTCGGTTCCAGACAGCCACCTTCTAGCTGCGTCCTCATGCAGCCTTTCCTCTGTGTGCACACCCCTTTTATCTCTCTCTCTCCTTATTAGGATACTAGACATATTGGATGAGGTTGCACTCCTATGACCTCATTTAAACTAAATTACCTCTTCACTGGCCCTATCACATTGCAGGGGCTCCAATATATGAATTTGGGGGGGAATGCAATTCAGTCCATAACAGAGTTATAGTATTTTTGTGATTATCTCATCAGATAAGGTAGCAGATCTGCATATATCTTGGTCCCTTTTCCTTCTCAGTTTAATTCTTGGATTAAAACTGTGGGTCCCCAGGTACCCCGGATTAGCATTATTTCCATTGCAAATGACAGGAACCCAACTCAAAGTGGCTTAAACAGTGGAATTTATTATCCTATGTGATTGAGAAGACCAGGAGGTTACTACTTGAAGCACGGCTAGATCCAGGTGTTTGACATCAGGGGTGATGAATTCCATCTTCCTCTCCCTCCCCCATGACAGATGGCCACTAGCACCTCCAGCTTACATCCTACCCCTCTGAAAAAGAGAGGGGCCTGAATCACATGTCCCCATCTCCATCCCACACATAGGGACATTCAGAAGTGGGAGAAGGGCGGCCGTTCAGAGAGAAAGCACAGTACATATGCCACAAGTCGTCCAGGTAGTGACTGGGACATACTGGGGCCCAGACGCTGGGGAGACTAAAAATCAGCTGTCCTTGGACTCCACGTGCATCATGAGACACGAGTGTATACCTGTCCCACCAAGAAAGGAAGGTGCTTGTTTGCGTATCATTTTATTATCATTTACACGTTGCCTTCAGCACTGGCTGTACCAGGCCCTTGGGGTGCAGACCCAGGAGTCTTGGGCCTTCATCCTTGTTGTATGCAAGGGGGTCAGAGTCATACGGCATAAAGAAAATCCACCAGTCATTGGAGAGGGGTCCAGCACAGACCCTTCTGGCTGTTCCAGGAGCCAGAGGAGCTCAGGAAAGGAGAGCTCTGTGAGGCCTGGCAGGCTCCTGGGAGAGGCAGGATTTAAGTTGGGCATGGGAAGGGTGGGAATTAGATAAGCAGAGAGCTAGAGAAAAGGGCCCATGTGGGGGAGGGGGAATAAGATCAGAGAGCCTTGAATGCCAGGACAAGGAGTCTGGGACATGCCTATGCACAAAAGGGAAGTGGAGAAGGTTTCTGAATGTGAAAGGGACCTGACAAGTGCAGTGTTTGGGGGAGATGAGTATGAGGAGGTGCAGGATGGAGCAGAGCAGGAGGCTGAGCCCTTTTGGTGGGGGGCTCGCCTTCCTGGCAAGCGAGACCTCAGGGTCACGCTGTGAGGCAAGTCCTAGCCTTTCCAGCTCTGAGATGCCTCTGGGGGCCCGGCACTCCCTCCACCGTTGGGCCTCCCAGAAGCAGAGCCTAAGGAGGGAAAAGAGGATTCCCACCCCCCATGCCTACGACCAGCCAAGGGATTAAAGGGAAGTAGCAAGGGCACAGGGGCACGTCACAGCTCACAGTGAAGTCTTGCAGAGATGCCTAAGGCCATTCTAGCCCAAATTCCTCTATAGCACCCCTGATGGTGTGCCAGCCTCGACTTGGATACCCCATAGATGAGGGTCATCTCTGGTAATTAGAAATGACTCTTCCATACGTGAAATCAAAGCCTGCCTCTGTTCCACTCAGTGTCTATACTGGTTTATACTTTGGACCACACAAAATAGTCCATCCCCCTTGGACCTCAGGGGTTTCTGTGATAGTATCTGAACTCCCTGGGAAGACTCTCCAAGGTTCCTTTTCTGATGGCTGAGCACCCGTAGTTGCCCCAGAGTTTTCCTGTGTAACTCTGTCTCCTTGAGCTGCCCTCTCTGCTCACCCTATTTTCCTTTCCCCACCCTAAGCACTGCATCTCTGGCAGTATAGCCCAAGATCTACCATGAGTAGTAGAGGGGGCCCAAGCCACAGGACAATACTAGGTTGATGCCTGCAGTAGAAACACCACTCCTCTTCAGGCCAAGAGCTTAGGACCCCCAGTGCCCAAGCTAGCCCTGACACAGCTCCTCAGGCTGCAGGTGTAAGGAGGTGTAAAGCAAGTGCCAGTAGCTCAAACCCCCTTTAAAATGCAGGGGTGGGGGCTTCCCTGGTGGTGCAGTGGTTAAGAATCCGCCCGCCAAAGCAGGGGACACGGGTTGGAGCCCCGGTCTGGGAAGATCCCACATGCCGCGGAGCAACTAAGCCCGTGCACCACAACTACTGAGCCTGCACTCTAGAGCCTGTGAGCCACAACTACTGAACCCGTGTGCCACAACTACTGAAGCCCAAGTGCCTAGAGCCCGTGCTCCACGGGCCACCACAATGAGAAGCCTGCGCATCTCAACGAAGAGGAGCCCCCGTTCACTGCAACTAGAGAAAGCCCACGAACAGCAACGAGACCCAACACAGCCAAAAATAAACAAATAAATTTTAATAAATAAATAATAAAATAAGATATAATAAAATGCAGGGGTGGGATTGAAAGTGTGGGTCATGATTGAGAAGATGCAACCACCCAGGCTTCTGGGATGCAGCATCCAGCATCCCCTGTAGTGGGTGTTAAACTATGTTTCTACACCTACTAAGGTAGATCTCCATCCCCCACCCCCAGGAAGTCCGTGGCTTTCATCAGACCCTCAAAGGATTCGTGACTCTGAAAATACTAAAATCATCGCCATAGAAAAGAAGCGGTCAGTTAGGAGTCCTCGGGCCACCTAATCTCCCCGCCCCAACCCCAGTCACCAGGTTGGTGACACAGCTCCTCGGTACCTCCTTTTGCTGGGAACCCACAAAGCCCAGGCGGATACTGACCCAACCCAGGATGGGAAAATTGCGGTGGGACCAGGGCGACAGGGCATCTGTCCCCAGAATGGGAGGGCGGGTCACGACTCCCTTCACCCCGCCCCCGTCCCGCCCTGCCCCGCCCCGCCCTGATTTCGTAGCGTGTGGGCTGGGAGGAACCTCTTTAGTCCAATTGGGCAAACTCCCAAGGCCAGACGAAGCGAGCCGGGAGAAGGAAGACGGTGGGAGGTGAATGGCGAGGGGCGGGGCTTGAGCTTGTGCCCGCCAGCCCTCCAGCCCAGGAATAGGTCGGGCTCCCCCTGGCGGCCCCCGGCCCCCACTCCACGCCTCCGGCGTTCGGTGTTCTCAATTCTCCACCCCACCTAGCACAGGTCGGCCTCCGCGGGCCGATTGACACACAGAAGGGCCGGAGGACGGCCCTTCGCGAGCGCCCGGGCAGCGGGAGGGGGCGGGGAGGCGAGGACTGCGGCTTGATGAGCAGGAGCAGGTGCCGCGGCGAGGAGCGCGGGGGGGGGCAGGGACGGAGCGGCGGGCGGGGTCGCGGCGCCGGCGTGCGTGCTGCCGGCGCGGAGCCGGGAGGCCGCGGCTCAGAGTGGGCCCCGCCAGCCAGGTCGCGCTGGGGGCGAGGGGATCAGGAGTGGAGCTGGGTGGAGTGGTGACTCTGGAGGGCGGAGGATCCCAAGGAGACAGAGAGGACGAGAGCTAGAGGGAGATCGGAGAGCGGCGAGAGCGCTACGGAGGGTGGGTTAGGAAAGAGGTACCTGGAGGTGAGACGGTATGAAACTGGAGCTTGGAGGGGAGCCCGGGGCCGAAATGGGTGCGGCGGGAAACACGGTGCGGGTTGTGTGGGATGTGGTCGGTTGGTAAGATCCGGAGGTGTGACGTTCCCAGGTGGGAGAGGTGGGTTGAGAAAGAAGGCTGAGTGGGGAGAAGGGTCCTAGGGAGACGCCCAGGGGTGGTCAGCGAGTGGAGGAGAGCTGAGCTGGGATCCAGAGCCAGGTGGGGAACAGGCAGAGTAGGGGGTTCAGTAGGCAGTGGGCAGGTGGGCTGAGGTGTGAGGCTGGTATAAAGTGAAGGAGGGGCCGGGTGGAGCTGAGGGTGAGCCTAGCTGGGGAGGCATCTCAGAAGTGAGGCCAGTGCAGACTTAGGGTGGTCCCAGGGCAGAAACCCCAAAGTAGGTTGAAGGCTCAGTCAGGTGGTTGCTCCTCCCCCATGGGGGAGACCTCTCCCTGGTGGTCGCTGGAGCCATGCTGTCCCGCAAAGGCATCATCCCTGAGGAGTATGTGCTGACGCGGCTAGCAGAGGACCCGACAGAGCCCCGGTACCGTGCCCGTGAGAGGAGAGCCCGTTTCGTGTCCAAGAATGGCAACTGCAACGTGGCCCACAAGAACATCCGGGAGCAAGGTCGCTTCCTGCAGGACGTGTTCACCACGCTGGTGGACCTCAAGTGGCCATACACGCTGCTCATCTTCACCATGTCCTTCCTGTGCAGCTGGCTGCTCTTTGCCATGGTCTGGTGGCTCATCGCCTTCGCCCACGGTGACCTGGCCCCTGGTGAGGGTGCTGCTGTGCCCTGCGTCACCAGCATCCACTCCTTTTCATCTGCCTTCCTTTTCTCCATTGAGGTACAGGTGACCATCGGTTTTGGCGGGCGCATGGTGACCGAGGAGTGCCCTCTGGCCATCCTGATCCTCATTGTGCAGAACATCGTGGGGCTCATGATCAATGCCATCATGCTGGGCTGCATCTTCATGAAGACTGCCCAGGCCCACCGGCGGGCTGAGACCCTCATCTTCAGCAAGCATGCGGTCATCGCCCTGCGCCACAGCCGCCTCTGCTTCATGCTGCGCGTGGGCGACCTCCGCAAGAGCATGATCATCAGCGCCACCATCCACATGCAGGTGGTGCGCAAGACCACCAGCCCTGAGGGCGAGGTGGTACCCCTCCACCAGGTGGACATCCCCATGGAGAATGGTGTGGGTGGCAATAACATCTTCCTGGTGGCTCCCCTCATCATCTACCACGTCATTGACGCCAACAGCCCGCTCTATGACCTGGCGCCCTGCGACCTGCACCACCATCAGGACCTTGAGATCATCGTCATCCTGGAAGGTGTGGTGGAAACCACGGGCATCACCACCCAGGCCCGCACCTCCTACCTGGCCGACGAGATCCTGTGGGGCCAGCGCTTTGTACCCATCGTGGCTGAGGAGGATGGCCGCTACTCTGTGGACTACTCCAAGTTTGGCAATACCATCAAAGTGCCCACGCCGCTCTGCACGGCCCGCCAGCTGGATGAGGACCCCAGCCTGCTGGATGTCCTGACCCTCGCCCGCGGGCCCCTGCGCAAGCGCAGCATGGCCATGGCCAAGGCCAAGGCAAAGTTCAGCATCTCTCCAGATTCCCCCTCCTGAGCCCTGCTCCCTTGGGCCCCCCTCCTCATGTGCGTGCAGGCCAGTGTGGCATGGTATGTAGAGTGGACGTACTGCGGGCCCCTCGGCCAGGCCAGGACCTGTTAAGAGGCTGGGCCCTCCTCATCTCAGCCTCCCTGCCTGCTGCTCGCCCAGGGTGTTGCAAGGCACTTGTCGCTACTCTATTTCTGGCCTCAGCAGGAGCCTGTACAGGGTTATTTTTGTCCCTGCTCCTCCCAGCCCCAACTCAGGACTGGCTTTCCCCCCCACCCTGCCCCAGGCTAGGGGAGCTGTGGGAAGTGTCAGGCCCTAAAGCTGGGACTCCATCTAGTCCTCGGCCCCCACGACCGACCGGCTGCAAGCTGGACGGGTGGCTAGGGAAGAACAGTCCCCAGATGGAAGGCCTGCTGCTCTGTTTCTGTGGCCCTGAGAGATGCCTGTGGTGAGGCCCCAGCCCCTACTTGGTCCCTGAAAAGGTGATGGCCAAAAGGGTGGGCCTGGCCTGCTGGGGAGGGCAGGCAATGAGGGAACACAGTCTAGCTGGAGGGCTGGAGATGTGGAGCCTCCCTGGGGCAGGCTTGGCAGAGAGGAAATGGCACCGGGAGGCTTACCTTGCTGAGCCCTGCCCAGGCACGGGGAAGGGGAGACGGGCCCCTTACCCCTGAACCCAAGGCTTCTTCAGTGGGGGCTCCAGGGGCTGGGGCTGCTGCACCTGCCTACTTCCATTCTGTCCCCGGCCCTGGGAGGCTGGAGTGGGCTGGGGTGGACCCTGGCATGCCAAGCTGAAAGAGGCTGGGGAGAGACTGGGGTCCTGGGCCCACCACGCTTGGCAGGCCTCAGACTGTACTCTGGCCTGGCTCCCCCCCACCCAGTGGCTGCCACTCACTTTGTCCAGAGGGTGGCCATGGAGGGCCTTTGGGTTGCTAGAAAAGGAGATGTTGGAAAGCTCAGGATGGAGTGGGTGTGTGAGGTCCCTGAGGCAAAAAGGCCCTTGGTCCTGACAGGCTTGACCCCCAAGCCGGACTCTTGGAGCAGTGCTGTGTGTACTTGCCCAGAATTCTGCCTTCTCCATTGTCAATAAAGCCTCCCCCTTCGTGACCTAAACTCTGGGCTGTTCTTGCTGGTGGGCAGGGAGAGCAGGGGCTGGCAGCTGCCAGCCTACATCTCAGAGGCGCCATGGACCCCAGCTGGGAGGCCAGGAAAGGGACCTGGGGCTGGCCCTCTTCCCCTAGTTCAGAGACTTCCCCTTCCTGCCTTTGGTAGCCCAGCCCTACAAGACCGTCTGACCATCTCCGTTGGGCACCCATCAGGCTTATAGCCCTGAGCCCTGCCTCCACTCCCAGGGGGCTGATGGAAGGCCGAGGGGCTCAGGAGAGAGGCGGGTATGTCACAGGCATTAGTGTGGCAATTGGAGCGTTAACTCTCAAAACAGTTGCTTGAGTTCTAAGACCTTGGTCACATAACTTAACCTCTCTGTGCCTCAGTTGCCTCATCTATAAAGTGGGGATGCTACAAGTACCTACCTCATAGAATTGTTAGAGTAAGTGAAAAGCGTTATGTCAAATGCTTGAGTGCCTTGTCCATAATAAGTGCTCAATAAATGTTAACTGTTGAGACTGCTATTCAATCAGCCACGTGATGAGACAACTGAGCAAGCAAATGCTGAGAGAAGGTGCTATTATATGTCCCCTGGTGATGTGTTTCTCTGCCTGGTCTTACTTTCTACACAATGTCCCCTCCCAGCTCAGACCCCGACGACAGGGGCTGTGACTGCAACTGTTACCTGGGCTTCTTGTCTCTGTCTCATCCTCTGCACACCATCTGCCATGTAGCCACCAGAGTGGTCTTATTAAAAGGCATCATTCTCTCCAACGTCAAGTGCCTCCAGTAGTTCCTCATCACCTTCTGGTCAAGGCTAGACCTGTGACCAGTCATTTCAGGCTTTGCCTGCTTTCCAGCCTCACAGCTTACTGTTCTCTGGCCAGGACACTGTGCGACCACCCTGGCAGCCTCAGTATCCCCTCCTTGTATTTATCTTCCTACATCTGAGCTTTTGCTTGTTTATTCCCTTTGCCTGGAATGCCCAAGCCTCATCTCTACCTGTTGAAATCCATTAAGGTCCAAACCAAATGATGCCTCCTTGAAGCCTCCCCTGATTCCTCTAGAAAGCGATGGTCCCTTCCCTTCCTCTGTGCTTGTGGGCATTCTACTTTTGCCTGTGTTTATGGGTCCGTCTCCCCATCCCCAAGTCCATGGCTACTTGAGGTCAGGGACTCCTTGAGGTCAGGGACTGTGACTCAGCACTGTGACTGGCCCTGAGTAAGTGCTGAATGAATGAATGAATGGTGGATAATGTACAGGACAACAAGCCAAGGTCAATGCTGCAGTTTGAGGCCTGCAGAGGGCTTTGGCTGGATCAGTGAGAGTTTGTCCCAGGCTACTCCAGAGGCAGGCCTGAACGGCCAGGAAGCTGCTGGTCGAAGCTCTAAGAAGCCCCCTCTCTGCACCCACAGACCCCCCAACATTGATTCTTTGCTGAGCTGACCTGTTTCTGGCTTAGAGGAAGAAGGGATGAGAAGCTCCTCAGAGCTGGCCCAGAGTTCTGGGGACAGTGCCTGGCTCTTGGGACTCAGCTTGACCATCCTTAAGACCAGAGCAGGAGGCCAGACTCACTAATGAGAAGCCCCTGGGCAGCACCTTCTCTGGGGACCATCCAGAGTAACCTTCCTCCACTCCCTCATGCACCTTAAAGAGCTGGTGACAGTGAACCGGCAGAACTGAGGGCTCAGCGCCACCTGCTGACCACAGACAAGACCTACTTGATCCCCAAAACTCAGAACCACTGGTCCTAGGCTTTCCGCTCTGAGACCCCTAGCCTTTAGGCTTAGCTCAGGGAGGAGCTGGAAAGTTCCAGGCATGGAGGGACAGCTGGACCAGACCTTCCTTGACACCCTCCACCGGATGTTCTTGTCCACTCACAGTGCTCCCACCATTTGGGGGCACCCCCTTTTTAAGGCACTTGTCTAAACTAGACAAGGGAGCTCCCCTGAGCTCCACTCAGCCCAGCAGGAACTTTTGTGAGAATTTTGTTTCTGATATTCCGCCTCGAGGACAGCACTGGGTGTCACGTGAGAGCAGATGTAGCAGTCCAAGCTCGTCCACACCCTGTGTGCAGAACTGGCTCTCCAGATCCCAAGGATGTATCTCAGGTCACTGCGGTCCAGTGCTGACAGAGGCACTGTTCTCTGGGTTTGCAGATGAGGGGTCGGGATCAGACTTGGTGTTAACTTGCTAACATCTCACAGCTAGTAAGTGGCAGGCCCAAGATTTGAACCCGAGTCTGTCTCAAACCACAGCCCTGCTCCCTTCCCCCTGCTGCACAGTCCCAATTTCCTGAGCGCCACCTTTCTCTAGGGGTGCCACCTTGATCTCAAGCGTCATGTCTCTAGACCAAGAACAGGAAGGGAAAGCACAACTCAGGAAGGTCCCAGATTTGAGACTGATACAGACTCAGCTATGGTAAGTGACAGCCTAGATCATGTCCAAAACACCAAGGGAGCCAGAGGGACTCTTAACTGAGTCCAAGCTTGTACTGCTCGCCACATGCCAGGCCAATAAATCAAGAGACGAGTTGTTGGGGCAAAGAACAGCGACTTTATTCATAAAGCCAGCAGACGGAGAAGGTGGTGGGCTCGTGCCCCTAAGAACCATCTTGCCTGAGTTAGAAATTCAGGCTTCTTTTATACTAAAAGGGGAGGGGGTAAAGTCAAACATGTCCTGGTTCCTGTCAGCCTCCAGAGGGTATGTGTTAATTTCTTCCTTCCTGCAGTCATTCACAGGTGGGCCTGGTCAGGATGTTTCCTTTGAGCTAAACAAAGGTATTTTAGCTTAATACTCATTACGTGGGAGGCAGGGTTCCCAGGGACGGGCCATTATGTATAATTTAAGCTTATAGGCAACATCCCTTTAGTGATTAACTTGTAATAGAATACAAAGGTTCTTCCCTATTACAGGACCTCACCAACACTTTCTCCCACCCATGTGTATGATGAACCCTCCATCTTCTGTCTTCTTGCAAATGGACTGGGGTCCCTACCTTCCAGGCTACCTTTCCCACAGCCAGTCAGGTGGCAATGCAGACTAATGGGGCACATCTGCCACTCCTGTCTGTCCCCAACTCACACCAGGTGTTGTGACATGTGTCCTGGGCCTCAGTCCTGAGTTCAAGAGAGGAGGGAAGCCAAGCCACCCTCTTCCAGTAGTGAAACTGAATTGCTAGTCTGGGAAAACTAGCCCATTAGCCATACTGGAAACCTGCTCAGGCCTAATGCCTCTGGATTTGGCATCTCCAGCCAGTCACTGCATGGCCCACATGTGGCCCACTAAGGTGGACGTCCAGCCTTTCTGCTGGGGAGGACTCACCCAGCTTCTATAGAACCCATTCTCCTCAGGTAGCATCCTCCCAGCTCTGTCCTGCTCTTGAGTTCCTCTCCAACATCTTCTTTTAGGGAGAACTTTCCTAGGGAGCTTGCTACAGGGAGTAGCCCTGGCTCCCCACACATCTCTGGGCTCGCCTTTGAGGTCTCCCCAGGTCCAGTGTCAGACACCCTATTGTACCAAGACATGCAGAAGACTTGGGGGAAGAAGACATGAATGCTGCTGACCCTAGACTGGGGCAGGCCTGAAGAACAACAGATCTGTTCCAACTTGAAAGGAATTGCGGAAAGGCCGAACAATGGGATTAAGGTCAGAACTGAGTTCCAGAGAGTGGGTTTGTTGCATTAGAATCTAGACTACTGGCATCCTCTGTGCCAGGACCACCTGACTGGGGCATTGTACATCTTCATCTACCTACACCCTACTCTATTTCCACTCTGGGCTGGCCCAACTCTGGAGTGATGTGAAAGACAGGCCACCTAGACTGGCCAACTTGGGTACAGGAGTGTGAACTTCTCTCTGTCCCCCATACTTAGGTCCTTCCAGGCACTGATGCCAATGAGTAAAGCAGTGATACACCACACAATTTATTACGCAGCCCTGCCTCTGTGTACTCTTCACTTGATCAACTCCAGTTTTTCCCATAATGCCATTATTATTGGGGAAGGGAAGATACTCCAGCGTAAACCAGACGGAAGCAAATAACTACAGTTCTGACTGAAACTTTGACATAGGTCTTCTACCTGTGAAGGGAGGAAGAAAGGACGATTGGCTAGCAAGAGCGTCATATGACAGTGCAACTCCAAGAAAATCTCAGCCACCCCAACAGGGAGCTCCAAAGATTCCTGCCTTGATCGGCCATTGGCTGGCCAGGACAGCATGGCATAAGCTCAAAAGCTACAGCAGATCCCTGAGATGCCATAGCTGGAACATGGTGGCTAAGTACACTCTTCATAGCAGGCTCTGTCTTGGAGGGGCTCTCAGCAGCACATCTCCACGGCAACCACACTTTTGGGTCAAAATTCAGCTTCCTGGGAAGCTGTATCAGTTAGCTTTTGCTATGTAACAAACCACCCTAAAACACAGTGGCTTTGAAAAAATAAGTATTTCTCAAAAAAAGAAAGAAAGAAAAAGCGTCTTCCCTGGCGCTCCAGTGGTTACGACTCCATGCTTCCACTGTAGGGGACATGGGTTCGAGCCCTGGCCGGGAATATTAAGATCCCACATGCCGTGACACAGCCCATCCACCAAAAAAAGAAAAAGAAAAAGAAAAAATAAGTATTTCTCATGCATTTGAGAGTTGGTTCTGTTGATGCTGATGATCTTAGCTAGATTTGCTTACATGTCCGGTGGCTGTCATCTGATCCAGACTGGCCTCCACTAGAGCAACTAGCTCCAGCTTCCAGGGTCTCTCATCCTCTGGCAGGCTCTGATTCCGGTGTCCCTCACCCTCCAGCAGGCTCTATGAATCAGTTGGTCAACTTTAGACAAACAGCCTTTTTTCTTGATTAATCGATTGTTCTGCTTTTCCTAAAGCATTTATAATGAGATATATTAGCTATTGCACAGATTCTGCCTTGGCAGGCTCATAAATAACTGGAGGCAATTTTATTACCTAGAACCATTTAACCAACCCATTTACACTGGTCTTAACAACAGCCTGAGTTATTTTATTTGCTATGTGGGCCAGAGGGATAAACATGTTTGGAAACATGTTTTAGTTTGGAAACACCCTCGCTAGGGTTAGACGTTCTTGGTTAAACCAGTAAAATCTGGGTGGTAAGTTATCTCATTGAGCTATTAACAAAATATGAGCAACTGGGGGAAGGAATTCCCCTCTCTGAGCTGTGGATTCTATATGTGAGAACACTAGTGCAGCCCACATCACTCACAGGCCTGGTGTGAACCGTGAGGTCAGGTTTGATTTACAGTGAGACTTTATTATGAGAAGGCAGAGGGGCTTTACAATGCATCTCCTCAGAGTCCCAGGCCACCACATGGAGACCAAATGAGACAGTTCCTCCCCAACACATCAGAAAAAGCCACACACCATAAACACACTTAGAATATCCCAGCATCAACCCTGAGAACTCTCCAACACCATGCATTGGCCATGAATTCTGAATTCCCAGAGCCTACTCCAAAACATAAGTCTAAACTTTGCTTTGCAGCCTCTTACCTTTTCCAAAGAAAAAAACATAAAAATAAAATTAATACGATCAGTCCAGTAGAGATCAATCCAATATACAACCAAACAATCCACAAGTCAGTTTTCTTCTCAGATTCTGCAGAGAGAAAGAAGAGGAGAACATTAAGAGGAAACCTACTGGCAGGGGCCAAAGAAGACCACACGACTGCTTCTAGGATCTCTGTGGCTGTGTATCATCTTCCCTGTCAGAGATAGAACCACCAACCTTCTGCCACACGTCTTTGCATCCTCCATCCTATCACTTAACACCTTCACACATCAAACAGCCTGCTTAGCACTTGCCAGAAAAACACCACAATATCAAACACCACATACAATATACACATACCATGCACACGTTCAAAGCTTCCATACTACTACACTACCCTGTATCACTTGTATACTGCTATAGACTGAATGTCTATCTCCCCTCAAAATTCTTATGTTGAAATCCTAATGCCCAATACAATGGTATTAGGAGGTGGGGCTTTGGGGAGCTTTAGGTCATGAGGGTGGAGCCCTCATGAGTCAGATTAGTGCCTTATAAAGGAGGCCTTCGAGAGATCCCTCACCCCTTCCACCATGTGAGGACACCATGAGAAGTCTGAAACCTGGAAAAGGGCTCTCAGCCATAGTGGCACACTAATCTCAGAATTCCAGCCTCCAGAACCGTGAAAAATAAAGTTCTGTTGTTTGTAAGTGACCCAGTCTGTGGCAATTTGTTGTATTGGGTTGGCCAAAACGTGCCTTCGATTTTTAAGTAAAAATAAAAGACACATTCTTCATTTTCACCAAGAACTTATTGAACAATGTATTCACCCTTTTGTTCCACTATCTTCTGTTTTTCAGGCAACTTCATAATTCCCTCTTCCCAAAACTTTTAATCTTTTTGAGCAAAGAACTGTTGCAGGTGCCTTTTATAGTCTTCCAGGGAATTGAATTTTTTTCCATTAAGAGAATTTTGTAAAGACCTAAATAAATGGAAATCCAAAGGTGCAATGTCTGGTGAATACAGCAGATGAATCAGAACTTCCCGGCCAAGCTGTAACAGTTTTTGCCTGGTCATCAAAGAAACATGTGGTGTTACATTATCCTGATGGAAGATTATGTGTTTTCTGTTGACTAATCCTGGATGCTTTTCGTCAAGTACTGCTTTCAGTTGGTCTAATTGGGAGCAGTACTTGTTGGAATTAATCGTTTGGTTTTCCGGAAGGAGCTCATAATAGAGGACTCCCTTCCAATCCCACCATATACACATCACCTTCTTTGGATGAAGACTGGCATTTTGTGTGGCTGGTGGTGGTTCAATTCGCTTGCCTACGATCTCTTCCGTTTCATGTTATTGTACAGTATCCAGTTTTCATCGCCCGTCACGATTTGTTTTAAAAACAGAACATTTTCGTTATGTTTAAGTAGAGAATCGCATGCAGAAATATGGTCAAGAAGGTTTTTTTTGCTTAACTTATGTGCAACCCAAACATCAAAGAGATGAACATAACCAAGCTGGTGCAAATGATTTTCAACGCTTGGTTTGGATATTTTGAGCATGTTGGCTATCTCCTGCGTGGTATAATGTTGATTGTTCTCAATTAATGTCTTGATTTGATCGCTATCAACTTCAACTGGTCTACCTGACCGTGGAGCATCGTCCAGCAAGAAATCTCCAGCACAAAACTTCGCAAACCACTTTCGACACATTTGATCAGTCACAGCAACCTTCTCCATACACTGCACAAGTCTTTTTTGTATTTCGGTTGTGTTTTTACTTTTCTTGAAATAATAAAGCATAATATGCCAAAAATGTTGCTTTTTTTCCTTCCATCTTCAATATTAAAATGGCTACACAAAAATTCACCAATTTTGATGTCTTTTTTTAAATGCACACTGATATGACAGCTGTCACGTACAATCTAACAAAATTGTTTTGAATGAAGTTAAAGACAACTAAGTGCTAATAGAGCCATCTTATGGAAAAAAACGAATGAACCTTTTGGCCAACCCAATAGCAGCCCATACAGACTAAGACATATACATATCACCCAGACAAATCCCTTATACCATACACACAAAGCATATTTCAATTTCATATTCCCCATGCCCCACACATATGCTAAACACATCCCTGCACACACCACCCACCCACACAATCCCTAGTCCTTACTTCCAGGAACAATTTCTCTCTCCCTTCAGGGCCATCCCAAGCCCCACCTGGCACACCCTGACCACATTTCCCAGGGCCACTAGTTAGCCTCTGCCTTCCTTACCTCCCTCACCTCTAGGCAGATGCATTGGACCAGCAGGACCAGAGCCATGACCCTGGAAGCCAGGTCATCACCACTCTCTACCTATTAGACCATCTGTCCCAGGTTAAGGACCTAATCTGGACTGCTGACTCTGGGGCTGAGCTAAACCAGACCAAGCTTTCTCTCCTTCCCTATTGGCCCCCATATTCCCCTAGACTGTGTGGGAACCAAAGTTGATATTATATTCCCCTCAAGATGAAGAGATGGGGAAATGTCTAGGGGGCTGCTTACCTATCAGAATCGGGGTGAAGTTGAAACTCTGGCACATGAGTGAGGATACATGCCATACCACACACTGGTAGATGGTCACATTGTCTTCCAGAGAGGGCTTCAGCCTCAAGTAGCTAGTGATATTAAATGTACCATCCTTATTCTTCATGGTGGGGCCAGTGATAACGTCCTCAGAAATCTCCTGGAACTGGGGATCCTTCTGGGTCCACCTTTTCCACGTTATGTTAATATCCTCTGGGTAGAATCCACTTGACTTACACAAAATATGTTTGTCTTCATTATCTTTCACCACAGCTCGCTCCAGAAACAAGCTACTGACTGGGTGAGCTGCCAGGGGAGAGAAATCATGCCTTGAGGGTAGGTAGGGACTTGCTTATTATCAGCCCAATGTCAGACCCATGGCAAGCCTTCAGGAAAGGTGAGTAAACTGAATGGTATTCTGCCTAGGCTAAATGTTCTGGGTATGCTGGTCCCAGTGCTGGCAGGGTGCCGATATGCTGTGACCCCGAAACTCACAGCAATTTTATAAAGCAGAGTTTCTTAAGCCCCTCTGTGTCATAGACACGGTTGAGAATCTGAGGAAAGCCTTGGAACAGTGTTGTGGCAGAGACTGCTAATTGCTGCGAATCTCTATTCTTCAAAGACACCTCCAAGTTAAAGCTACTTCTCCCACCTTTCTCTGCAGCTGGGTGTAGGCATATGAACTAAGGGTCTGGAAGTTTGCATGTATTCAGAAGTAGTGAGAGCAATTTCTAAGAAGTCTCCTGAAATAACAAGGGTATCTTAAAGAAAAGAACAGTGTCTCTCCCCCTCCACTTCTTCCTTCCTGCAGAATGGCTGCAATACCATGTCATGGCTGGAGATGGAGAAGACATTTCCAAGCACAAGGTGGAAATGCAGGTTGAGGATGGCAAAGTGATGACATAAAAGGATCCTGGGTCCTAGATGATCACAGAACTGCCATACATGCCCTGGGTTGGCCACAGTTTTGTGAAAGGAAAATAAACTACCTTCTTAAAAGCACTATTGACTTCTCGCTTCCCTCTGACATGTAAAGACCTAAAGTCATCACTTCTATCCTCATAACAGGAAAAAAAGCTGAGCTGAACAAACTGTAAATCCACAGCTTTTCTTAGATCCATCAGAGAATTGAGGTGACAGGGCAAACCACCACCCTGAAAAAAGACAGGCAGATTGAGAGAATCACAGCCGAGATCATAAAACCTTAAGCAGAAGGTACTGGAGTAATAAACTGGTCGACACACTTAAGCAGTAACGCTGACAAATTGCTAAAGGATAAGTGTGGACTAGATTGAGAATAAAAAAACTCCTAAAGGCCCAGTCTTAGGGGTGGGTCACAACACTTTCATGAGTTTTACCTCCCAGAATCCCACCACGCTCTCACTGTGAAGATCCAAGAAAAATTCCCTCCTATTGTGAGCAATGGGGAGAGGAAAAGTAACTATTTAAAAATATACCCAGTGCATTCTCCATAATAAAGGATGCTCTCAAGGGAAAAGACTTTGCCAGAGTCTTGCTTGACCTGGGATAGTGATGATTAGCCAACTCCAGCCCCCTCTAGCCTTCCCGCCTCACCTAGAAACACTTCTGAAGGTGAGACAGCCTAGGGGCTCAGGCAACTCAAAAGAATGAGATTTAACCATAAGAGTATAGACTGCTTCTCCTCCACAACACCTTACCACTACATCAACAGAGTTCCAGAATGGTAACAGATTACAACTGAGAGAGATGTTAAACACAGGCTCTGTTTAAGGTGTTCATAGGGAAATTCAAACAAAACAAGGAAGGGGGAAAACTCTGGCACCTACAGGTACAGCATTAACACTAAACACAGCCTAACGCCTAGCCAAAGCAACATAGACTCTCACACCAAAAGCCTATTCACCTCAGTTCTTACTACCTGATACATAATATCTGGTTTTCAACAAAAAATTACAAGGCATGCTGAAAAGTATGAAAAGACAAAGCAAGCCTCAGAACAAGACTTTCGTATGACACAGATTTTAGAATTATCAGATAGAGAATTCTAAATAATGATTAAAATGTTAAGAGCACTAATGGAAAAAGCAGACAA
Organism: Delphinapterus leucas; assembly: GCF_059928025.1. NCBI lineage: Eukaryota > Metazoa > Chordata > Mammalia > Artiodactyla > Monodontidae > Delphinapterus > Delphinapterus leucas. The sequence continues at coordinate 38,440,590 of NC_143135.1, forward strand.
TATGCAAGAACAAATGGATAATGTAAATAGACAGATGGAAACTTTAAGAAAGAATCAAAAGGAAATGCTAGAAATCAAAAACATTATAAAAGAAATGAAGAATGCCTCTGATGGGCTCATCAGTAAACTTCACAGTGCCAAGGAAAGAATTAGCTAGCTTAAACATGTCAATGGAAACTTCCCAAACTGAAATGCAAAGAGAAAAAAGAATGGGGAAAAAAACCAGAAGGGAACAGAATATCCAAGAACTGTGAGATGACAGCAAAAGGTAACATATGTAATAGGAATACCAGAAGAAGAAAAGAGAAAGGAGCAGAAGAAACATTTTGAAAAATAATGGCTGAGAATTTTCCAAAATTAATGACAGACACCAAAGCACAGATCCAGGAAGCTCAGACAACACCGAGCAGAAAAATAGCAAAAAAAGAAAAAAAAAAAATTTATACCTAGGTATACCATATTCAAAATGCAAAAAAACAAAGAGAAAATCTTGAAAGAAGCCAGAGGAAAAAAATAACTTACCTATAGAGGAACAAGGATAAGGATGACATGGGACTTCTTAAATGCAAGAAAGAAGAGAGTGGAGTGAAATATTTAAAGTATTCGAAGAAAGAAAGCCCCACCAATCTAGACTCCTATATCCAGAAGAATTACCCTTCAAAAATGAAGTATACTTTCTCAGACAGACAAAAACTGAGGAAATCTGTCACCAGTAGACCTGCTTTGCTACATGTTAAAAGAAGTTCTTCAGAGAGACGGAGAATGATATAGGTCAGAAACTAGAATCTACAAAAAGAAAGGAAGAGTGTCAGAGAAGGAATAAATGAAGGCAAAATAAAACATTTATTTTTCTTATGCTTAACTGATCTAACAGATCATTGTGTTCATTCAAAATAATAATAGCAACAATGTACTGCGTGGTTACAGCATATGAAAAAGTTAAATGAATGACAGTAATGTTATAAGAGATGGGAGAGAAGAACTGGAAATACTCTGTTATTAACGACCTGTACTACCCATGGAGCAATACAGTGTTATTTGAAAGCAGACTTAAATTAGTTGTAAATGTACACTGCAAACTCTAGGACAACCATTAAAATAAATTTTAAATAAGTATAATTGATATACAGAGAAAAGAGAGAAAATGGTATCATATAAAATATTCAATTAAAACCAGAGAAGGGGGGGCTTCCCTGGTGGTGCAGTGGTTGAGAGTCTGCCTGCTGATGCAAGCGACACGGGTTCGTGCCCCGGTCCAGGAAGATCCCACATGCCGCGGAGCAGCTAGGCCTGTGAGCCATGGCCGCTGAGCCTGCGCGTCCAGAGCCTGTGCTCTGCAACGGGAGAGGCCACAACAGTAAGAGGCCCGCGTACCGCAAAAAAACAAAAAAAAACCAAAAAAAAACCCAGAGAAGGCATAAAAAGAGGCGGAAAATTAAATTTAAAAAATTTAAAAAACAAAGGGCACCAAATAGAAAACAGATACAAACACAATACATATCAGTCCAACTATATACGCAATCACTTTAAATGAATGGTCTAACTCCATCAACTAAAAGACGGAGACTGTCATAGTGGATAAAAAAAAGACTCAAACATGTGCTTTCTACAAGAAACCCACTTTAAATATGAGGACCCAAATAGATTAAAAGTAAAAGGATTGAGAAAGATATACCATACTAATACTAACCCAAAGAGAACTAACCCAAAGAGAACTAAATACTAACCCAAAGAGAACATTATTAATGAATAATCAATTCATCAATTATAACAAATATACCATAAATACAAGATGATACTAATGGGGCAAGTGGGGTGTGGAGGCAAGAGTAATATGGGAACTCGGTACTAACTTTCCAATTTCTCTGTAAATCTAAAACTCTTCTGAAAAATAAAGTGTATCTAATTTTTGGGAGAAAAAACCCTTTTATTTTAGGCTTTCTGTCAGTTGCAGAGGAAATGAATTCTAACATACATCCCCATTACCAAAATTAATATGTACAAAACATTCAAAGTCTTAAGTACAATTATGGAGGGCTCACAGACACTGCCCCTCAGTTACAGGCTGAATTGTATGCCCCCCCAAATTCATATGTTGAAGTCCTAATCCCTAGTCCTAGTCCCTCAGACTATGACTATATTTGAAGGTAGGGTTTTTATTGAGGTTGGTAAGTTAAATGAGATCATTAGGTTGAATCCTAATCTAATATGACTGATGTCTTTGTAAGAAGAGGAGATTAGGATACACAAATACAGAGGGAAGAGGGGGTGAAGACACAGGGAGAAGACAAGCACCTACAAGCCAAGGAGAGAGGCCTCTGAAGAAACCAACCCTGCTGTCACCTTGATCTCAGACTTCTAGACTCCAGAATTGTGAGAAAATAAATTTCTGTTGTTTAAGCCACCCAGTCAGTGGTGTTTTGTTATGGCAGCCCCAAGCTCATCCACAGAGTATCTGACCTATTTATAATAGAAGAAAGTGGAGCTCAAAAACGTGTTTAGGGAAAAGTGTTGTTATAAATCTTGACTGAGCACCTACCTCACAACAGCACTGGCAGAGCATTTTCATACATGATCTTGTGTAATCCTCAGAACACTATGAGGCAGGTATGACTTATTGCCTCATTTTGCACATGGAAAATTCATTTGCACATGGGAAAATTCACGTGTAAAGATGTTAAATGGCTGACCCAATCACTCAGTTTGGAAGCAACAAAGTTAGACAGAATAGGATTCAGATCCATGGAACCAGAGTGCAATCTCTCTCCTTCCCCAGCTACCTTTCAGAGGTACCTCTTCAGTGAAGACTAACTGTCCACACACCAAGGAAATTATATAATTACTTTGACTATCTTTTACTGCGAACTTAAAATGGGCCAAACGCTATTCTAAGCATCCTCCTTGCATTTTTCATAGCCTCTTCCCTACAATCAATCCTCTTAGAAAAGTACTATTACATTTGTTTAGAGGGAAGGGCATTGAGATTCAGCGTGATTAATAACTTGTCCAAAGTTGTCTAGAAGTCCATGGAAGCCCAGGACTCAAACCCACATCTATGTGACTCCTAGGCCCATGCTCTGCTCCACTTGGCCCATCTACATCTCCACCCCAAGCCCCATCACCATGGGAATCACAGGGCACTGCCCTCAGGCACTCACCTACAACCTCCAGCCAGACTCTCCCCTGTGCCTTCTGAGGAGTGACCACCAACTCACATCGGTACTCTCCTGCTTCCCACAGTTGGACCCCAGGCAGCTGCAGTGAGGCATCTCCCCTCTTCAGCCTCCATGGAGACACGTTGGCTCCAGGTCGGAACGCCACTTTGTGGTCTCCAAAAAATTCAAACAGTTTGATCTCTATTTCAGACAACTGAGCCTTCCGAAACCAGGTGATACCCATACTGTTGATGTCCAGGTGTGGGAAACCAGGGATCTTGCAAAAGATAGTCGCATTTTCATTCAGGAAAACCATCTGAGTCCTCCCTGCCATCTCCACTTCCAGAAAACCTGGGGCAATGTGAGAACTGTGTTATGGAAGACCCTTGGAAGAAACATAGACCTGGGGCTCTAAAACACTGCCATATAATTGGAAACAACTTCCCTTTTTGTGGGGACGGGGGGAGGGGTCTTCAGATACAAAGGCCCTTAGTTTATGGCCCCTCATTAATCCACATAAACTCCTTCAATTTTTTTATTTTTATTTTTTTTCCCCAAGATTGTTTTGGCTATGCTGGGTGCCTTGCAATTTCAGAGGAATTTGAGAAACAGTTTATCAATTTCTACAAAGAAGTCAGCTAAGTTTCTAATAGGAATTGAACTGAATCTGTAGATCAATTTGGCAAGTATTGCCATCTTAGCAATGTTGCTTCTAATCCACAAATGTGTTTGGGGGATGTGTTATGGACTGTTTGTGTCCCCACCAAATTCATATGTTGTGGCCTAATCCCCAGTGTGATGGTATTTGGAGGAGGGGCCTTTGGGAGATAATTAGGTCATGAGGGTGAGCCCTCATGAATCAGATTAGTGCTCTTATAAGAGACATGAGAGGGAGTTTCCTGGCGGTCCAGTGGTTTAGACTCTGTGCTTCCACTGCAGGGGACATGGGTTTGGTCCCTGATCGGGGAATTAAGATCCCACATGCCACGCAGCCAAAAAATAAATAAATAAAAATAAAAAATAAGAGACATGAGAAATATGAGACATCTCTCCAAACCTGAGGATATAGTAAGAAAGTGTTCACCTACAAGCCGGGAAGGGGTCCCTCACCAGGAACCAAATCAGTCAGCACCTTGATCATGGACTTCCAGGCTTCCAGAACTGTGGGAAATAAACTTGTTGTTGCTGTTGTTTTGGCAGCATGCATGCGGGATCTTAGTTCCCCAACCAGGGATCGAACCCGTGCCCCCTGCAGTGGAAGCGTGGAGTCTCAACCACTGGACCACCAGGGAAGTCCCAGAGTAAATTTCTTATTTCACGCCTCTCCGTTCCAGCAACTGGCATGATACAAGAGAGGCAGAGGTTTACAGAACATCAGAGCGTGTGCTCACAGACTCCTACAAGTGCCGACTCTGCACATAGTAGGCGTCAGTATACAACTGTTGAATCAGTAAATGAATCCGCATTTCACAATACAGAGTTCAGGGTTGGTTGGGGCTTTTTAAGATATTTAGCCCCAGCCGGACTCGGACCTCACTGCGTAGCGAAAGCCACCCCTCCTCCCTCCCTGCCTCCTTCCTTCTCTCCCTCCTGCCCTACCTGCGGTGGGCAGCGTGAGCCCCAGGACCAGCACCAGAACCGGGAACACAGCACGGAACCCCACCACGTTGGGCCGCCCGCCCTCTGCGCCATGGCCACAGCCTCCCGGAACTTGCACCCTCAAACTTCCTCTTAGTAGCTTTCTTCTTCTTAGGAGTGGGCAGGTCCTAAGGAGTGGGTGACGGAACATCTCTTGCGCGGTGACTGGAACTTTACGCAGAATTAGTTAATGGCGCATTTGCACCTCTGCAACTCTGCGAGAAGTCGTTTTGGTTGCTCCGTTCACAGAGAAGGAAAGTTACCGCCAGCGCCTTGCTCAGTCACACCTCCACCGGCTGCGCGCGCGCGCCGGCAGTGGGAGCGGCGAGCAGTGGGCCGGAAGTCCCCACATCCGAGCGCGCCGGCCGGCAGGGGCACAGGGTTCGCGTCAGCCTCTACGTTCGCTTTGTAATCTGAGGCCAGGATCCGATCGCCTGGGCGCTGCTCTAAGGAAGATCCACTATGCAGGAGCGCATTGGGGGCAATTGTTCTTACCATCAGCATGATAAACTAACATTGCTTTTTTTTTTTTTTTTTACGGTTCTGGAAAGTCATTCTTTATTTTGATACTGAGAAATGGATTATTTCCTAACATATCAGTAAACAGAGGCTGTCACAGTCACCGGGGATTGTAGCCACCACCAGAAGGTAAGCTGGTGAGCCCTGAGGCAACTCAGGAAGGAAAGAATACCTGCCATCTAGCAGCAGACCGCAGCCACTCCCTACAAAAACACAGGACACTGGCCCCAGATAGTTGAGGTACATATCAAAGGAATGATTTCAGTGAGCCCAGACTCTTGCATCTTCCCATATGTAGAAATGGGCTTAATTCCTTAACTTGGGGTATCTGGTTTTCTTTAATTACAATAATCTTTTGATGTTCCCGACTACCTGCCCTTTGTTGCAAAACCCGCCCCCTCACCTCCTTGGAGCAGTTTTCTCAGGGTTACTTGAGATGCTGCCTCCTGGGCTTGAAGTCCTAAAAGTTCCCGCCGAATAAAACATAACTCAGAGAGTGGCATTGACTTACATATACTACCGAATGTAAAATAGATAGCTAGTAGGAAGCAGCCGCATAGCACAGGGAGGTCAGCTGGGTGCTCTGTGACCACCTAGAGGGGTGGGATAGGGAGGGTGGGAGGGAGACGCAAGAGCGAGGAGATATGGGGATATATGTATATCTGATTCACTTTGTGATACAGAAGAAACTAACACACCATTATAAAGCAATTATACTCCAATAAAGATGTTAAAAATAACCCATAACTTTTAGGATGCGTGTATTTTTTCAGCCGACATACAAAAAATAAACCCTTCAACCTGTAAAGAATGTCACTTGTTTTCATATTGTTGTAAAGCAAACTTATAGAATAGGAACATCTGCTACCAGCTCCAACTTACATTTCTTTAAAAAAAAAATCTTATATTACTGAAACCTAAAGCTAAATTTATATTTCCAGGATGCTTCAGTCAAATGTCTGAAAACAGCCCATTTCCCCTTACTAACCAAAATGTGGCTTGTGACCTCTCCAAGCAAAACAAAATGCTCAGTGATCAAGTTTTACAATCTCCAGACCACCTTTAAAATCAATTTAACTGCCAAGTTCAGAACACAAGTGGCATTTGCTGTTGTTATAAACGCACATATCTCTTTCTCCAGCATCTTGCATTCCAGTAGTCTCATTGATCCTATTTAATTATTTTTCTCACATCTTTAAAAAGAGTGTAACCTACAGAAACTCACAGGCAGACCTGGACTCAAATGCCAGCTACACCAGCTGCTCTTTGCAGGACAAAAGGCAAGTTACCTCACCCCCTCTACCCCTGACAGCCTCGATTTCCACTTCTCTAAAATTCAGGTCGTAAAATCTTCCCTGCAGGACTGTTGTAAGAATTACAGTATCCTGTGGGCTGTGGATCAAATCCCAATAAAGAGTAGTCTTATTGGCACAGTGAATTTTGAGTTAGTGGTACTGTCAGTAACTAAACAAATATTTACATTCTCCCTTATCTGCAGAACAAGCTCACTGTGGCCATATGACCAAGTTCTGACCCAATTAATATAAATGCAAGTGTTTTGTGTGCTTTCTGGGAAATGTCTTTAAAGGGAGGGATATGCTCTTTACCCTTTCCTGCATCTGCTGGCAGGAATGCAGATGTAATAGCTAGAGCATCAGCAAACATCTTGGACCACAGTGTAAAAGTCACACATTGGGGACAATGGGACAGCAAAATAGAGGGGTGCTGGATCCCTGATGATTTGGGAAACTTCCCTAGCAGCCCTAGAATGACACCTCTGAGCTTGCAGAACATAAGAAACAAAGTCAATAAGCCATTCTTATTTGAGGTGGTCTTATTTTCAGCAAAACTTAATCCTAATCACTACAAATGGTAAAAGAAATGGAGCTGCTTTTGCTTGGAGTAGACTGGGGCTTTAAGACTTATTATCAGTTTTTAAATCTCCGAAAAGCTAACACATAAGTATATGCGTAGACATGTTGTATGTTTTTGAAGGCAGAAGGAAGGTTCCTATGTAGAATTTATGGAGAGACAGATTTGAACTCAGCGTAAGTGTCTCTAATAAAGGAATGGCCTTTTTTTTTTTTTTTTTTTTTTTTTTTTGCCGTACGCGGGCCTCTTACGGCTGTGGCCTCTCCCGTTGCGGAGCACAGGCTCCGAACGCGCAGGCTCAGCGGCCATCGCTCACGGGCCCAGCTGCTCCGCGGCATGTGGAATCTTCCCGGACCGGGGCACGAACCCGTGTCCCCTGCATCGGCAGGCGGACTCTCAACCACTGCGCCACCAGGGAAGCCCAGGAATGGCCATTTTAAGTCATCCAACAGGCAACCATTCACTGAACTCTGCCAGGTACGGCCTGAATGTAATGGATTCAGGTGAATAAAGCACAGTCCTTAGCTTCACAAAGCTCATCTAGACCAGTGCTGCTCAAAGTAGCTGTGACAAAGGACCTTTTTAAAGAAAATATCCAACCCATTGGGGACTGATATTTTATAAAATACAACAAAAATGAATTCTTAGAAAAAGGAAATCAAGACATAAAAATATAAGCTCCCATTTTTATTATAAAACAGACATAAAATTATTTTCAAAGGCATAACTAATTTCAGTTTCTATGTTGACCCCTCATTGTTGGGTGGCACTGGTGTGTAGACCAGCACCAGTCACAGAACATACTTTGAGAAACACTGATCTAGACAAATGCAAGTTGAGGGCCATTCAATAACTGGCCTGTACTTTTCAAAAATATCAATGTCATGAAAGACAAAGAAAGGCTGAAGAGCTATTTCAGCTTAAGGGAAATAAAAGAGACATGACAAGTAAATGCAAAGCTTGATTCTGGATTAAATCCTAGATGACAAAAAAAAGAAATTACTATGAAGGACAGTATTCAGACAACTGGTGAAATCTGAATATGGACCAGATGTTATAATAGATCAATAGTATTAGAATGTCAACTGAAAAAAAACATATAACCTAAGAGTTGAGAATTATGTGTTGGTTTTTTTTTTGCGGTACGCGGGCCTCTCACTGCTGTGGCCTCTCCCGTCGCAGAGCACAGGCTCCGGACACGCGGACCCAGCTGCCATGGCCCACGGGCCCAGCCGCTCCGCGGCACGTGGGATCCTCCCGGACCGGGGCACGAACCCCTGCCCCCTGCATCGGCAGGCGGACTCTCAACCACTGCGCCACCAGGGAAGCCCGAGAATTATGTTTTATTCAGTGGACTTACTGAGGACTGAAGCCCGGGAGACAGCCTCTCAGATAGCTCCAAGGGGCTGTTCCAAAGAGGTAAGGGAGGAACCAGGATATACTGTATAGGAGTTTTTGTGAAAACAACAAAAACAGGTTGTCAGAACATTAAAAGATTACCGTTAATTAAAGAAAACCAGACATCTCAGGTTAATGAATTTAGCACTTTTCTATGTATGGGAAGATGCAAGAATCTGGGCTCACTGAAATCATGCCTTTGATATGCACTTCAACTCTCTAAGGACTAGTATCCTGTTTATCTCCATCCTGAGTTCTCCTCAGGGTGCACTCTTGTGGGCAGCTATGGTGGCTGATGGCTTGAGGGTAGCAACATCCTTTCTTTATTGAAATGGCAGACCACATCCTTTGTCCATAGTAACAATGTTAAATTTCCTGAATTTGATAAGAGGATAATTTTTATAAGATGGTTATTATAAAAGAATGTCCTTGTTCTTAGGAGATGCTCACTCACATATTTACAGTAAGGGATCACAATGTCTGAAACTTCAGTAAAAAAAAAAACTTTTTTACTGAAATGCTTCAGTAAGAAAACTGAATTATACAGAGAGAAAGCTTGAAGGCAAATGTGGCAAGCTGCTAAGAACTGATATATCTAGGGGAGGGCACACTAGAATTACCTGTACAATTGTTGCAACCTTTTTGGATAGGCTTGATAATTTTTTGTCAGAGTTAACAAACACACACACGTACACACAACTAAATGCAGTGTGAGATCCTGGATTTGTTCTTAGCCTAGAAAAAGTGTATTAGTGGGATAATTGGCAAAATTTGCATATTAGTTAGTAAAATTGTATTAATGTTGATTTCCTGATTTTAATAACTTTGTAAGATGTTATCACTTGGGGAAGCTAGGTGAAGGGCTTATGGGAATTCTTTGTACTATTTTTGCATGCTTTTTGCAAATCTGAAATACTTTCAAATAGAAAAGTTAGGAAATTTTAGTTAGTAAAGTTAGTAAAAGCTCACAGTCTAGAACTTTTAGAGTTTTTTCTCCAGACACTAGGAGGAAAAAAAAAATCATATAGTTGGAGAATGACAGAGCCAGGGTCCTAACACCCAGCCCCCAGTACTTTCCACTATCCCATTATCATGGATTCTTTGTCACTGTGATATCTTGCTATTAAAAGGTTCTTGAATTTAAGTGGAAATGCTTCCTACACATTACAAACACTGGTGTGTGCGTGCATGTAACTGAAGTGACATTTAAATGCTTACAGAGCCTTCATAACATCAGTCAGGTTTCCTCCCCAGCATAGATTCTCTAATGTTGGTTTTCCACATGATCTACCAGCAGTTCCCAAACTTGTCTGCACATTAGAATCACCAGAAGATCTTTTAAAAATTTCATAGCCCAGACTGCACTCCAGAAGAATGAAATCACAATCTCTGGAGGTGGGACACAGGAATCAGTATTTTTTGAAGCTCTTAGGTGATTCCAATATTGGAGACAAGCCTGGTAAGTACTGTGATTTCCACTTCAGTCCTATCACTGGAAGCAGGGCTGGATGAAAGTCTACTAGGGAATGCTGGAGAAGAGGTCCCTTCCAGGTAAATGATCTCTAAGACCCTGAGGCTCTATGACTCTGCAATGTTAGTGTTTCTTGTTTGTTTGTTTGTTTTAAGAAATGATAAATCACTTCATTTGAATTTAACATCTTAAATTATATTATAAGAGTATGGCATTATTTAGGCAGAGTTACATTTTCTAATGTTTCTATGAATATATGAAGCACTTTGAATAGTGGAAATATATTTCCCTGTATAAAAGTTGCCTCATTATGTTTATTCTCAAGTATTTTTGTTAGCTTATTTCACCTCCAAAGTAAACAGTCCATAGATAATTTAGTTATGGCTATTGTGCTGTTCGGCATTTTTTAAAACTGAGGTAAAAGAAAAAGGCTCAGCCATGTTACATTTACATACATGCATATAAGCATTTATCATGATAGCTGGAAACACACGCACAAAAGAAATGTTTTTGCTCAATATCTAGTGTAGAAAATAAATATGCTAGTGATACTATTAAAATAACAATGTAGGATATGTACAAATTACAAATTTTAATATTCTAGCCAAAATGTGCAACATTAGTGTTTTTCAAACAATTCATTCTTTCAACATTGTCAAATTTGTCTTTTTCCCCAGAAAATTACAACAAATATTACATATTTTTCTGATTTTACATTTAATATAATTAAATATAAACCTATACAAATGATGACTAGAATAATATTTTCCAACAAATATTGCACTGGAAGAATTCTTACAACATATAGTCAAAAGACAAATTCAAATATAACAAAGTTGAGCTTCCCTGGTGGCCCAGTGGTTAAGAATCTGTCTGCCAATGCAGGGGACATGGGTTCGAGCCGTGGTCCGGGAAGATCCCACATGCCGCAGAGCAACTAAGCCCATGCACCACAACTACTGAGCCTGTGCTCTAGAGCCCATGAGCCACAACTACTGAGCCTGCGAGCCACAACTACTGAGCCCACGTGCCACAACTACGGAAGCCTGCATGCCTAGAGCCTGTGCTCCGCAACAAGAGAAGCCACTGCAACGTGCACTGCAATGAAGAGTAGCCCCCGCTCACCACAACTAGAGAAAGCCCGCGTGCAGCAACAAAGACCCAATGCAGCCAAAAGTAAAAATAAAATAAATTTATTAAAAAAAATAACAAAGTCGTATAAACTGTCTTCCTAATTATCAAATTGAAATCCAATTATTTATTTGTAGTTTTAAAAATAGTCCAAAGTATCTAAATAAGCCAAAAAGAATTAAACTGAGGATACTTAAAAGTAATAAAATTTCTTTCCAAAGTTTAAAATCAACAGAACATGTCTGGCCACATATTTATAAACACTTACTTTTTTAATTCATTTAAATTGAAAACTTTTCAAAATCCCCCAGAATTAGTAATAACAAATAAAAGATATTTAAAATTCTGACCTTAGGGCTTCCCTGGTTGCGCAGTGGTTAAGAGTCCACCTGCCAATGTAGGGGATGCGGGTTCGAGCCCTGGTCCAGGAGGATGCCACATGCCTCAGAGCAACTAAGCCCATGCGCCACAGCTACTGAGCCTGCGCTCTAGAGCCTGTGAGCCACAACTACTGAGCCCGTGTGCCACAACTCCTGAAGCCTGTGCACCTGAAGCCCATGCTCCGCAACAAGAGAAGCCACCGCAATAAGAAGCCGGCGCACTGCAACGAAGAGTAGCCCCAGCTCGCCGCAACTAGAGAAAGCCCGCCCTCAGCAACGAAGACCCAATGTAGCCAAAAATAAATAAATTAATTAATAAAAAAAATTCTGACAAAATAGGATATATAAACCATCATTATGAAATGGTTTTTAAAACAATAAATATTGATAAAATATGGATTATGCAACACAGGTTTCCTTCATGAGAAAGAAAAGCAATAATGAAAAAATGTTTTTATGTTTTAATTTCAGAAGACAATTTTTTTCAAAAAACACAGAATAATGGTCTTCCCTTCAGACCTGTTTTAGGCACAAGCTTACATATAAATACATATTCCTTCCAAAAATATGATCTTTCAATTAGAGGCTACATAAATTGGTACACAGACAGATACTTTGAAAGTTGCAAGGGCTTAGAACTTTCATTTGCTAATAGATCCTGGACTAACTGCTTCAGAGAAAGAAACACCTTCAGCAGGATGGGGGCTCCTTCCTCCCCCTTGGCTACAGTACTTCAGCCTCCAGGGCTCTTCCATTCTTAGGTCCTTAAACTAGATAGAGAGGGGCAGACCAAACTACCTGGAAGTCACCAGAAATATTCCAAATGAATGAAACAGTCACTCTGAGCATTAACTGGCTTCAAATTGTTGTCCTTAAAATAAAAGATTTAGCATCTATTTTATCTTTTATATAAACCTTTTGGAAATTAATCCTGTTTTAATAAAATCACCTCTAAATCTTAATTAGTAACAGACTTCCTTAGAGTAAAGATTATTATTTGGGATTGTGAGGGAAGAGGAGAATTCATTTGAAAGTCTGGATAATAAGTCCCATGAAGCTGGTGGCTATGAAACCTTAAGACCTCTAACAATGGTGCTACAACATTTTACATCCCTCGAAACTCTTCAATGATTAAGGAGGTGCATTAGAAATACAATAGTGGAAAAGTCAATACAACAGTAGAAAAATGGGAGAGTACTTAGAGAGGAACTTAACTAAAACTCAGATCATCCAGGCAAAAGTGATGATGAAACAATAAAATATGCTACTTCTCTTCTAATCAGAGATTGCCAAATTCATGTCCTGGTCTTTCTGTTCCAAAAAATACTTATTTTCCTTTATTAACAACTGTAAGATGGAGAATGTCTGCTGGGATGCACAAAGTATTTTTAAATACTATTATTATTTAAGGAGGGTATAAAAAAGCTAAAGAATTGGACAACGGACATTCACCACAATCTGGACGCTTTTGCTCTGTAAGCTGTTTCACTCTGTTAAAGGGAAGGAGTCAGGAAATCTCTACTCATGAGTCAGAAACTTTTTTCAGGGTTAGAAGCACTCTCCACCGTGCTCAGAAACCACTCTAGCAAGGACTGCCTTCTTGCCTAACAAGCTCTAGAAAACCTGACTTTTCTGCAGACATAGTTTTCTTTTCCCCAAGATCAACCTTGACTCTGAAAGAAACATACTAGAAATATCAGAGAGTGAAAACACATACACATCAAAGGAAACAAGAAATGAATACAGGATCAGAACTGAGATTTGGTCAGGAAAAAGTTAAAATACCAATTCTAATACACATTACTCAATGCTATAGAACAAGAAGGAATCACTACACAAAGATAGAGGAGTTTTAAATTGTTGTGTTTGAGGAAAATGCTTCAATACTACCATAAAAATGTTTAAAACATTAAGGGGCATGGCAAATATGTCTCAAAAAAGAAATAATCTATAATACATCACTACTCTAATAAGGACATATTTATGAAGTAGCAACACCAAGAAAAGAAAGGATAAAGTTCAAAAGTAAAGCAAACTCAAATCACTTTGACAAGTGAAGAGTAATAGTGGACAGCAAAATAGGTAAAGTCACATGGTACAAAACAAATATAGAATGGCATAAGCCGTACATGTGTTACTTACTCCATACACAGGGAATCTAAAGTGAGGGTGAGGATTTAATTAAATGACACATATTTTCATATCACTAAAAAGGAGATGTTAAATGGACTAAAATTAAAAAATAACATTTTAATACAATGATTCATGGGAGATGGCAAAGAGAGCTAGTAGATGGAATTTTATTTTTTCCTCCCTTATTTTTAAAACACTCAGACAAGTTATAACTTTAAAATCATTATTCATTAAAAAATTTCATGGAGTAGCAAAATTATAAGAATTGTAAAATGCATTTTTTTTTTTTTTTTTTGCGGTACGCGGGCCTCTCACTGTTGTGGCCTCTCCCGTTGCAGAGCACAGGCTCCGGACGCGCAGGCCCAGCGGCCACGGCCCACGGGCCCAGCCGCTCCGCGGCATGTGGGATCCTCCCGGACCGGGGCACGAACCTGTGTCCCCTGCATCGGCAGGCAGACTCTCAACTACTGCGCCACCAGGGAAGCCCTAAAATGAAATATTTTAACACTTTAACTGCAAGATATATATTCATAATCCTGGACAGTCTTAGGAAACATACTTATTACTAAGGATAAAACAAAAGGAGAAAAAAAAAAAAGGAGCAGGAATTCCCTGGCAGTCCAGTGGTTAGGACTCGGTGCTTTCACTGCCATGGGCCTGGATTTGATCCCTGGTGGGGGAACTAAGATCCCACAAGCTGTGTGGCGTGGCCAAAAAAAAAAGAGGTAAGAAAATTTGCACAGCAAAAGTCATATCTATTGCTTACAATAGATTGTAAACAAATTATAATCAAAACTAGTTAAAAAATTGTTAAAAAACAAAACAAAACAACTTGTTAACAGGCAGGCAGAGCTTGGAAGGCAACTGGAAGGGTGAGCCTATAAGTAAAAATACACTGTCAAGGGCTGCCTGACAACCAAGATGGTACATGGCATTCGTCATTAAGAACATGACTAATATCAATTAAAATATAAACTAAATTTGTGAAAACTGTAGATATCTGTAAACGTGAAATGTAAATTTTTTTCTACATAACTCTATAGGCAATATTTGGAAAAATCCCTGAATTTCTGAAATTAAATAAAAGGTTTTATTGGTTTTGTTTTGCTTTGCTTTTATCTCAATAAACAGTTTGGTAGTGCTGGTAACCATAAATCCAAATTTTTCGATTTGGTGTCTTCACCACTTGCTGCTACTGCTTGTTCTGGCTCAGTTCTTGAACTTTTTTAAGCAAAGTTACTAATGCGTAACTAACTACTCAGCCATAAAAAAGAACAAAATAATGCCATATGCAGCAACATGGATGGGCCTAGAGATTGTCACACTAAGTGAAGTAAGTCAGAGAGAGAAAGGCAAATATATGATTATCACTTATATGTGGGATCTAAAAAAAGGGTACAAATGAACTTATCTACAAAACAGAAATATTTACAGATATAGAAAACAAACTATGGTTATCGGGGGTAAGTGGGGGGAGGGATAGATTGGGATTGACATATACACACCACTATATATAAAATAGATAACTAATAAGGACCTACTGTATAGCACAGGGAACTCCACTCGGTACTCTGTAATGGCCTATATGGGAAAAGAATCTAAAAAAGAGTGGATATATGTATATGTATATAACTGATTCACTTTGCTGTACACCTGAAACTAACACAACACTGTAAGTCAACTATACTCCAATAAAAAAATTTTTTTTAATGAAATAAATAAATAATAGCACTATTGAAGTAGGAAATAGATGGGCCCCTGGGCTGGACAGCTGGTGTTTTATCAAATGGAGCAAAACTGAAGTTTTGTCCTCAGCCAGACAAGAATGATGCCCTTCTCCCTTCCTCCATTGATATGGAGGGAATGAACTAGCAGTGGGGAATTTGTTGCAGCAAAAATAGAAATGAGGGAATTCCCTGGTGGTTAAGGATCTGCCTGCCAATGGTGGGGGGACACGGATTTAAGCCCTGGTCTGGGAAGATCCCACATGCCGCAGAGCAACTAAGCCCGTGCACCACAACTACTGAGCCTGCACTCTAGAGCCCGCGAGCCACAACTACTGAGCCCATGTGCCATAACTACTGAAGCCCACGTGCCTAGAGCCTGTGCTCTGCAAAAAGAGAAGCCACTGCAATGACAAGCCCGCACACTGCAACGAAGAGTAGCCCCCACTCGCCGCAATTAGAGAAAGCCTGCATGCAGCAACAAAGACCCAACGCAGCCAAGATAAATAAATAAATTTACAAAAACAAAATAGAAATGAGACTTTTCTTTTCTGATAAACAAGGAAAATAAGGAAACAATGAACAGGCTGGGGAAACAACATAAACAGGCCTGAAAGAGTTAAGCAATCTTGGTTATTCTTTAGCTGTTACTACTAACAAACACTTGTAGCTAGACCTGTCCTTCACAAAGCTGATTACTCTTGATTCCATATGAATTACCCTTTGCACCTAGCATTTCTTCTCCCTACACTCCCTTGTAGCACTCTTCATTTCAAAAAGAACATCATGGGCTGATAACTTCAGGGCCATCAGACCCGGTTGCTGAGCTGCCTGATGCCAGCTTTGGCCATGAATTTCCAGAAGAAAAGAAATGCAAGACCTTAATTACTTTGAGCCTTATCACCTACCCCAGACTTCAAGCCCCAGGCTATATAACCTTTCCTTATTCCCCAGGGAAGGGGGGGCACAGTTCTGGAGGCACTAGCCTGCTGTGTTTTCCCCTTTGTCAGGCAAAGATTAAGGTCATTTTTCTTGTTTCTCCAAAATGCTGCCTCTGTATTTCTTTCTGGCATTGGTGCACAGACAGCCAAGATTTTTGGCATCACTATTTATAATAGTCAAGCAACCTAGGTGTCCATTAACAGATGAATGGATAAAGAAGATGTGGTATATACACACACACACACACACACTCACACACACACACACACACACACTACAATGGAATATTAGTCATAAAAAAGAATGAAATGTTGCCATTTGCAGCAACATGGATGGGCCTAGATATTATCATACTAAGTGAAACAAGTCAGAGAAAATATTATATGATATCACTTATATGTGAAATCTAAAAAATAATACAAATAAATTTATTCACGAAACAGAAACAGACTCACAGACATAGAAAACAAACATGGTTATCAAAGGGAAAAGGGGGGTAGAGGGATAAACTAGGAATATGGGATTAAAAGGTACAACAATATGTACAAAATAGATAAACAGCAAGGATTTACTGTATAGCACAGGGAACTATATTCAATATCTTATAATCTATAATGAAAAAGAATCTGAAAAGTATATATACACATATAAATATATATGAATCACTTTACTGTACACTAACATAATATTGTTAATTAACTATAGTTCAATATGAAATTTTAAAAACTGAAAAAAGTCACTCTAAATTGTTGGATTTTAATTAATTAATTAATTAACTAATTAAAACATGGGTAGGGAAAGACTGAAATCCTGCTAATGATACTGTGTTAAAAAAAACAAAAAGCAAGGAAAAGATCCAATTTCCTTCAAATCTCATACCTTGAAAACAAGCTGTAATTAGAGTCTTCCATTGTATCACCTATAGGAACTCTGCATTTTACCTAATACACCTTAGTTTCTCAATTCCAACAAAAAACAAATGAATTATTCAAGTATCAAGTTGAGACACCAGTGGTTAAGGGTAAAGACGATCTTCTCTAGCAGCTCTTTCAGGCGACAAAAATCTTGCATGAAAATGATGAAGGTCATCATCTAACTCTGCCTCTTTACCAATTTCTTCTCGATTTATTGCACAGCTATAAAACAAAAATTAAACTTTAGGCACTAACCAGAACTAGACTTGTCAATATTTCTCCCTAAAGGAAATACATTTCTTACCCCCTCTTTTATTAGCAAGACTATCTTAAAAGTCACATTATCACAAATATTAAAATTTCCTTTATATTTTTCCTCATGGGAGAAACAGATTTGCATTTAGGCTTATGGTAATACAAATCTGTTCAATTAGCATGAAAAAAATGCCATTGTAAACAAATCTTGGTTAAAAAAAAAAAGTAGAGCCATATTTCAAAGGATTTTTTACCACTGCTTCTAAATTGCAGTTTCCTTTAGTGAGAGTCAAATATTCCAGAGGACCACTGTCTTTTAAAATATAATTTTAATTATATATATCTAAGTATACTATAAAATGTACATGCTTCATGAAAATTCATATGTGAAACAAAGTTCCAAATTACTTATACATACCACTAAGTCAACTAAACCAAAGACTTCTTAATATCTAAGAATATGAAGAAGAATGGGATAAATCAAACACAGGATGAATACTTTCTAACAGAGCTGGAAAAAATACTATTAGCAACTCTTTAAGAAACAATCTTTACTCATAAATGCCCAATACTCATAAGAACTGGGATTCCTTATGCCCATAAATAATCTTAGGCCAACAATTCTTTTTTTAATAATATAAATTAATAATTTGCTGGAAACTGTGAGGTATGTCTACATTAATATCTGTCCATTATCTACTCATGCCAAAAGAGCATTTAAAAAATTTCTCTAAGTTCTCCTCCAATTACTATTTTTTTACTTGAATATATTTGACATATACCACTGTGTAAATTTAAGGTGCAAGATGTGTTACTTTGATATATTTAATATATTATAATATGACTGCTGTTGTATTGATATTTGTCACATTTCATAAAAGTACAATATTATTGTCTCCAATTACTTTCTGATTTGACCCTAGTCCACCATCTAAAAAAATTTATCCTAGGTGAATCCCTGTCTTATCACAATACCGCTTACAGATAGAGTCATCAATAAAAGGATATCCCAGATCATTTAAAAATATTTGCTACAATTTAAACAACAGAGATAGGAATTCTTCTCTATCTCTAAAGAAACATAGCATTACTCTCCTGAGTGATTTCTGTGGGTTTTTTTAAGCTACATATAAGCAGAACTTTTCTAGATTGCTCTATTTAATTTTGGGATCCATGATTTAATTTTGGGATCCATGATTTAAGGAAAAAAATCTGAAGTGTTTGGAGGAGTATGCAATGATTATTTTAAAATTTGTAAAATGAGAACTAAGAGTTTTAAAAATTATTAATGTTAAAAGAAACAATGTAAATTTTTGAGGTATTACAGTGGATTTGTTCACTCAACAGCTTTAAACATGCATTCCTGTACTACAGGGGTAGGAAATTAAATATTATTTCCCAACCTCCCTTGCAGCTAGGGTTCCAGATATGACTGGTCCAAACAATCAGATGTACTCACTTGAAACTTTTACTCAGAACTGAATTACATGGGGAGAGAAGCAGGACATGAAATATCCATTTTTGCTGACACAAAGCAAGGCAGAGGTGGTGTGGTTCTGGAGCTTGGCAACTTCATGACTTCCTAATCTGGCAGGTGGCTTCCTGATTTAGCAGGCAGCTTCTTGATTGTTCCAAAAGCAGCAGCTTCTTTGGCAGCCCAGTCTCATGACGCAGTTCCTAGAAGCTCAGCCTAAGTTCTGTTCTTTCAGCCTTCCCAAAGATTCTGTGAGCTATCTATCTATACTGCTCTCCCCACATCAATCCCATTCTGTTTAGTACCTGAAGACGATTCTATTACTTACAATGAAGAATCTAAACCTATACAGAATTTGGTAGCTAGAAGTAAGGTGCAGCAAGTAAAAGGATCTGAAAAAATGGAATTGGCTTAGTTAAGAAGGTAGGGTTTGGGGCAGTGATACTTCATGCCAACTGAGGTTAAGGTATCAGAGAAAATGGTGGTAGAATTTCAGAATGCTAGCATGTGTGGGCTGCGCCTTGCCTCTTTCAGAAAAGTCCTACAGGAGAGATGTGGCTCGGGCTAAGGTAAGCAAGTCTGCAGAGATAGAAGGCAATATAGCTTTGCCGAGAGAACTGCTCTCTATCTACCAAATAGATTGATAAAGTCCCAAATCTGGAGCCCTGAAGAATTGAAAAAGGTCACCTACTGTACTACCGTACTCCAAACTGAAACAGTTATAAGTAAAGGTTCTGAGGAAGCTGCTAAAGCTTTCACAAACTTTCCAAGAACCTTCCCTTAAGAATTTTCTGCCAAATAATGGGAGCCATCTTAAGGAAAAAGATCAGATTAAGACTCCTGTTATCCCATCCAAGCCTATAGTTTAAAACAATCCCAAGTGGGTACCATTCATTTAAGACCCAACGGGAGAAAAGAACACAGAGGTCAGCAAGTAAAAGATGAGGTTCTTTGTTAAATATGTCTTGGCAAGATCTTTGTGGTTTCTCGTGGTAATAATTGAAGAAAACAGACCAGAAACGTACAACCTTTGAGGGAACTGTTTTGCCAAAAAGCAAAACAAAGCAAAAACAAATAAAAACCCTAAACCTGGCCTGAAAGAGCCTGTAACCATCTGAAACAATCCCAAGGCCCCAAACCCACAATAACAGGAAGTGAAGTGTGAAGACTGTCCAGCCTTCGAGAAGAGGACACTTCCCAATGCCCACTTGCGTCCTTGAAGGTTAATGGGCAATAAAAACATCCTAGAGGGTAATGCCAAGGGCCCCTGAGGACATTAGACAAGGGAGTTCCTCCCAGAAAGGTGAAGCAGGGGTTGCCTAATAGAAAAACCAAAGAATATATTTATGGACAGAGCAGAGAGACCTTGCTATTTTTGCCAAGCAGTATTTTTTTAATTGTTATGGAAAGATGACTGCTCTGTTTCCTGTTTTCCCCCTTTCTAAAAGGTTGATTTTATTGCAGTTATCCTGTATCTATCCCATTATGCATATGGTGCTCAGGGGGCAGACATGTTGCTTTTTAGTTTGCAGATGACCAGAACATAAAAAAACCACATCCTAACCTGATGGAGGGGACTATACTCAGATGTCATGGGCTTTGAACTACATGCAATAATAGATTGGGTTTTGGTGGTTTCCTTTTGAGGTGGGGGAAGTGAGCATTTTCTGTTTCAGAAGAATGTACATAGATATTTAAGTAACCAAAAGGCTGTTTAAATTAAAGCTGTAAGTTGCCTACCAAACATTCCCTCTTCCCTTCTTAAAGGGAATCCTTCCTAAAAGAATCCTAACTTTTAGCCTGTCCCATTGCCACATGGATTTCTCAGCTTCCCTAGCAGCTAGATGGCCATGTGACACAGCTCTGGTCAATGAGATGTAAATTCAAATGCTATGTGGTTCTCTGGGAAAACTGCATCAAGGAAGCTGATTCAACTGGGGGACATTCCTTTTGTTGCCCTTCCCCACTGCCTCCAAGAGCCATCTTGGACCCTGAGAATGAAATAACTCAAGAATAAAAACTATGCACTGGGGAGAGCAGAGGAGAAAGATAGGAACCTGTACATCACCTACTTCCAGATTTCTTCTATGTAAAAGGCAAAAGTTCTTATTCAGTTTAAACCACCATTATCTTTGGGTTTTCTGTTATATGTAGCAAAACCTGATCTTGAATGATAGAGTATAAAGCAAAAATGTAAATGAAAAATGAACTTAAGTGGTAGCAAGAGCTGTTTGGTAGAAGAATTTCTAGCAGTTAAGATTGCTGAAAAGTAGGAAAAAGTTACCAACACACACTGGGGAATACTATGGTCTTCTCAGGAGAAGAATTATTAATATCAAAGAGCTTTTATTGAGAGAGGGGATGATAAGCACCCATAAAAGAGTATTTACCTTTATGAATAAGAGAAAACAATTTATTTTAAAGGCAGTGGGTGGCGCTTTCTCACTTAAATAGGTACTAATAGTTTCATTAAATTATGGCATAAAGCCACTTAATTAAATCACTAAAGGAGAACAAAGGAAAAAGAAAAGAGGTATGAAAATGAGAGCAGGTATTGAGTTTGTTTCCTTCCTGGTTCTGGTAGACTTCAATCCTTAAACATCTGTGTCCAAAAAAAAAAAAAAAAACGTTCTCATTTAAAAAGTATCTTCCTTTATTCCATATATGCTTTAAAATATTTACTGAGCAGAGGAAAAGGAAGGGAGGTAAAAAGATGACACACATGATGATGTAACAATTTTATTCTAAGTTCTGGTGGACTTTGGACTTTAAATGCCTGTTCAAAAAAAAAAAAAAGCCCTCATTTTAAAGGTATCTTCCTTTATTCTGAATATTCTTTTATACTTAGATATACTGAGTATTTGCTTTTTAACTATGTTTAGTTAATCACTGATTACAATTAAAAAACATATTCTGTGATAGTATCAATAACAGATTAGGAAGAATTATGAATAATACTGAAAAAAATCATTTCACCATGCATATGGCTATCAAATTATATAGCTTTTGAAATGTACTGATGTATACAAATTTGAGAGGCTTTTTCATTTTCCTGTAACACAAATTGCTCTATTTCCACAAATAAACAGAAAATAGCACAGATATTAATGATTTAAATTATATTTGTAATAAATGTGAATTTCTATTTATTCAATTTTTTAATTTCCTCAAACAAACAAATAAACAAAATTACATACGTGGCTGGATCTTTGATTCTCCACCAGGCACTGATGGGGAAATTTCTTGTTGTAATTTTTTTTGTTCCATCTGCTGTAAAACCTAGTGAATGGAAAAACAATGCCTTAAAAGTAAGCGTTATTTGATTTTCTCTAATATGTATGACCATTGACAATGCACAACAAACTGAAAATTGTTTTCCAAAATGGGATATTCACGTTCTATAATTTAGATTAATATTCAACAAGGAAGTTTAAAAAAACGCAGTTTAAAAAATATTAAAATTTAAAATACGACAGCTAATTGAAATATATTACAAAAACACAGGCTTGTAGCAAAGCCCCTAAAATCCTTTTTAATGCCACAAGCCTTTTTACAAAATATCACCTGATGGTATTCCAGCTTCTGAGCCTCAAGTTGGTCATGCTGACGTTGTAGCTCTTCTTTTTGTTTCTGAAGCTCATCTGCCTTTTTCTTAAGTTCAGTTTCTTGTATGGAGATAAGATTTTCATATTCCTTCAGTTCTTCCTCTGTGAAGAACTGTTGTTGATCCAATGTCTAAAAGACAAAAAAATGAGAAAAGAGAAACCTTAGAAAGAAAACAAAAAGGTCTGATTCAGCTTTAAAATTCTATGCTTAGCAAAGTACAAAAGAATATCTATAGTATTATATCTTTTGGGTAAGAAAGAAGGGGAAATAAGAATATATACACTTGCACTTATTTGGGCAAAAGATATAACAGGAAGGAAAATCCGGAAACTAATAAGATTGGTTACCTACAGAGTAAGGGGAGAACTGGGTGGAAAGACAATGTGGGAAAAAAAAATCACACTCCTTTGAATATGCCTTTTTTTGCACAGATTTGATTGTTGGAAACATATCAATGTTTCACATACTCAAAGAAAAAAAGAAAATAAATAAAAATCCACAAGGACAGAAAACCTCTCCAAATTGAATACAAATAGAAACAAATAATACTTTTATTTTAAGTGAATAAAACAATCCACAGAAGGGGGAAGGAGAAAAGAACTAACCCAAGAAACTTTTTTTTTTTTTTTTTTTTTTTTTGCGGTACGTGGGCCTCTCACCACGCGGCCTCTCCCGTCGCGGAGCACAGGCTCCGTCCGGACGCGCAGGCTCAGCGGCCATGGCTCACGGGCCCAGCCGCTCCGCGGCATGCGGGATCCTCCTGGACCGGGGCATGTTGGCTGTGGGTTTGTAATATATGGCCATTATTATGTTGAGGTAAGTTCCCTCTCTGCTTACTTTCTGGAGGGTTTTTATCATAAATGGGTGCTGAATTTTGTCAAAAGCTTTTTCTGCATCTATTGAGATGATCATATGGTTTATCTCCTTCAAGTTGTTAATATATTTTATCACATTGATTGATTTGCGTATATTGAAGAATCCTTGTATTCCGGGGATAAACCCCACTTGATCATGATGTATGATCCTTTTAATGCGCTGTTGCGTTCTGTTTGCTAGTATTTTGTTGAGGATTTTTGCATTATGTTCATCAGTGATATTGGCCTGTAGTTTTCTTTCTTTGTGACATCTTTGTCTGGTTTTGGTATCAGGGTGATGGTGGCCTCGTAGAATGAGTTTGGGAGTTTTCCTCCCTCTGCTATATTTTGGAAGAGTTTGAGAAGGATAGGTGTTAGCTCTTCTCTAAATGTTTGATAGAATTCGCCTGTGAAGCCATCTGGTCTTGGGCTTTTGTTTGTTGGAAGATTTTTAATCACAGCCTCAATTTCAGTGCTTGTGATTGGACTGTTTATATTTTCTATCTTCCTGGTTCAGTCTCGGAAGGCTGTCCTGTTCTAAGAATTTGTCCATTTCTTCCAGGTTGTCCATTTTATTGGCATATAGTTTCTTACAGTAATCTCTCATGATCCTTTCTATTTCTGCAGTGTCAGTTGTTACTTCTCCTTTTTCATTTCTAATTCTATTGATTTGAGTCTTCTCCCTTTTTTTCTTGATGAGTCTGGCTAATGGTTTATCAATTTTGTTTATCTTCTCAAAGAACCAGCTTTTAGTTTTCTTGATCTTTCCTACTGTTTCCTTCATTTCTTTTTCATTTATTTCTGATCTGATGTTTATGATTTCTTTCCTTCTGCTAACTTTGGGTTTTTTGGTTATTCTTTCTCGAACTGCTTTAGGTGTAAGGTTAGGTTGCTTTATTTGAGATGTTTCTTGTTTCTTGAGGTAGGATTGTATTGCTATAAACTTCCCTCTTAGAACTGCTTTTGCTGCATCCCATGGGTTTTGGGTCATCGTGTTTCCATTGCCATTTGTCTCTAGGTATTGTTTGATTTCCTCTTTGATTTCTTCAGTGATATCTTGGTTCTTTAGTAGTGTATTGTTTAGCCTCCATGTGTTTGTACTTTTTACATTTTTTCCTGTAATTGATATCTAGTCTCATAGCATTGTGGTCGGAAAAGATACCTGATACAATTTCAATTTTCTTAAATTTACCAAGGCTTGATTTGTGACCCAAGATATGATCTATCCTGGAGAATGTTCTATGAGCACTGGAGAAGAAAGTGTAATCTGTTGTTTTTGGATGGAATGTCCTATAAATAGCGATCAAGTCCATCTTGTTTAACGTATCATTTCAAGCTTGTGTTTCCTTATTTATTTTCATTTTCGATGATCTGTCCATTGGTGAAAGTGGGGTATTAAAGCCCCCTACTATGGTGGTGTTACTGTTGATTTCCCCTTTTATGGCTGTTAGCATTTGCCTTATGTATTGAGGTGCTCCTATGTTGGGTGCATAAATATTTACAATTGTTATATCTTCCTCTTGGATTGATCCCTTGATCATTATGTAGTGTCCCTCTTTGTCTCTTGTAATAGTCTTTATTTTAAGGTCTGTTTTATGATATGAGAATTGCTACTGCAGTTTTCTTTTGATTTCCATTTGCATGGAATATCTTTTTCCATCCCCTCATTTTCAGTCTGTATGTGTCCCTAGGTCTGAAGTGGGTCTCTTGTAGACAGCATATATACAGGTCTTGTCTTTGAATCCATTCAGCCAGGCTATGTCTTTTAGTTGGAGCATTTAATCCATTTACGTTTACGGTAGTTTTCAATATGTATGTTCTTATTACCATTTTCTTAATGGTTTTGGGTTTGTTATTGTAGATCTTTTCCTTCTCTTGTGTTTCCAGCCTAGAAAAGTTCCTTTAGTATTTGTTGTAAAGCTGGTTTGGTGGTGCTGAATTCTCTTAGCTTTTGCTTGTCTGTAAAGGTTTTAATTTCTCCATCGAATCTGAATGAGTTCCTGGCTGGGTAGCGTAATGTTGGTTGTAGGTTTTTCCCTTTCATCACTTTAAATATGTCCTGCCACTCCCTTCTGGCTTGCAGAGCTCCTCCTTAAAGATCAGCTGTTAACTTTATGGGGATTCCCTTATATGTTATTTGTTGCTTTCCCTTACTGTTTTTAATATTTTTTCTTTGTATTTAAATTTTGATCATTTGATTAATATGTGTGTTGGCATGTTCCTCCTTGGATTTATCCTGTATTGGACTCTCTGTGCTTCCTGGACTTGATTGACTATTTCCTTTCCCATATTAGGGAAGTTTTCAACTATAATCTCTTCAAATATTTTCTCAGTCCCTTTCTTTTTCTCTTCTTCTACTGGGACCCCTATAATTTGAATATTAGTGCATTTAATGTCGTCCCAGAGGTTTCTGAGACTGTCCTCAATTGTTTTCATTCCTTTTTCTTTATTCTGCTCTGCGGTAGTTATTTCCGCTATTTTATTTTCCAGGTCACTTATCTGTTCTTCTGCCTCAGTTATTCTGCTACTGATTCCTTCTAGAGAATTTTTTTTTTTTTTTGTGGTACGCGGGCCTCTCACTGCTGTGGCCTCTCCCATTGCGGAGCACAGGCTCCAGACACGCAGGCTCAGCGGCCATGGCTCACGGGCCCAGCCACTCCATGGCACGTGGGATCCTCCTGGACCGGGGCACGAACCTGTGCCCCCTGCATCAGCAGGTGGACCCTCAACCACTGTGCCACCAGGGAAGCCCCCTTCTAGAGAATTTTTAATTTAATTTATTTTGTTGTTCATCATTGTTTGTTTTCTCTTCAGTTCTTCTAGGTCCTTGTTAAACGTTTCTTGTATTTTCTCCATTCAATTTCCAAGATTTTGGGTCATCTTTACTATGATTACTCTGAATTCTTTTTCAGGTAGACTGCCTATTCCCTCTTCATTTGTTTGGTCTGGTGTGTTTTTACCTTGCTCCTTCATCTGCTGTGTGTTTCTCTGTCTTCTCGTTTTGCTTAATTTACTGTGTTTGGGGTCTTCTTTTTGCAGGCTGCAGGTTCATAGTTCCTGTTGTTTTTGGTGTCTGCTCCCAGTGGCTAAGGTTGGTTCAGTGGGTTGTGCAGCCTTTCTGGTCAAGGGAACTGGTGCCTGTGCTCTGGTGGATGAGGCTGGATCTTGCCTTTCTGGTGAGTAGGACGACGTCCGGTGGTGTGTTTTGGGGTGTCTGTGACCTTATTATGATTTTAGGCGGCCTCTCTGCTAATGGATGGGGTTGTGTTCCTGTCTTGCTAGTTGTTTGGCATACGGTGTCCAGAACTGTAGCTTGCTGGTCGTTTAGTGGAGCTGGGTCTTAGCGTTGAGATGGAGATCTCTGGGAGAGCTTTCCCCGTTTGATATTATGTGAAGCCGGGAGGTCTCTGGTGGACCAACTGTCCTGAACTCAGCTCTCCTATCTCAGAGACACAGGCCTGACACCTGTAGGAAGGAAGGAAGGGAGGGAGGGAGGGAGGAAGGAAGGAAGGAAATAATTAAAATAAAAAATTTTTTTAAATTATTAAAAATAAAATAAATTAGGGCTTCCCTGGTGGCGCAGCGGTTGAGAGTCCGCCTGCCGATGCAGGGGACACGGGTTCGTGCCCTGGCCTGGGAAGATCCCACATGCCACGGAGCGGCTGCGCCCGTGAGCCATGGCCGCTGAGCCTGCGCGTCTGGAGCCTGTTGCTCCGCAATGGGAGAGGCCACAACAGTGAGAGGCCCGCATACCGCAAAAAATAAATAAATAAATAAAATAAATTAAAAAGTAATAAAAAAAGAAACAAAGAAGAGAGCAACCAAGCCAAATAACAAATCCACCAATGATAACAAGCAATAAAAACTATACTAAAAACAACAAACAAAAAAAACGGACAGACAGATTATCTAGGACAAATGGTAAAAGCAAAGCTATACAGACAAAATCACACAAAGAAGCATACACATACACACTCACAAAAAGAGAAAAAGGAAAAAAAAAATCTATATAAAAAAAAAAAGGAAGAGAGCAACCAAATCAATAAACAAATCTACCAATGATAATAAACTCTAATTACTAAACTAAGATAAACATAAAACCAGAAATAAATTAGATGCAGAAAGCAAACCCCAAGTCTACAGTTGCTTCCAAATCCACCGCCTCAATTTTGGGATGATTCGTTGTCTATTCAGGTATTCCACAGATGCAGGTACATCAAGTTGATTGTAGAGATTTAATCCGCTGCTCCTGAGGCTGCTGGGAGAAATTTCCCTTTCTCTTCTTTGTTCACACAGCTCCTAGGGCTCAGCTTTGGATTTGGCCCCGCCTCTGTAGGCAGTTCGCCTGAGGGCATCTGTTCTTTGCCCAGCCAGGATGGGGTTAAAGGAGCAGCTGATTCGGGGGCTCTGGCTCACTCAGGCGGTGGGGAGGGAGGGGTATGGAATGCGGGGTGAGCCTGCGGTGGCAGAGGCTGACATGACGTTGCAATAGCCTGAGGCATGCTGTGTGTTCTCCTGGGGAAGTTTTCTCTGGATCACCAGACCCTGGCAGTGGCGGGCTGCACAGGCTCCCGGGGTGGTGTGGATAGTGACCTGTGCTTGCACACAGGCCTCTTGGTGGCTGCAGTAGCAGCCTTAGCGTTTCATGACTGTCGCTGGTGTCCACGCTGATAGCCGCGGCTTGCACCTGTCGACAATGTTCTTTTTTCAATCTACTTTGGTACCGCTCAACCATTCTGTTCAAGATGTGTATGCACTCACTTATACACAGTAAACCATGGTATAAATTCAAATACTTTTCAGGAGCAATTTGATAGATATATTTAGAAACTAAAAAATGTTCATAAAACTTGAGAATAGTTCTATTCCTAGGAATTAATCCCAGGGAAATCATCACAGATGCCCCCAAATGCATGAACAAATGGATAGTCATCATAATGTTATTTATCACAGTAAAAAAAAATTAGAATTGACCCATAATGTCTGAATCTGGAAGAATGGCTATATAAATTATGCTACAACCACACAACTGCATGCTAAGTGGTCATTTTTTAAATCGAGATTTTGAGACATGGCATTGAAATGTTCATGAAATATTGTTATATTTTTAAAAAACAGAATTTCACAGACATACAAAGTCATTTATATAGTGAATATATGAAGCCATTTAAAAAATATATAGATATGAATTTATGTGTATATGTAAGCTAAAAATGGGACAGTATACTATTTATTCACTGTATGCTATATATGCGTATACTAAATATACAAACGATTTCCAAACTGGCATAACACAATACATAATTTAAGTGTCTACCTCCGGATGGTAGAATTACATGTAACCTCTAATTCATACTTTAACTGTATCCATATTTTTAATTTTCAAGAATGAACATATTTTACACATAAAAAAAGTACGATTTTAGGGCTTCCCTGGTGGCGCAGTGGTTGAAAGTCCGCCTGCCGATACAGGGGACACGGGTTCGTGCCCTGGTCCGGGAAGATCCCACATGCCGCGGAACGGCTGGGCCCGCTGAGCCTGCGCGTCCGGAGCCTGTGCTCCGCAACGGGAGAGGTCACAACAGTGAGAGGCCCGCGTACCGCAAAAAGAAAAAAAGGACGATTTTAGAAAGACACAATTACATGCAATGTGATTACCAATAGAGATCAATTGTCCCAGCTTTGCAAGAAATCAAGTTCATTATTTTATAGTGAAATTTCATATGAAAAGCCAAGATGGTAAAACTACACATGCAAACATAATGGCGAATAAAAGTTAAAAGCAGAATAGACTGATGTAGAATTTCTTGAACGATACATCCCATTTCATGTAGGTTCTATTACCTCCCAGCTGTCTGGCTCCAAGAATTCCTTTTTTTCTGTAGCTTTCAAAAACTCTTCTAGAGTCACCAATCGGTCTTTGTTAGTATCAACCTGATTAAAGGAAAGTGTACATGTAAAATAAAATAACTCTTTCACATTATTTAGATACTAGAAATTCTTCTAATAGATGCTACTACATAAATATACAGGAATTAGGGCTAGCCTAACATCCAGAGAAACTGAGGGAAAAAATCAAAACAGGACACTCAACATTATCCTAGAATCAGAGAATAGATAACTTTTTCTTCTATATAATTCAAATTTGAAAATAACTGATACCCCCAAAGATCACCAAGTTTGAGTCTGCTGATATGACTGGGTAGACTAGTATTGTTTTCCTTACTCACCACACCTCCTTTCAAAGCCAAGTGCTTGGGCAAGAAAAATAATCTTTCCAGAAAGAAGACTGTTTTAGCCAAGAGTAAAGGAGTTTAAGTTAAAATGCTCTCAACAATGTTTTCCTAAAAACAAACAACTAACTAAATCAAAGCTAAAGTTGACAACCTTTCCAAACCCTGTTTAATGGCTCTTATAGACTATGGCAAATTCAGTTACAAAAGTGAACTCTATGATGGCCAAAGAAATTCATTTGTTACTTGGAAGCCAGCACTCAACAAAAATCCCAATTTACCATAAAGAGCTCAAATGACAGGTGAAAATCACTGAAGCAAAACAGTGGGCTTGGGGAATTCCCTGGTGGTCCAGTGGTTAGGACTCTGTGCTTTCACTGCCAAGGGCCCTGGTTCGATCCCTGGTCAGGGAACTAAGATCCCAAAAGCTGATCCCACAAGCCACGTGGTGCAGCCAAAAACAAATAAACAAACAAAACAAAACAACAAAAAAGTGGGCTTAAGTTACCCTGCCTATGATAGCTATTTCAGAGTTTTCAGCTTAGTAATGTGAACAAGAAATAAATACTTGTTGTTATAAACCATTAAGGTATTGAGTTTTTTAATTTCTTAGCAAAAACGAATACAGCATTTACAATATCAAATAATGGACTACATTATTTTTTACTTCTAAAAGAATGCTTTACAGCATTCTTTTATATGCAGCAGCATCTTAATATTTTAAAATATTTTAAAGCAGTTACAAAATAATTTTATTTACACTAAGGGAACCTACTGACTGTTCTGGATCAAAAATGCAAAATCCAATTAAATATTATATATATTTATTTTCCATTTTACAATAAGATTTATTGCAAGAACTTGAAAACTCCACAGAATTAACAGATAAACTTTTCAAACATACCTCATTCATTACATGTTCCCTCATTCTAAGCCTTTCTTCCTCCATTTCTACCATATCATCCTCTTCATTTTTGGGGTCATATACTTTCTCCAACTAAAAAGAAAAATTTTAAACCAACATAAAAGAAAGGAAGATAATAGAAGGGAAAAAGACAGAGCAAAACCACTGAATACTTAATGAACTCATTTACCTCTTTAGTAAATAGGGCTTCTAATTCTTGTTCATCTAGGAAGCCATCACTATTGACATCTAAAGTTTAAAAGTTACAAATGCAAAAACTGATTTTAATGCCTTAGAAAACTGATAGTTAAAATACAACTAATTACTAATGGTTTGCAAAAGTATTACTTAACACGAAGCATCAACATGCTACAGAAAAAGGTATCCTTCTTTTTTATGAAGCCTCAGATCAGTCCAACTGATAACAATTCACTACTTATTCATAATTCATCATAGTTATTTAGAAAAATATATATATTAACCAAAATATAAAGTGAAGCAATATGCTATAAGGCTAAAAGTAAATTTTAATATTACAGCATAAAGTCCATTAGATATAACCTAGCTAGTCACAGAAATGCCTTCATTTTACAGAGAAACTTGTAATAAGTCATAAAATGACTCAAAAGTAAAAGCAAGTATAAAGACATAGCTACTGGCCTAAAATATTTTATACTGCAGACCAGCAATAAAGACTGCTATACTACCCTAGAGGAAAACTCTAAATGTTTACTATCAATAGGACTCGATTAGCAAACCTTGGCAGAAGTCAATTAGGAGTAAAGCATCTATAATTTTTTAAACAAAAGATATAAATATTAATATTGTATCAAATCTGTTACCATGTAATTTGAAAAATGTCTTGGGGTCAAAGTCATTAGGATCCAATCCATCAGTCTCTTCCCACACTTCTTTTAGTTGATCTTTGCTTCCCTGTGAATCAATTTAAAAAAAAACACTCAAGACAAACTATAATCTATGTATATAGGCTCAAAATAAAATATAAAATTGAAAAACTTTGCAGAATTAAGAATCAAGATTTTAAGTGCTAATAACTTATAAAATTCTACTATCTGGCACAAAGAAGTATCTTCATCTAACTATGGTTTTACAAAGTCATAATCCTTACTGGATGATTAACTTTGGGATGACTTTCATGCTTTCTCTTCATTTCCTCAAATTTAGATTCTTCTTCTTTTCTCTTTTCTTCATTCAGTGTTTTTAAGTATTCTCTCCTTTCATGTTCCTTCATCATTTCATATTTTTTAAATTCTTCATGTCGAGCTTTATCATAGTGTTCTAGATCACTTGTAGCCTATAATGCAATTTTTAAATTAAATAAGATGTGCTTGAAAAATATAAATAAAGGCTTTCTTGCATATAGCATACTCTCTAACAGAAGGTAGCATAGGAGGACCAAAACATATTTGACTTCTGTTTTAAATTTTACCCTTCTATTTTGGTCATTATTATTCTCAGAGATGTAGGCATTCAAAGAAACTAAAAGTTCAAAGCTAGCTTCAACTTTAGGAAGTTCCTTATAAGCAAGTAATATATAAATTTATTTTAAAAAGAAGAAAAAGGAAGGGACTGTATCAAATCTGTACAGTATAGAGAACTAGAACAGTTCCTAACGACTTAACTAAATCTAGTAACACCCAGGCTAGAACATCTAATTTGCTAACTTCATACAGTACAACACGAGAGGTCTACAAATTATAATCTAAAATCCCTGAGGCAGGATGTGTTTAAGAATTTTCTAGATTTTAGAAAAGACATATGGCACATATGCCATATCATTTAACACCCCTGAAGAGTTTGTAATCAAACAGATTAGTACTTCCTTATCAAAATCTATAAATACACTAAGTAAGCTAAATAAAACCTATAAATAGCCTTACTATAATTCAAGCCAGGTTTCCATTTTTATAGTATTTTGGATTTTGGAATTGTTGGCAAGGGATTACAGACCTGTATGTCCACATTATTATCTATACTAATAAGGGTTAAGCTATCTCCCTTTAAAGATATTCTAGAGAGTATGTAAAAGTTATACTACCACTTCATGGAATTTACTTGTCAAATTACAAAACCTCAAAGGCACAACAAAGACAACACATTTTGAAATGAGTCTCACCGCTTTGATCAGCATATCTAAATCTGTAGATTCAAACTTCTCAGGATTCAGGTGATTTAGATGATCAAATTGTTTTAGAAGAGCATGGTGGTCTATGCCTGTATCTGAAAGAAAATGAGAAAACTGTAAACAATGAATTATTAGAAGCTAGAAACATTAATATAAATAATACATAAGAATAAGCATTCATATTAATTCTTATAGGATTTTATAAGAAAATTCAAAGTTTTAGATTTAAAAGTTTGTATTTTCTTTTAGAATATCGTACATATTGTTATTCTAGGCAAAGGTAATGCCCTTGAATCTAGAATGGAATACAATTTAATGTGTACACTTTAATGTTATTTCAAGAAAGACTAGTTAGCTATCTTTTACAGTATAATTTACAGTAAAAACTTTTTCATTATTGTAAAAGTACCAAATTTCCTACTTTTAATTAAACTCTAATATACCACCCTCACCAAAGGTCTAAGAAGAATTTCTTTCTTTTTTTTTTTATAAGAATTTTTTTCTTTTTTGGCTGCACCAGGTCTTAACTGCAGCATGTGGGATCTTTTATTTACAGCATGTGGACTTCTTAGTTGAGGCATGCGGATGCTTACTTGCAGCATGTGGGCTTCTTAGTTGTGGCATGCGGACTACTTAGTTGAGGCATGGGGAGTTCTTAGCTGTGGCATGCATGCAGGATCTAGTTTCCCGACCAGGGATCGAACCCGGGCCCCCTACATTGGGAGCACAGAGTCTTACCCACTGGACCACCAGGGAAGTCCTAAGAATAATTTCTAAAAAGAATTGCTCTAAAATTTATATGAAGGAACTATTTGTTTGCTGCTCCAATTAATCCTTTATGGAACAATAAAAATCTAATTCAGTAAATTCAATTGATTATGACTTTTTTTTTTTTTGGCTGCGCAGTACAGCATATGGGATCTTAGTTCCTCCACCAGGGATCAAACCCTCGCCCCCTACACTGGAAGCACAGAGTCTTAACCACTGGACCGCCAGGGAAGTCCCTGATTATGACTGATTTTTAAAGAAACATCAACAGTTTTCTTTGTAAAGAACTTAAAAAAAAAGGGGCTTCCCTGGTGGCGCAGTGGTTGGGAGTCCGCCTGCCGATGCAGGGGACGTGGGTTCGTGCCCTGGTCCGGGAGGATCCCACATGCCGCGGAGCAGCTGGGCCCGTGAGCCATGGCCGCTGAGCCTGCGTGTCCGGAGCCTGTGCTCCGCAACGGGAGAGGCCACAACAGTGAAAGGCCCGCGTACCGCAAAAAAAAAAAAAAAAAAAAAAAAAAAAGCTACAGTGTATTGTAGTTGAATGAGTGAAGCAATTCTGGACGATTTCAGTTGTATTACAGAACTGAGCAAAATATGTACATGTGTTGATTTGTTAGAAGTCAGGGTTCTCACTTAGGAAAAAAGAACATACAAACATGAAAATGATGGAAGGCAGGAAAGAAACTTGGGGAAAGGGATGGGAATTAGTACTAACTGTGTGAACTTATTATTTCTAAACATACATATATAATGTGTACACATATATGCATGTATATTTCACACGTATATGCATGTGTATGAATATATATTTATATATGTGTGCGTGCATGCATATGTGTATAGACATGCATGTATTTCCTATCTCTGTCCTATGGAAGTGTCAAGAAGAAAATATATCCCAGGAGTACTGAGCACACCTAGTGCCATCTCTTGGTCTGTAACATCATTTCACACTAAAATTAAGAACCAGGAATCCTCAGAGAAATGGCTAATTCCAGGGCTAGGGCAGGGTATAAAGTACAAGATGAGCCTGGAACATATTGTTATGCCAGAAAGTAAGAAACAGCTAAATTTAGTTCAACTAAGCTTTCACTGAATTCTCAGTATGGCCCTGTACTAGAAGTTTTACTTATGAAGAAAAGGTCTGTTACAAAACCTAGCCCTAAAGGATACAACCCGTCACTGAAATACATGAAAAGACACTTAGCCTCACTCAAAATAAGAGAAATACATATTAAACCTGCACAATTATACCATCTAACACAGTGGCAAAACTCCTAAAGTTTGATGATACTTATAATTAGCAAGGCTGTGAGAAATTATTGCTGGTGGGAATGGGTATTGATCACCCTCTGTGGAGGTGGCAGTATCTACCAAAATTACAAATACATATATCCTTTGGTTTAACAGTTTCATTGTGGGGAACTTATCCTACAGATAATCTTACATGAATACATAGTGGTATGTGTACAAGAGTGTTCACTAGAAATAACCCAAATATCCATCAACAGGGGTCTGGTAAATAAATTATGGTATACCTATATAATGGAAATCTGCGCAGTTGCTAAAAAAAATGATGGTCTCTATGTACTAATACAGAAAGATTTCCAAAATATATTAGTAAAGGAAAAATACAAGCTACAAACGTGTATTGCATGTATCTTTTGTATAAAAGAGAGGAAAAATAAGAAATTTATTTGTATTTGTTTATATATGAGTAAAGAAACTCAGGAAGGATGGTATTAGGGGGCAGTGGGAACTGATAAAGTACAAAAATATCATGGAACTTTTTGCTATATACTTTCTTACACTTTTTTTTTTCCTTTTTTTTGCGGTACGCGGGCCTCTCACTGTTGGCCTCTCCCATTGCGGAGCGCAGGCTCCGGACGCGCAGGCTTAGCGGCCATGGCTCACGGGCCCAGCCGCTCCGCGGCATGTGGGATCTTCCAGGACTGGGGCACAAACCGGTGTCCCCTGCATCGGCAGGCGGACTCTCAACCACTGTGCCACCAGGGAAGCCCCTTACACTTTGTTTTTTTAAACCATGTGAATGTATTGCCTACTTTAAAAGTTACACACACACCCCACAAAATTAAGATGCTTTAAGCCCTCCTTCAAATTATCAGAAATTTTAATTCATAAATTTTGAATCAATGAGAAAATACTCATAGCTTTTCTAAGCATATAAAACAGTTTACTTTAGATAATGAAATTCAGCCCCTGTCTTGGAATAAAGAAAATGTTGCCAAGATTAAGGGGATGGAAGTTGTCTAAGGGCAAAGAAATCTCAAACCACCTTAGGCCTGGCTTCAAGGATGGAATTACCTTGTGTGTCTGACCAGCTGAAGTAGGATGGTATGAGTTAATTTACCTCTCATTGATATCCTTAGTTTCAGGATAAAGAGTATTTGGTACTTGTTTTCTAAGTCTATTCACCAGCAGAGAGTTTACTGCTCTACACAATTTCTCCAATATGATCCATTGACCAGAGGTACATGTTTAAAATGCAGGAACTTCCCTGGTGGTCCAGTGGGTAAGACTCCATGCTCCCAATGCGGGGGCCCAGGTTTGATTCCCGGTCGGGGAACTAGATCCTGCATGTATGCTACAACTAAGAGTTTGCATGCAGCAACTAAGAGTTTGCATGCAGCAACTAAGAAGCCCGCATGCCGCAACTAAGACCCAGCACAGCCAAAATAAAAATAAATAAATAATAAGTAACTATTTTTAAAAATTAAAAAAATGCAGATTACTCATCCCTAGAATCAGAGTATCTGGAGGTGAGATCCAGTAATCTGCATTTTTAACTAGCTCCCTAAGGTGAGTTTTATGCAATCTGAAGTTTAAGAACTGCTATTCCACCCTTAGTAAGTATTCAGATATTTACTGATGACAATGAACCACCCAGATAACCAACCTATGGGGGCACGTTACAAGGACACAGGAGCCAGCCTGAAGGGTCTACCACTTGCCAAAGCTGGCCCTTGGATTTTGATTCATAATTAGAAAGGCCATTCCAAGACAATAAAGGAATTCACTTATATTGTCAACTGTTGCTTTTATGGTTTTATTTTCTACACTTAAATCTTTGATTTATATAAGCACTTATTCTGATGTATATGAGATATAAACCTAACTGTACCTTTTTCCAAATGGCTATCCAACTCTATTAAGACTACTTATTTTTTTTAATCTTTATCTCACTAATAATGAGATACCACTTTTAATTCAAACTAAATTCCATATGTATTTAATTTTATTCCTGGAATTTCTATTTTGTTCCACTGGTCTTTCTACCTACATGACAAAACCATAGAGTTCTAATGTCTGAGGCTTAGTGATATATTCTAATATCTAATATATCTAGTCCTTCTTCTTTGTTCTTCTTCAGAGGCACATTGCTTTTCTTGCTCATTTCCCTTTTCATATGAACTTTAAAATTAACTTGGCTAGTACCAGGGGAAAAAAGTACATCTTTTTATTTGGATCATGTTAAATTTGTAAATTAACCTAAGAAGAACTGACATGTTCATAATGTTGAGTCTTTGTATCAAAAAGATGTTATGTCTTCCCCTTTTTTCAAGTCTACTTTCGTGTTCTTCAGGAGCATTTTAAAGTTTTTATCTGTAAGTTTTGCACATTTCTTAATAGGTTTATTCTGGGTGTTTTATCTTTGTTGGTATCATAAATGGAGTCTTTTCTTCCATTATATCTCCTAACTGGCTGTTGTTTGTACATATGAAAAACACTGATTTCTGTATATTGTTTACCTTGCTGAATTTTCCTTTTGTATATACTAAGTTTTTCAGACAAGTTCTTTCGGTTTTCCAAGTGAATAATTATATTACCTGCAAATAGAGATGGCTTTATCCCCTACTTTGCAATTATTTTACCTCCAATTTTTTCATTTGTATAATTGCTTTGGCTAGTACCTCCAAAACAATATTAATTAGTAGTGGTGACAGTGAGCATCATTGTTTTGTTTCTGATTTTAGTGAGAAAATATATTTGTGTTTCCCCAATGTGTAGCTGAGTTGGACATATCTGGTCATGTTACAGAAGTATCTATTGATTACTATTTTATTACTTTTTTAAAATTAAGAAGGGGTGTTAATTTTTGTCAAATGCCTTTTCTGAATATATGGAGATGTCATATGAACAATGAGATTACTTTCTTTAAGATATCTTCACATTTCAAAAACTCTGCTTCATAGCTATTTAATCTTCTCATAGTCTAAAATTAAAAGAATATAGAAAGATGAATAGGCAGAGCACAGAGGATTTTTAAGGCAGTGAAATTACTCTGTATGATGCTATAACAGTTGATACATGTCATTATAAATTTGCCTAAACCCATAGAATGTACAACACCAAGAGTGAACTCTAATATAAACTATGGATTTGGGGTAATTATGATGTGTCAGTGTAGGTTCATCAATTGTAACAAATGTACCACACTGTTGGGAGATGTTGGTATTGGGGGAGGCTATGAACATTTGGGGACAGGGGTGTAGGGGAAATCTCTATACCTTACCCTCAATCTTGCTGTGAACCTTATATTGCACTAAAAAAATTGTCTTAATTTTAAAAAAATACAAATTTCAAAGATTTATTCTGATTCATTATTTGTCCTTTGACTTTATAATTTCTCTTGTCACACCAAAAATTTCTTTCTTCTTATATCTATTCATATGATAATTTACAGCATTAGATTTCCTAAAATTAAGTTAATCTCACATTCCTGAAATAAATCCACTTGCTATGACAGAATATTCTTTTAACGTCCAATAATTTTGGCTTTGGCATCAACACATAATAAGAGTGTGGAAGTTTCCTTCTTAATCTATGCTCTGGAATACTTTAAATAGCACTGACAATCTGATCTTTAATGGTTTGGTGGAATTCCCTTTGGCACTATCTGAACCTGGTGTTTCTGTGGAGCTAGCTCTGACGATTGTTCTATTTCATCTATGGAAATTGTTCTAATTAGATTTTCTCTCTCTACTTTCTTTTGGTTTGCTTTGATGTTATTTTTCCTCTTTTAAATCAGTGGCTTAATTCATTATTTTTCATTCTTCCTTTTTACTGATATAATTATTTAAGGCTAATCATTTTGATTTTTGAATGACATGAATATATAACCTATTCAAAAAATTAAATTTTAAAAATTAAGAGAAGGTGGGACTTCCCTGGTGGTCCAATGGGTAAGACCCCATGCTCCCAATGCAGGGGGCCTGGGTTTGATCCCTGGTCAGGGAACTAGATCCCACATACATGCCGCAACTAAGAAGTCCGCATGCCGCAGTGAAGATCCCGAGTGCCGCAACTAAGACCCGGTGCAGCCTAAATAAATAATAAATAAATAATTTTTTTTTTTTTTTTGCGGTCCGCGGGCCTCTCACTGCTGTGGCTTCTCCTGTTGTGGAGCACAGGCTCCGGACGCACAGGCTCAGCGGCCATGGCTCACAGGCCCAGCCGCTCCGCGGCATGTGGGATCTTCCCGGACTGGGGCACGAACCCGTGTCCCCTGCGTCGGCAGGCGGAATCTCAACCACTGCGCCACCAGGGAAGCCCATAAATAAATAAATTTTTTAAAAAATAAGAGAAGCCAAATCAATACTAACATTAAATGTTGACTATAGGAACATGGTCTGTAAACTTACCTTAACAACCAAATATTGGAATTTTCCTGCCTTTTCTTTAGCACTTACCTTGAAGGGAATCCAATTTAGCTTTAATCAGCATTCTTAACCTTGCCACTTCCTGCC
The DNA here is from genome assembly GCF_059928025.1 of Delphinapterus leucas. NCBI lineage: Eukaryota > Metazoa > Chordata > Mammalia > Artiodactyla > Monodontidae > Delphinapterus > Delphinapterus leucas. The sequence goes on from NC_143135.1 coordinate 38,479,875, forward strand.
TTTTCAGTTCATCAAGTTTTGTCCTCACATGGTGACTTACTAAATCCAGTTCTTTGCTTAGCCTCCCACTCTGTTAACAAAAATAATAAATTAATTTTATCTATTCCACTGCATTTTTAGATAAGACACAATATATTAAAAATAGGGTTATAATAAAGTAGTGATACATTTGACTATTTTAGATAAATTTGACATTACAAACAGCATTTCTTTCAGAAGATATTCAGTTTGTAACTCTAAAATCAAGATGTCTAAAAACCATATAATTTAGAAAAGCATAATTAAAGCACAAAGAAGAAACTCAAAAAGTAACTTAAATGGCAAAATGGTGCAGCCACTTTGGAAAACAATTTTGACAGTTCCTCAAAAAGTTAAACCCACAGTTACCATATGACCCCGCAATTCCATTCCTAGGTATATACCTAAAGAGTTGAAACATATGTTCACATAAAGTCTTTTTTAAAAAATAAATTTATTTATTTATTTATATTTTATTTTTGGCTGCACTGGGTCTTTGTTGCTGCACTCGGGCTTTCTCTAGTTGTGGTGAGTGGGGGTTACTCTTTGTTGCAGTGCGCAAGCTTCTCATTGCGGTGGCTTTTCTTGTTGTGGAGCACGGGCTCTAGGCGCATGGGCTTCAGTAGTTGTGGCACCCAGGCTCAGTAGTTGTGGCTCACTGGCTCCAGAGCACAGGCTCAGTAGTTGTGGCATACTGGCACATCCCGCAGCATGTGGGATCTTCCTGGACCAGGGCTCGAACCCATGTCCCCTGCATTAACAGGAGAATTCTTAACCACTGCGCCACCAGGGAAGTACTCACATAAAGTCTTAAATATGAATGTTCATAGCAGCATTATTCATACGAGCCAAAAAAGTAGACATAACCCAAATGTCCATCAACTGATGAATTGATAAAATATGGAATATCCATACAGTGGAATATTATTCAGCCATTAAAAGGAATGAATACACCGATACATGCTACAACGTGATGAACATTGAAAACATTATGCTAAGTCAAGGAAGCCAGGCACAAAAGGCCAAATTTTGTATGATTCCATTTATATGAAATGTCTAGAATAGGCAAATGCACAGATATAGAAAGTAGATTAATGGTTGCCAGGGGCTGAGGAGAGAAAGGAAAGGGGGGGTGATTGCTTAATGGGTACAGGGTTCCTTCTGGGGGGAAATAAAATTGTTCTAAAATTAGATAGTGGTGATGGTTACATGACTCTGTACATATAATAAAACCACTGAATTGTATACATTAAAGGGGCAAATTTTATGGTATGTGAATTATATTTCAATAAAGTTTTTTTTAAAGTAATGTGGCCTCCTTAAGCTTTAGTCATTCCATATATAAATAACTTTTCAAAATTCATCTTTTTTAGGTTGTCTCCTTTGATTACTTTTTTTCATAGATGAGTAATTCTATACATGTTCCAAAATTTAAGAGACAAAATAGCTAGTGGTTTACCTTCTCTTGTTTAAAAATGCATTTTCAATCAGAAACTGCAAGTCTAACTAGCAATCAGGCACACAGACCCTTCAGGACTGAGTCAAGGGGGAGGAAGGGAAGGAAAAGAAACGCCTCAAGCAAGACCAAGAAAGAATGTTCAGAGAGGGAGAAGGAGAGCTAAGAGAATATGCTGTTATAGAAGCAAAAAGAGTAGTACATTTCAAGGAGAGAATGGTCATTATTATTAGATAAAACAATAGTTCTCAAATGTGGTCCTAAAGTGGAAGCATCAACATCACCTGGGAACTTTAGATATGGAGGCTCTAGACCTACTGAATCAGAAAGTCAGGAGGTGGGGCCCAGAAATCTGTTTTAACAATTTAAAATCTGAGAACCACTGAGATAAAATAAAGGAGTCCAGTAAGAAGAGGAATAAAAGGTGCTCACTAGATCTGGCAATTAAGAAATCACTGACAGGTACTTCCCTAGTGGTCCAGTGGTTAAGACTCCATGCTCCCAGTGCATGGGACCTGGGTTTGATCCCTGGTCAGGAAACTAGGTCCCGCATGCTGCAACTAAAGGTCCCGCATGTCGCAACTAAGACCCGGTGCAGTCAAATAAATAAATATTTTTTTTAATTAAAAAAAAAATAAGGAAGTCAACTGACATCCTTCACAAAAGTACATTCAGGGAAGTGGTGTGGGTGAAGCCATAATCTTCCCAGTTAGCAATGTTTGGTAAGTGAAGAAACAGTATGATTCTCCTTTCAAAATGCTTAGCTGACAACAAAGGACAACTTCTTTTTTTTTTCCAGTTTTTCCTGAGACAGGAATCTTTGCTCAGCTGTTTGTAATGATTCTGTCGGCTTGATTTTTATTGTCTATTTTTACTCAATTTCTTTTTCATTAAACAACTGTTTAACTTACTTCATTTTGTCTCCCCCCACGCAACCCCATAGGGAATAGGAATTGACTGTGAAAGGAGGACAGTTATAAAAGTATTCTCCTATACTGAAGAAGGCAAGCTTGTTGTTTTCTTTTCCCTGATTATCTCTATATAGTAACTCCCATTACCCACATTGTCTGTTAGCCCCCAAATAACGCTCTTAGTCCTAACTGAAGTAAATAAGAGACATTGAAAGTTCTACATTAAATATTATTCATCCCAGGAAATTAGTCCCACAGCTCAAGTGAATTTTTCAAAGAAACACGAGATTATTCTCAAAACAATTCAGGGGACTGTAGATACCATGCTAAGTGAAATAAGTCAGACAGAGAAAGACAAATACCGCATGACATATGTGGAATCTAAAAAAACAGAACAAACAAACCAACTAAACCAAACAAAAAACAGACTCATAGATACAGAGAACAAATTGGTGGTTGCCAGAGTGGAGGGAGTTGGGGGAGGAGTGAAATGCGTGAAGGGGATAAAGAGGTACAAACTTCAAGGTATAAAATAAATAAGTCATGGGGATGTAATGTACAGCATGAGGTCAATAATATTGTATTAACTTTGTATGGTGACAGATGGTTAATAGACTTATTGTGGTGATCATTTCACAATGTATACAAAAGTCAAATCACTATGTTGTACATATGAAACTAATATAATACTGTATGTCAAATATACTTCAATTAAAAAAAGATAATTCAGGGCTTCCCTGGTGGCACAGTGGTTGAGAGTCCGCCTGCCGATGCAGGGGACACGGGTTCGTGCCCCAGTCCTGGAAGATCCCACATGCCGCGGAGTGGCTAGGCCCGTGAGCCATGGTCGCTGAGCCTGCGCGTCCAGAGCCTGTGCTCCGCAACGGGAGAGGCCACAACAGTGAGAGGCCCGCGTACCGCAAAAAAAAAATAAAATAAAATAAAATAAAATAAAGATAATTCAAGGGAATTATTGGCATAAGGCTGTTACCATTCTCCCAGAAAAATTCACAGCCTCCAAGAGGACAGCTGTGAACTAAAAGCCACACACAGGGATTTCCCTGGTGGTGCAGTGGTTAAGAATCCACCTGCCAGTGCAGGGGACACGGGTTTGAGCCCTGGTCTGGGAAGATCCCACATGCCACGGAGCAACTAAGGCCGTGCGCCACAGCTACTGAGCCTGTGCTCTAGAGCCCGTGAGGCATAACTATTGAGCCTGAGTGCCACAACTACTGAAGCCCAAGCGCCTAGAGCCCATGCTCTGCAGCAAGAGAAGCCACCACAATGTAAAGCCCACACATCTCAACGAAGAGCAGCCCCCACTCACGGCAACTAGAGAAAGCCCATGTGCAGCAACAAAGACCCAACACAGCCAAAAATAAATAATAAATAAATTTATTTTAAAAAATAATAATAAAATAAAATAAATAAAAGCCACACACAGGTTCTGATAGTGGCCACAACCTAATGTGGGTCAGACTATCACAGGGGCCCAGACCAGGGACAGAGACTAAAATAAGGATGTTTGATTCAGAAATTTTCCTTCAAAGTTCCAGGTAAGATAACTTTTTACGAAAGTTAAAAACAGATAAACAAAAATAACATAAGCAAACCAATAAAACTATCTTGAGAGTTATAACTGAAAGTTTAAAATTAAATCATTGGAATTTTTTGTTTATTGCTGACTCTAAGATAAACCCAACTAAGTGGATTCATTACCCTTCAAGGGAGGGCTTTAAAAGAATCTCTCACGTCAGATCTTGGTTTTTACTACCTTCTTTCTTTATTGTGAATACGAAGGAGATGTCTAGGGCTAGGATAATGTCAAATAAATAGGGTTCTTAGGACAGAGACAAATAATTAAACCTCCCCTATTGAGATAAGATATGGCCCATTACGTCTTCTATTAATCTGGACCTGATTAAAACACCAGAACTAAACCTGTGCTAAACCTTTGAATAGCTTCCTGCTGCCCTCATATCATGATTCAAGCCCCTTACCATGATGTACAAGGCCCTCTGTCATCTAGCCCATGACTCTTTCCAACCTCATCTTTTGGCCAGTCATGGCCTCCACTTCCCAGGCCAGGTTCCAGCAACAGTTACTCCTTCCAGGTTCCTATATATTCCGGTCTCTGTTCCCTTGTACCTTGGCCTAGCATGTCTCCCAGTCTTTCTCCTTTTCTCAGCCGCATATTTAAGCACAGGCATAATCTCTACCAGGAAGAAAGACTTCCCACCTTCCCCCACTGCTTCCTACTGAAGTAGGTGTCCATCCTCCATATCTCCAAAATGTATTATACGCTCAGTATATATTTATCTTAGTAATCTTTTCCTGGATATTAGTCTCCCTTGAGGGTTCTTTAAGGGCTAAGAATGAGTCTTTGTTTTTTGTTTGTTTAAATTATTTATTTTTTTATTTTTGGTTGAATTGGGTCTTCATTGCTACGTGCGGGCTTTCTCTAGTTGCAGCAAGCGGGGGCTACTCTTCCTTGCAGTGTGCGGGCTTCTCATTGCAGTGGCTTCTCTTGCTGCGGAGGATGGGCTCTAGATGCGTGGGCTTCAGTAGTTGTGGCATGTGGGCTCAGTAGCTGTGGCTCACGGGCTCTAGAGCACAGGCTCAGTAGTTGTGGCAAACGGGCTTAGTTGCTCCGTGGCATGTGGGATCTTCCCAGACCAGGGCTCAAACCTGTGTCCCCTCACTGGCAGGTGGATTCTTAACCACTGTGCCACCAGGGAAGTCCCGAGTCTTATCTTTGTAATCCCAATACTTAGCTCAGTGTCTGGCATGCTCAAGTGTTTGTTAAATAATTATTTAATTACATTTACCTTTATTTCCTCTATGTCTGCTTTCTGGAGCTTTTCTCTGAAATGATTATCTGTTTCCAGCACATCAATCACTTGCTTGAGGTATTCATCATAATAAAGTCCAGTATCCTTCAAATTAAGAAACAAACAGTAACTCTTCTGAAAGTTTTTCCTTTCCTGTATCTAAAGATTTCAATCCTAAAAAAAAAAAAAAAAAAAAAAAACCGTCTAGCAAAATGGCATTGAGACATACCTAGTTTGATAGTTTGGGCAGCCAAAGTTAAAAGCTGTATTTCTCAAATGAAGAGAGTTGTATCAGAACCAATGTCATGTTTTACTCTTACATAAAGGTAGATTTTCTATATGGCTTAGACAATGAATACTTAACCAATATACTAATGGTTTTACCCCCTTGTCACCTGTCTCTCCTCATTGTTATCTGTCTCTTCTCTGAATATAATACGTTTTCTTGGTTGGTCATCTCTACATTGGAAATGTATTATGATTAATTCTTCTATACACTAATATACTAATTAGATACCTATATCTAATATAACTACATTAAAAAAACTTTGCCTGATATTAAAGAACATATGCTTATCCAATACTCTTTTTACTGCTATTTCAGAAATAGTTCCTAAATGTCCAATTTTATAAGTAATAAATTCTTAGCAATATTTTAGTTAAAATTCTTCCCACAAGGTTATCTTTAGCATTCACTTACTGGTGGTTCTATCTTTGCACTGTCCACAGGTTGAGCATTTTCTACTTTTGTCTTGTCTATGTCTATAGGCACAGCTTCAAGAGCAGTAAGTATACATGTAACCAAGAGAAAACAATATTGTAGTAGGATGGTCCTCCACTTCATCTGAAATAAAGGTACAATTATATTAAGGTTCTGAAAAGATGTTTTCAAACTATATATACATGCATTCCCAATGCCACATTAATAATATATTTAATTTCAGGAAGTTTAATTCAACAAAAGAATTCTAGGAAAGGGGTTAAAAATAGATTATAACATCAAAAATAATGCTTAAAATAGATCACTAAAGAAAATCAGGAAAGAAATGCTTTTCAGCTAAAATTAAAATGACAAGTAAACAAAAATTTAAAGTTTAAACTGCTTATATAATATAAGAAAACATTTGGTTAATTATAAAAGCTTCAAATAAAGACGGGAATGAGGGACTCAATTTTTTTTTAAATAAATAGTCCAAGTTTAAGAAAGGGAGAAGAGGGACTTCCCTGGTGGCACAGTGGTTAAGACTCCACGCTCCCAATGCAGGGGGCCCGGGTTTGATCCCTGGTCAAGGAACTAGATCCCACATGCATGCTGCAACTAAAAGTTCACATGCTGCAACTAAGGAGTCCACATGCCGCAACTAAGGAGCTGGCGAGCTGCAACTAGGAGCCCGCCTGCCGCAACTAAGACCTGGCACAACCAAATAAATAAATAAATATTTTTTTTAAAAAAAGAGAAAAGGGAAAACTATTTATTTTTTTCTCTATTAAAATACTAAAGAGCCAAAATTATTTCTGGATATAATATTTAAATTAGCTTCAATCGAATTTTGAAAATAAGTTGCTCTATGAACATAAATTGATTAAAAGAGACAAATAACTGGCTACAAGTATTCTCTTAACCTTCCTAGACATTATTTTATCATAGCCAATAGTCTTATGTTAAAATTCTGTTTGGCCAATAATTTTTCAGATACATAGGTCAATAAAATATCAAGCAGGATGTAACAGCATTGAAGCAAAAGAGGAAAAACTATTGTTGGTCCCGCAATATTATTCAAACCTTGCTTATTCAGCTTCTACTTCATAACGATCTTTGTAGCTCCAGAGGATCTACTACAAGAATAAGAATGAATAAAAAGCTCATACTTAATTGATTTTATATAGAGAGAGTGATATTAGGATCCAAGTCAAAAATAATGGTCTGACCATCAAACTGGAATATGCATTATTAATTTAGAGACTCCCAAACTTAGCTGGCCATGGACTTTTTTTTAAAGTAACATGTTTTTATCTACAGAACACAATTTGGAAGAGTACATTGCCTCATTTTCACCACAACCCTACGTAATACATAGAACAGTGACTCATTTTATATATGAAGAAATTTTTAATGGAAACAAATCACTCAAAGAGCATTGTCTTGCATTAACAAAATCACTAGAATCCACATTGTAGTGCTATTTCTAGTATATCAAATTTTTTAGCATCTTTATTGAGATATAATTCACATGCCATAAAATTCACCCATTTAAGGTACAGGATTTGACTATTCTATAAAGATGCTACTCAAAGTTTAGTTCTCAAACCTGAAGGGTAAAATCATCTGGGAGCTTGTCAGAAATGCAAATTCTCAGCCTGCAGCCAAGACCTCTGAAATCAGAATCTCTGGGGTGGGGACCCAGAATCTGTTTTAACAAACAATCCAGGTGATCCACCTATATACATATGCTCAAGACCAAGATTCACTCTTCTCTAGGACACTAGTTCAACATGATTGCCGTGAATAAATGTTTTTTATAATGAAATGTTTGGGAGATACTGGCTCAATGAAGCTAAATAAGTTTCCATCTTCATAAGACTTTCAGAACTTCAGATCGGCTACTCTGCATTATGAATCTCCAATAGAAGGATGGTTTGTTTCTCCACAGAATCTTTTCCTAACCATGAATTAGCTCCTCTTCCCACAATTAATTTTTATGACAACAAAGTTTACTTCTCATTCATGCTTCATGCCCACTGTAGGTACATGTTTTAGTTTTGCTCTTTTGAGATACAATTTACATGCTATAAAACTTACCCTTTTCAATTGTACAATTCAGTGGTTTTTAGTATATTCACAAGGCTGTGCAATTATCACCATTATCCAATTTTAGAACATTTTCATCACTCTAAAAAGAAACCCCATACCCATTAGTAGTCACTCCCCACTCCCCCTATTCTCTCAGTCTCTGGCAACCATTAATCTACTTTCAGTCTATATAGATTTGCCTATTCTGGACATTTCATATAAATGAAATCATAAAACATGTGGTTTTTTGTACCCAGCTTTTTTCATTTAGCATTGTTTTCAAGGTATAACCATGTTGTAACACGAATCAGCACTGCATTCTTTTTTTTTTGGCTGCATTGGGTCTCGTTGCTGCGCGCAGGCTTTCTCTAGTTGCGGGGAGCGAGGGCTACTCTTCATTGGGGTGTGCAGGCTTCTCATTGCAGTGGCTTCTCTTGTTGCAGAGCACAGGCTCTAGGCTCGCGGGCTTCAGTAATTGTAGCATGCAGCCTCAGTAGTTGCAGCATGTGGGCCCTAGGGTGTGCAAGCTTCAGTAGTTGTGGTGCATGAGCTCAGTAGTTGTGGCTCGCGGGCTCTAGAGCGTGGGCTCAGTAGTTGTGGCACACGGGCTTAGTTGCTTTGAGGCATGTGGGACCTTCCTGGACCAGGGATCGAACCCATGTCCCTGCATTGGCAGGCAGATTCTTAATCTCTGTGCCACCAGGGAAGTCCCAGCACTTCATTCTTTTTTACAGCTGAATAGATTTGCCATTGTATGGATATTCCACATTTTGATTATCAATTCATCAGTTGATGGACATTTGGGTTATTTCTACCTTTTTGGCTAGTATGAATAATGCTACTATGAACATTTGTGTTCAGGTTATTGTGTTAGCATATTTTGAATTCTTTAGGTTGTATACCTAGGAGTAGAATTGCTAGGTTAATTCCATAACTCCATGTTTAATTTTTTGAGGAACTGCCAAACTGTTTTCCATAGCAGCTGCACCTTTTTCCACTACCACCAGCAATATATGAGGATTCTAATTTTTCCACATACTAACCAACACGTGCTATTGTCTATCTTTTTTACTATAGCCACCCTACTGGGTGTGAAGCGGTATCTCACTGTGATTTTGATTTGCATTTCACTGGCTAATGATGTTGAGCATCTTTTCAAGTATTTATTAGCTATACCTTTTACCTTTTAAAAAATTAATTTAAAAATATTAAGTTAGTTGTTTTTTAAAAAACTCTGAATTGAAAGTTTTGTTTACCTTTGCAAGTCCCATATGCCACTGTAAACAGGCTGACCAAATGACCATTAAACAACGTAAAAGTTTTAAGTGTAATCATGGTTGAAAGGCCCAAGTTATGACTTAACTGCTCAAGTCAATTTTGATGTCTTCTACACACACTTCTGGAGCTTAATTAAGTCTCCGCAGCCCCTAACATGGTACCTGTACAGTTAGAAAATGAATAATTGCTAAAATGGTTTGAATAGTCTCTATATAATAATGTATACAGAGAAACTCAGCTCAGGGATACACCTCCATAACTTCATTTTGCAGACCCCATCAGGAACTGTGATTATCCCTTGATGTGGTCAATCCAGAGTTCAAAAGAATCTTTCAGGACTTCCCTGGTGGTGCGGTGGTTAAGAATCCACCTGCCAATGCAGGGAACACAGGTTCAATCCCTGATCTGGGAAGATCCCACATGCCGCGGAGCAGCTGAGCCTGTGCACCACAACTACTGAGCCTGTGCTCTAGAGCCCGCGGGACACAACTACTGAGGCTGTGTGCCACAACTACTGAAGCCAGCATGCCTAGAGCAACAAGAGAAGCCACCACAATGAGAAGGCTGCGCACCACTACGAAGAGTAGCCCCTGCTCGCTGCCACTAGAGAAAGCCCTTGTGCAGCAATGAAGACACAACACAGCCAAAAAAAAATAAAATTTAAAAAAAATACATTAAAAGAATCTTTCATACAGACTTCTCCCCTCCACCTGTGTCATCTCCGATGTCTCTTAGGCTCCCCTTTTCCCACCATACAACACACGTACACATTAACCAGCAGTTCCGTCTTAGCAACTGGCAGCTATGTCACATACCTTGAAATATGCTCTTTTTTTTATAGTGTCCACCTTTACTTCAATACACAATAGAAGCTGAGAGTAATAAAAATAAACTATAGATAAATCCAATCTTGGAAGTGGAATCTCTTTACCAATTTGTCACTTCTGCTCTCTTACTCTTCTTTCAAGTCTACCATAAATACGAAGAGAGTCAAGCAAGAATGTGTTTGTGTTTGTATATATGAATGTGTCTATGTGTCTGTGTCCTGACAGCATCTCAAAGTGACAGAAAGTCTCTGGGCATCTACTCTAAAATACTGACTGAATTTATGGTTCATAAACATTTCACTGGGTCCCAGGCTTATTATAAATAACAACAGAAACCATCTATTGAGTGTCTACTATGTAGCAAGCAGTATGCCAAACTTTTTTATTATATTAACTAATCTATTTCTTATAATGGCCCTGTGAAATAAATATTATTATTCCCATTTTATAGTACAGGAATCTGAAACATATCAGTTAAAAAACTTGATCTGGGTCACACAGCAGTAAATCGTAGATCCAGAGATTGGACCTGGGAGTGACTGACTTCAAAGAGTATGCCTGCTTTTAAGCACTGGTTCTCAAAGTGTGGTCCCTGAACGAGCAGCATCTGCACCACCTGGGAATTTGTTAGAAATGCAAATTATCAGGGCTTACTCCAGATCTTCTAAATCAAAGAATCTTTGAGGAGGGTGAGGAAGAGAAGAGGGGGGGCAAAATCTGTTTTAACAAGCCCTATAGGTGATTCTGAGGCATGCTAACACTTGAGGACATACTGCCTCTCCTTAGCTCTATTATTCACAAACCTCTTCTACTATGAGAGACAAAGAGAATGCGTATCTGAAAAGTAAATTTGGATCCTCAAGGAAATGAAAGTCAGGTGTTACATCTAAGAAGGGTAAGGCAAAACTAAATTTAGGTCTATATTCTAATTCCAGCTGTACCATTCACTTGCTATGTGATCATAGGTCAGTCAATTAACTTTCCCTGCTTGTTTCCTCATTTTTTTAAATAATGAATTTTTTTAAAGAGACTTTAACTAGACTTCAGTATTCTTTAAGCTCTTAGATTCTATTATCAGCTTATTCTTTTGAATAATGTGTAGATCTTTTCTGTTACATTATCAGAAATACTACTAAAATTGTTTGTACTCACACCAATTGTAAGAAATTAAATTATATAATTTATAAATGTCTTTAAACCAAACACTGCTTATTCAGCCAGATGAAAATTACCTTGGTAGATCAAATAGAAGATCTGGGTGCTGGGATACAAAGAATACAAAAATCAACTACCAAAGAAAGCTCCTATCTAGATAAAATAAGAATGAAGTAAAGCCAGGAATGTTTCACACTTCCCATACAGAGTGTGAGACACTGTACACTTTAAAAAGAGTGAATTTTATGATATGTGAATCATATTTCAACTTTTTTTAAAGTAATGAAAAATAGAGCAAAAAATCTGAGCTTATAAAATAAAATGCGAACATTAAAAAAGGAACAAATACAATTTACAAATATCATTTACCTACAAAAGTATAGAGGTTTTAGAACTAGCCATGCTCTATAACTTTTCATAATTATCCAATTTTTACATTCTTAATGATTTTTGTCTGTTTGTCCTATCATACTAGAAAAGTGAAAATCTTGCACTTTAATTTTGGATTTATCTGTTTTTCCTTATAATTCTGTCCGTTTTCATTTGAATATTTTGAGGCTATGTTATAAAATGTACACAAATTTGGGCTTCCCTGGTGGCGCAGTGGTTGAGAGTCCGCCTGCCGATGCAGGGGAAACGGGTTCGTGCCCCGGTCCGGGAAGATCCCACATGCCACGGAGCGGCTGGGCCCGTGAGCCATGGCCGCTGAGCCTGCGCATCCGGAGCCTGTGCTCCGCAACGGGAGAGGCCACAACAGTGAGAGGCCCGCGTATCGCAAAAAAAAATGTACACAAATTTAAGATTTTCTAGGTTTCTGGTGGGTTTAATCTTTTTCACATTTGAGTGACCTTTATACCCCAATTTGCCTTAAGGTCTATTCTGACAGTAATATAGTATAATCAGTTCTCTTTTGATTAGTGTGTAGATACACACAAACACACACACGCACATTCTCACACACTTTATTTTATTTATTTTTTCCATTCTCTAATAAATTTTCTTTTATTTGTATGATAAAGACCAGTTATATATAAAAATGTGTCATATTTTGGGTTTTTTTGGTTATTTTGAAGTACACTTGGTAAGGATGAAATCTTCCTAGCTCATATTTTTATTTTTTTAACTTTTTATTTTATATTGGAGTATAGCCGATTAACAATGTTGTGATAGTTTCAGGTGCACAGCAAAGGGACTCAGCCATACATATGCATGTATATCCATTCTCCCCCAAACTCCCCTCCCATCCAGGCTGCCCCATAACATTGAGCAGAGTTCCCTGTGCTATACAGTAGTTCCTTGTTGGTTATCCATTTTAAACATAGCAGTTCATACGTTTTTTTAAAATTCAGCCTAATAATCTTTCCAACTAGAGTATTTTCTCTGTTTATATTTAATCAAATTACTGACATTGTACTTAATTCCTCAGTTTAACATCTCAGAAATCAGAGTGTTTTTCAGTTAATGGAATATTAAAATGTGGTTGACTAAGTGGCAATACCAACATAATCTTTACTGCCTGCACATGCATGAACTTTATTATAGCTATTCCTACTTCCATCACTTCAGACTGAGTTTTTGCATTTTGGGTACTTCAGAAATTGAATTTAATTGCCATTTAAAATATCTTCAAAAGGATTAAATTGTGATTTGGCATTGAAATGAAAACCTATTCTGGGGAATTCCCTGGTTGCCTAGTGGTTAGGATTCTGGGCTTTCAATGCCGTGGCCCAGGTTCAATCCCTGGTCGGGGAATGAGATACCGCAAGCCTCGCGGCCAAAAAAAAAAATATTTTGTAAACATAGAAATGAAGCAGCTGATATTAGTGAGGCAAATATTTGATGTTAAAGGAGTAACAGCAACTTTACATTTTCTTGTAAAAGAACATTTAAGTGCTTCACCTGACTTTTAGACAGGAAGATACCAACAAATAGACAAAGCTGCCTTACATTTTGAGATGCAACAAGATTATCTATGAGCAGCCAAACAATGCAAGTGAAGGCAGTAGAAACTGACAATGCCTCCAACAAATAAAAAATAAATTATAGAACATGAGGCTGATTTGATGGATTCATGAATCGTTAAGGCAAATGGTAATTTGTTAGAGACTTCCTATCAAGACTAAACAGAAGCTGCATGATTTCCATGTAATCTGACGAAGAAACAAAGCTGAATTTAGTCAATAGGAAATGCTGAAAAAATCCTGATGTTCTTCACAGGCCTCAAAATGATATGCTAATGCTAAAGGTACTAAAGAGATCGATATCCTGAGAATGGGTTACATAGGGAATAGCATATCACTGAAACACTAGCATGAGCACCTATGGCCAAAAGTTGCTGCCATATTAAATTTTAAACTACAAAAGCATTTCCCAAAAACGTTACTGTGTATGTAAAAGAGGGATTATGGCTGAGTTAAAGGAAGGCTAGCTAAATCTGGTTTGAATGTTCAAGAGCCTTTCGTGGTCTGCCAAGGGTATGAGTTTAGTTCTTGATGCATTCTGAGGCTGCATACGTGATGCCTGGGATTGTTTTAAAAATAATCTGGGGGCTTCCCTGGTGGCGCAGTGGTTGAGAGTCCGCCTGCCGATGCAGGGGGCACAGGTTTGTGCCCTGGTCCGGGAGGATCCCACATGCCGCGGAGCGGCTGGGCCCGTGAGCCATGGCCACTGAGCCTGCGCGTCCAGAGCCTGTGCTCCACAACGGGAGAGGCCACAGCGGTGAGAGGCCCGCGTACCGCAAAAAAAAAAAAAAAAGAATAGGTTGCTGGAAAGGTATCACAACTTGATGTTATTCCTGATGCCATGTCTAGACAAACTATAACCCCTCAACATTTTAGTCAATAAACCACTGAAGGAGAGGTTGAGGAAAGAAGATGAATCTGACAACTTTCCACTGTCATCTTTTGAAAAGCACTGGCATCAAAGCTTGCAAAATGAATGTCAGAGGCTTGGAAGAAAATTCCAGGCAAATGGTCTTAAAGAAATTCCCAGAATAAAATTACCCTCACTCTTCACAGTAGAGAGAACAATGTCGTGTGGGAAAACACAAACATTCACAATTCTGAATCAAGAAAGCATTTCAAAAGACTCAGACTATGAATGTGAAAAAGCCTTAGGAATACCTTAACCAATTTATTTAACTTGTAATTTCTTTATGTATCTGCAAAAGTGATGTGAGAAAAATCTATATGTTTAAATGAATCTTAAAAAGCACTTTCGGTAAACACAAAATGAAATTATAAGTGATAAAGCACAGTGTAATAATTTAACTGGCAGTATGTGTTCTATATAGTATAAACTCGTGTCTTAATATCAATGGAGTCTAGAGTTGATGAAACACCATCTTCTTTTGGGCTTTCTATTTATCCTGCCCCTTTAATATTTATCTCCTCTCCTTTCTTGCCTGTTTTTTAAAATTTTGTTTTTGATTGATGAGGAATTTTTAAAATACATTTTTCCCTTCTATTAGTTTCTAATCTTTTACTGTTTATTCTAGGAATAATTAGGACAATTAACTTACTGAAGTCTATAGCTAATTAAAACATTTACTCCTTAATAAGCCCTCAATAAATGTTAACTGTTATAACAAAAGAAATGAAAATTTTTCTAGCTCATTAGGTAGAAAACTAACGATACAAAGATGTCTTTAAATACCAAGATAATGTCAAATGTGTCAGAGATAGGTTTACAGATTTTCATTAACCCAATAATATACAAATGTCCATACAAAAGAAGGAGAGATGAACGATAAGGAGAGGCAATGGAAAGAAAGGGAGACTAATTTACTTCTCTTCCACTATCAGGTTAGTTAAGAATGGCCTTCTCCTTTCTTTTATCACTCTCTTCTTCCATAAGAACAGAGTCCTAAAGAGGAAATACTGGGCCAAACTAGCTGGCTGACACAGCAGACTGATCCAAACCAGGATAGACTGAAAATTAACGCTCTGAAGTAGGATAATGTGAAATTCTAAATCAGGCAGTGATCTCAAGACAGCATGGAGGGATTTCCCTGGTGGTGCAGTGGTTAAGAATCCACCTGCCAATGAAGGGGACATGGGTTCGAGCCCTGGTCCGGGAAGATCCCACATGCCGCAGAGCAACTAAGCCCCTGCTGCATGACTACTGAGCCTGCGCTCTAGAGCCTGTGAGCCACAACTACTGAACCCATGCACCACAACTACTGAAGCCCGCGTGCCTATAGCCCGTCCTCCACAACAAGAAAAGCCACCGCGATGAGAAACCTGCGCAACACAAGGAAGAGTAGCCCCCACTCACCGCAACTAGAGAAAGCACGTGCACAGCAAAGACACAACACAGCCAAAAAATAAATTTAAAAAAAAAGACAGCATGGAAAGCACTGATCCCAAAGGCATTAGAGCCTCAAGAAAAATTACAAAATAAGCAGAGTTCTTGGGACTTCCCTGGTGGTCCAGTGGTTAAGAATCTCCCTTCCAATGCAGGGGACACAGATTCAATCCCTGGTTGGGGAACTAAGATCCCATATGCCGCGGGGCAACTAACCCTGTGCGTCACAAAGAGGGAGAAGCCCGTGCACCACAAGACCCAGCACAGCCAAAATTAAAAAAAAAAAAAAGCAGAGTTCTTAAGCCTCTCCTAACATGCAGTAGATACAAAATAATTTCCCTAAATCTCCAAGTCCTAAAAATAAGTTTAACTCTCCTTCCCTGTCTCCACCAAATCAAAATTCCCATTCATAAACAGAGGCACATTTCTCAACTACTGATTCGTACCAGTAATTATCCAGATTAAGTTTACTTGGGGTGTGTATGTGTGTGTGCGTTTCTCAAGAGTTTCCTGTTTTGCTTGTTTGTAAGGAGAAAAACCCTGGAAGTGATTAAAAAGCATGGTCACGGGTGAGAAGTGTGAAGAGTACAAAAAACTGAAACTAGTTTGTCTCTCTTTCCTTTTGTTTCTCTTCTTCCTCCTTCATCCATCTCTTTCTCCCTCCCCCAATGCTCCTCTTTTACTCCTATTCCTTTTAAATTTAAGACTGAATTGAAGTATGTTTTCTTTAATCTGTTGTATGCTATTTATTAATTTAACAAATATTTACTAAGTACTCACTGTATTCCAGCCATTATGCTGGATACAAAGGTAAGTGAGATAGACATGGTCCCTACCCTCACAGAGTTTTCAATCTAGTGTGGAAGGCAGCCTATTAAGTAAACAATTGCAATTTGAAAAAAGCTGCTTACAAAGCAACATGCAGCATGATCCTTTCTGTTAATTGAAAAAATTTTAAGGCATTAAAATAGTATTCAGCAAATAAGACGTTTTCAGTCAGGTGACTAAAAATGCTAAATGTCTTAATTTGCTCCTTATATTCCTTCTAATATTCTTAAAAGATTCACTGAATCTTTAGGTTCTTCCCCCATCCAATTTCCATTTCCTAAATTTCAGTTTCCTTTTCTCAAAACTTTATTTCAATTCACTTTCTTTACAGATATAATGGTAATTGAATCATTTCATGTGACAAGTATAGGGTATATTTACATAATATTTACCCAAAAAGGTCTGGAAGGAAATAAAATATTGGTATACCTAAGTAAGTTAAGCAAGGGCTAGTAGTTAAGTAAGAGGAAATTTCAAGACGGTTAACAGTTAAGTTGTTTTAAAAAAAACCACAACTTTTAACCAAGAAGAAAGGTAAAAATGTTCATTGCGTGACAACATTGAATTTAAATGTATCTTAAGGTGGATTACACTTTTCAACATAAATTTACTTCCTGATGACTTATTATGTGATACTCTTAGGATAACTTATCTCTGTCTTTTTAGTACTTTGCATAAAGCAAGTGGCTCAATAAATGTTAGCTACACAACCAACATCTACTATTGAACATTTATGGGTAATTTTTTTTAAATAACCAGAACAAATACCCAATCAAGACAGAAAACCTTCTATAATGAATCATGGGATAAACATAACAAAAGAAAAACAGTGTATTAGATGAAAGTTATTTCCTTCTAGAGACAATGGTCAGACTAGAGCTCTGCCATGGCAAACTACTGAAGCTTCTTTGAGTGGTTATCACAGCTTACAGATATCAGAGATGAAAGAGAAAAAGATCCATATTGTGGCAAATACTTCTATTTCCCAGCCAATATCCAAATCTTCCCTTCCTCTTCAATAACAAAAGCCCAGTTTTATTCAGGGCAGCCATGTATCCAGCTACATTTCCCTGCTTCCCTGGTAGCCTGAGCTTTGGTTCAGGATAATCTCCTTAAAGGGAGAGGATGCATCCTTCTTTGTCTTTGCCTTGCTGCCTGGAACTCTGCTTTGACAGTTAGAGCTCTGGCAGTTATTTTGGACTACGAGGACCAGGGCCACATCTTAGGAACAGCAGATCAAAGAACTGGAAAAAGTTTAGGTCCCTGGTGACTTTATGAAGCTACTACACCTATCCTAGGCTGCTTACTTCAAGAATTACTTTACGCGAGAAAATAAATATTTTATGTTGAAGCCACCACTAAGTCTGTTTTCATTTTTGCTTTCTTAACTGATCGCTTACCTTCAAACAGGTAAAGAATTTTTATCTCCTTTTTACAGATCAGGCAACTGAGATCCAGAGAGGTAAGATGACTTGCACAAGATCAGTTAGTGAAGAGGTGGGTCTGGCTCCTGGCTCAATGCTTTTTTGCAAGAACTGACTCTTAACAGGTTCTAAATATATGTAAAAAAAAAAAAAAAAAAAATTAAAAATAAACATAAATTTAGCCTTATTACAGTGGTAATGGCACATGACAGTGTAAACATTTGTCAAATCCTGTGATAAGAAAAGGTGCCAAATTTCTATAAAGTGGAATGAGACTGTATCATATTCCAGTGGGGGAAGGGAAAGAAATATATTAACTAAACAGAATCAAAGACCAGAATAAGCAAAGATACTCATTTATTGTACCCAGGTTTTACCATATTGCTCCTCTTTTAAATAACTAAGAAAAGTTCAAATTAAAAGCTTATTTTCCTCTGCAATGAGACTTCAATATATAGGGTAAGTTTCCCCATTAAATCCTTAATTGGAATTTTTCTTAAAATCTTTATCTGGAATCTTTTTTTAATCTTAGCACCACTTTTAAAAATTAACCTTGGCCCCAGCCTCAGACATAGTGATCAGTAATAAAGCAAAACATCTCAAAATCTTTTTCGAAATCCACTACCTAACTGTAAAATACAAGGCAGTTAGCTCATGTGCAAACTCACCAGTGAACATAATTATTTCTAAGCAGTATGTAAAGAAAATAAGGAAATAAAATATCTTCAAGTTTTAAGAACACAGATTTATTTCTTTTCATGGTACTATATTTAACATAAAATTATCTAAGCAGGAGAGTAATCATATGCATGTAATATGTCGGAAAGGCACATGACTTTTATTAACACAGCATGGTCAAAAGTAAACAGCAGGGCTTCCCTGGTGGCGCAGTGGTTGAGAGTCCGCCTGCCGATGCAGGGGACACGGGTTCGTGCCCCGGTCTGGGAAGATCCCACATGCCACGGAGCGGCTGGGCCTGTAACCCATGGCCGCTGAGCCTGCGCGTCCGGAGCCTGTGCTCTGCAATGGGAGAGGCCACAGCAGTGAGAGGCCTGCATACCGCAAAAAAATAAAAATAAAAAAATAAAAAACCCCAGCAGATTTAATCCTAAACACTCTCATTTACTGGCAAGCTATTTGACTCTGTGAGTCTCGATTTTCCTATCTATAAAATTGAACTAATACTTCTCCATAAGTTTTTGACTGGATGAAAATAAGAATGAATACAATGTAACTAGCACAGTACTGGCAATAGTAAATGCTCCATAAACAGTAATGCCCTTCCTGTCTTGAAAATTTAATATCTATATATTTAAATTAAATCTGTGCTGTAAACACCCAAAGTCATTGAACTTAAAAAGCAATAAACCAGTTTGACATACAACCTTAAATGTCATTTTTTGAAAGGCCATGTTAGAGCTCTCCTCTGAGCATTGCCATAGCCAAAGTCCTGATGCAGCTGTAGGCCAACGAAAAGAATACATCCAACAAAAGAAGAAAACAATCTCTTCCTCCCTGGAATTAAAACAGAGCTTCTGGGCTTCGCTGGTGGCGCGGTGGTTAAGAATCCGCCTGCCAGTGCAGGGGACATAGGATCGAGCCCTAGTCGGGGAAGATCCCACATGCCATGCAGCAACTAAGCCCATGCGCCACAATTACTAAGCCTACGCTCTAGAGCCCATGAGCCACAACTACTGAGCGCAGCATGCTGCAAGTACTGAAGCCCACGCGTCTACAGCCCGTGCTCAGCAACAAGAGAAGCCACCGCAATGAGAAGCCCGCGCACCTCAACAAACAGTAGCCCCTGCTCGCAGCAACTAGAGAAAAGCCTGCGAGCAGCAGCGAAGACCCAACGCAGCCAAAATAAACAACTAAATAAATAAAATTAAAAATAAAATAAATATATGAAAAAAGAAACTTTCTAAAATTAAAAAATTAAAAAAAATAAAACATCAGATGTATGACCAGCTGAGCTGGACTCCAACCCTTCCCTGTATCAAGATATCAGCATAGATCTTAGCGTCTCTGCTGCTCATATCTGTAGAAAAGGACACCAATCAAGAAAACCAGTATATTGCCTTTTTTTTCCAACCTTAAAAGACAATTTCAGTCTTCTTTTTTTTAAATTAACCATTCTTTTAATTGAAGTATAGTTAATTTACAATATTGTGTTACTTGCAGGTATACAGCAAAGTGATTCAGTTATATGTATATTTATATTTATTCTTTTTCAGATTCTTTTCCACTATAGGTTATTACAAGATATTGAATATAGTTTCCTATGCTATACAGTAGGTCCTTGTTGTTTATTTTATATATAGTAGTGTGTATAGGTTAATCTCAAACTCCTAATTTATCTCTCCCTCTCCCCTACAGTATCCTTGATGATAAGGCTTCTGAAAAGCAGATACTGTTGCTCATATGTATACTCAATAAACATATGAGCAACAGTAAGAATTTTAAATTTATTAAAATTACAATGTCTTCATTATTTACACATACTGTACTTCAATAATTAAAATACAGTATGTCAAGAAGCTCTGCCAAAAAAACAAAGAAAAAACAAACAAACAAAAAACTGCCAAAAATAAAAGCATGCAACTGCTATCTCATTTTCCATTAGGCTGCTTTAAATTTTTAAAATCAGAGAATGCTGGGACCAGAAATGATCTTAGAGGTTGTTCGGGTCAGACCCTACTTTTATAAAAGGTTATAAGGCACAGGGAGGTTAACTGAGTTGGCCAAGATCATTTGGCAGAGCCAGGATTGGAATCTGGCCATTTAATTCTAATTAAATGTACTTTTTACCATATTGTGGTGGTTTTTAAAAATTTTAGATTGAAAATCATTAAAGTGATCAACACTTTTCCTTGAATAAATTATTTTAAATTGTTAGGAGCCTGTTTTTTAAAGCCTATAAACTAATTGCATGTATTAAATATAAAAATAACAATTTCCCCTTTCTAGACTTTCAATTATTTAGAAAAAGTTAATCATCTATCATGCCAAATATAGTCAACTCAATTACAATACTTAAAAGATTATTGACTTTAAGAATTATTTTCAGTACATTTTGAAATCCTACACTTGATTCCTCCAGCTACCCAGTACACTTTTGCACACTTCAGTCATCTAAAGCGTCCTTAGAAAGTGGAAAGCAATTTAAATATTATTCTAAATAACACAAAATTAGTTTGGTATGTCTATAGAGGTACATAACATATCCCAAAATAAAAAGACACTGGTATTGATCATGTTACTGATACTCTATATTAGTGCCCATAATCAATAACTAGTGTTTTGAAAGGTACCTTTATTGCCTTAATTGTGCATTTCATTTTAACTGGTATTTACAGAGCACAAACCAACTTGGCAAAAAGCATACTGAAAGGGTATATACAAAATGTGTGGTATGAACAATAAGTACCTCGGGAGATCATAGAAAGGTAAACACAACATGGACTTCACCCTTGCAAAATAGGTAAAACTAGAATAGAAGGAGAACAACATAGGTAACCACAAGGAGACAAATGAATTTTTCACTTATCTTGAAAAGCTGGACCAGATCATGGAGAATTTAAAGACCAAGATGAGAAACAGTAGTTCCTATGGTTTTTTTGTTTGTTTGTTTTTTTGCTGTATGCGGGCCTCTCACTGTTGTGGCCTCTCCCGTTGTAGAGCACAGGCTCCGGACGCACAGGCTCAGCGGCCATGGCTCACGGGCCCAGTCGCTCCGCGGCATATGGGAGCTTCCCAGACCGGATCACGAACCCTCATCCCCTGCATCGGCAGGCAGACTCTCAACCACTGCACCACCAGGAAAGCCCAGAAGTTCCTATGTTTACCCTAATAACAAGAGGGATATTATTTGAGATTTCATTTCTAATTCTAATTTCCATTTTTTTCTTAAAATTTTGACTCTACTAACTGAGGAAGAATTGTTGAAACATCTGTTTGTTCAACGTTTGTTGAACTTGGTTTTCAAGTTTTGTAAAACAAGAACTAACACTCGGCTTAAATCAGAATGAGTCTCGAGGCAATATCTATGAGGAACAAGATGCAAGAATCTGGATATTGGCTGACACTATTCAACAGAATTTACCAGGGAAGGTCTTAAGAAACAAGTAATTTAAGTAGGCTGTAAAAGAAGCTATAAGTTAATGGATCCAAATCTATTATACCACTAGTCATGCTACTTTTAATGAATTCCTTAAAGCAAATATCTCATCAATTCTTTCAGTTCTTATAAGGAAAGTCCACAATCTCCTTCAGACAACATTGAGTATCAGATATAATTGCATTTAACCTCCCTTCTCCCTCCTCCCCCCTTTTCTAACCCAGGTAATATATAGTTTGGTCTTCATATTCACTCATGAATTTAACAGCCTTAATAAAAGGCGTAGACGGCAGCACTTACTTATTCAATTGTGTAAATGGACATTATCCAATTTAGGAGTTTAGTGGACACTGAGACTTTCAAGAGGTTCTGTCTCCCAGAAATGAGAGTAATGGTTCAATGGTTTATGTTCATATTTTCTTTCTTGACATTATAAAATAATTGCCATCCAAGACCACTGCCAGCACCAACCACAACAATAACCACATTTTACTCAGTCACTATTTAGCAGGTGCAACAAGGAAGTACCATCCTTCTCAAACCCTGTACCATCATCTCACACCTAATGATTTGTCACTTAGGGAAAACAATACCACACCTGGCACGAACTTTCTCCTCCCCTAATGTCAGCGGTTGCCGGCTGAACAGAACCGGCAGAAGAGCAGGATTCACCGGCCTATCTTAGCTCCTGCGCCTCAGCCGGTGTGAGCATCAGTCTCACCAGGGGGCACCTCCCTCGCCCATCAACCTGCCAAGGCCGGGCTGGAGCCCAGACTGGGACTTGGACCTACACTCACCCCCCGCCTGCTCCTCGCCAGGAGCCTGCCACTTTCATCGACCGCAAAGAAAGCATGGGTGCCCGGCAGCGAGTGGAACGGAGAAAGAGACCCCGCGTCTCAAGCTCGAGCTGGAAGCCACTCTCCACCGTGCCCGCCCAACCGTGGAGCTCCCACCATCCTTACTGCCGGGGCAGGGTAGGCGAATACCTGAGCTTTAGCTCAGGACCCACCCCAGCCTCCCGCGGTGCAGATCCTCACCCACCTCGAGACCGCCGGCCTTACGAAGCCGCGTCTCCACACGCGAAGCTCCGCCTGCTGAACGCTTGCAGCGCACAGACCTGCCTCTGCAGCCCCCAGCCGGCAGCTCTGCTCTGTACTTCTACCCACCGCGCGCTCCCGCCTCCTTGCTGCCATGGCGACCGCCCCGGGCCCCAGCAGCCGCTAATTGGTCCTACCCGAAGAGTGGAAGGTGCCGATTGGCAAGGGCGGAGACCAGGCCGCGCCGGAGGGCTTGGAGGCGGGCGGTGCGGAGAGCTAACGCGTAGGAGCCCCGAGGAGGGTGAGCCAGGAGGGACGTGGCGCTCTGCGGCGCGGGCTGAGAAGCCGCGCCCCTTCCTTCTCTGGCTTTCATGGAGAGTACTGTGGAGCAGGATTTGGGTGGGTGAGGTGCTTACCGGGGACGCGGACAAAAACCCAGGTATCTCCTCCCCTTCGGCCGCTGGTCTGCGCCGGCAGCTCCCGGACTGGTCAGAGACAGGATGTTAGGCTCGTTTTCGCCCACAGGCCTCGCTTGGGTCTAACACCCCGGGCCTCCTCCATGGCGGGAATCTTCCTCATATTTGTAACCGCACCCACCCCCGTTTTGCTGGGCCCTGGGCCACTATGGCTTGATTGCTTTTATTTCACCTTGTCTCACACCCATCTGCGGACATCTGTCTTTTCTTCACACCCTTCTCATAGAACTGAGACATCTACTCCACAACCCTCATTTTAAAGATAGGAAAACTCAGCTTCAAAGATATTAGTGGCTCGAGGGTTAGAGAAGCTTTTGGAGCCTCAAGGCTGGTTTCAAAACCTAAGTCTGCCAAGTAATGGCATCTTTCTCCGAGCCTTAGTTTTCTCCCTTGTGAAAAATAGTATATACCTCAGAGTTGTTAGTGAAGATTAGATAAGATTCCAGAAAACCAGTATAGAACCTGTTGCATATATGTTAGTAATGGTAGCTTCTTTTTATCAGGAAGTAATAGAGAATAGAAGCTAAGTCACAAATTTGGAGCCAGACTGCCTATGTCAAAGCAATTCCTTGTCTCACAGCGTTACTTAAGTGCTCTGTGCCTCACTTTCTTTGTAAAATGAGAATAATAGTACCCTCCTCCTTACAGCATAAGTTAATAGAAAAGTGACAGGCATATAGTAAGTGCTCAGTAAATGTTAGCCCTTCTCACTTTAGTGGCTGAGCTACGGCTATAATTCAGGTCTCTGGATTCCAAGACCAGCAGTCTTTACTCTTACACACCTCTCATCTGTATACTTACAACAGTGCCTGGAGGTTAAGCTTTTTTGAAGGTTCAGGAGGAAACACTTGTCCATTTTCTTAAAATCTCAAACTATCTCCCTTATCATCATGAAAGTCCTAGAATGTTATGACTCTGCCTTCACTGAGGGTTTAACAGCAGAGACAAATGTGAGGAAAATAATCATATTCCGTTCTGATGGAGAGATTGAAAAGTGAAAACACTAGAGAAAGAAAGTATATTCAAGAGGTTATGGTATAGGAGGACTAAATTTCTATTTGAAAAACATGAGAAATACTAATACGGGGGTATTGGTTATGTACCATTAGTAAGCAATGTTACTGTTAGGTCAGGAGACAATATCACATCCCATCACTGTGGAAAACACTAAACTGTAAATACATCAAAGGCAGGAGCTATCTTCCACATTTTTATTACCCACTATCTACCAAAGGGCCAAGCACACTGAGCCTGATCTAGGCCCTAAAAATTGGGATAAACCCTTTAAGGGGAGACCCTGAAAGATCCTGTAATAATCTATCTGGATTATTTATCTAGATAAATATTATTTATTACTATTATCTAATAATCCAGTGGAGAAGAAGAATGGAAAATGAGAAATTGGATTAGTCCAACAACACAATGAAAAGAAAAAGATAACACTAGCTTGGTGGCTGAGATGCTGGCAATATTCTCAGCAATATTCTGGGGTGAAAGAAGAAGAAAACAAGAAAGACAGGAAAACAAAGATGAAACAGCAAGACTCAGGATTAGGAGAGATCACTGAGGAAGGTATTTCAGAATGTCGTGTGCCTGTAAAGCAGGCAACAGCATCTCTTATACTAGTAAAGACTATCTTGTGGTAGAGAAAAATAGGAATGTTGATAGTGAGCCCTGGAACTATGAGCTCATGTGAGGGACTTATAAGGAAATGTTATTACTTAATAGGTAAAACCCCAAACTTGGAGAGGGAAAAAATAAGACTTTGGAGTCAGACCTGGGTCCCAGCCCTGCCTGGATTAAAAACTCAGTTCTATCTTTATTAGTAGAGTATCTTCTGGCAAGTTACTTAACCTCTCTCCATAGCATAGCTTCCTCACCTATAACATGGAGGCAATAATAGTTCCCACCTCATAGACTTGTGAGGATTGAATGTGTTTATATTTGTAAAGCAGAGCAGTGCCTGGCACATAGTAAGTGCTATATTAATGTCTGATACAATATTGGTCTCAGTTTTTCCATCTGTAACCTGGGAGCATAATATTGAACTTACTGTAAGGGTTCAAAGGATGTATGTAAACTGTTAGAGAAGAGATGCTCAATAAATATTATTTCTCTGCCCCCTCCACCCCTGCAAGCCCCGAGCCTGTTACCTCTGAACTCCTCTCTGATTAACACTGCCACTGCCATCAAGGAGCTATTGCTTAACCTGGTCTAAGCAAGAATAAAATATCTTTGCTTGATTTTTCTTGGCTCAGATGAAAAGCTCAAAATGAGTTTACTGGAGGCCAGGAGAAAATAAAAGGGAAACAACTCCAGAGAACCAGCTGATGTGAAGCCTGCCCCATACCTTGGTCTTCCAGGAAAAAAAAAAAAAAAGGTGTCAGGGAGATTCTGGCTTTTTAACACTTCAATTTTCTCCTTCTCACTTCTAGGATCCCACAGGACATCACTTGGCCAAGTTCTTCACTGTGTTCAGAATGGGGGAGAGGGAGGCAGGAGTACTTACAAGAGACAGTAAGTAATCAGAAAGAGGAAGACAACAGTACACTGTACATGGGCACCAAGACTTAACAGTTTTATTACGATCTAGGTCAGTGGTCAGCAAACTAGGCCCTTGGGCCAAATCACCCAACTGCCTGTTTTTGTAAATAGTTTTATTGGAACACAGCCATTCTCAACAGCCACACTCATTTGCCTATGTATTGTCTCTGATTGCTTTTGAATTACAAGGGCAAGGTTGAGTGGTTGTAATGGAGAATCTATGGCCCTCAAAGCCAAATATATTTACTACCTGACTCTTTACAGAAAAAAAATTGCTAACCTTTGATCTTGATAATTCACCCAGAATCATTTGTCAATATCCCGACTGCAAAAATGTTCACCTTCGTCAAATCCCCTAATCCATTGCTTCTCAAACTTTAATGTGCATACAGATTACCTGGGGGGTCTTATTAAAATGCAGATTCTGATTCAGTAGATCTACAATGAGGCCTGAGATTCTGCATTTCTAACAAACACTAGGGTGATACCCTAGTGTTGCAATACTAGCAGTACTAGCAATACTAGTATTGCTAGTCCCTAGATCAAACTTCATCCCATCTGCCTGCATTTCTGACAAACACTAGGGTGATACCCTAGTGTTGCAATACTAGCAATACTAGCAATACTAGCAGTATTGCTAGTCCCTAGATCAAACTTCATCACGTCAGCCTTTTTTTTCTTTATTTTATTGAGATATAATTGACATATATCATTTATATTAGTTTCAAGTATACAACGTAATGTTTCAATATTACATATTCAATATGTATATATTGCAGAATGATCACCACAATATGTCTAGTTAATGTCTATCACCACACAGATACAATTGTTTTTTCTTGTGCTGAGACTTAAGATTTACTCTCTTTAGCAACTTTCAAATGTGAAATACAGTACTTCACACTACATAAAGGACCAGCTGTATAGCACAGGGAACTCTACTCAATACTCTGTAAGGACCTATATGGGAAAAGAATCTTAAAA
Source organism: Delphinapterus leucas (assembly GCF_059928025.1). Classification (NCBI taxonomy): domain Eukaryota; kingdom Metazoa; phylum Chordata; class Mammalia; order Artiodactyla; family Monodontidae; genus Delphinapterus; species Delphinapterus leucas. The sequence goes on from NC_143135.1 coordinate 38,506,857, forward strand.
AGATGGATATATGTATATGTATAACTGATTCACTTTGCTGTACACGTAAAACTAACACAACATTGTAAACCAACTATACTCCAATAAAAATTAAAATAAAAACCTAATTAAACTTAAAAGCTTTTGCACAGCAAAGGAAACCATAAGACAACCGTTAGAATAGGAGAAAATATTTGCAAGCAAAGCAACCTACAAGGGATGAATCTCCAAAATATACAAACATCACATGCAGCTCAATATCAAAAAAACAAACAACCCAATCAAAAAAATGGGCAGAAGATCTCAATAGACGTTTCTCCAAAGAAAACATACAAATGGTTAAAAAGCACGTGAAAAGATGCTTCAACATCACAAGTTATTAGAGAAATGCAAATCAGAACTACAATGAGGTATCACTCACACCGGTCAGAATGGCCACCATCAAAAAAACCTACAAATGATAAATGCTGGAGAGGGTGTGGAGAAAAGGGAACCCTCCTACACTGCTGGTGGGAATGTAAACCAGTACAACCACTATGGAGAATAGATGGAGGTTCCTTAAAAAACTAAAAGTAGAGCTACCATATGATCCAGCAATCCCACTCCTTGGCATATATCCAGAGAAAACCATAATTCGAAAAGATACATGCACCCCAGTGTTCATTGCAGCACTATTTACAATAGCCAGGACATGGAAGCAACCTAAATGTCCGTCAACAGAGGAATGGATAAAGAAGATGTGGTACATGTATACAATGGAATGTTACTCAGCCATAAAAAAGAATGAAATAATGCCACTTGCAGCAAAATGGATGGACCTAGAGATTGTCATACTAAGTGAAGTAAGTCAGATGGAGAAAGACAAACATCATATGATATCACTTATATGTGGAATCTAAAAAAAGGGTACAAATGAACTTATCTACAAAACAGAAATAGAGTTACAGATGTAGAAAATAAACTTACGGTTACCAGGGTATAAGGGGGGGAAGGGATAAATTGGAAGATTGGGATTGACATAAACACACCACTATATATAAAATAGATAACTAATAAGAACCTACTGTATAGCACAGGGAACTCTACTCAATACTCTGTAATGGCCTACATGGGAAGAAATCTGAAAAAGACTGGATACATGTATATGTATAACAGATTCACTTTGCTGTACACGTGAAACTAACACAACATTGTAAATCAACTATACCACAATTTAAAAATTGTTTTAATTAAATTAAAATATAATAAACCATATAGTCACCATGCTGTACTTTACATCCCTAGGATCACTTATTTTATAATTGGAAGTTTGTACCTTTTGACCACCTTCACCCATTTCACCCACTGTCCACCCACTGCCTCTGGCAGCCACCAATCTGTTCTCTGTATCTATGAGTTCATGTTTTTATTTTTGTTTTTTAGATTCCATATATAGTGAGATCACATGGTATTTGTCTTTCTCTGACTTATTTCACTTAGCATAATGCCATCAGCATTCATCCGTGTTGTCACAAATGGCAGGATTTCCTTCTTTTTCTAATGGCTAAATAATATTCATATATATATATATATATATATATATATATATGCCAAGAGTGCAAAGTCTTTCAAGGAGAGAGACAGGTCAGCAGCAAAGAATGCTGCTGAGCAGTTGAATAAGATGAGGACAGAAAAGTGTCCACTCAAAGGAGAGCTTAATACTGTAAGAGCCATCTCAGAGGAGTGGTGGAGATTCCACCTCGCATATGCATATATATATATATATATATATATATATATATATATAATTATATATATATTATGAAAATGTGATATAGATATATAGATGTATATCACATTTTCATTATCCATTCATTCACTGATGGACACTTAGGTTGCTTCTATGTCATGGTTATTGTAAATAATGCTGCAGTGAACACAGGGATGCAGGTATCTTTTCAAGTTAGGATTTTCATTTCCTTTGGATAAATATCCAGCAGTGGAATTGCTGGATCACATGGTAATTCTATTTTTAATTTTTTGAGGAAACTCCATACCGTTTTCCATAGTGGCTGTATGAACTTACATTCCCACCAACGGTGCACTAGGGTTCCCTTTTTTCCACATCCATATCAACACATTTCTCTTTTATTTTTTATTGAAGTACAGTTGATTTACAATGTTGCGTTAATTTCTGCTGTACAGCAAAGTGATTCAGTTACCCATACATATACGTTCTTTTATGTATATATATATCCTTTTCCATTATGGTTTATCATAGGATACTGAACCAACACTTATTTCTTGTCTTTTTGATAACAGCCATTCTCATAGGTGTGAGGTGATATCTCATTATGGTTTTGATTTGCATTTCCCTGAAGATTAGTGATGTTGAGCACCTTTTCATGTACCTGTTGGCCATTTGAATATCTTCTTTGGAAAAATGTTTATTCCGGTCCTTTGCCCATTTTTAAATTGGATTATTTGGTTTTTTGTTATTGAGTTGTATGAGTTCTTTTTATTTTTGGATATTAATCCCTTATCAGATATAGGATTGGCAAATATTTTCCCCCATTCCGTAGGTTGCCTTTTCATTTTGTTGACGTTTTACTTTGCAGTGCAAAAGCTTTTTAATTTGATGTAGTCCCACTTGTTTATTTTTGCTTTTATTACCTTTGCTTTTGGTGTCAAATCCAAAAAATCATCAACAAGATTGATATTCAGGAACTTACCACCTATGTTGAAGTTCTTCTAGGAGTTTTATGGTTTCAAGTCTTATGTTCATGTCTTTAATCCATTTTGAGTTAAATCCACAAACCTACATGATTCTGTAACCATTTGCTCTTTTTTCCCTCTGTAACAAGAAGAGGCAATCCCTTTACCTGTACTCTGAATCCTGTTCCCCTCCCTCAGTTCTCAAGGGCTTCATTTCTCACTTGGTTATTCCCTTTCTTTCTTTTATCATTAATCTTCTGTACCTGTTGAATCACAGTGTAGGCATACAGACATACTCTAGGAGTGTTTTTCATCTTTAGAAATTCCTTCCTTATGGATATATAAAAAGATATGATAGGGACGTCCCTGGCAGTCCTCGCCTTCCAACGCAGGCGGTGTGGGTTTGATCCCTGGTCAGGGAGCTAAGATCCCATATGCCTCACGGCCAAAACACCAAAACATAAAACAGAAGCAATATTGCAACAAATTCAATAAAGACTTTAAAAATAGTCCACATAAAAAAATATATATATATGATAAAGCAAGCATAGTAAAATGTTAATGATAGAACTTAGTGAGATTTATTGTAATATTCTTTAAACTTCCTGCATGTTTAAAACTTTGATAATAAAATATTTGAAATAAAATCCTTCCCTTGACCCCAAATCATCCTCCATCTTGTTTCTCTGCTTATTGTTTATTCAAATTCCTTTAAAAATTTCCTTTCTCTGCTTGCTCCCCTCCCTTTACTCTCAGCTTGTGCCCATCTGGCTTCCATCTCCAGAACTCCTCTGAGATGGCTCTTACAGTATTAAGCTTTCCTTTGAGTGGACACTTTTCTGTCCTCATCATATTCAACTGCTCAGCAACGTTCTTTACTGCTGACCTGCCTCTCTCCTTGAAACACTCTGCACTCTTGGCATCTGACACCACTCACTTCTAGTTTTCTTTCTACCTTTCTAGGTACTCCTTTTTTGGTCTCCTTTGCCAGCTTCTTCTCCATTACCCAACTTCTAAGAGTTGGAATGTCCCAAGGCTTGGTTCTGGGACCACTTCTCTGTCTACAGCCAATTTTTCCACCCAGGCTCTATTGGCATTTTATGTTGGACACTTCTTCACTGAGTAGAATTTCACATGTATTTCAGGATGTTTTACACTCCTAGACCCTACCCACTAAATGCCAGTAGTGTCCCCCTTGTCCCCTTAGTCAGTGTGACGACCCAAATTGCCTCCTAACAGTCCCTAGAGAAGTGATATTTCTCAGGGTTAAAAACCATTTTGTCTCTTAGTAGGTGATGCCAGCCAATCTGTGACCTTAAATATCATATATATGCTAATTCTCAAATATCTCAGGCCCAAACATCTCTTGTGAATTCGCTACCAACTATGCACCTGACATTTCCATTTGAATGGTCTATTATAGAAGCTCAATAAAAATTTGATGAATGAATGATCTAATTAACTGTCTTAGCCCCGCTCCTATCGAAAACTAAATTCTTGATCTTTTCCTACCTGTTGTTCCCTGTGGTGGACATGGAGATGTGCTTACTTACATCCCCCTTCAAGGAAGGACTGCCTGCCCAGCTGTGAGGAATGGGGTTAACTGACAGATTCCAGCTCTTACCTGTTTCAGGGTCCACCTCACCTTTAGAGCCAGTTACACTCTTCTTGGGGTACAACTAATGGCATACTGTTCTTGGGGAGGCTCCCAGCCAATGAATGAGCAAGGTGGTAGTACAAGGACCTAGTCCAACACAGAACTCTACTAACTAGCAGTCTGTGCTCTGGTACTCCCCACTGGGCTGGCAGAGACTTTGTCAGGTTTGCATCATGCTTGCGACCTCTCTCTCTATACAACTGTGCTTCTGCCTCTTCTCCTTTTACAAGTGTTATTCCCTGAGAAACTTTTTGCACACCTAACTCTGTGTCAGCATCTGCTTCCCAGAGAACCTATTAGCACTCTATCTTTTTCATTTCAGTAAATGGAATGCACCTGTTGTTCAAGCCACACCCTATGAGTCATTCCTGATTCTTAATGTTCCTTCATATTACATATCTAATTCATCAGCAAGTTCTGTTGACTCTACTCTGAAATACATAATCTACTTCTCTCTCTGCTGCTACCAACCCAGTCCAAGTCATCATTTCTCACTGGAATACTGCAGATAGCCTCTAAAGTAGTGTCCTACACCCACTCTGATCACCTATATTCCATTCTCCACACAGCAGTTGGGGTGATCTTTAAAACATAGCACTGCTCTACTTGAAAACAATGGCTTCTATTCCAAACTCCTTGCTGTATCTATCAAGCTTCTTCGTGAGGTCTCCTAGCTCTCCATTCAACCTTATTTCTCACTACCATCCTTCTCAATCACTATACTCTAGCCATGTTGATTTTTTTGTTTGATTTTATTTATTTTTTATACAGCAGTCTCCTATTACGTATCTATTTTATACATATTAGTATATATATGTCAATCCCAATCTCCCAATTCATCCCACCACCACACCCCCACCCCACTTTCCCTCGGTGTCCATATGTTTGTTCTCTACATCTGTGTCTATTATTTCTGCCTTGCAAACTGATCATCTACACCATTTTTCTAGATTCCACATATATGTGTTAATATATGATAATTGTTTTTCTTTCTGACGTACTTCACTCTGTGTGACAGTCTCTAGGTCCATCCATGACTCTACAAATGACCTGATTTCGTTCCTTTTTATGGCTGAGTAATATTCCATTGTATGTATGTACCACATCTTCTTTATCCATTTGTCTGTCAGTGGGCATTTAAGTTGCTTTCATGACCTGGCTATTGTAAATAGTGAGGCAATGAACATTTGGGTGCATGTGTCTTTTTGAGTTATGGTTTTATCTGGGTATATGCCCAGTAGTGGGATTGCTGGGTCATACTATAATTCTATTTTTAGTTTTTTAAGGAACCTCCATACTGTTCTCCATAGTGGCTGTATCAGTTTACATTCCCACCAACAGCACAGGAGGGTTCCCTTTTCTCCACACCTTCCCCAGGATTTGTTGTTTGTAGATTTTCTGATAATGCCCATTCTAACTGGTGTGAGGTGATACCTCATTGTAGTTTTGATTTGCATTTCTCTAATAATTAATGATGTTGAGCAGCTTTTCATGTGCTTCTTGGCCATCTGTATGTCTTCTTTGGAGAAATGTCTATTTAGGTCTTCTGCCCATTTTTGAATTGGGCTGTTTGTTTTTTTAATATTGAGCTAAATGAGCTGTTTATATATTTTCGAGATTAATCCTTTGTCCGTCCGTCGATTCGTTTGCAAATATTTTCTCCCATTCTGAGGGTTGTCTTTTCATCTTGTTTATAGCTTCCTTTGCTGTGAAAAAGCTTTTAAGTTTCATTAGGTCCTATTTGTTTATTTTTGTTTCTATTTCCATTACTAGCAGGTGGGTCAAAAAAGATCTTGCTGTGATTTATGTCAAAGAGTGTTCTTCCTATGCTTTCCTTTAAGAGTTTTATAGTGTCCGGTCTTACATTTAGGTCTTTAATCCATTTTGAGTTTATTTTTGTGTATGGTGTTAGGGAATGTTCTAATTTCATTCTTTTACATGTAGCTATCCAGTTTTCCCAGTACTACTTATTAAGAGACTGTCTTTTCTCCATTGTATATCCTTGCCTCCTTTGTCATAGATTAGTTGACCATAGGTACGTGGGTTTATCTCTGGGCTTTCTATCCGGTTCCATTCATCTATATTTCTGTTTTTGTGTCAGTACCATATTCTCTTGATTACTGTAACTTTGTAGTATAGTTTGAAGTCAGGGAGACTGATTCCTCCAGCTCCGTTTTTTTCCCTCAAGATTGCTTTGGCTATTAGGGGTCTTTTGTGTCTCCATACAAATTTTAAGATTTTTTGTCCTACTTCTGTAAAAATTGCCATTGGTAATTTGATATGGATTGCATTGAATCTGTAGATTGCTTTGGGTAGTATAGTCATTTTCACAGTATTGATTCTTCCAATCCAAGAACATGGTATATCTCTCCATCTGTTTGTGTCATCTTTGATTTATTTCATCAGTGTCTTATGGTTTTCTGAGTACAGGTCTTTTACATCCTTAGGTAGGTTTATTCCTAGGTATTTTATTCTTTTTGTTGCAATGGTGAATGGGATTGTTTCCTTAATTTCTCTTTCTGATCTTTCGTTCTTAGTGTATAGGAATGCAAGAGACTTCTGTGCATTAATTTTGTATCCTGCAACTTTACCAAATTCATTGATTAGCTCTAGTAGCTTTCTGGTGGCATCTTTAGGATTTTCTGTGTATAGTAGCATGTCATCTGCAAACAGTGACAGTTTTATGTCTTCTTTTCCAATTTGTATTCCTTTTATTTCTTTTTCTTCTCTGATTGCCATGACTAGGACTTCCAAAACTATGTTTCATAATAGTGGTGAGAGTGGACATCCTTGTCTTGTTCCTAATCTTAGAGGAAATGCTCTCAGATTTTCACCATTGAGAATGATGTTTGCTGTGGGTTTGTCATATATGGCCTTTATTATGTTGAGTTAGGTTCCTTTAATGCCCACTTTCTGGAGAGCTTTTATCATAAATGGGTGTTGAATTTTGTCAAAAGCTTTTTCTGCATCTATTGAGATGATCATATGGTTTTTATACTTCAACATGCTAATATGGTGTATCACATTGATTGACTTGCATATAGTGAAGAATCCTTGCATCCCTGGGATAAATCCCACTTGATCATGGTGTATGATCCTTTTAATGTGTTGCTGGATTCTGTTTGCTAGTATTTTGCTGAGGATTTTTGCATCTATAGTAATCAGTGATATTGATCTGTAATTTTCTTTTTTTGTAGTATCTTTGTCTGGTTTGGGTATCAGGGTGATGGTGGTCTTGGACTTTTGTTTTTTGGAAGATTTTTAATCACACTTTCAATTTCATTACTTGTGATTGGTCTGTTCAGATTTTCTGTTTCTTCCTGGTTCAGTCTTGCAAGGTTATACCTTTCTAAGAATTTGTCCGTTTCTTCCTGGTTGTCCATTTTATTGGCATAGAGTTGCTTGTAGTAGTCTCTTAGGATGCTTTGTATTTCTGCAGTGTCCATTGTAACTTCTTTTTCATTTCTAATCTTATTGATTTGAGTCCTCTCCCTCTTTTTCTTGATGAGTCTGGCTAAAGGGTTATCAGTTTTGTTTATCTTCTCAAAGAACCAGCTTTTAGTTTTATTGATCTTTGCTATTGTTTTCTTTGTTTCTATTTCATTTATTTCTGCTCTGATCTTTATGATTTCTTTCCTTCTACTAACTTTGGGTTTTGTTTGTTCTTCTTTCTCTAGTTCCTTTAGGTGTAAGGTTAGATTGTTTATTTGAGATTTTTCTTATTTCTTGAAGTAGGCTTGTATTGCTATAAAGTTCCCTCTTAGAACTGCTTTTGCTGCATCCCATAGGTTTTGGATCATCGTGTTTTCATTGTCATTTGTCTCTAGGTGTTGTTTGATTTGCTCTTTGATTTCTTCAGTGATCTCTTGGTTATTAAGTAGTGTATTTTTTAGCCTCATGTGTTTGTGTTTTTTACGTTGTTCGCCCTGTAGTTTATTTCTAATCTCATAGCGCTGTGGTCAGAAAAGATGCTTGATATGATTTCAATTTTCTTAAATTTTCTGAGGCTTGATTTGTGACCCAAGATATGATCTATCGTGGAGAATGTTCCATGTGCACTTGAGAAGAAAATGTAATCTGCTGGTTTTGGATGGAATGTCCTATAAATATCAATTAAATCTATCTATTGTGTCATTTAAAGCTTGTTTTTCCTTATTAATTTTCAGTCTGGATGATATGTCCATTGGTGTAGGTGAGGTGTTAAAGTCCCCCACTATTATTGTGTTACTGTCGATTTCCTCTTTTAGAGCTGTTAGCAGTTGCCTTATGTATTGAGGTGCTCCTATGTTGGGTGCATATATATTTATAATTGTTATATCTTCTTCTTGGATTGATCCTTTGATCATTATGTAGTGTCCTTCTTTTTCTCTTGTAATAGTCTTTATTTTAACGTCTATTTTATCTGATATGTGTATTGCTACTCCAGCTTTCTTTTGATTTCCAGTTGCATGGAATATCATTTTCCATCCCCTCACTTTCAGTCTGTATGTGTCCCTAGTTCTGAAGTGGGTCTCTTGTAGACAGCACATATATGGGTCTTGTTTTTGTATCCATTCAGTGAGCCTGTGTCTTTTGGTTGGAGCAGTTAATCCATTCACATTTAAGGTGATTATCAATATGTATGTTCCTATTACCATTTTCTTAATTGTTTTTTTTTTTGTAGGTCCTTTTCTTCTCTTGTGTTTCCCACTTAGAGAAGTTCCCTTAGCATTTGTTGTAGAGGTGGTTTGGTGGTCCTGAATTCTCTTAGCTTTTGCTTGTCTGTAAAGCTTTTGATTTCTCCATCGAATCTGAATGAGTTCCTTGCCAGGTAGAGTAATCTTGGTTGTAGTTTCTTCCCTTTCATCACTTTAAGTATATCATGCCAGTCCCTTCTGGCTTGTAGAGTTTCTGCTGAGAAATCAGCCGTTAACCTTATGGAAGTTCCCTTGTATGTTATTTGTCATTTTTCCCTTGTTGCTTTCAATAATTTTCTTTGTCCTTAATTTTTGTCAGTTTGATTACTATGTGTCTCAGCGTGTTTCTCCTTGGGTTTATCTTGCCTGGGACTCTCTGTGCTTCCTTAACTTGGGAGGCTATTTCCTTTCCCATGTTAGGGAAGTTTTTGACTGTCATCTCTTCAAATATTTTCTCAGTCCTTTCTCTCTCTCTTCTCTTTCTAGGACCCCTATAATGTGAATATTGTTGCGTTTAATGTTGTCCCAGAGGTCTCAGACTGTTTTCATTTCTTTTCATTCTTTTTTCTTTATTCTGTTCCACGGCAGTGAATTCCATCATTCTGTCTTCCAGGTCACTTATCCTTTCTTCTGCCGCAGTTATTCTGATATTAATTCCTTCCAGTGTATTTTTCATTTCAGTTATTGTATTGTTCATGTCTGTTTGTTCTTTAATTCTTCTAGGTGTTTGTTCTTTAATTCTTCTAGGTCTTTGTTAAACATTCCTTGCATCTTCTCAATCTTTGCCTCCATTCTTTTTCCAAGGACCTGGATCATCTTCACTATCATTATTCTGAATTCTTTTTCTGGGTGGTTGCCTATCTCCACTTCATTTAGTTGTTTTTCTGGGGTTTTATCTTGTTCCTTCATCTGGTACATAGTCCTCTGCCTTTTCATTTTGTCTGTCTTTCTGTGGATGCGGTTTTTGTTCCACAGGTTGCAGACTTGTAGTTCTTTTTGCTTCTGCTCTAGCCATGTTGATTTTTTATTGTTGTTTTTCTTAGAAACCATTCCCAGCTAAGGCCTTTGCTCAAGTACACCCCCTTCGGTAGACCACTATTTCCCCTACATTTTACATGGCCGGATCCTTCTTCACTTGTACTCAGCTTGCCATTGCCTCAGAAAAACCCACTCTGACTACTCAACCTAAAGTAATTTTCCTCTCCTCCTTCCCATTATTCTCCATAATAATATGTATATATACATTTACATATATGTGAAATTTATTTACATATATAGGTATACATATATATGCACTTCTTTCCTTAATTGTTTTTTGTCTGTCTCTTTCACTAGACCAGAAGATCCATGAGAGTATAGACCATATTTGATTTGTTTTTCACCATTTACCCAGAGCCTAGCACAGTGTCTGATACATATAGTAGGCAAACAATACATATTTGTTGAATGAATGAGTGAATAAAAGGACAATCACCTAATTATCTTAGGTATTCATGTTGTTGGGGATGTTTTTTCTCAGTATTTTGACAAAGGGATTTGATTCTTGTTTTTATCTTTTTTTCCTTTATAAGGAGAATGGAAATTGTGTCCTCTGCCTGCTGATATTAGTGATCATCGCATAAGAGACAAATATTAATAAGAGTAAATCAATAGACAGTAAAAACAATATCTAGATCCATGTTACAATGACAATAATTTAAAGAGTCCCATACTTTAAAAATTAGACTATCTCTACCCAAAAAGTTTTATAGCATCCTAAGAATGATAATTTTACTCCCACTTAGGAATCCTAAAAAAAAAAAAGAAGAAACTAGAAACAAAGTAGTATGAAGTATGTGTTCCATAGGTTACAAGAATTTAGTGAGAAAAAAATTCAGTCATGCTGCCGTAAGGAATGTTATCAAATAAATATTGTGTGCTACATTCATAATTTTTGTTTCTGTTCAGCAAAAAACCTTATAATGTGCAATGACTGTAGTTATATAAATCTTATTCCCAATCACTAGATTTTCACTTTATGAAGTTAAAAAAAAGATAACCTCTCACTCCCCCTGAAGAATAAACAGTATATCCAGAAAGCAGAATCTCTTTAGAGATCTCCTATAAAACTTCACTATGATAGATGTTTGCCTGAAATACTTGGAAAACTGAATTTATACTTTTTACTCACTCTAATGAGATCTAAATCACAGTATTTACACATCCTTCTCTAACTTTTATGATCTTTTTTTTTTAGAGAGATGTTTATTCAAGGCCTTTGCCCATTTTATTTTATTTTATTATTTATTTATTTATTTATTTTTGGCTCTGTTGGGTCTTTGTTGCTGCGCGCGGGCTTTCTCTAGTTGTGGTGAGCGGGGTCTACTCTTTGTTGCGGTGTGTGGGCTTCTCATTGTCATGGCTTCTCTTGTTGCGGAGCACGGGCTTTAGGCACGTGGGCTTCAGTAGTTGTGGCACCCGGGCTCAGTAGTTGTGGCTTACGGGCTCAGTAGTTGTGGCACACAGGCTTAGTTGCTCCGCAGCATGTGGGATCCTCCCAAACCAGGGCCCGAACCCATGTCCCCTGCATTGGCAGGCGGACTCTTAACCACTGTGCCACCAGGGAAGTCCCTATGATCCTTTTAATGTAGAAATTTTCTTATGACATCATGAAGTTTCCCAAGCAACCTCATGCTTTTGTGATGCCATACAGATTTTATCTTCCCACTTCCCATCCTATGTTGCAGTCCTGAATGAGGTTAATACATGATATCATGGGGCATGACACAAAGAAATAGGCAAATGATTGCAATGGTATGGGGGCATGGGTTGTCATTCCAAGGTGGTAGGGCAATTCATGAGGTCATAAAGGGTAGGGTGTGGCCAGGGAAGTCCAAGGATGGAGGGAAAGATTGTTGGTATAGTTCATGTTATCACAAGAGAGGTTTTAAGCATAAAACTTGATGCTTAAAGGAATGGGCAAACTGCAATTACTAGAGGGTGGTACAAAATAGTTCTTCACAAGAGAAAGAGGTTAAGTCCTTATTTGGGAATCCAGTAATGTCAGGAGATGGAACAGTCCTTCATTCCTTTAAGTATGATATCATAGAAAACTAAAAAAGTTAACCAACTGGTACCCAGGGGTAGAATCAGACCCATAGACATGTTGTTTGACCTGCTTATAGGGTTGGGGTTTTTTCCAACTAGTTACCAAGTCACAAGTTCCCATAATAAAAATCAGGATTTCTGGCTTCTCTCTTGAAAATATTGGAGTTCTGACAGTCCTTAGCCTGTATTCCTACATGGCAACAACTGGCTGGAGCAAAGTAACAGCTTCCCTCTTTGGACAAGGCAGATACTTATTAGTTTACAATCCCACTTAGCCAGCTTTACTCATATTATCCACCCAGCACTTGTAGGCTTTTAAGTTTGTGACACTGGTTTGGGGAATTCCATATAACAAAGAGGTGAGTCAATGTTGTAGGAGGGGAAGGTAATCTATGACATAAGGTATAGAGACCTTGGAAAATTCATTGTGACAAGAGTAGAAGCAGCAGGATGTTTATATCTTGCCATTTTAATCCCAATAATATTCTTTCTGATCCTGCCACTCTGACCTCAGAGGATTTTGCCTCCATTATGCAGTCTATGTATTAATCAAGGAATTAAACTGGATCGATGGAATTTAATTCATAAGATACTTTCCTCCCAAATTCACTAATGTTGACATAATTTTTATTATATATTTGTATATTGTCGAGTGTCCTTTGTGTCAAACATCCATGGGTCAAGTTTAGAACAAATCTCATTATCCCTAAGTGGTATAAACCATTATGTCTCCAAAGAATAAGACATTCCATAACATCACCAACTATTTGTCCTTGGAGCATCCTATTCTCCTTACTGCCTGCATGCCTTGGCACAGACTGCTTCTTTTCTTGTAATGTTTTTCTCTCTCACTAAACTAGTCATTTTTCAAAGAACAGTAGAGAAATCACTTTCTCTAACTATACCTTCCTAGCATTAAAAAAAAAACTCTGGGACTTCCGCGGTGGTGCAGCAGTTAAGACTCCATGCTTCCAATGAAGGGGGATCACGGGTTCAATCCCTGGTCAGGGAATTAAGATCCCACATGCCGCATGGCGTGGCCAAAAAAAAAAAAAAAGAAAGAAAAGAAACAACTTGTCTATTAGGCTGTCATAGAATTTTGAAGATACCTTTATTAAAGAACTTATACCTTTATTTTAGAACTGCAGTAGTTTTTTTTTAATTTATTAATCTCCTTGGGTAGAATTAAAGACTGTGAGTTACTTAAAGGCAGTATTTTCGTTTCTCCAGGGCCTAGCAATCTAAAGACATTTAATAAATGTGTTGAATGAATGGTCATAAGCAAGTATAGAAATCTACTAGGTCAAAAGGTTATGGGGGGGACTTCCCTGGTGGCGCAGTGGTTAAGACTCCGTGCACCCAATGCAGGAGGCCCGGGTTCGATCCCTGGTCAGGGAACTAGATCCCACATGCATGCTGCAACTAAGAGTTCTCATGCCACAACTAAGGAGCCAGCGAGCCGCAACAAAGAAGCCTGCCTGCCGCAACTAAGAAGACTGCCTGCCACAACTAAGACCTGGTGCAACCAAATAAATAAAAAATCGTTTCTTAAAAATTGCCATAAGGGGATTAAGCAGAATATGATGTCATGAGAAAAATCTGTGAAAATTTATCTGATGACACTAGTCTGGAAGTGTTGACCACAACAGGAAGAGGAGCTGGACCCTGCATTTACACCACTAGGGTGATTGATGCAAGCCTCTCTGGAATCCTCCCATGCCCAGATAAGCATGAACACTTACCACAGTGCCTGAAGCCTAGTAGGCCTGCACTAAAGGCTTGTTGAATAAATTAATGAATGAATGGGTGTGGGAATGAGCTAGCATATTTTGGGTTCTGGGCCATCAGAAACCAGGCCTTGGCCCTAATCTGGGTTAGTCAGGAGTTGTTTGGTTTCTATGTCAAGGTGGACTGGCACATAACTATGTTCTGAGTTGGACTGATCTCTTAGATGAGGACATGTTTGTCTGTCTGTGTCGACACAACTCTGGGTACAACATTATACTGAGATGGTACTGGCTGGGATTCTGGCTGGATTGTAAACTGGTTTCTGAACTGATATGCTAGGACTGGCCAGTGCTTGCTTTGGCAGCACATATACTGAAATAGGATTGGTCAGCAGGTCTAATCTTGGATATGGGTTCCAGTTTAGGCTATGGGTCAGCCTGGCACTTTCCTTGGCAATGGAATTAGCCCATAACTGAAATCATGAACTAAATAACAGGTATGAGTTGATATCTCATTGTGGTTTTGATTTGCATTTCTCTGATGATTAAAAACGTTGAGCACCTTTTCACGTACCTGTTGGTCATTTGTATGTTTTCTTCGGAGAAATATCTATTCAGAACATTTGCCCATTATTTTATTGAAGTATGGTTGATTTACAATGTTGTGTTAATTTCTGCTGCACAGCAAAGTGACTCAGTTATATATACATCCATTTTCATATTCTTTTCCATTCTGGTTCATCACAGGATATTGAATACAGTTCCGTATGCTGTACAGTAGGACCTTGTTGTTTATCCATTCTATATATAATAGTTTGCCCCTTTGCCCATTTTTTAATTGGGTTATTTGGTTTTTTGCTATTGAGTTTGATGAGTTCCTTATATTTTTTCAATATTAACCCCTTATCAGATATATGATTTGCAAATATTTTCTCCTACTCCATAGGTTGCCTTTTCATTTTGTTGATGGTTTTGTTTTCTGTGCAGAAGCTTTTTAGTTTGATGTAGTCCCACTTGTTTACTTTTGTGCTTATTGCCTTTGCATTTGGTGTTAAATCCAAAATATCTGTAAGCAAGTTTTAAACTCTAGTTTGTTAGTTTGCTTTTTGCCATGGAGCAAGTTAGTAATTCTGTTTTTGTTTTTGTTTTTTGCAGTACGCTGGCCTCTCACTGTTGTGGCCTCTCCCATTGAGGAGCACAGGCTTCAGACGCGCAGGCTCAGCGACCATGGCTCACGGGCTCAGCCGCTCCGCGGCATGTGGGATCTTCCCGGACCGGGGCATGAACCCGTGTCCCCTGCATCGGCAGGCGGACTCTCAACCACTGCGCCACCAGGGAAGCCCAAGTTAGTAATTCTGAAACTACCTTTTGTGCATTCTAAGACAGAGAAACTTAGTAAACATATGTGAATAATTTCTAGATTTCTCACTGTCAGAAACGAGTTCAAATATGGAAAGGAAGAAGGCTAGAATGAACCCTATGGTAATAGAGTGAAATTGAGGGAATCAGAATAAACTCAGGGTTCTATACAAATAGATGAATGGATGGCTGATTGGCAGTTAGTTCATTTCCTGGGTCCTCTGAAAAGCAGACATCAAGACAGGATTAAATGTGCAAGGAATTTATTAAGGGAAATGTCTTTGAGAGAGAAAATGGGTAGGGAGCCAGAGAAGGCTGGGAGATCTGTCAGACTGCAGTACAGCTCTGACCCTGAGTGAAGGGGAGAAGGAAGGAAGGAAGGGAGGAAAGAAGGGAAGAAGGAAGGAAAGAAGGAAAGGAGAGAGGGAGGGAGGGAAGGATGAAGGAAGGACAGGAGGGAGGGAGGGAGGGAGGGATAAAGGGAGGAAGGGAGGAAGAGAGGAAGGGGGGAATGCTTAGACAGCCATGCAGTTCTAAGAAAACTTTTCCAGGCCATCAGGTAGCCTTCCAGCTGAAGTCTCCATAAGAAGAGCAACAGGTCTCCCAGGAAGGGGCCTTCCTTAGTATCCTTGCTGTGCTCAGTCACTGGCTAGGGAAGCATGGCCTTGGCACAAACATAAGGATGAATTTCCAAGCACAACAGCAGAGGCCTACAGTCAGTTATGGTCCCTGGAGTCAGAGACCTGAGAGCTCATAGCTGCCATAGTCCACCTATTGTGCCATGCAGACCTACTTCTCTGTACTGTACAGGGAGCACCTCCTCCATGCTGCCCATGGGCCTCTCTTTCTGAGGGGAAACTTGCTTCGTGAGGGAGGTGTGTTGGAAGAACTACAGCATCTATTGCTGCATTTGATCTGAAGGCTTCATTTAGTACTCATCCTCTCCTTCGTCCACTATGCATTCTTTTTTTTTTTTTTTTTTTTTTTTGTGGTAAGCGGGCCTCTCAATGTTGTGGCCTCTCCCGTTGCGGAGCACAGGCTCCAGACGTGCAGGCCCAGCGGCCATGGCTCATGGGCCCAGCCACTCCGTGGCATGTGGGATATTCTGGACCAGGGCACGAACCCATGTCCCCTGCATCGGCAGGCGGACTCTCAACCACTGCGCCACCAGGGAAGCCCATATGCATTCTTTTTTAAAAAAAAAAATCTTTATTGTAGTATAATTGCTTCACAGTACTATATTAGTTTCTGTTGTACACCAAAGTGAATCAGCCATATGCATACATATGTCCCCACATCCCCTCCCTCTTGAGCCTCCCTCGCATCCTCCCTATCCCCCCTCTGTAGGTCATTGCAAAGCACCGAGCTGATCTCCCTGTGCTATGCTGCTGCTTCCCACCAGCTATTTTACATTCAGTAGTGTATATATGTCGATGCTAGTCTCACTTTGCTCCAATTTTCCCCTCTCCTAACCATGTCCTCAAGTCTATTCTCTTCGTCTACGTCTTTATTCCTGCCCTGCCACTAGGTTCATCAGTACCATTTTTTTTTTTTAGATCCCATTTATATGTGTTAGCATACAGTATTTGTTTTTCTCTTTCTGACTTACTTCACTCTGTATGACCATCTCTAGGTCCATCCACCTCACTACGGATAACTCAATTTTGTTTCTTTTTATGGCTGAGTAATATTCCATTGTATATATGTACCACATCTTCTTTATCCATTCATCCGATGATGGACACTTAGGTTGCTTCCATCTCTGGGCTATTGTAAATAGAGCTGCAATGAACATTTTGGTACGTGACTCTTTTTGAATTATGGTTTTCTCAGGGTATATGCCCAGTAGTGGGATTGCTGGGTCATATGGTAGTTCTATTTTTAGTTTTTTAAGGAACCTCCATACTGTTCTCCATAGTGGCTGTATCAGTTTACATTCCCACCACCAGTGCAGGAGGGTTCCCTTTTCACCACATCCTTTCCAGCATTTATTGTTTCTAGATTTTTTGATAATGGCCATTCTGACCAGTGTGAGGTGATACCTCATTGTAGTTTTGATTTGCATTTCTCTAATAATTAGTGATGCTGAGCATCTTTTCATATGCCTCTTCGCCATCTGTATGTCTTCTTTGGTGAAATGTCTATTTAGGTCTTCTGCCTATTTTTTAATTGAATTGTTTGTTTTTTTGATATTGAGCTCCATGAGCTGTTTGTATATTTTGGAGATTAATCCTTTGTCCGTTGTTTCGTTTGCAAATATTTTCTCCCATTCTGAGGGTTGTCTTTTCGTCTTGCTTATGGTTTCCACTATGTATTCTAAATTCCCCTCACCCTCAGCTACTACCCCAGCAGATCTGCGTGGCTTGCCTGATAGTGCAACTCAAACTTTTATGTCTGAGGGGTCTGACCTATTGATAATCATACCCTTCTCAGTCCAGGTTTGCTACATGTAACCATTCATAGTTATAATGGATCAAAAGAATTCCAGGAGGTGCTCAAGTGGATAGAAGAGGCCGGATGTACTCAACTTGCCACAAAGTGGCCGACTGCGCTCTTGGAGGAATAATTTCATAAAAGCAAGCTGTTCAAGACAGAGTGAACTTCACTAAAGCACTCACCAATTTCATAGCTTCTTTTCAAACTTAGATAGTATAAATCGAGGTGCTATGGTCTAAATGATCACTCCCCCCTCAAAAAATTCATATGTTAAAAACCTAACCCCCAAAGATGATGATATATTAAGAGATGGGAACTCTGGGAGTTGCTTAGAATGGGATAAGTGCCTTATAAAAGAGACTCCACAGAGATCCCTGGCCCCTTCCACCATGTGAGGACACAGGGAGAAGGTGCCGGCTAATGAACCAGAAAGAGGGCCATCACCAGAAAGTGACCATGCTGGCACCTTGATCTTGGACTTTCCAGCCTCTAGAGCTGTGAGCAATAAATTTCTGTTGTTTGTAAGCTACCCAGTCTGTGGTATTTTGTTATAACAGCCAAATGCACAGGCAAATAAAATTAACTTTTAAGTTTTGCCTATCATTATGCTCTTTAATATTCTGGAACAAACTGACACTCTCTTGAAGTTTAGGACAGTGGTTCTCTCTTGGATCCATGAGATCACAGCTGTTTCATAATAATACTAAGATGTTATTTATGTTAACATCAATGGAGTCATCATTGCTAACTTTAAATAAATCAATTAAAAGGTCTTTAAATTTTCTTTGGTTCCATTTCCAATGTAAGTGTTAAGAAATCTGGAGGTGAGAAAACCAGAGGATTTCTGCTTTAGGACAAAAGCTTTTTTTTTTTTCCCTTGGAAAAAAAAAAGACATACATAGTTTTATTTGTCTATTACTATTGCTCCTGGAATAGTCTCAGCCATTTATGTTGGACTAACTTTAACCAAAGCAACTAACTTCTATTGTACAGAGAAAACTGGCAGATGGATAAATGAGAATTGCTTGTTGTACAGGAGTACTTTAGCAGACTAGCAAAGCTCATGAACACATATACTACACCTTTCTACAGCCACATACATCTCTTTCAGCTTCTTAAAGTGGCAAAGAGAACATGTTTATTACCATGACCCAAGTTATAGCCTCTCTATAATACATAAAAGTAAGAAGCAGGGCTTCCCTGGTGGCGCAGTGGTTGAGAGTCCGCCTGCCGATGCAGGGGACACGGGTTCGTGCCCCGGTCTGGGAAGATCCCACATGCCGCGGAGCGGCTGGGCCCGTGAGCCACGGCCGCTGAGCCTGCGCGTCCGGAGCCTGTGCTCCGCAATGGGAGAGGCAACAGTGAGAGGCCCGCGTACTGCAAAAAAAAAAAGTAAGAAGCAAAACTATGTATACTTAAAACTATGCTTAGTAATAATCAACAATACAGTATTCTATATTACTTAGAAGTTATCTAGGTATTCAGTGATTATCTAGTAATTAACCTAATATCAGTCCAATGTTGGGGTTTTTTTTGGTTTTTGTTTTTGTTTTTGGCCAAGCCACTCAGCTTGCGGGCTCTTAGTTCCCTGACCAGGGATTGAACCCATGCCGCCCTGTAGTGGAAGCACAGAGTCCTAACCACTGGACTGTCAGGGAATTCCCAGTCCAATGTTTTAAGTTAAAGAACTTGAAAATTAACTTCAGGTTACTATAAAACATACATACTACAAAATATAATTATTATTGAAATAAAAATGTTGTCAGTATAATGATTCAATTTAGTTGAGCACAAATTTACATTTCATAATCTTAAATATTGTTAATGCCCTTCAGCCAAAGACCACCAGGAACACTCCTGTAGTTGAACAAGTTTGGTTTTGTAGCAGGAGAGAACATACAGCATAGGGAACTGTGGGGCGGCTCAGTAATAGGATGTTAGAAAGGACTTATACAACTAGGGATTTGGTTGGGTGATTTTGGAGAAGGTACAGGAAGAGAGGGTTTACTCTAGGTGAAAGCGGGGACAATCTATGATTATCTCAATACATCTTATTCATAGGGAAGGCACACTAATGCAAGCATAGAGCTATAATTGGTAAAGCAGTATGAGTCACATACTAGCTGGTCTAGAGAGATATTTGGTATTTTATGGCTTGGACAATGTTCTTGTTTTGTCTACGTTCAGACATGATTATTGGAGTGAGCTTGTTTTTGTATTAATCTGCCATGGTCACAGAGTGGCCTTGTCTGATGTTGATGTTCTGTGAAATAGTTCATGTCCAACAGGAGAACATTAAGACCTAGCTGTGAGTGACAAGCCAGCTCATAGCAACACCAAGGCCCAGCAATAGATAGCACCAGGCCAGCTCCTGGATGTCAGGGTCTGCTTTTTTTCTCTATTAACATTATGTAGAAGTAATGTTAGCTTATTTGGTCAGTAAACCTCCATACGTTTAGGAAAAACAAACACAAATAGAACAAAATGTGGATTTGTATTATACTTAACACTGATAAATCAGAGAAGAGATAGCTATTTCTTAAAACCAAAATTGTTAAATGAGTCTTGAAGGGGTTCAGAACATGCCACCTCAAAATATGCTGATTTGGCCTACTGATTATTTTGAGCTAAAGGCACTTGTAAAACAGCAGATGCAAGAAGGACACTGTGACCTCCCCTTTCTTCTTGAAAGCAAGAGGTAAAACTCCCATGTGAAAGATGCCCTCTTTGCCCCTGGAAGAAAAGGACATTCTTATCACCAGAGACAGGGAATGGAGGCCACAAAGAATCTGTACCTTGTTAGAAGAACCCTATTTTCCTTGAGCCTCCCCATATATTCTGTTAGAATTTTTTTAGTTGAGCACATTTAAAGTATTAGATGCTTGGTTTCCTTATTTTAAGAGAATTTTAGGAATATCTGATTTACGTGTGTGTTTAGTTATCTCTATATAAGCCAATCAGAGCAGAGCTCCTTTAATTTAGAAGTCATTATAATCTTATTTATTTATTTATTTTTAAAATTGTTTTTTTATTTATGGCTGCATTGGGTCTTTGTTGCTGCGTGCGGGCTTTCTCTAGTTGTGGTGAACAGGGGCTACTCTTCATTGCAGTGCGTGGGCTTCTCATTGTGGTGGCTTCTCTTGTTGCAGAGCATGGGCTTTAGGTATGCAGGCTTCAGTAGTTGTGGCACGCGGACTCTAGAGCGCAGGCTCAGTAGTTGTGGCACAAGGGCTTAGTTGCTCCGTGGCATGTGGGATCTTCCTGGACCAAGGATCAAACCCGTGTCCCCTACATTGGCAAGCGGATTCTTAACCACTGCACCACTAGGAAAGCCCCTATAATCTAATTTATTAATATCATCTGGAGATAGGTAGACATTCTGCAACTGAGTCCCCCTAAAGCCGAGTTCCCATACCCAATTTTCGATTTTCTTTCTATCCCAAACTTTATTTCCTTTCTTTCTTCTCTGACCTCAATCCTGTGCTAACTCAACACTAATCAACCAGAGTCAGATGACTAAAACTGATGTTGTTGATTTAATGTACTAAAATTGCTGTTGTAGGTATTATTATTAACTTAAACAAACTCAGTTGGTTTCTCTAGGGCAAGATGAGCTAATAGGCCTCTGAGCCATGGACCACTTGGCCAGAGAATCACAAACCAGAGACATCCTGATTCCCAAAGCTACAATTAAGAAATGTCACAAGAAGATGATTAACCCCAGCCTCTTTGTTCTCCCCCTTGAAAAAACTCCTAACTCAAAGACCAAGTTGGAGTGGAGACTAGTCTCCCACTCCCTTGCTTGGTGCCCTGCAATAAATCCTTACTTTGCTGCAAATTCCCACTGCTAGAGTTTGGCTTTCTGTACTGCTGGCCCATGAGCCCTTTGCTTAGTTACAGTTTCACACTCATACACAGAGAGGTAAAGGCCTTTCTAAATTACACAGAGATATAGATTTATAGCTTTAAATCTACAATTTCAGCTGCAAGTCAAGAGTAAAAACAGAAACACAAAAACTTACTAGTTTGGATATCAAAGAGCTGTTTCCCATCCAGGTAAAAGTCTGTTCTCCTTCCTGGTTTGCACGGTCTTAAGATGGACAAGTAGAGAAACAAATATGACTAACAAAATTTGGGGAATAACTTATCAGCCATAAGCAATCCTGAAACAAACAAACAAAAAAAGCACAGAATTAGTAGTGACGACAAGAAACTAGAGAAACATATATCACCTAACTCAGATTTGGCTGTTTGCCACTCAAAAGCCAATACTCGAGAGACAAGTGTTGACTGGGAAGCGAAGATTGCTTTATTCAGGAGGCCAGCAACATGGGGAGAAATAGGACTTGTATCCAAGAACCAACTCCCAAGATTCTGCTTGACCACAAAAGTTTCTTAGAGGGAGAAAAGGGAAGTTAATCACAGTTAATCATTTGGGGAGGGCGTCAGAGTCTTTTATCTTCCACTGTGTGCAGATTTTCTTCTGACTGGTTGGTGGTGAGGTAACAGGGTGATGCTCCAGGAATCATACCCAGCCTGAAGTTAGCATCCTCCACCTGGGTGGGGGCCTTAGTTCCTACAGAAGAACTCAAAGATACTGTTATGTATATTCCTTGAGGAAGAACCAGGACCCTGCTTTATTATTGCACTATGATTTCCTGACTGCTTCTCCTTTGTGTCTGCATTCCCTCTCTTCCCTGATAAGCAACTGTTTGAATCTACCCATTGGTACACAGGGAAGGTCTAGGAGGCTGAAGCTTCTTTCCTACAAACAAGAAATGGGGGACACAGAAAGGATTTGTATCCAAAAGGATTTCTACTGAGGAGGGCCCCACAGGGTCCTGCTCAGTTTCACATAGTGTCAGCAAAGTTCTATTGCCACTTAGCATTCACCTATAGGAGCCAAAAAATAAGTGGCTGGGTTTAAGACACCCATGAGGTTCCTTCTCCAGCAATGTAATATACCTGGCCCTTTTGAAACCGTGCACCTCAGATTGGGACTTGAACCCACATGCCAGGACTTGAACCCAGCCTAAACCCACAGTCTTCCAACTGAGATCACACACCTGGTTTTAGGACTTAATGAAACTCAGGTTCTTGATGTCTCATCACAGAAAGAATTCAGTGAGTGACAAAATGATACATAAGAAGTGGATTTATTTAGAGAGAAACACACTCCACAGAGAGTGTGGGCCGCTCAGAAGGCGAGAGCAGCCTTGGGAGAAACACACTCCACAGACAGAGTGTGGGCCATCTCAGAAGGTGAGAAAGGCACCAGTGTATGGGGTTGTCAGTTTTTATAGAGGTGGGTAATTTCATAGGCTAATGAGTGGGAGGAGTATTCCAGCTATTTCAGGAAGGGGTAGGGATTTCCAGGAATTGTGCCACTGCCCACTTTTTGACCTCTGTGGTCGGCCTTGGAACTGTTACAGCACCTGTGGGTGTGTCATTTAGCTTGCTGATGTGTTACAATGAGCATATACTGAGGCTCAAGGTCTAGTGGAAGGCCATCTTGGACCTGTTTCGTTCTAATCGCTTTATGTCGTGTCCTTGGGCTATGTCATTCTTTTAAAGATTGTGCCCTGCCCCCCTCCCTCCTGTTTCAACACATGTGGGTTCAAGTCCCAATCAGAGTTGCACGGTTTCACGCTCTCACCGCTTGTTTGTAGTCCTTTCTTAAAGATAAAGCAAAGCATGGACTTGGGAGAAGACTACCTGGGCTTTACCACTTACTAGCTGTGTGACCTTGGGCAAGTTACTATCTTCTCTGTGCTCCAGTTTCCTCATTTGTAAAATGAGGATTTCAATAGTGTTATTTCATAGAGTTGTTACAAGGATTAAATGACCTAATATTTATTTGGAAAGTACTTATAACAGTGCCTAGCACATATTCAGTGTTATATAAATATTACATAAAGATATGTGAATAATTTGCTATCTCGTTTATCTATTTTCAAGTAATATGTTCAGGTACTCTAATGCTATGTACATGATAATGTTAAAACTTTCTCAGAGGAAAAGGAGTGGGGAGGGACAAGGTATATATACAAAAAAACGGATGTGGTTTATTTTTTTTTCACCATCATCCCTTCTATATTCCCTGTTTGTGAGGAACTTTTTTTGAAGACACTTGACATCCCTACTCGTGTATTTGTGCAGAGGACAGACTCTTGTTTGGTTCCATTGCAAGATCTCCTTCTGTAGCATGCTTTGTCCTCCTGAAAGAACCCTTCCTTTCAGTTCCTCTCCCTAATGCTGCAGATCTGCTCCTTTGCCCCAGTCCTGCCCCCACAGCCCTGAACTGGTGGTAGAATCTCCTAGATGCAGAATGCCTGCCTTGCTAACCACACAGATGGACCAGACATGGCCTCTGCCTTCAGGTCACTCACAGACCAAGAGGATCAGTACTGTGTAATCTTGAAACTAGCCATTTTGGCTGTATATGAGAACCTGACCTGCTTTCATGTGGTTCTCTAGCATAATTTACATCCACACGTCCGACCGTAATCAGTCAGTTGTGTCTTATATTAAGCCACCCAGAAAAATAACCACTTCCTTAGAGGAAATTATGTTAGACCAACGTCTTCTGTGTTTTTTATTTTTCCTGGTGCATTTTTATTTTAATAGCAGGGAAGTTCATCTCTGAAAAAGATTTTAAGTTGCTTGCCATTATAGAAAGTATCCTGAGCTAGAAGTCAGGCATTTTGGAGTTTAATCCTAGCTCTTCCATTTTAGCACTGGGGGTGAGTTGCTTCACCTCTCTGGGTCCCCGCTTACTAAAACATTCAATGGTAAAGAAAACAGCAAATGCTTTTTGATGCTCTCACAATCAAAAGCAAGCTTCTGCTGAATCAGTGGAGCACTGGGACTGGATACCAACTAGTCTAATCTCTCATTTTACAGAGGATAAAATGAGACTAATACTGATAAAGTGGCTTACCAAGGTCAGAAATCTAATTGAGATCAAAGTCAAGACTGTGTGATGAAGAATTGTGCTCTGTTATTTGCTAGACCCCAAGCCATAGTGTGCCTACTGGTTATTATGTAGCAGCAAACAATATTATGCTTAGCTTAAAACACAGTTTTCTTCCTTTATTTAGACAGTTCCCTTTGAAGGAAATAAAGTTCTTGCATTTGTTGTGATGTACTTTGAAGGATTACAAGCTTTTATCGTATGTTTTTGGTTATAATAATTAAAACTTTGCATAGCTTTAAAACATTATTCGTAGGATACAAAAAAAATTAAGTAAAAGTTTCTGAAAGATGAAAAATGTCTAATTTTGTAATTCAACAAGACACAGCATGCAGAAAAAAAGGGGATATTAAAGTGCCTTTATTTGGACGGAAGAATTATAACAGGATTTCCCTTGTGAGAGAAAAAAACAAAGGGACAAGTTTTAAAGACTTGAAGGTTTTTTGATAGTTAATGCAGTGGTAATTAATTTTCCTCTGACATCTTGCACTTTATTCCTGTGTAACACCATTCATCTAAAGATTATAGATGAGTTTTGGACTTCCCTGGTGGCGCAGCGGTTAGGAATCCGCCTGCCAATGCAGGGGACACAGGTTCGAGCCCTGGTCCAGGAAGATCCCACATGCCGCAGAGCAACAGCGCTCATGCACCACAACTACTGAGCCTGCGCTCTAGAGCCCATGAGCCACAACTACTGAGCCCACGTGTCACAACTACTGAAGCCCGTGCACCTAGAGCCCGTGCTCTGCAACGAGAAGCCACCGCAATGAGAAGCCCGTGCACCTCAACGAAGAGTAGCCCCAGCTCACCGCAACTAAAGAAAGCCTGAGTGCAGCAACAAAGACCCAACGCAGCCAATAAATAAATAAATATTTTTAAAAATAAATAAAAATAAAGATTATAGATGAGTTTTAATCTTGTCTATACTTAAGTTTTATATAACCCATTTATATATATTTTTATTGAAGTATAGCTGATTTGCAATGTTGTGCTAATTTCTGCTGTTCAGCAAAGTGACTCAGTTATGCACATATACACATTCTTTTTTTATATTCTTTTCCATTATGGTTTATCTATGACCCATTTATTTTAATTTATTTCTCTCAGTTTTCAGATGAGCAAATCAAAAATTTCAAAAATAAGATACTCTCAAAAGCCCTGCAATGCCTGTTTCTTATTTTAACAACTCAAGTCTGGATATGGCTTGATTCAAATTTAGCTTTGCCTGTTGCAGGGATTCCATCATGCAAGCCGCAAGTTCAGGGTTTGCCAGATAAGCTGAGATCTCCTAGCCCCAAAACAATCATCTACCATCATCTCTTCACCCCACTCTCGGGTGCTCTTCCCATTCACCCAGCTAATTTTGCTTCAGCTTCCCCTGGTTTGCCTTTGGGCTTCCTGTGGGACCCGTGTTCAATCAGTCTTTTCTCTCTCTCAGCTTCAGTCCACCTCAGGCAGGATACAGCTAAGCAGCCTTAGCCAGTGCCCTTGCTGGACCTGCCCTGGATTAGAGAGAGGAAGATTTAGACACCCATTATTGCCCCATGCTGACCCCTAAGTATGAACGAACAAAACAAAGGAAGCAAGTCAAAGACTTGCTCTAGTCCTCGGATGTAGAGTGCTTGGGCAGCAAGCGTTAGGTTCTTAGTTGGACACTTATGACCCCAGGAAGAAAGAGAGGACGATAAATACTATTGATGAATCCTCGTGGAAAGTAGAGGGGTAACAAAGTGGGGGTGCATGCATTGTCTGCAGCTCTGTTATTCAAAGTGTGACCTAGGGACCAGCAGACTCAGCATCACCTGGGAGCATCTCAGGCCCCACCCCAGATCTACCAAATCTGAATATGCATTTTAGTAAGACCTGTAGGTGATTTGTGTGCACACTGTCTAAGGTGAGTCTGGCTTGATCTGTCCTTTCCTGTGAAAGGCCTCAGAGTGTCCAGGGCCTGAGAGACAGACTTGGGCACCCCAAAATTCACAGGAGCCAAATGCTAACCTAGTCATCCACAGAGAGACTCACTGCCCCAGGGTTTACATACTTGAAGGCTGAATGCCTGCTCATTTCCTTCCTTATCGGCAAACTTAACCCAGGAGGCTAGATCCTCATCAGGTTACCAGGAGAACCTGGGATATTTACTCTCCCCTTCTAAATAATTCAGTGTTTCTCCAAATACATTATTGCCAGCCTAAGCACACTTCAGTCTCCTTCTTCCACTTCTGAAAAGCAGTTTTACTTGCCTCATTTTCTCAAGCTTGGGGGACATCTCCTAGTAACTCTCAAACATTTTTTTTTTTTTTTTTTCTGTACGCGGGCCTCTCACTGTTGTGGCCTCTCCCATTGCAGAGCACAGGCTCCGGACGCGCAGGCTCAGCGGCCATGGCTCACGGGCCCAGCCGCTCCGCGGCATGTGGGATTTTCCCAGACCGGATCACGAACCCGTGTCCCCTGCATCGGCAGGCGGACTCTCAACCACTACGCCACCAGGGAAGCCCCCAAACAATTTTGATAGTCATAAGTCAGTCACACAACCTCATCTAATCCTCATAACAGCTATGCAATAGGTACTAGTATCCCCATTTTACAAATGCAGAAACTGAGGCTCAGAGATGTTAAGTAACATGTTCAAAGTCATACATCTAATAGTAGGGGATCAGAATTCTTGCTGGCCCCAAAGCCAGTGGTTTTAGTACCTGGAACATACACAACCACCTCTTTGGCCTTTTCCTCAGACAAACTCCAAAGATGCTTTGCAAGCTGTCATTTACAGACATACGACTTGTCTTCCTGCTCGTTCGTGTGGTTCATATGTCATGTGTCAACCTCATTATTATGATTACTATCATTTTCATCATCATCAATTAACATTTGTTGAAAGCTGTCATGGTGCTGGGCACTGTAATTTTAATTCCCTGCATGCAGTTTCTGCCTGTATACTCTTCCTTTTAAATAATCACATTGCTAGGAATATTTTCTTTTGAAAGTGTGACAAACTACAAGCAGGTGCTTGTAGTTTCCAGCAGGCATTTGTTTTAGTGCTGAAAGCTGGAGAAAAAATTTGCTCAGTTATTCACTATGTACAAAATCTGAACAATTGATGTCTGCTTTCACACTTCATGCTTGATGGCTTCAAAGATCAAGGTAAATTCTTTCAACCAGAGGAAAAATAAATCCATAAGAGCTTAATCTGTGGTCTATCACTGCTCAGTGTTGAACACCTATGCTTTTATTCTATTCTGACTTCTTTTTCTTATTTTTAAATTTTTATTGGAGTTGATATACAATGTTGTGTTGGTTTCAGGTATACAGCAAAGTGCATTAGTTATACATGTACATATATCCACTCTTTTTTAGATTCTTTGCCCATGTAGGCCATTACAAAGTATTAAGTAGAGTTCCCTGTGCTATATGATTTCTTCTTAAATTTTATTTTATTTTTTTCCCAAGTCATTTTATTTTATTTTTATTCTCTATTTTTTTTATTGAAGTATAGTTGATTCACAATGTTGTGCTAATTTCTGCTGTACAGCAAAGTGACTCAGTTACACACATATATACATTCATTTTTTATATTCTTTTCCATCATGGTTTATCCCAGGAGATTGAATACAGTTCTGTGTGCCAGACAGTAGGACCTTGTTGTTTATCCATTCTAAATGTAATAGTTTGCATCTACTAACCCCAAACTCCCAGTCCATTCTTCTCCCTCCTCCACTCCCCCTTGGCAACCACAAGTCTATTCTCTTTTTAAATTTTAAAATGCTAAGATTTACTATTGAAGCTTAGAGTTTTAATGTCTAACCTTCAGACTGTGAATATTTATATCAGTCAGTAAATGGCAATGTAAAGGAAGTCAGGTTTATATTTGAATTTTGGTTAATACACTTACCAGCTCGGTCCCTTTGGGAATGTTACTTCACCTTGCTGAGCCTCAGTTAATCAACCTATTGAAAGAGGTTAATAAATTTTTTTTTCTTTTTTTTGGCCGCACCACACCACTGCGGGATTTTAGTTCCCCAACCGGGGATTGAACCTGGACCCTCAGCAGTGAAAGTGGGGAGTCCTAACCATTGGACCACCAGGGAATCCCCGAAAGAGGTTAATAAACTCTTAAAAGAGTTCTTATCTTTTAGAGATACATACTGAATGAAATGATGTGATGGATGGGATTTGCCTCAAAATAATCCAAACATAGGAGGAAAGTTGGGTGGGTGTATAGTTGAAACAAAACTAGCTAATTAATATGTTAATTGTTGACACAGGGTGATGGGTACCTAGGGATTCATTATACTATTCTCTCTACTTTTGTATATGTTTGAAAATTTTCAATTAAAAGAATGAAAAACAATCCTCATAGGTCTTTGTGAATATTAGAAAATATATGTGAAAGTGCTTTAGTCTGGAATAATAGCAACCACTTTTCAGGCATTTACTGTGTGCTATATGCCATTCAGAACACTTTACATACATTATTTCATTTAATTATCACAACACTTGCATGAATTAGGTAATTGTTATTATCTGCATTTTAGAGATAAGGAAAGAGAGACACAGAATTTAAGCAACTCACCCGAGGGCACGCAGCTAATAAGTACCAAAATCAGATTCAAACCTTAGTTGACCTCCAGAGCCCATGCTACATTGCCTCTCATCTGATAAGCATCTGAGTAATAGCCAATAATAGCTGCCATTTTTTGTGTTCCAAGCATACTAGGAATCATCCCAAATGTCTGCTCTACTTTATCTCTGATTTGTTCAACAAAAACCCAAAGCAGCCAAAAATTAATTAATTAATTAATTTTAACAATAATCATAAAATAAGTTAACTGAGGCAAATTTGGAGCTAGGTTGACTGAATACTCTGAACTCCTTTTGAATAAGTGAGTGGCATGTTTGGTCTGCTCCCTAGCCAACACATCAGCAATGAATAGAGGGCTAGTTCATGGTTAACAACTGTCCCCCTGGGAGGGGGAGAGAGAAAAGCCCTGATTTGTAGCATTTGCAGGGATAAATACTCCTACCGTGGCCATTTTTGCAATGTCATTGAGTGCAGAACCGGGAAGAGATGTGCAGTATTACACACTGTTGTATAAGATTTCCACCCTGCAGATAGCTGATGTAAATACCTTCAAGAACATAGGTAATGGTAAAATGTAGCAGAATAAGGAAGTGATGAGTTTTGATCATTTTTTGGTCTTTGTTCTTGATGTAATTTATTTAATTGTAAGTTTATATAAGTTAATTTTTTTTAACTATTTACTGTGAGGTCCTAATAAGGTAACAATCTGAAAGTTTTTGCGAAGTATTTTATTTATTTATTTATTTATTTTAGCTCTGTTGGGTCTTCGTTTCTGTGCGAGGGCTTTCTCTAGTTGTGGCAAGCGGGGGCCACTCTTCATTGCGGTGCACGGGCCTCTCACTATCGCGGCCTCTCTTGCTGTGGAGCACAGGCTCCAGACACACAGGCTCAGTAGTTGTGGCTCACGGGCCTAGTTGCTCCACGGCATGTGGGATCCTCCCAGACCAGGGCTCGAACCCGTGTCCCCTGCATTAGCAGGCAGATTCTCAACCACTGCGCCACCAGGGAAGCCCAAAAGTTAATTTTTAATAATGGCATTGTTTAACAGTTGGCTCACAAAATTCCTAAAAATTGAACAGCTGGCTCTCTTGAGCTGTTACAAACCATTTCCAACATAACAGTAAAGATCAAGTTTGCTCTCTATCAGTTACGTGATAGCGAAAGGTAAGTGGTTATTGCCAGCAAAAATTATTGGCCTAAAAATTAGGAATTTGCAGAAGACAGTTTTATCACCAGATTTCTTTTCATTCAGAATTAGCTTCACAGGTATAAATATAAAAGTATGTGTTGATCTGAGACTCCAGTTTGGAAGGATTTGTGAGTGGAGACATGACTGACTTTAGAAAGAGGTAATTTCTGCTAGAATCTAACAACCAAATGGCTCTAAAGTGCAGCCCATCAAGAGATTTGAACAGACAGTTCATAGTAAAGAACTAGAATGGCCCTTCATCATATGATAAAAAGACTCGTCTTTCAAGAGAGTAAGACAAGTCACAGACCAGGAGAAAATATTTGCAAAAGACATATGCGATATAGACTGTTATTCACAATATACAAAGAACTCTTTAAACTCAACAATAAGAAAACAAACAACCCAGTTGAAAGATGAGCAAAAGACCTGAAAGCTCACCAAAGAAGATATACAGATGGCAAATAAACATATGAAAAGATGCTCAACATCATATGTCATTAGGGAATTGCAAATTATAACATCAGTAAGGTACTACTACACACCTATTAGAACGGCCAAAATCCAAAACACTGTTAGCACCAAGTGCTGAGAAGGATGTGGAGCAACAGGAGCTCTCATTTATTGTGGTGGAAATGCAAAATGCTACAGCCACTTTTTGGAAGACAGCTTGACAGTTTCTTACAAAATTAAATGTACTCTTATCATATGATCCAGCAATTGCACTCCTTATCAAAATGAGTTGAAAACTTATGTTCATACAAAACCCTACACACAGATATTTCTAGCAGCTTTATTCATAATTGCCAAAACTTGGCAGCAACCAAGATGTCCTTCAACAGATAAATGAATGAAGAAACTGTGGCAGGTCCAGACAGTGGAATATTATTCAGCCCTAAAAAGAAGTGATCTATCAAGCCATGAAAAGACATGGAGAAATCTTTAATTCATATCACTACATGAAAAAAGCCAATCTGAACAGTATGATTCTAACTACATGACATTCTGAAAAAGGCAAAACTATGGAGAGAGTAAAAAGATCAGTGGTTGTCAGAAGTTAGGAGAGTGGAAGGGATGAATTAGCAGAGCACAGAATATCTTTAGGGCAGTGAAACTACTCTGTAGGATACTATAATGGTAGATACATGCCATTATAAATTTGTCCAAACTCAAGGAATGGACAAGAATGAACTATAAGGTAAACTGTGGAATTCAGGTGATAATGATGCATCAGTATAGGTTCATCAATTGTAACAAATGTACCACTCTGGTGGGAGATGTTGATAGGGAAAGAGGCTGTGCATGTGTGGGAACAGGCAGTATAAGGGAACTCTGTATCATCTGCTCAGCTTTGCTGTAAGCCTAAAGGTGTTCTTAAAAATGTCTATTTAGGGGGCTTTCCTGGTGGCGCAGTGGTTGAGAGTCCGCCTGCCGTTACAGGGGACAAGGGTTCGTGCCCCGATCCGGGAAGATCCCACATGCCACGGAGCAGCTAGGCTCGTGAGCCATGGCCGCTGAGCCTGTGTGTCCGGAGCCTGTGCTCCGCAACGGAGAGGCCACAACAGTGAGAGGCCCGCGTACCGCAAAAAAAAAAAAGTCTATTTAAAAAAAAAAGGGGGGGGAGACCTTCAAGATGGTGAAGGAGTAAGACATGGAGATCATCTTCCTTCCCACAAATACATCAGAAATACATCTAAATGTGGAACAACTCCTACAGAACACCTACTGAACGCTGGCAGAAGACCTCAGACTTCCCAAAAGGCAAGAAACTCCCCGCGTACCTGGGTAGGGCAAAAAAAAAAAAAAAAAGAAAAAACAGAGACAAAAGAATAGGGACGGGACCTGCACTCCTGGGAGGGACGTGTGAAGGAGGAAAAGTTTCCACACACTAGGAAGCCCCTTCACTGGCAGAGACGGTGGGTGGGTGAGGGGGATCCTTCAGAGCCACGGAGGAGAGTACAGCAACAGGGGTGCAGATGGCAAAGCGGAGAGATTTCCGCACAGAGGATCGGTGCCGACCAGCACTCACCAGCCTGAGAGGCTTGTCTGCTTCCCCGTTGGGGCGGGCCGGGGCTGGGAGCTGAAGCTCAGTCTTCGGTCGGATCCCAGGGAGAGGACTGGGGTCGGCTGCGTGAACACAGCCTGAAGGGGGCTAGTGCGCCACAGCTAGACAGGACGGAGTACGGGAAAAAGTCTGGACCTGCCGAAGAGGCAAGAGACCATTGTTTCGGGGTGCGCGAGGAGAGGGGATTCAGAACACTGCCTAAATGAGCTCCAGAGACGGGCACCAGCCGCAGCTATCAGCGCGGACCCCAGAGACGGGCATGAGACGCTAAGGCTTCTGCTGCAGCCACCAAAAAGCCTGTGTGCAAGCTCAGGTAACCCTCCACACTGCCCCTCCCGGGAGCCTGTGCAGCCCGCTGCTGCCAGGGTCCCGTGATCCAGGGACAACTTCCTCGAGAGAACACACGGCGCGCCTCAGGCTGTTGCAACGTCACGCTGGCCTCTGCCGCCGCAGGCTCACCCCACATTGCGTACCCCTCCGTCCCCTCGGCCTGAGTGAAGCAGAGCCCCCTTATCAGCCACTCCTTTAAGCCCATCCTGCCTGGGCGGGAACAGACGCCCTCAGTCGACCTACATGCAGAGGCGGGTCCAAATCCAAAGCTGAACCCCAGGAGGTGTGCGAACAAAGAAGAGAAAGGGAAATTTCTCCCAGCAGCCTCAGGAGCAGCGGATTAAATATTCACAATCAACTTGATGTACGCTGCATCTGTGGAATACCTGAATAGACAACGAATCATCCCAAAATTGAGGCGGTGGACTTTGGGAGCAACTGTAGACTTGGGGTTTTTCTGTATGCGACCGACTGGTTTCTGGTTTTATGTTTATCTTAGTTTAGTATTTAGAGTTTATTATCATTGGTAGATTTGTTTATTGATTTGGTTGCTCTCTTCCTTTTTTTTTTGGTATATATATATATTTTCCTTTTTTTCTTTTTGTGAGTGTGTATGTGTATGCTTCTTTGTGTGATTTTGTCTATATAGCTTTGCTTTACCATTTGTCCTAGGGTTCTGTCTGTCCGGTTTCTTTTTTAGTATAGTTTTTAATGCTTGTTATCATTGGTGGATTTGTTTTTTGGTTTGGTTGCTCTCTTCTTTCTTTCTTTTAATTACTGTAATTTTTAAATTTTTAATAATTTTTGCTTTTTATTTTAATAACTTTATCTCTTTTTATTTTCTTTCTTTCTTTCTTTCTTTCCTTCCTTCCTTCCTTCCTCCCTCCCTCCCTCCTTTCTTTCTTTCTTTTTTTCTTTCTTTCTTTTTTCCTCCCTTCTCTTCTAAGCTGTGTCACTGACAGGGTCTTGGTGCTCCAGCCGGGTGTCAGGCCTGTGCCTGTGAGGTGGGAGAGCCAAGTTTAGGACATTGGTCCACCAGAGACCTCCCGGTTCCACTTAATATCAAATGATGAAAGCTCTCCCAGAGATCTCCATCTCAACACTAAGACCCAGCTCCACTCAACGACCAGCAAGCTAAGTGCTGGATACCCTATGCCAAACAACTAGCAAGACAGGGACACAACCCCACCCATTAGCAGAGAGGCTGCCTAAAATCATAATAAGGCCACAGACACCCCAAAACACATCACCAGACGTGGACCTGCCCACCAGAAAGACAAGATCCAGCCTCATCCACCAGAACACAGGCACCAGTACCCTCCACCAGGAAGCCTACACAACCCACTGAACCAACCTTAGCCACTGGGGACAGACACCAAAAACAATGGGAACTACGAACCTGCAGCCTGCAAAAAGGAGACTCCAAACACAGTAAGATAAGCAAAATGAGAAGACAGAAAAACACACAGCAGATGAAGGAGCAAGGTAAAAACCCACCAGACCTAACAAATGAAGAGGAAATAGGCAGTCTACCTGAAAAAGAATTCCGAATAATGATAGTAAAGATGATCCAAAATCTTGGAAATAGAATGGAGAAAATACAAGAAACGTTTAGCAAGAACCTAGAAGAACTAAAGAGCAAGCAAACAATGATGACCAACACAATAAATGAAATTAAAAATCCTCTAGAAGGGATCAATAGCAGAATAACTGAGGCAGAAGAACGGATAAGTGACCTGGAAAATAAAATAGTGGGAATAACTACTGCAGAGCAGAATAAAGAAAAAGGATGAAAAGAACTGAGGACAGTCTCAGAGACCCCTGGGACAACAGTAAATGCACCAACATTTGAATTATAGGGGTCCCAGAAGAAGAAGAGAAAAAGAGAGGGACTGAGAAAATATTTGAAGAGATTATAATTCCCTAATATGGGAAAGGAAATAGTTAATAGGAAATAGTTAATCAAGGAAAGGAAATAGTTAATCAAGTCCAGGAAGCACAGAGAGTCCCATACAGGATAAATCCAAGGGGAAACACGCCAAGACACATATTAATCAAACTATCAAAAATTAAGTACAAGGAAAAAAATATTAAAAGCAGCAGGGAAAAACAACAAATAACACACAAGGGAATCCCCATAAGGTTAACAGCTGATCTTTCAGCAGAAACTCTGCAAGCCAGAAGGGAGGGGCAGGACATATTTAAAGTGATGGAGGAGAAAAACCTACAACCAAGATTACGCTACCCAGCAAGGATCTCATTCAGATTTGATGGAGAAATTCAAACCTTTACAGACAAGCAAAAGCTAAGAGAATTCAGCACCACCAAACCAGCTTTACAACAAATGCTAAAGGAATTTCTCTAGGCAGGAAACACAAGAGAAGGAAAAGACCTACAATAACAAGCCCAAAACAATTAAGAAAGTGGGAATAGGAACATACATATCAATAATTACCTTAAAAGTAAAAGGATTAAATGCTCCAACCAAAAGACATAGACTGGCTGAATGGATACAAAAACAAGACCCATATATATGCTGTCTATAAGATACCCACTTAGGACCTAGGGACACACACAGACTGAAAAAGATATTCCATGCAAAAGGAAATCAAAAGAAAGCTGGAGAAGCAATTCTCATATAAGATAAAATAGACTTTAAAATAAAGACTATTACAAGAGACAAAGAAGGACACTACATAATGATCAAGGGATCGATCCAAGAAGATATAACAATTGTAAATATTTATGTACCCAACATAGGAGCACCTCAATACATAAGGCAAATGCTAACAGCCATAAAAGTGGAAGTCGACAGTAATACAATCATAGTAGGGGACTTTAACACACCACTTTCACCAATGGACAGATCATCCAAAATGAAAATAAATAAGGAAGCACAAGCTTGAAATGATACATTAAACAAGATAGACTTAATCGATATTTATAGGACATTCCATCCAAAAACATCAGAATACACTTTCTTATCAAGTGCTCATGGAACATTCTCCAGGATAGATCATATCTTGGGTCACAAATCAAGACTTGGTAAATTTAAGAAAATTGAAATTGTATCAAGTATCTTTTCCGACCACAATGCTATGAGACTAGATATCAATTACAGGAAAAGATCTGTAAAAAATACAAACACATGGAGGCTAAACAATACACTACTTAATAACTAAGAGATCACTGAAGAAATCAAAGAGGAAATCAAAAAATACCTACAGACAAATGACAATGAAAACACGATGATCCAAAACCTATGGGATGCAGCAAAAGCAGTTCTAAGAGGGAAGTTTATAGCAATACAAGTCTACCTCAAGAAACAAGAAATATCTCAAATAAACAATCTAACCTTACACCTAAAGGAACTAGAGAAAGAAGAACAAAAAAAAACCCCAAAGTTAGCAGAGGGAAAGAAATCATAAAGATTAGAGCAGAAATAAATGAAATAGAAACAAAGAAAACAATAGCAAAGATCAATAAAACTAAAAGCTGGTTCTTTGAGAATATAAACAAAATTGATAAACCATTAGCCAGACTCATCAAGAAAAAGAGGGAGAGGACACAAATCAATAAGATTAGAAATGAAAAAGGAGAAGTTACAACAGACACCACAGAAATACAAAGCATCCTAAGAGACTACTACAAGCAACTCTATGCCAACAAAATGGACAACCTGGAAGAAATGGACAAATTCTTAGAAAGGTATAACCTTCCAAGTCTGAACCAGGAAGAAACAGAAAATCTGAACAGACCAATCACAAGTAATGAAATTGAAACTGTGATTAAAAATCTTCCAACAAACAAAAGTCCAGGATCAGATGGCTTCACAGGTGAATTCTATGAAACATTTAGAGAAGAGCTAACACCCATCCTTCTCAAACTCTTCCAAAAAACTGCAGAGGAAGGAACACTCCCAAACTCAATCTACAAGGCCACCATCACCCTGACAACCAAAACCAGACAAAGATATTACAAAAAAAGAAAATTACAGACCAGTATCACTGATGAATATAGATGCAAAAATCCTCAACAAAAAATTAGCAAACAGAATCCAACAACACATTAAAAGGATCATACAACGTGATCAAGTGGGGTTTATCCCAGGGATGCAAGGATTCTTCAATATACACAAATCAATCAATGTGATAAAACATATTAACAAATTGAAGAATAAAAACCATATGATCATCTCAATAGATGCAGAAAAAGCTTTTGACAAAATTCAACACCCATTTATGATAAAAACTCGCTAGAAAGTGGGCATAGAGGGAGCCTACCTCAACATAATAATGGCCATAAATGACAGACCCACAGCAAACATCATTCTCAATGGTGTAAAGCTGAAAGCATTTCCTCTAAGATCAGGAAAAGACAAGGATGTCCACTCTCACCACTATTATTCAACATAGTTTTGGAAGTCCTAGCCACAGCAATCAGAGAAGGAAAAGAAATAAAAAGAATACAAATTGGAAAAGAAGACATAAAACTGTCACTGTTTGCAGATGACATGATACTATACATAGAGAATCCTAAAGGTGCCACCAGAAAACTACTAGAACTAATCAATGAATTTGGTAAAGTTGCAGGATACAAAATTAATGCATAGGAGTCTCTTGCATTCCTATACACTAATGATGAAAAATCTGAAAGAGAAATTAAGGAAACACTCCCATTTACCATTGCAACTAAAAGAATGAAATACCTAGGAATAAACCTACCTAAGCAGACAAAACACCTGTATGCAGAAAACTAGAAGACACCGATGAAAGAAATTAAAGATGATACAGATGGAGAGATATACCATGTTCTTGGATTGGAAGAATCAATATTGTGACAATGACTATACTACCCAAAGCAATCTACAGATTCAATGCAATCCCTATCAAATTACCAATAGCATTTTTTACAGAACTAGAGCAAAAAATCTTAAGATTTGTATGGAGACACAAAAGACCCCGAATAGCCAAAGCAGTCTTGAGGGAAAAAGACAGAGCTGGAGGAATCAGACTCCCTGACTTCAGACTATACTACAAAGCTACAGTAATCAAGACAATATGGTACTGACACAAAAATAGAAATGTAGATCAATGGCACAGGATAGAAAGCCCAGAGATAAACCCATGCACTTATGGCCAACTAATCTATGACAAAGGAGGCAAGGATATACAATGGAGAAAAGACAGTCTCTTCAATAAGTGGTGCTCAGAAAACTGGATAGCTACATGTAAAAGAATGAAATTAGAACATTCCCTAACACCATACACAAAAATAAACTCAAAATGGATTAAAGACCTAAATGTAAGACCGGACACTCTAAAGCTCTTAGAGGAAAACATCGGAAGAACACTCTTTGACATAAATCACAGCAAGATCTTTTTTGATCCACCTCCTAGAGTAATGGAAATAAAAACAAATGGGACTTAAGGAAATTTAGAAGCTTTTACAAAGCAAAGGAAACTACTAACAAGATGAAAAGACAACCCTCAGAATGGGAGAAAATATTTGCAAACGAATCAATGGACAAAGGATTAATCTCCAAAGTATATAAACAGCTCATGCAGCTCAATATTAAAAAACAAACAACCGAATCCAAAAATGGGCAGAACACCTAAATAGACATTTCTCCTAAGAAGACATACAGATGGCCAGGAAGCACATGAAAAGCTGCTCAACATCACTAATTATTCGAGAAATGCAAATCAAAACCACAATGAGGTATCACCTCACACCAGTTAGAATGGGCATTATCAGAAAATCTACAAACAACAAATGCTGGAGAGGGTGTGGAGAAAAGGGAACCCTCTTGTACTGTTGGTGGGAAAGTAAATTGATACAGCCACTATGGAGAACTGTATGGAGGTTCCTTAAAAAACTAAA
This sequence comes from Delphinapterus leucas, assembly GCF_059928025.1. NCBI lineage: Eukaryota > Metazoa > Chordata > Mammalia > Artiodactyla > Monodontidae > Delphinapterus > Delphinapterus leucas. The sequence goes on from NC_143135.1 coordinate 38,545,491, forward strand.
AATAGAATTACCATATGACCCAGCAATCCCACTACTGGGCACATACCCAGAGAAAACCATAATTCAAAAAGACACATGCACCCCAATGTTCATTGCAGCACTATTTACAATAGCCAGGTCATGGAAGCAACCTAAATGCCCATCGACAGACGAATGGATAAAAAAGTTGTGGTACATATATACAATGGAATATTACTCAGCCATAAAAAGGAATGAAATTGGGTTATTTGTAGAGACATGGATGAATCTAGAGACTGTCATACCCAGTGAAGTAAGTCAAAAGAGAAAAACAAATATCGTATATTAACACATATATGTGGAACCTAGAAAAATGGTACAGATGAACCGGTTTGCAGGGCAGAAATTGAGACACAGATGTAGAGAAGAAACGTATGGACACCAAGGGGGGAAAGTGGCAGCGGGTAGGGGTGGGGGTGGGATGAATTGGGAGATTGGGATTGACATGTATACACTGATGTGTATAAAATGGATGACTAATAAGAACCTGCTATATAAAAATAAATAAATAAAATTGAAACAAAAAAAAAATTACAAGTGAGTGCACCCTTTGAGACAATAATTTCATTTTGGGGAACTTATTGTAAGGCTGTACTCCCCAATGTGTGAAATGACGATGGACAAAGGTATTCATTGCAACAATTTTTGTGCTAGCGAAGATTGAAAACAGATAAAATGTACATCATTAAATAAAGTTCAAACAAAACTTCCCTAGGAATGTGGAAGCTTTTATGTACTAAAACAGAAATATTTCCTAGATGGATTAGAAAAGGAAGAGACAAAACTGCATTGTTATCTGTTTTAAGTTTAAAAAAGAAACACAGGAGATATTTCACATTCCTATGTATTATCAACATAAAGAGTATCTCTGGAAGGATATACAATTAGCTAATAATAGTAGTTACCTATTGGGAGAGTGTGGGAATTGAACAGATAAGGGAGGGACAGAAAGATTTCCTCTGTACTTCAAAAAATTTTTCAAATCATGTGAATGTATTACATATTCAATAAAGTAAATATATAATCTCATTCCCAGAAAAAAATATATAACCCATGCCTAAGTCATAAATATATATGCCACCCCTAATAAAATGGAAAACATCTCAAATGTCAGTTTTTGTTTGAATTTTATAGTTGGAATTTTAGATGATTTTCACAGAGTTATGCATGTATTCATATGCACACATGTTCACACACACATGCATATATATATGTAGGTACTGAGAAGGAAGAAAAGCATCCTTTGACATCCGGGAACTGACCTGGTACTACCAGCTGGTAGTACTATTGGTACTACTACTACTGGTACTACTGCTATGAGCTGGCCTGACAGCTAGGTCTTAATGTTCTCCTGTTGAACATGAACTATTTCACAGACCATCAACATCAGACGAGACCACTCTGTGACCATGATACATCAACACAAAAACAAGACCACTTCATAATCGTGTCTGAACACAGACAAAACGTTAACAGTATGCAAGCCATAAAATGTCACACATCCGCCTACCCTGACTAATGTGAATGACGCTGCTTCAGCTTTGCTATAATCTGTCCTTCTAATAAATAAGATTTATTGAGATACTCAATGATAGAATTGTCCCCACTTTCTAACAGCCTGGGTGAACCCTGTCTTCTTTGTACCCTTCTCAAAATTATCCAACCAAAGCTCAGGTACTAAGTGAGTCCTTTCTAACACCCTCTTACTGAGATGCCCTGCAGTTCCCCATGGTATATGTTCTCTCCTGCTGCGAGTTATAAACCAAAATTGTTCAACTACAGGAGTGTTCTTGATAGTATTTGGCTGAAGAGCATTGACAAAATATATGAATAAAGATTAAATAATCTCCAGTTTAGCCTGGCATTTACACATTAGACTCTACTACAGGCAAACCTGGATTCAAACCTGTCACTAGCCCAGTCAGCCCCAAACCACCAGGGACAAGCATGCAGGTGACCAAGTCAGGTAAAATGACTCCTTACTATGAGGGAGACTGCACACCAAAGGAGCTATGGGGCAGGAAAATATAGAATTATTGTAGGATTTGAGGAAAGGGCAGAATTTTAGGTGTAACTGAGGGAAGCAGTGTTCTGATTAGGCTTAGAGTGAAACAGGGCTATTTGTAAATGGGTTAACATCAGTTTAGGACTGCTAATGGACCAAGGGTCCTGTTTCCTTGGATATTACAAAGTTAAGGTAGATATGGATTGTTGTGTCCAGAACTCATCTGAAACTCACCTAGGTTGAAAATCAAGGCAGTCTCTCTGTATCAAAGCGACGAAGAACCTCTAGGCAAAAGTAGGGTGTTTCTTTTTTCCTGGTATAATTTCAAACAACGACGTTTTGGATACTCTGTGATTTTAGAAAACAAGGTTTTTCAGTGAGTAAGAAAGCAGTGGTCCCGCTAGAAGGGGATCATTTGTAACACTTTATGGTTACTGTGTATCCTTAAGAGAAACAATAGTTCTTGCCAACTTTGCAGCTAGCTTTATCTGTGTCTGTCCCCCCAACCCCCAACTTGCCTGCCAGCTTGATGAATGGCAGGACAGTCTTCTACTTCCTCAGATTCCATCTGTGCCTCTTACTATGTACTTTCACCCAGGTAGCTTGACCTCTTATACTTCAGTTACCTCCCCTGTAAACTGGGGATACCTACCATATAGGGTTAATATTTAAATGAGACAATGTTTGTAAAGAGTCCAACATGTTACACGGATATAGTGCATACTCAAAAAAAAAAAAATCGTCTGACACCATAGAGATAAACTTTCTGGGTCAGATAAGTTGTTTCTCCTGGTCTAGGATATACAATGAAATCCTGTCTTATGAGAGTCTGTTAGATTTCATCCTGTTGTATGATACTCCATTTATTGAGTGCCTATACTGTTGGGGGCAATCAGGAGAGAAGCTTCATAACCCAAGGAGGAGTTCAGCCCTTTTTTAGAGCCAGCAATGCAGCCTGAAAGGTGAAGAGTTTAAGACTCAGGGAAATTATGGATGCAGGATTCTTTTTATTTTCTTCCAGTTTTACTGAGACATAATTGACATATAACATTGTATTCATTTTAAGTGTACAACATAAACATCAGTATTCTGATTAATAGCAGTTTAGCATACCCCTGAGGTCCAATAGCTACTAGAACTTACATGATGTGCTGTTGTAAGTTGTAATGATGTGTTGTTGAAAGAAAGAGAGAGAGAAGGAGGGAGGGAGGAAGGGAGGGAGGGAAGGAGGAGAAAGGAGGGAGGGAGACTATAAACACAAGCCCAGAGACGGATTTCCTTCATGATGTGCCAGAGGACAAAGCACTTCTGAGCTGTAAGGACTGATAAACATGTATTTGATCCTACCTGTAGCATTTCTGAACCACTTTATCTTGGACATCTTCTCAGACTTTTGATCTTTTTCTTTCTGTCCTGAACTGTACATAATTAAACCTGGATGTCTGGCCATCTAATCCTCTAATCCTAGCCACATTGAAGTGTAGCCAGTAAAGAGTACAAAATACATCATGACCATTTAGTATAAGAGTGTCAGTCTCTGAATATACATCCTTGAAGAAAGCTTGTCAAGAAAAAAAAAATCTTCTTTCAGCCTTAAAAATGTCATATCCTTTGACTTAGTAAAAATGTATCTGAAGGAAAGAATTCCAATTATGCAAAAGCTTTTATGACAAAATATTTACCAAAACATTATTTATAATGGTGGAAAATTGGTAACAATCTAAAGATACAACAGTAGAAGATCTATTAATTACGGTACTTCAACTGGATGGGCTACTATGCAGTCATTTTTTAAAATGATATTTCTGAATATAAGCCCCTAGAAAATGTTTCCATAAAATTTTTGTTTAAAATGCAGAAAATAGGTCTTCCTGGTGGCACAGTGGTTAAGAATCCACCTGCCAATGCAGGGGACACGGGTTCGAGCCCTGGTCCGGGAAGATTCTACATGCTGTGGAGCAACTAAGCCCGTGCGCCACAACTACTGAGCCTGTGCTCTAGAGCCCGCAAGCCACAACTACTGAGCCCGCGTGCCACAACTACTGAAGCCTGTGCACCTAGAGCCTGTGCTCCACAGCACAGAAGCCACTGCAATGAGAAGCCTGCGCACCGCAACGAAGAGCAGCCCCTGCTTGCCGCAACTAGAGAAAGTCCGTGCACAGCAACGAAGACCCAATGCGGCAAAAAATAAATAAATAAATCAATAAAAATTTAAAAAAATAATAAAATGCAGAAAACAAAATAGGATATACAATACAGTCCAACAACAACCAAATCTAGGCTTAAAAAAAAGATGAGAAGGAAATAGACAAAAATGTTAATAGGGGTTGTCTTCGGTTGTGGGAGTATGAGAGGGCTGAGATTACTGTCCCTCATTCTTTCCACATGTTGGTATTTTTGCAACTTTTTTTGTAATGAGCACACTATATTTTCCTCTTCATGTTTCTTCATCTGTTCTTATTATCCTTACATAATTCTTAGAGCCCTGAGCAATAGCACCCTCAAGGAGCTGTGCTGTGGAGGAGCGAGTACAATACTAAAGAAACAGAGACTAGAACTCACCATCCTAAGAACTCAGGTAGGATGCATCCAAAGCTAACTAATGTCAGACATTGTTTTTCATGTGAAATTTTAATTTACTTAGAATTTTTTAAAGTTACTGTAACTCCAACTTCCAGAGGGAGTTGGAAGGGAAGTCCCTAGACAACAACTATGTAGCAGGCTTATAAAACAACACAACTAGATTGGAGGTGTATGAGAACAGAGGGCTCCAGAAGGAGTATCTCTAGGAAAGCATGGAGACCATGCGTTGTCTGATATGTTTGACTCTATAGAAGCCTATAATAAGAAGCTGTTGGAGTATATGGGAAGAATTAGCAATAGATATATAGAAAATTGAGCAAATTAAAAGATGAGACAATTATTAAATCTGGAAGAAACAGAAATATATGTAAGAAAGGAAATAATTTATGTATGATATATGCTTCAATAGTAAATTATGCTTAGTCATATTGAATTAACTTAACTTGCTTATGTAATTATATTGAAAGGATGGGAGGAGTGGAAGAAGAGAGTGGTTGAAGAATGCTGAATCTCTGTCTGCCATAATTACAAAATAATAATGACTGAAACAGATAAATCGAGAAATAACAATCTTACCACACTATTTAGGACTATGGAGTGGAGGACCAGAAGAACAATTAAAATAGTTGGAAAAAAAAGCTGCTCTGAGGAGCAGGATTGGGGAGCAAAGAGGGATGGGGATAGGAATGGGGACATTATAACCCTTTTAGAATTTCATTATTTGACTTTTTAACCTCACGCAGCCATTTTTAAAAGGTTTTATTTTGATTTTTTAATTAACCACAAAACCATAATGAGATATTACCTCATACTCATTACGATGGCTGCTGTAAAATGAACAAAAACAAAATCAGAAAATAGCAAGTGTTGGGACTTTCCTGGTGGTGCAGTGGTTAAGACTCCATGCTCCCAATGCAGGGGGCCTGGATTCAATCCCTGGTCAGGGAACTAGATCCCACAGGCATGCTGAAACTAAGAGTTCACATGCCACAACTAAGGAGTCTGGGAGCCACAACTAAGGAGCCTGGGAGCCACAACTAAGGAGGCTGGGAGCCACAACTGAGACCTGATGCAACCAAATAAATAAATAAATAAAATAACAAGTGTTGATGAGGATGTGGAGAAATTGGAACCCTTGTGCACTGTTGGTAGGAATGTAAAATAGTGCAGCACTATGGAAAACAGTATGACAGTTCCTCCAAAAAATTAAAAATAGAACTACCATATGATCCAGCAATTCTACTTCTGGGTATATGCCCGAAAGAATTTAAAGCACAGTCTCAAAGAGATATTTGTATATGCATGTTCATAGCAGCAGTATTCACAATAGCCAAATGAGGGAAGCAACTCATGTGTCCATGAATAGATGAAGGGATAAACAAAATGTGCTACATACATACAATTGTATGTTATTCAGCCTTAAAAACAAAGGAATTCTGACACATGCTACAACATGGATGAACCTTGATGACATTATACTAAGTGAAATAAGCCAGTGACAAAACGATAAACACTTTTGTATGATTACACTTATATGAGGTTCCTAGAGTAATCAAATTCATAGAGATGGAAAGCAGAAAGGTGGTTGATAGCTGGAAGGAAAAGGAATGGGAAGTTGTTGTTTAATGAATATAGAGTTTCAGTTTTGCAAAAGGTGAAAAGAGTTCTGGAGGTTGGTTGCACAACAGTGTAAATATACTTAATGCCACTGACCTATATACTTAAAAATGGTTAAGATGGGGACTTCCCTGGTGGTGCAGTGGTTAAGAATCCACTGCCAATGTAGCCAAGACAATGAGAAGCCCGTGCACCGCAACGAAGAGTAGCCCCCGCTGGCCTCAACTAGAGAAAGCATGTGCACAGCAACGAAGACCCAACGCGGCCATAAATAAATAAATAGACACATTTATTTAAAAAATGGTTAAGATGGTAAATTTCATGTTATGTGTATTTTACTGCAATTAAAAAAAATTGTAAATTAACCAAAGTAGTTGGAATTCAGACTACATATGACTATGGTATGTGCTCTGCTATTATACTCTCTTGTGGAGTGTAATAATCTTTAGCTGAGCTCTGCAATGCAACTGCACATCTTAAGATATCAAGAAATAATAAACATAGCCCAAGAGAACATAATATATTTTTCCGTTTAAGATTAAGTGATGAATACGGCTTACAACACCTGACTAAATTTAGAATATAAAAGGAGGTAGTTTTGGTCATCCTAACTAATGCCTAGAAACTGGCTTGACATTAAGCCAAAATCAATGTCAAATTAATTGATGTATACATTCCATATTTATTCAGCAAGTGTTAATTGAGCACCGACTATGTGCCAGGCACTGTACTAGACAATGAAACTAACTTGTAATTCATGAGCCAACTTCAGAAAGAGAAAGGGATTAAGTCAGGAAGAGCAGAGTCTGAGCCCCTACTGGGTACCAAGCACTATGCCAGCTTTATGTTTTTTTAAAGACTTATTTATTATTTATTTTATTTTATTTTTGGCTGCATTGGGTCTTAGTTGCGGCATGTGGGATCTTTGTTGAGGCATGTGGGATCTTCGTTTTGGTGTGCGGGCTTCTCTCTAGTTGTGGCGTATGGGTTTTTCTCTCTCTAGTTGAGGCGCGCAAGCTCAGAAGTTGTGGCTCGCGGGTTTCTCTCTCTAGCTGAGGTGCGCGGCCTTAGTTGCCCTGCGGCATGCGGGGTCTTAGTTCCCTGACCAGGGATCGAACCCCGTCCCCTGCTTTGCATGGCGGATTCTTTACCACTGGACCACCAGGGAAGTCCCTATGCCAACTTTATACACATTATCTCCACTAAGCTGCACACGATGGTGTGTTTTTCATTAGCTGTCAAAATGTAAGCCAATCACTTTCATGAAATAAGCATCCTGAATGTCTATGATATTTTTTCCAGTCAACATAGAATGGATTTGTCTATTATTGAAGAATACATATGTAAGTATACCCCATCTTTCAAATCACATTTACTTTAAAACCTTTCTAGTTGACAATTTCTGCTTTAATAACTTTTCTTTGCAATTCCCACCCCCAGCTCCTCCTGAATTCCCATAGCCCGATGTTTATACTTTCTTTTTCACAATTTTCTGCTCTATAGTTTTGAGTCTCCTTTTCATATTCCCACTGGATTGCAGGGGTCTGGGTTGATGTGTTCACTACAAGTGTCTAATCTCACACAGACCAACTAACTGTTCCAGTTTGCCCCAGGACTGAACAGATTCTCGGGTTGTGATTCAGTTTTTTGGGGTTTTTTTTCTCATTTGTAATTTTAATCGAAAAATTGCTATTCATTTTTGAAAGTCTTTCCTTATAAGCACCAAATTTTAATATCTATGTCAATTTTGGGGGGAAAGAAACTCCATCAAGAACTTCCCTCCAGAAGAAAACAATGATGTTCATTCCTCCAAACAACCAAATTCAAAGTCTACCAAAACAGAAGCAAACAAACAAAAAGCCCACACAGAAAAACAAAGACAAAAATCACATTCTAGGGGTTCAGTGCATTTAGCAGCCTTCACTGTGCTGTCTAATCATTCTCCAGCTGACTTTCAAAAAAATAACAGCCTAGCTCATCAAAATATACACTTTCCATTTGATTTTTAAATTAAAAAAATAATTAAAAAAAGAAAACTTGAAGGGATTCACAATCAATTGTCTGACTCGTTTCGATGTCATGTACAGCCTACGAAGGTCAGGAAGGCTATTTGCAGCACACATGGTTAGGGGAAATTGATTTTCAAGGTTTAGCTTTCTTCCAAACAGTGTAAAATACCCACAACTCCAAGTATGAAGGGACACAGACAATCTCCTTTGAGAATTCCACAGAACAATACAGGCACCCGAGCTGTTCTTCATAGAGTGACAGGGCTTCCGTCAAATTGACACAGTTCCCCTGTGTAAAATATTTCCCATCCTGTTTCAATACTTTCATTGAGAGGTCAAGAATCAGTCTGAGATGCGCCTTCCCTCGTAGCGCAGTGGTTAAGGATCCGCCTGCCAATGCAGGGCACACAAGTTCGAGCCCTGGTCCTGGAGGATCCCACATTGCCACAGAACAACTAAGCCCATGCGCCACAGCTACTGAGCCTGCACTCTAGGGCCCGTGAGCCACAATTACTGAAGCCCGAGCACCTAGAGCCCAGTGATGCGCAACAAGAGAAGCCACTGCAATGAGAAGCCTGTACACAGCAGCAAAGAGTAGCCCCCACTCGCTGCAACTAGAGAAAGCCCACGCACAGCAACGAAGACCCAATGCAGCCATAAAGAAAGAAAGTTAGTCTGAGAAACTCCCATGTGGAATCTTCTTCCAGAGATGTGGATATTGGAACAGCTGTCAAATCATTATGTGATTCAGTTTTAAAACCGAGAAAGTACTTGGCAAACTCACTTTTAGCAGTTTAAGCCCCATGTTCTGGGAACCCCCCTGGTCCTGAGGTTGGGGTCATCCTAACTCTCAGCTTTCTCTTCTCATTGTCTGTCTTGATCTTGTGTGTGTGTGTTGATATATTTATATAAAGTCAAGCGCTCAGCAGAGCGGGAGAGAGCTGAGCTGCCAGATGTTCAGAGTGCTCGATTAAAGCAACAGGCTAAAATGAAAGTAAGAGTCAAGCCTTTCATCACTTACTGTGATAGTATAAGCAAGAGGCTAAAACAGAGAAAGTTTTGACTCCATCTGCTTGCATTTTCCCTCATGGAATATTGCAGATCAGGTGCATCAGCACAGATATGGGGATTATAGGAGGGCTAGGAGTGGTAAAGTACTGAGTCAGAGTGGAAAAGTACTAGTACTGAGTGAGAAGGGAGAAAGTGTCTTCATGGCCTCTCCCTCCCTCCTCTCCCACCAATAAGGAAGCCTAAGCAGAGGCCCCGAGGAAAGTCCTAATGAAAGAGACCTCCAAGTGAAGGCTCCTGGCCTAGAAATGCAGATATATAAGACCATGGGCGGTCAGAGTGTCCTGAGTCCTTCAGTAAAACTCCCTTCAGAGGCTGCAGCGTACTGCCTGTGCAATTCTAGTGGGGGCAGTATTCACCTGTGAGACTTGCCAAGTAAAGCCTTTGTAATTGCCTACACCTGGGCCTGAAAAATTACATGTAGGTTTTTGGCCAGGAGCTGGAATATATCTCTCTTCCTCTACAACCCAATAGAAAAATGGACAACGATTATGATCAAATGGTCCACACAGAAGAAGAAATGTTAAATGATTCTTAAATACATGGAATGATGTTCAATCTCACTTATAAGAGAAATGCAAATTAAACCTGCATGGAGATAACAATTTTTCACTTAACACACTGTGATCCTAAAGGAATGGGGAAACAGATACTCCTATTGTAGGAGGGCATATATACTGGTACTGCCTCTACAGAGAGCAATTTCACAACTTCAATCAAAATTACAGATTCAGGGACTCCCCTGGTTGTCCAGTGGTTAAGACTCCGTGCTCCCAATGCAGGAGGCCTGGGTTTGATCCCTGGTCAGGGAACTAGATCCCGCATGCTGCAACTGAAAGGTCCCGCACGCAGCAGCAAAGATCCTGAGTGCTGCAACTAAGATCCACCACAGCCAAATTAAAAAAAAAAAATACAGATTCAGGTATCTTTGACCAGTAAATACATTCTAGGAATTTATCCTGCATATAGGCCCACACCTGTGGGAAATGACAGATACACAAGTCTTTATTCCTTGCCATTCATTTTTTTTTCTTAATTTTAAAATATTTATTTATTTGACTGTGCCGGGTCTCAGTTGCGGCATGCGGGATCTTTAGTTGTGGCATGTGAACTCTTGGTTGTGGCATGTGGGGTCTAGTCCCTTGACCAGGGATCGAACCTGGGCCCCCTGCATTGGGAGTGCAGAGCCTCAGCCACTGGACCACCAGGGAAGTCCCCCATTCATTGCTTATAATAGCAAAAGATTGGAAACCAACTAACAGTTATGGACTGGTAAAACAAAAATACAATACATCCATACACAGAAATACTGTGCAGCCATTAAGAAGATATATCATTATGTTTTAAAAGCAAATGTGGGGCCTTCCTGGTGGTGCAGTGGTTAAGAATCTGCCTGCCAATGCAGGGGACATGGGTTCGAGCCCTGGTCTGGGAAGATCCCACCTGCCGCGGAGCAGCTATGCTCGTGCGCCACAACTACTGAAGCCCATGCGCCACAACTACTGAAGTCCACGCGCCTAGAGCCCGTGCTCCGCAACAAGAGAAGTCACCACAATGAGAAGCCCGTGCACTGCAACGAAGAGTAGCCCCTGCTCACCCCAACTAGAGAAAGCCCACGTGAAGCAACGAAGACCTAACACAGCCAAAATTAAAAAATAAAATAAAATAAAAAATAAAGTAAATGTGGAAAAATATGTACTGTATACACAGTTTGTGTGATAATATGGGGAAATAACATATATATTTTTGTTTCTGTATAGAAGGATACATAAGAAGCTAATAGCATTGGTTTTTAGGAAGAGAACTAGGTCTCTGGTAACAGTAAAGGAAAGACACATTTCGTTGTATACTATTTTACACCTTTGGAATCATTTTGAATGTAAATCAAAATTTAAACAACAACAACAAGCAAACAAACCAACCACAAAAACATGGGCTCTGGTATCAGACTGCCTGGGTTTAAACCTTTCTCCATCACTAACTGGTTATGTGACCTCAGGCAAATTACTTAACTTTATGTTTCTTTCCACATCTACAAAATGGGTATAATGATAGCACTGATTTCAGAGAGTTGTTGTGAGAATTAAAGGAGATCACGTGGGTCAAATATTTATTTATTTAAATTTATTTTATTTAGTATTTTTATTTTTGGTTGCATTGGATCTTTGTTGCTGTGCGCGGACTTTCTCTAGTTGTGGTGAAGGGGGGCCACTCTTCGTTGCGGTGCGCAGGCTTCTCATTGCTGTGTCTTCTCTTGTTGTGGAGCATGGGCTCTAGGAGGGCGGGCTTCAGTAGTTGTGGCACTTGGGCTCAGTAGTTGTGGCTCGCGGGCTCTAGAGCGCAGGCTCAGTAGTTATGGCACACGGGCTTAGTTCCTCCGCGGCAGGTGGAATCTTCCCGGACCAGGGCTTGAACCCGTGTCGCCTGCATTGGCAGGCGGATTCTTAACCACTGCGCCACCAGGAAAGCCCAAGGGTCAAATATTTAGATCAGTGGCAGAGACTGGAGCAAGACTTTCAGGTCTCAAATGCCAGCTCCACCCCTCCCAGGTTGTGTGACCTTGGGCAAATTATTCAACCTCACTTTTCCTCAGTTTCTTCATTTGGAAATGGGGAGAATAATCAGATTGTGTGAAGATTAAATTAGTTAATAGTTATAAAGTACTTACAACTGCATTTGGAATATATTAAGTGCTATATAAGTATTCGCTGAATATTAGATATTTATTTAACACAAATATTAGTTATTATGGTTAGCTATTATCCAACACTGTTGAAATAAACTCTACTTAGGTTACTTTTCAGAATTATCTTACCTACCCTCAACCTTGCTCCTCTCCTATCTGTAATTCTACAAATACACTGCATCTGTTATTTGCTCATATTATTCTCACAGTCTGGAATGCCAGTTCCAACCATGACTGACTGAAGAATGCTTAACTGTACTTCAAGATACAATTCAACGATCTCTTCCTCCCTGAAGGTGGCTGCTCTCTCCTATTAGCTGCCCCATCACAGATCTCTAGTCTGACCCTTCCCTACTCTCACTGCCTCTTGTCCTGCCTCAGACCAGCAGGCAGAGCAGGCAACAATTCGTGCTTGTGGGAATAAATGGGTAAATGGAATACTGACGTTTTCAAGGGAATCCAAAAACGTGTAAGTTTTCTGTTGTGACATGTATTAAGTTCATTTTTATGCCCTAAATTCTCAGACAGAGAGGAAAGAAAGAGCTGTTCACGGACACTTAATGGAATGTGGAAATAGAATACTTTGGAAATTAGAAGGGGTTTTTTTAGTGTTTTTTGGGGGAGGTGTGTTGTTTTGGTTTGGTTTTTGCCTTTAATTAACATGGACCTGGCTCCCCCTGCTGGATCTAGAGTAAAACGTGGGTGGACTTGGAGAGTATTATACTTAGTGAAATGTCAAAGACAAATACTATATGATATCACTTATATATGGAATCTAAAAAATAAAACAAACTAGTGAATATAGCAAAAAAGAAATAGACTCACAGATATAGAGAACAAACATGATTACTGTCAAGGAGTGGGAAGCGGGGAGGGGCAAGATAGGGGTAGGGGATTAAGAGATACAAACTACTATGTATAAAATAAATAAGCTACAGGGATTTCCCTGTTGGTTCAGTGCATAAGACTCCACGCTCCCAATACAGGAGGCCCGGGTTCGATCCCTGGTCGGGGAACTAGATCCCCCATGCATGCCGCAGCTAAAAGATCCCGCATGCTGCAACTAAAGATCCCACATGCCACAACTAAGACCAGCACAGCCTAAATAAATAAATAAATACTTTAAAAAAGCTACAGGGCTTCCCTGGTGGCACAGTGGTTGAGAGTCCGCCTGCCGATGCAGGGGACACGGGTTCGTGCCCCGGTCCGGGAAGATCCCACATGCCACGGAGCAGCTAGGCCCGTGAGCCATGGCTGCTGAGCCTGCATGTCCAGAGCCTAAAATAAGCTATAAGAGTGTATTGTACAGGGACTTCCCTGGTAGACTTCCCTGGTGGTGCAGTGGTTAAGAATACTCCTGCAAATGCAGGGGACACGGGTTCAAGCCCTAGTCCAGGAAGATCCCACATGCTGCGGAGCAACTAAACCCGTGCGCCACACTACTGAGCCTGTGCTCTAGAGCCCATGAGCCACAACTGCTGAAGCCCGTGTGCCTAGAGCCTGTGCTCTGCAACAAGAGAAGCCACCGCAATGAGAAGCCTGTGCACCGCAGTGAAGAGTAGCCCCCACTCGCTGCAACTAGAGAAAGCCTGTGCACAGCAATGAAGACCCAAGGCAGCCAAAAAAAAATAAAAAATTTATTTTAAAAAAACTGATTTGGGACCCTTCTCCTTTAAGAAAAAAAAAGAATACATTGTAGAGTACAGAGAATATAGCCAATATTTTATAATAGCTATAAATGAAGTATATAACATTTAAAAATTGTGAATCACTATGTTGTATACCTGAAACTTGTATAATATTGTACATCAACCATACTTAAATTTAAAAAATCAATTCATTTCTGTAAAGGCAGAGGAAACAAAACTCATAGCATATTTAAAATAGTATCGAGAGCTTTCATCAAGGCTCTTATTACAGATGGCATAGTTGTAGCTATGACATTCCAGCATCCCCGTAATGACTGGCTACATAACAATTACAGTTACCTCATGTATTTGGAGGGAGAGGTGTGGCTTTGAAATCTAAGCCCAGGACTGCAGGCCAGGAAGTCCTGAGTGTATATCCAACTTTGACAAGACCTGCAAAAATTGGTCTCTGGCAAGTAATTTAACTTGTTTTTTATGGCATAGTTAATTTTTATTTTACTGTCTGTGTGCCGGCACAAGAATGCTACTAGCATCTCATTGCCATTGAAGCACTTGAATGATATCAGTTGTCAACTGAATACCAAATGTCTCCTATGTGCGCAGCAACACTCAGGGCCCTGAGGAACCGAAGAGCAGTATAAGATCCTCCCCTCAAGGATCTGTGTGTCTTAAGGGAACGTGGAGGTTGTGTATGGTGCTTCGAATGGTGTCTGATATACAGTTTTAAGTCTTCAAAAAACATACATTCACTTCCTTCTTCCACCTTTGAACCTGGCTTCTGCCCAGGGCTAGAATCCCTGATTCCAGGCCTGATGGAACATTTTCTGTGATGGATTCTTCCCATCTAGATTGTCTAGATTGCCTAGATTGTCAGTGCCATGAGAATAGGGACCAGGTCTTATTCATGCTCCATCCCCAGTAACCAGGACCATGCCTGGCACATGAAATGTGCTCAGTACATTTTGTTGAGTGAACGATTTTCCAAGGAAACTCATTCTATTTTTGGCTTACCCTCATTGTTAAAGAAGTGAGCTGAAATCTACCTCCCTGTCACTTGCATTCACTGGTTCTTCTCTTCTCTAATCTAAATAGTTCTCAATAAATGTAAGCTCTCTTTCTACCTCCCCTGCATGCCCTTCTGTCATCATCGCCCTCATGAGTATCACAAGAGACTATTTAAACCCCTTGCTGAAATCTAGGTACTACTGACTGTACCTCCAGTGTTCCTCTAATCCATTAGCCAAATAATTAAAAACTCACAATGTAATTGAGGAAATCCATCCTGAAACATGAAACAAAGAGGAATCAAAGCCTTTAAATGTGGTGGGTGATCGTGGTCAGACAGGAGTAAATTCAGGAGTTCAGAAAAGGGAACTATCCTTAGGGTATAAAAGAGTGAGAAGAGATTTTCTGCAGCTTTGGGGCTGAAACGTTGATTCATTCATCTTAAGACCTAGATGAAGCAAATAACACAGTACTTCCCCTCACATGTTCACTCTCTAGTGGAGGAGACAGGTAACTATCAAGTGAATTAATAAAATGAACTTAAAAGATGGTGCTATGAAGAAAAAGGCAGGGTGCTGGGAGGGAGAATAATGAGGTGAGGTAGGTAGCGGACAAACATCAGCTTTAGAGAGAACGGGGGTCAGAAAGCCTCTCTGAGGAGCCATCAAGAAGGAGCTTGAAAAAAACAAAAAAAGGAGCTTGAGAAAAAGTAAGGGTGGGAGGGGTTTAAAGCATGAATTGGAGGACAGATGTTAGAATCAGTGAAGTACAAGGAAAGAAACAAACATGAACTCCAAGGTAAAACTTGTGTTTAAGCAAATATCTAGCTCAAAATCTTTTGTTTGTTATTCCAAATATTTGAGCATTACTTCATATAAAAACATACACACGCAAATACATTCTGAAACATGTAAATAGTTTATATGTTCCCAAAAGGATTCGAAGCACCTTATAGAAATATAACAGGAAATAATTCAGAAATTAGGATGAAGGTGAAAAGTAAAGACAGTGCTCCCTTCGGCAGCACATATACTAAAATTGGAACGATACTGAGAAGATTAGCATGGCCCCTGTGCAAGGATGACACGCAAATTCGTGAAACGTTCCATATTTTTAAGCAGCTGCATATCATAGAAAGATCAGCTCGGTGCTTTGTGTCCAGCTAGAGGGGTGGGATAGGGAGGGTTGAAGGGAGACGCAAGAGGGAGGGGATATGGGGATATATGTATACATATAGCTTATTCACTTTGTTATACAGCAGCAACTAATACAACAATGTAAAGCAATTATACTTCAATAAAGATGTTAAAAAAAATAAAAGTAAAGACAAACAGGAGAAGGAAAATGAAGTCAATTGTTAGGACTGACATACAAAAGTGCATATTATACAGTTCTAAACAGTAACTAGATCTGGGCTGTATATTTGATTCTGAGCTTCCAGGAACAGAGCAATAGGGAAATATGAACAATTATGAAATTCAGTGTGCCCATAATAAAAAAAACATGAAGTAGTTCTTAAGAGAAATATAGCTTCCTAGCTTCCTGGTATTAAGATCTGAGAGAAATACTCCTTCATCATGAGTCACTCTGTGACATACTGGTCAAAGTCCTCAACAATATCCCTGCAGTAAACACAACAGCAAGATTCCCAGGGCCATCTCTCAGAACTAGCTTCAATGCATAAAACCAAAGTGCAGCTCAGTAAAAGCAGTTCTATAAGGGACCAGAGGCAATCCAGCTACACAGCTTATACTAGCAGCTGTGAATCAGCGATAACAGAATGTCTAGAGAAATGGATGGATTACTTATCCTTCAGGTAATCCTCAATGAATATTACTTCTTTCACCTAAGCTTTTGATAAATAATGTGTAGGAGAGAACTGAAGTCATTTCTCTGGCAAGAGACTGGAGTGGAAATGATCTTGCTGCTCATTAGTAATTGTTTTGAAAATCAATGGCACTGAAGATAGGACTAACAATCTTTTAGAGAAGTAAGGGGTCTAACAGTGTGATAGCTTGAAAAAAGGCTATCCTACTGCCATTTGGAAGTGGACTTAAAACTTTCCTCAAAAAATAGATCTTGGGCTTCCCTGGTGGCGCAGTGGTTGAGAGTCCGCCTGCCGATGCAGGGAACACGGGTTCGTGCCCCGGTCCGGGAGGATCCCACATGCCGCGGAGCGGCTGGGCCCGTGAGCCATGGCCGCTGAGCCTGCGCGTCCGGAGCCTGTGCTCCGCAGCGGGAGAGGCCCCAACAGTGAGAGGCCCGCGTACCACAAAAAAAAAAAAAAAAAAAAAAAAAAATAGATCTTAACCCACATAATCACATGGACAGATAATGCCTCAGTCCCCAAAGTACTTCCACACACATGTGGTCAAGATCATTCTAGCTGGGCTTCCCTGGTGGCGCAGTGGTTGAGAGTCCGCCTGCCGATGCAGGGGACACGGGTTCGTGCCCCGGTCCGGGAAGATCCCACATGCCACGGAGCGGCTGGGCCCGTGAGCCATGGCTGCTGAGCCTGTGCGTCCGGAGCCTGTGCTCCGCAACGGGAGAGGCCACAACAGTGAGAGGCCCGCATACTGCAAAAAAAAAAAAAAAAAGATCATTCTAGCCTCTATTAGTCAAGAGAACTCAATAAATTAGTTAAAAATTTTTACTTTCCAGGTAACTGCATAGTGCATGTGCTGTATAAATTTTTTGTCAATAAATCAATTAAATGTTGGAGGACAGCGACCTAAAACAATATTTGAATATAAAAAGAGTTGATTTCAAGCCATACTTTCTGACGATAATTATATAGAAAGATTCAGAGCCTGCTTAGTGGTAATATCCTCAGCATAGAGGCAAATAATTATCTTTCCCTTCTTAAAAAAGAAAAGCCATGCACTAAGCTCATCTAAAAGTGCCTTTAGGGGGCTTCTCTGGTGGTCCAGTGGTTAAGACCTCATGCTTCCACTGCATGGGGCACGGGCTCCATCCCTGGTCAGGGAACTAAGATCCCACATGCCCTGCGACATGGCCGGAAATAAAAAATGGTTTTAGTTCTTTAAGGAGCACATTTTGAAAGAAAAAGGGGAAGCTTTCTGCTTGAACCAGTAGAGTTATCTGATCTGTTAGTTTGACCGAGACTGGCTAGCTGGTTGCCAAACTGGTTTTGTTTCCCTCTGGGCCCACAGTTCAACTAAATTTCCCAGCCTCCCTTGCAGTTAGGTGTAGGCAAGAGAATTCTGGCCAGTTGAATTGGATGTATTTCACCTTCAGGATGGTGCAAGAAACCTCAGAGTGACTTTGGGTGTAGTGTACCGAAGACGATAGACCTTTCCATCAGTCTGGGTCACTCAACACCCAAGCTCTTATTGGGCATATGTGTGAGAGAAATAACTTTATATTGCACTAAGCCACTGAGATATCAAAGTTTGTTGTTACAGCAGCTGGTGTACAGTCAATACAACATTTAGATCAAGTCAAGAATATGCTTCTACCTCTCTGTACCTCAGTTTCCTTAACTGTAAAATGTAGATTCTAACAGCACTTACCTCATAAATTTGCTCTAAGAATTAAATATGTTAATTCATGTTAATGCTTCCAACAGTGCCTAGCACATAGTAAACATTCAATTCATGTTAACTATTATGGTTATTACAATAGTACAAATCTTCCTAGTAGAATTAAGTTCCATATAACTCGGATTTCCTCTGACTATTCAGATTGTAGTAACAAGTGATATCACATTCATGTTACTGTCTGCACTGTGCTGATCTGTGCCCCAATCACCGCAGGATTTCAGTACATTTCTTGGTCACCTTGGGTTGTCCCATACATGCTCTGAAATTATTCTCTGATCTCCATTTTGTTGTCTGCTAACCACTTTTGAAGTTACTGGGAAGTAGGGGGTGGCAGAATGAGGAAGGCTTGCCGTCACGGTGTACTGCCTCTCATTTGTCCCAAAGCTATAAACCCTCAAAGTGCCAGAATAGACTCCCATCCATTTGTATCTGTTTTTTCTCAAATTTGCTTTAATTTTTAAACTTTGTGTAATAATATACTGCGTTTCAGGAAATGTTAGAAACACATTTAAGGAATTATTCTCAGATAACACAGAACAAGTTTTAATTCATTTGATTTTCCATTGTCAGTCAACAGGCTTATGGGAAGGGGCAAACAGTCCACACCACTGAATCCAGGAATTCTCAGTGAGGTGCCTGGGCCTCTTCTTAACCCACTTCTTGTCCATACAGCGGGTCACCACAGTTTACCCCAAAACTGCTCCTAGGTTTGGCTCACAGGGATTTTTAACCTGAGGCCAACAGACCTCCCTACCCAGCTAAAATAATCCCCAGGATATCCATGGACAGAACTCAGGAGGCCTGTGATCTTGGATGGGGGGAAAAAATTATATATATATATATATTTTACTAATCTCTAATAGAAATATAGCAATTCCTTCATTACTAATGTAGGCAACAAGTTATAGTAGTATTAGCTGTACCTGTGACTGTCACCAACAGATATACCAATAGATATTTCTATGTCACATTATAGCAGTTAAAAATATTTTGAAATAGCATTTATGCTCACACTACTATGAAATTATGGTAGTCACTAGATCTGCCAATGTCCTCCCTTTTGTCTTATTTCGTACATTAATAAGGATGTATATTACTATAGCAAATGCTGATTTAATATTCTGAGAACTATATTTTAATATAATTGGCTTCCAAATGTTTGTATGTAGAAACATTGTTCTGAGAAAGGAATCTATAGACTTTACCTGACTGCCAAAAGGGTCCATGGTACAAAAAAGAAAAACCTTGGGTTATTGGGTTTGACATTAACTCCACACCCCCATGTATTTTTCCTTACCCTCCTCCGTAGTCTTGAAGAGGACTATAGGGGTGACAAACGCTCAGACACGTTGAAATGCCATCCCCTAGGACAGCATAGTAGGTGATTAAGAGCTTGGGCACTGCAGTCAACTTGTCCTGCTCCACCACTTATTAACTGTGTGACCCAGGGCAAGTTACTTAACCTCTCTGTGCCTCATGTCTGTAAAATGGCAATTATAATTTTTCCTTCCTCATAGGGTTATTGTGAAGAATAAACAAGTTAATCCATTAAGTCTCTTAGGGTCTAGCACATAGTAAGCTCTCAGAAAATGTTAGCTGCTCTTTCAAGTGCCTGTCACAGCTGTTTCTTTATGATATTTATAGGGAAGGGAGAGGAAGAGAGAAAAGAGTAGGCTAGACATTCCTCTTGTGAGTCATAGCCTACACATATTATTTTTATTATGCACAAAGTTAATATCCTTTTTTAAAGCACGCATAGTTCTTCCTTGAAAAGTTTCCAATTTAATTTTATGTTTTATATAATAAGCCCCAACTGAATCTTTTTTAATGCTTCCGTAGCAGTACAAATGCTCCCTGCCTTTGGTTTACAAAAGCAGGGCTTACATTTAAATAATATTAGTCTTTCATAATTCACGCTCCTTTCTAAGCCCTTTAAGAGGTGAATCTTGGCTATGTCATTTTAACTGAAGGGGAGAAAATATTAAAAATAAATGAAAGTAGATTCATTCATTCATTCATTTAACAATTATTACGCTCCTGCTCTGTGCCAGGCACTGCTCTAAATGCTGAGGACTTAGTGATGAACAACACAAAGTCCCTGCTGCCACTGAGCTTACTTTCTAGTGTGGACAATGAACTAAAAGTATCAGGAGGTGATCAATGCTTCACAGAGCATTAAAATAAAGTGATGTTATATACATAAGGACTAGGTGGTTATTTTATATTGGGTAGTCAGGGAAGTTCTCCCCAAAGAGGCGACATTTAAGCAGAGATCTGAATAACAAAACAGAGCTAGCCAATAAGGAGGCAACATTCCACGCAAAGGGGAAGAGCTAGTGCAAATTCATTAGAGCAGGACTGAGCTTACCTGTTCTTATCTCTTTAGGAATGAAAAGAAGGCTTTGCTGGAACATAGTGTGCAAAGGGCGGAGCCATTCAGGAGAGTTAAACAGGGATGAGATATTGTGAGGTTTTGCAAGTAAAGGCAAGGTTTATTTTCAGTGCAATGGGAAGCTACTACAGAGTTTTAGTCAGAGGCGAGGTGACCTGATATACCATTTAAAAGCACTCTGAGATAGGGAAGGAGAGTTGAAAATAAATAAAGTCCACTTACTCATGGGGAATGAATTTAGTGGGGCAAGACTAGATATGGGAAGACTGGTTGGATGGTGGCTTAGACCAGGATTACAGCAGAGAGATGGCAAAGATGGTCAGTTTATGCGTTAGAGTATATTTTGGAGGTAAAGCCAGTAACACTTACTGATTGGGACATGAAGAAATGAGAGGAATCAAGGATAACTCCTGACCTTCTGGCCTATGTAACTGGGCTGATGGTGCCAATTATAGCCATGGATAAATCCTGGGGGAATGAGGGGATGAGGAAGTGGGAACAGATGGGAGATAATGAGTTGCAATTTCTCATTTAGTGCTCATCTTAATTTTGAGTTGCCTATCAAACATCCAAATGGAGATATCAAATATACAGTTACACAAGTTTTAAGTTCAGGGGAGAAGGCAGGGGCTGGAAATATAAGTTTAAGAATCATTGGCCTAGGAATGGTATTTAAAACCACGGGACTTGATGAGCTCACCTAGTTAGACAGTATAAACAAAGAAAAAAGAGTTGAAGCCTAGGTCTTGGGGGCACTCCTAACTTTGGAGGTCTGATAAAGGGGAAGGAGCTGATAAGAAACTAAGAAGTAAGCAGGAAGATAGAAGGAAAACAAGATGAACCTGGCATCATGGAAACTTTGAGAACAAAGTGCTTCCAGGAGGGAGTGATAACTAGTGTCAGAAAATGCTGAGTGGTCCAGAAGGGTGAGGACAGGGAATTGACCTGTGTCTTTGGCGAGATGTGAGTCAGTAGTGACTTGATAGGAGATGTTTCAGTATGTGGAGGGGGATGAAAGTCCAGGGGGATGAGAAAGTAGAGTTGGCAAATATGAGACAGTTCTTTTGAGGCACCAAAATCGGGCAGAAGCCGGAGGCGGTGTAAGATCAAGGGAGAGAGGGAAGTTATGTGTGTAAGGGGGTTAAATGAGGAGGGCTGGGTAGGGAAGCTGTGAGAAAGGAAAACATAGGTCTAAACTTTGGTTTCTGCCCTCAGGGAGTTTATGGTCTTATCTGGGAGAAGTTGAGGATAGCAGTAGCAAAAAATTTAGGCTTTGGATTAAATAAAACAGCATCTGTAATGCTGAGCACGATGCCTAACAGTAAGAACTCAATAAACGGAAGTTATAATTACAAAACAATTTGAAATCACTCTAAGATAGGCAGTAATTAAGGACTAAACTGAGTAAGTAATTGAATGTTAGGATTTTAGAAAATGGAGAGATTACTGTCAGCCACAGCGACCATACTTCCCAGTTAAAACTCAGGACCCATCATATGACAGTGGGTTAAAAAAAAATCTGTCAGTATATTTATGTGAACAAATTTGCAAAGGTCTAAGATTTAAAAAAACTTTCAGCCACCTACTTAAACAATTGCCTATATTGGAGATTAAGTTCCATGTATCCCCAAATACCCTGAGCCATTTTGAGGCCTCTGTACCTGTGCTCTTGCTTTTCCCTCTGCCTGAAACGCTATTCTCCACCTTTACATGACTAACTCCTACTCATTCTTCAGGGTTACTTCCTCTGGGAAGCCTCCCTTGCCCTGCCCTCCCCTCCAGCGGGGCTGGGAGCTCCTGTGTTGGGACCTTGTGCACAATTTTTTTTTTTTTTTTTGCGGTACGCGGGCCTCTCACTGCTGTGGCCTCTCCCGTTGCGGAGCACAGGCTCCTGACGCGCAGGCTCAGCGGCCATGGCTCACGGGCCCAGCCGCTCCGTGGCATGTGGGATCTTCCCAGACCGGGGCACGAACCCGTGTCCCCTGCATCGGCAGGCGGACTCTCAACCACTGCGCCACCAGGGAAGCCCCTTTGTGCACAATTTTACCATAGCTTTTACCACACTGTATTGACATTTTGTATTTGTGTACCTTTTGTGGTTTTTTTCTGCTGTTTTGGGGTTTACTAGACTGCAGGCTTTCCAAGGGCAGTGTCAAGATTGTATTCACCGTTTTTTCCCTTGCACGCAGCCCAGCTTATGGCTGATCTCAATCAATGTCTATTGAACCCAACAGAATCTAATACTAGGACTATGCTGGAATATCCTGGACACAAGTCCTTGAATGACTGATAACTAGCTTAAACACCCCACCGTAATCTTATAACAGGCTTATAATATGAGAACTACTCAGGACCCCATCCTTCCTCACTCCCTCTGAGTCTGCACGATTCCACATACTTCCTGAGCTTTTTTACAACACTTCCCAATAAACTTTTTAAAAAATCTTTTTTCTGATCATTCAGCTTCTAATCAAAATGTATTAGCATCCAGTGCTGTCTAACTATACTTCATGCCAAAATTATTAAGCTCTCATATTTTTCTCTTCTAAGTTGAAAGGAATACACACTTATGGTAACAAAGCCAATCTGTATAAAAGGAATATATAGTTAAAAGGAAGGCTCCATTCTGTTGCTGACTCCCAGCCTCCCAGGTCCTCTTTATAGACACAGTCACTACTACCAACTTCTTTTGTATCCTTCCAGAGGTATCCTATGCTATTACAACACACTCCGTTGTTTTTTATTTTAATAAATTTATTTTACTTATTTTTATTTTTGGCTGCATTTGGTCTTCGTTGCTGTATGAGGGCTTTCTCTAGTTGCAGCAAGTAGGGGCTACTCTTCGTTGTGGTGCGCAGGCTTCTCATTGCGGTGGCTTCTCGTGTTGTGGTGCACGTGCTCTAGGCGCGTGGGCTTCAGTAGTCGTGGTGCATGGGCTTAGTTGCTCTGAGGCATGTGGGATCTTCCCAGACCAGGTCTCAAACCTGTGTCCCCTGCATTGACAGGCAGATTCTTAACCACTGTTCTACCAGGGAAGCCCTTACACACTCTGTTTTTTAAAACATAAATACTAGCATTCCACAGATTATTTGCAGCCTGGCTTTTTCCTTTAACAGATAGCTTGACTGTAACCTCATGAGAAAAGCCTTGAGGCGAAAGTACCCACCTAAGCCATTCCTGGATTCCTGACCAAAGAAACTGTGAGATAGCAAATTTTTGTTGCTGTAAACCGTTAAGCTTTGGGATAATTTGATATGCACCAATAGATAACTAATATACCTTCATCCTCTCCTCCTCTTTTTCCAGAGCTTCCCAAGTTACTTAGAGATATCTCTAGTAATGCTTTTAGAACACTACATCATACTTGTTTCTAAGTCTCTTTCCCCTACTTGACTATCTCCAAGGACAGGAATCCTGGCCCAGTTAGCTTTATATTTACCATGTCTTACGCAAAGTTCAAGCTAGAACATCATCACTTCCCTAGATTTTTGCAATAACCTCCAAACTGGGCTGCCCAAATCCCCTCTAGCCTCTCTCTGATCCATTCTCTACCCAGCCCTAAGAAATATTTTTAAAATGCAACTTGGGTTATTTGAGAGCTTAAAGTCCTTCTCCTCATTCTTAGGATAAAGACCTAAATTTTTAATACAGCCTCCCAGGCCTGGCATGGTCTGCCTGCCCCATCACCACATATAAAGCCACTTCCGCTTTGTTCCCAGCACAACAGCAACACTGGTTTTTCATTTCCTCAGCTGAACCATGCCCCTTCCTCCCTCACTGTCTTTGCTCACACTGTTCCCTCTGCCTGGGATGTTTTTCCCCTCCTCCTCACTCAGTTTCTACTCATCCTTTAGATTCAATGTCATTTCCTCAGGGAATGCCTTTCTGCTTTCCATTCTAAATCAAAGACCCCTATAGTTTTCTTTCATACCACTTATCACAATTGAGATTAAGTGATTGTTTAATTAGGTGTTTAATATTTGTCTCCCCTGGTGGACTCTAAGCTCTGTTAGGGAGGGGACACCTTGTCTTGTTCACTACTTTATCCCCAGCACAGACCATAGTGCCTGACATATTGAAAATAAGGGCTCAATACTTTTTTTTTCTTTTTCTTTTTTGCTAAATGAAACACAGGACAAACATTTCCTATTCCTTCTTCAAATATTTTCATCATCTACACATTTAACCTTCTGAGTGTCATTCCTCTATGACAGTGTTATCTACCTTAGGTAATGACTTCTGAGAGGTAGAGATCACAGCTTTTAAGTTGTATCATATAGGACCCAGCAGAGTTCTCCTACTGAGGTGGGGATACAGCTTTGGGAAAGGAAAGAGAATAGGTTTACTTATTAACGGCCTTTTGTAGCTACTTTATTGCTGTTAATATCTCTTTGGCCTGTTGGGGGCAGTGTGAAGTTAAAAGAGCATGAGGCATGCAGTCCCACCCAGCTTTGGATCCCAGCTACAGTACTTAGTAGCTGTGTGACTGTGGGCAAATTACTCATGTTCTCTGTTCCTCAAATTCCTCAGCTATAAAATGAGGATATCATAATGGTACCGTTTTATGAGGTTGTTGGAGGGATTCTTGTAAATTCCTCTCCATGACTTGTAAAGCACTAAGAACAAGGACTGGCCTTAGCAAATGCTCAATAAATGTCAGCTACTATTTTTACCTGTGGTAAAACAAGGTTGCCCATTTCTCATTTGGTACTGGAAGAAGTTTGGGCATATTTGTGGTGCTGTGAAGTTCCCTGTGGGAGGTTAGGATTGGAACACTTAAAAGTATAATGCCTCCTCCTCAATTCTTTTCTCTACCTTTAAATCTTAATATTGAAGCCAGTGGGAGAAGGGAAAGAGGAGAAACAGCTGCCAGGTATTTTCTATTTTGTTCCAAATGACAGCAGCACCGGTTTGCACTTTCTCCTAGAAGTTTGTGTTTCTATTGTTCACACGTGCATCTTCATATGCCTATTGCCAGAGAGATGAGATAAGCTAAGCAAGAGCTACCATTTCAGATTCTTGACACCTGGTAGTTTGTGAATGCTGCTTTTTTGGAATCCAGAGAACCATCAAGCTCCCTTTCTTCCTCTTCTTATTGGGACCCTTCTGATTGATCAAAGCCTATGAAGTATTGGCTATTCAAGAGCCATAATAAAACAGTAATAAAATGATGAAGTCTGAACTGCAACAAGGAACTCACTCAAGCAAGGGCCCTCTGCTGCTGGGAACCAGAGAAAATATTTCTCCTAAGAAAAATGTAAGAAGGATACAAAAAAGTCAAACAGATAATCTTCCCTCAAGACACAGTGTTCTCTCAAGTCCCCGTCCTTCTTTTCTGAAGGAAGGCACACTCAATTCTGGGGCAGAAGCTAGGAAACGAGCCCGAGACAATTGGTTTTCCCCTCCCCTTTTAATCTCCTGAAAGAGCTGCCAATTCTAGAAATTCCTCCTTTGATCAGAAGATAAAGCAGAACAATGCTGTAGCACTAAGCAGATTCCTAAGGGACATTCTTCGAGAGTGTGTAAAGCCTGCCTGGAAGTGTGTGTACATGGGGGGGGAGGGGAGTTGGTGGAAAACCAGGAGTAGGAAGGGTGGGTGGAACAAGAGTTGGTAGCCACAGCCACAAGGAATAATCATATAGTTGCTTCTAGACTTCATAGAGTAGCAACTCCAGCCACTCTCATTTCCTGGGAGGCATAGGCATGTTTATTACAGTGATTAGAGGGCTTCATCCACTTCAAATCCTCCCTCCAAAAAAAAAAAAAAAAAAAAAAGACGAAAGAAAAATCGGATTTATATTCCACTACTTGCTGGAAATGAGTTTTTACTTCTCTTACAGCTTTCTCACTTTTTTTTTTTTCTGTCGGAGAATTGCAGCCCATACTAGTCTATCACATTAGACTGGGAACCTCTGGAAGGAGCTGTTCTCTCACTGCTTAAGGGACAAAAATACTATGGATTAGAGTCAGAACTGAGTTTGAATCATGCCCCCAGCTTCACCATCTGTAAATGGGTTTAATTTTCCTATCTGCTTAACATGGTCATGTAATTTTTTTAATCTAACATTTGAGGGCTAAATACAAGCATAATCTCATTCAATGCTCATGAGGAAAGTGTTATTATGGAGATTGTATGTGAAGATATTTTGTAATGTAGAAAAGAGCAGTCTGGCTGTGAGTTATTATTAGGCCATCTTCTTCACCTGGCTGTTGTGAGGATTAGATGAGACACTGATGTGAAAGCACTTTAAACGATCCACGTGATGGGCGGACTACTAATTACACACCCCGCAGCACCTGATCCACTGTGAGGACTCGGTAAACGCTGGTTGGAGTGAACGATTTTATATCTTGCCTTTTCCCTTCAGTCCTCCAATTACAAACTAATGTCCTCGGGCCTGGGGCCAAAACCACGAATCTGGGAGCTGCAGCCCGGATGCAGGCGAGTGCAGAGTCCCAGGAGAGGGCACGGGAACAATAGAACAGTTCGGTGGTTGGAGCGGGGGGGGGGGACTTTGGACGCCGGGCCTGAGAGGTGGCCGACTGGGGTCCCCGGAGACCCCCTCCACTGTTCTGGGGCTGCACAGAGAGACGTCCTGAACCCGCACGGCACTTCTCCCGGGGAGCCGGAGTCACCCCCACACTCCCCCAGCTAGAGCCTCACGCGACGCGCCCAAGCCCCGCCCACTCCTCAGGTAGGCCGTCCACACCAGCCAATCCACAAGAAGCCTGGGCACGGAAGGCGGTGCTTAACCGGCCGGAAGTGACGTATCTGCTTGGCTGGCCGCAGAGTCCGCCGATGCTTTCGGCAGCAGCTGAGGCGGCTGAGTGGAAAATGGCTCGGACCGTGGCGGCTGTGGAGGCTTGGGTTGCGGTGGAGGCAGAGGCTCAGGCAGCGTGAGGTGAGGAGCGATAGGTGCGGCGGGGGCCGGAACCTGGGACCCTGCTCTGCAAATGCAGCGAAGGGCCCCGGGGTCTTGGGAGGGTCTCTTGCCGAGGCCCCCAGTCCCCCGAGTGCCCGCTTCTGATCCTCCGTCCCGTACTCTCGGCGCTGACCTAATCGACTTACCTCCCTCCGGGCCTTGTTTCCATCCAGGCCGTTGCCAGCTGCCCCTCCGAAGGTGCATGCGTCCCACCAGGACCCTCTCGTCGGGGGCGGAGGGCGTCGCGCCTGGGAGTTAGTTTTGTCCCAAGGGGGGAGGATAAGCCACCCCCTGGTTTTCGGGACCCGGCCGGAGCCGCGATAGCCGGTCCTACCCTCTGGTCGAATTGTTGGATTCTGGCGACTGTGTGTGCTGCACTTCTCAGCTGTGACCCGCATCCCCCCACCCGCGCTGCTTTTCTCCTCCTTGTCCCATCTCCGGCTTTGGGGGCGAACGATCCTTTTTCTCCAACCCCACCCCCACCCCGGTTCCTTTTTTTTTTTTTGCCGCGAATCCTCTTGCTTCGGGGAAGACAGTATTATTTCAGTGTGTATTTAGTGCATCATCTTTCTGGGACGGCGGTCAGATTAAAAATATTTGCTTAACTCTTCCTGAATGACGGAGGAACAATAAATAATTGAAGGGAAAAAAGCGTATGCTTATTTTCCTCACTAAATGGTTTGGCTTTAAGAACGAGATTCTCCAGCTGTGGAATTTTTTCTGGGGGGAGCAGGGATTGAGGAGGGAAATGAGGAAGGAGAAAAGTAAGTGAGGAATAAAGTCTGGAGATACAGAACGTGGAAGAGAGAGCCTGTGGTAGTTCTTTCCCTATATTAGCCTGATGGAAGTTCAGGTTGTAATTATATTTTTATTTTGAACAGTGGGTGTTGAATTGGGTGTAAGGAAGGAGGCCTTTCTCTGTGAACAAGATTACTTCTTAGAGAGGTACCCTAAAATCTTTCCAGGTGGGTGTCAGGCAGAAAAGTTCTGTTGGGAAAATTGTGTAACATACTGGAGCAGCAAAGCCACAGATTAGAAGAGATGCAGAAAAAAGAAAGCTATTCTTAGAAGAGTGGTGAAGACGTAGTATAAAAAGAGGGACGGCCGTAGGGGGCTCCAGGAACACTGATTCCAGGAGAGACTTTGTACCTTTGCCTCCTTGGCTTGTGGTTAAGTTTCCACATAAGACACCTCTCAGCAACTCTGCCAGGGCTGGGGCTGATGCTCTTATTCGTGGTAGCAAATTAGACCGAAGTGCGTTGGTTGAGGTCTGTACCGTCGAAGATAACTGCTTGTTGAATATTACCAGTCTTTGAGTACTGAAAAGCATTTTGACTGAATTACTTAACTCAAACCTAATTCGTGAGTGATTTTACATAGGCTTGAAGTAATTTTGCCTAAATTAATAGATTCTAAAACAATTTTTTCTTACGAAAATCTCTGTTGTGATTTGTGTTCTGTATGCATTGTTGCTTGCAGTTTTTCTTGGCAAGCAATATAGTGTTTCCATCCATAGGTTTCACAACTTTTTCTATTTCACGGAATATAAAAGTTGGCATGCTTGCATTCTAGAAACTATAACTTTATGTAATTAGTTGTATGTTAAGCATATGATTCTTTGTTTTTCTCTTCTGTAAATGGTTCTAAAATTTTCAATTAATTGGATATTGCTGCATCAGTTTCCATGTCCAGGAATCCTTCTTTATCTAGCCCAATGTTTTTGCACTTAGTAAGCACATTAAATAAATGAACTTATACCTAACCAAGAGTATTGAATTTCCCAAGAGTTCAGAGTTCTTATCAGAGCATCAGAGCAAACTTTTCAGAGCAACAGGGTGAAGCACTTTTTTTTTTTAATGTTTTGTAACTTGTGTTTCTTTGATAATATAAATTATCCATTTTTATTGTATTTGCTGTATTCCAAAAATAATTTAAGACAGGTAAATGATAAAGGTGAATGTTTTAGTGCAGTTCATTCACACAGTACACGATGTGATTTGTTAGTTGTACCTGAGTAAGGCTAAGAATTGACCATATGGAAGATCTTGTTTTCAGAGGGCCTATAGGGGTGTCTGGTACAGCAGTGGTTCTAGTAATAGAAAAATGAATGAGATAGTGCTTGTCCCCAGTAAGTTCTCTAGTCCATCTGGGGGAGACAAACACAAATTATAACAGTATGGTTATAAGGGCATATAAGGGTTGTGGATCCAAAACACTAAAAAGGATGTGATCGCCTGGGCTGAGAGATGGAGAGGGAATGAGTGCATCTCATGAGGACAGAGATGCTCAAATTGAGTCTCAGAAGGTGAATTCCTTTTATTAATGAGGGCAGGATAGAGGTTATCAGCTTCCAGACCCTGCTACTGTTTGATACCTCTGGTACCTTGTTTTTTTCATTTGAGAGTTGGACTACATCTAAATCACTGATGTCCAGTAGAAATATTAAATGACAGCCACGTATGTAAGATATTGTACATTTTCTTGGTAAATCTTGAAATCTGGTGAACATTTTACACTTACAACATATCTTACTTTGGACTAGCTACTTGTCAAGCACTCAGTAGGTGTTTGTGGTTAGTACATACCATATTAGACAATGCAGATCTAGCATATGAAAATTCTGCTTTTCTGTCTTGGATTCCTGCTTGAAAAGGAAAAGCAACTCCTATGAGAAATGTATAAATGTAGTAATTTATAATTTCTAGTCATTTTGATAGCAGTCATACATGATGTTCTTTTGATTGGAATTATAGTCATGCTTGAAAACGATGTTGCTGTAGGAGATCTTTCAGGTTGTTCATAGGGTTTTGGTTGGGACTAGAAGAAACTTTGTTTTCCCTCTGTCTGGTACAGTCACATTTTGAAATATCTTTATTTTGTGTTTTTATATATACTTTGTATCTCTCCTTGTCTCTGCAGTCTGTTATTTATAACGTGATGGATTCAAAATACAGTGAGACAGTGCACATGGACATTTTAGGCAGTTAAAAATGGAGATTTGTACAATTTTAAACTACATTTTGGATTTCTTAAAATTTTTAATTCAGCTATTTGGGTACAGAAGTGAATGGGGTTTTTAAACACTCTTGATTTTAATAGATTAGAAGGCAGTTATTATTGGTTTAGCAGTGTATTTATCTTTTAACCTTGAGAATGAATTAAGATACTATAAAATGAACATCTCTACTGTTAAACATATGGCTTTCTGTTAGTCTTATAGTACAGAAGTTACATTATTGATAAATGATGTACAGTGCTGATTCACTTAATTTGTTGTGCATTGAGTTTGGTTTAAAAAAGAAAAACAGAGGCTTATTTTAGTCACGATAACTATGACTAACAATGATAAAGTGGGCTTCCCTGGTCACAGTGGTTCAGAATCCACCTGGCAATGCAGGGTACACGGGTTCAAGCCCTGGTCCAGGAAGATCCCACATGCTGTGGAGCAGCTAAGCCCATAAACCACAACTACTGAGCCTGTGCTCTAGAGACCGCGAGCCACAAC
The DNA here is from genome assembly GCF_059928025.1 of Delphinapterus leucas. Taxonomy (NCBI): domain Eukaryota; kingdom Metazoa; phylum Chordata; class Mammalia; order Artiodactyla; family Monodontidae; genus Delphinapterus; species Delphinapterus leucas. The sequence goes on from NC_143135.1 coordinate 38,576,514, forward strand.
TACTGAAGCCACAACTACTGAAGCCCACATACCTAGAGCCCGTGCTCTGCAACAAGAGAAGCCACTGCAATGAGAAGCCCAAGCACCGCAACCAAGAGTAGCCCCCGCTCGCTGCAACTAGAGAAAGCCTGCGCACAGCAACAAAGACCCAATGCAGCCAAAAATAAATAAAATTAAATTTAAAAAATTTTAAAAATGATAAATTATATCCTTACATTTGTATTGATTAATGATTATAGAGTAAGTAATGCTCCCCTCTCCCCCAAACCTTATTCTCTGAAATAAATGGGGCAGGTATTTTCTCATTTTCTTGAAGAGGAAAATGAGACCCAGTGAAGTTGTGACTTGTTTAGAATAATACATTAGAGGTATTGCTTGAATTTACAGTGTCTTACAATGCTAAGCCTAGAGTTCTTTTCATTGCATCTCTTCTATAGTACTTCAGTGTTTAGATACATAGCATTTAACAGATTTTGGAGTGTGTATTAATGGGTACTTCCTGCCTTTAAGGAATTTATATTCCAACTTGGAGAGACCAACTACAATACATATAGCAGAAAGTAATTTCGTTATTAAAAATTATTAATGGGAAAGAAAAAATGTAAGGGGTAGTATAGTTACATTTAAAATAGATGAGTTAACTAGGCAAGATGTTTGATTTTTGAGTAGAGGATTTAGATCTTAAACTGTTACTGTAGGAAGAAGGTGATGAAGTATTAAGGACAGAATTATTTCAGTGTACAGGGAACAACTTGGGGAAAAACTTAGATAAGAGAGAAAGTATAGCTTTAAGGAAGGATTTGCAAAGCTTATTTAAAAAGATAAAGGCAAGACAGAGGTGAAGTAGGAAATGAGAATAGACATCTGCAATATAAATTTAGAGGCCAGTGGTCAGAACTTTTATATTATTTGGATGATTCAGGAAATCTTAGCACGTGCTGTGAACTTGTTGAGGCTTGAGTAGTGTGGAAGACGTGGCTAAGAGTACGGAAAGAGAGGTTGTTGACTATAATGAGCAGTAGAGTAATGTGAGTTCCTGTTAAATGAGTAGGGATTTGATAAGAATTTTACTATGAGAAAAGAATAGGCAGTGTTCATAAAGGAAAATTGGTTAAAAATTTTGCAATATGGGTAACTCTAATTGAAACAGGTCATTTTTTAAAAGAGTATTTTCCTATAAAAACTGAAATTGCCAGTTTACTTTCAGAAAATACTAGTAGAAGCAGGAAGACATTAAGTATTGTTAAAGTTCTACTGTGGAATGTGGGGAAAAAGCAAAGGCAGCCCTTCTAGATAAAGGGGTGGGGAATATGAGAGGAGACAATAGAAGGAAATCAAAGGTAAGAGGTACTTACCTTCTGGTGAGGTGGGAAAAGAACATGGATGTTGATGGAAGAGATACGTGCACTTAAATACCTGCCTAATTAGGGAACAGGAAAACACTTTTTCAAATGTTTTATTTGCAGTTTTGGAAATTATGCAAAGCAGGTATCCCCCACCCCCCCCCGTAAACTCTAAAGGAGACCTAATTACCTGTAAACAAAACCATAGTGCTATGAGTAGCCATAACCAGATTGATTTATTAAGTCACTTTATATGTGTTCATAATGTAATTTATAACTGTTCTGACTCTTCTTTTTAGTTGTTTTTTTTTTTTTAATTTATTTTTGGCTGCGTTGGGTCTTCGTTGCTGAGCATGGGCTTTCTCTAGTTGTGGCCAGCGAGGGCTACTCTTGGTTGCAGTGCTCCGGCTTCTCATTGCAGTGGCTTCTGTTTGTTGCGGAGCTCGGGCTCTAGGCATGTGGGCTTCAGGAGTTGTGGCAAGTTGTGGCACGCGGGCTCAATAGTTGTGGCGCACAAGCTTAGTTGCTCCGTGGCATGTGGTATCTTACCAGACCAGGGCTCGAACCCATGTCCCCTGCATTGGCAGGAGGATTCTTAACCACTGTACCACCAGGGAAGTCCCTTCTTTTTAGTTTAGTGTGTAAGTGTTTTTTAGACTATAGCGCTGAGTTGGGAAATGTGCTCTTTGTCTCGAGACTATAGCCTGGTTTCATCTGACTGGATCTCATGATGACATTTATCAGACTGGAATTCTGCCTGTATTAAAATACATGACATGGGAGCTTCCCTGGTGGCGCAGTGGTTGAGAATCCGCCTGCAAATGCAGGGGACACGGGTTCAAGCCCTGGTCAGGGAAGATCCCACATGCCGCAGAGCAGCTAAGCCCGTGCACCACAACTACTGAGCCCGTGTGCCGCAACTACTGAAGCCCGCGCGCCTAGAGCCTGTGCTCCACAAGAGAAGCCACAGCAGTGAGAAGCCCGTGCACCGCAACGAAGAGTAGCCTGTGCTCGCTGCAACTAGAGAAAGCCCGCGCTCAGCAACAAAGACCCAACGCAGCCAAAAAAAAAAAAACCTGAACAGTTACAGTGTCATGTGTCATGTCATGTTTTTGTTTGTTTGTTTTGTTTAAGTCAGATTTATTGATATATAATTTACTTAGAGTAAAATGTATCTGTTTTAGGTGTACAGCTCTATAAATTTTGAGAAATAGTGACAGTGTGTAACTGCCACCACCACAATTAAGATATGGAATAATTCAGCCGCTTTAGAAAGCGTCCTTTTGCCCCTTGTAATTGTTCCCTCCCACTCACCCTCCAGTCTCTGGCAACAACTGATTTTTCTTTTTCATTTCTATAGTTTTTTTTTTTTTAAGTTGTTGGGGGTAGGAGTTTGTTAATTAATTAATTTATTTTTGCTGTGTTGGGTCTTCGTTTCTGTGCGAGGGCTTTCTCTAGTTGTGGCAAGCGGGGGCCACTCTTCATCGCGGTGCGCAGGCCTCTCACTATCGCGGCCTCTCTTGTTGCGGAGCACAGGCTCCAGACGCGCAGGCTCAGTAGTTGTGGCTCACGGGCCTAGTTGCTCCGCGGCATGTGGGATCCTCCCAGACCAGGGCTCGAACCCGTGTCCCCTGCATTAGCAGGCAGATTCTCAACCACTGCGCCACCAGGGAAGCCCCCTCATTTCTATAGTTTTGCCTTCCAGGAATGTCATGTAAATTGGCATCGTACGGTACCTATAGCCTTCTAAGTCTGGCTTCTTTCACTTAGCATAATGTTTTGAGATTCAGTAAACCCTTTAAAAGAAAGAAACCAAGCTAATTTTTAGAACAGTTTTAGACTACAGAAAAATTGTTAAGGTAGTACAGAGAATTCCGATAAACTCTGGACCTGGCTTCCCTTATTATTTTTTTTATGTTTGTAAACTATATTTGCTAATTGTCAAAAACACAAGATTCTAGAATTAAGTTTTTTGTGTGGAAATTGTGTGAAGGTTTCTGTCATGATGACTTTATAATGACTTTTATTGTAAATTATATATAACAAAATTTGTCATTTAACCAATTTTAAGTGTACAGTTAATTCAGTGACATACGTACAATGTTATGCAACCATCACCGCTATTTCCAAAATTTTTCATCACTCCAAATAGAAACTCTGTACCCATTAAGCAGTAACTACCCATTCCCCTTCGTCCTAGCTCCTGGTAATTGCTAATCTACTTTCTGTCTGTATAACTCTACTTAATTGCCAAGATATGGAAGCAAGCTAAGTGTCCATCAACAGATGAATTGGTAGAGATGTAGTGTATACACACACACACACACACACACACACACACACACACACTGGAATACTACTGAGCCATAAAAAGAAGGAAAATTTGCCATTTGCAACAATATGGGTGCACTTGGAGGATATTATGCTAGGTGAAATAAGTCAGACAGAGAAAGACAAATATTATATGATATTACTTAAATGTGGAATCTAAAAATACAATAAACTAATGAATATAACAAAAAAAGAAACAAACTCACAGATATAGAGAATAAATTAGTGGTTACCAGTGGGGAGAGGGAAGGGGAGAGGGGCAATATAGGGGTAGGGGATTAAAAGGTACAAACTATTATGTATAAAATAAGCTATAAGGATATATTGCACAATACAGGGAATATAGTCAGTAGTCTATAATAACTATAAATGGAATGTAACCTTTAAAAATTGTGGGGAATTCCCTGGTGGTCCAGTGGTTGGGACTCCATGCTGTCACTGCTGAGGGCCCGTGTTCAATCCCTGGTCGGGGAACTAAGATCCAACAAGCTGTGTGGCGTGGCCAAAAATTATTTAATTAATTAATTTATTTAAAACTAAACTAATTTATTTATTTATTTTGCCTGCATTGGGTCTTTGTTGCTGCACGTAGGCTTTCTCTAGTTGTGGCGAGTGGGGCTACTCTTTGTTGTGGTGTGAGGGTTTCTCACTGCGGTGACTTCTCTTGTTGCGGAGCACTGGCTCTAGGCATGCGGGCTTCAGTAGTTGTGGCACGCAGGCTGTAGAGCACAGGCTCAGTAGTTGTGGTGCACGGACTTAGTTGCTCCGCGGCATGTGAGATCTTCCCAGGCCAGGGCTTAAACCCCTGTCCACTGCATTGGCAGGCAGATTCTTAACCACTGCGCCACCAGGGAAGAAGTCCCTATCCTTTTTAAAAATTATAGTCATTCTAGTAGGCGTGATGTGGTATCTCATTGTGGTTTTGATTTGCGTTTCCCTAATGAATAATAATGTTGAGCATCTTTTCATGTGCTTATTGGCAGTAAGCTGCCTGGGTTTTTTTGGCCATGCCACGCGGCTTGTGGGATCTTAGTTCCCCAACCAGGGATCAAACCTGTGCCCCCTGCAGTGGAAGTGCAGAGTCTTAACCACTGGACCCCCAGGGAAGTCCCTAAGCTGCCTTTTTAAATGGTAGGAACAGGGACTTGCCTGTTGGTCCAGTGGTTAAGAATCCACCTTCCAATGCAGGGGATGCGGGTTCGATCCCTGGTTGGGGAACTAAGATTCCACGTGCCGCAGGGCAACTAAGCTCACACACCGCAACTACTGAGCCCACACACTCTGGAACCTGCACACTGCACTGAAAGATCCCGCATGCCGAAACTAAGATCCCACGCAGCCAAAAATAAATAAATAAATAATTTTAAAAAATGGGACTTCCCTGGTGGCGCGGTGGTTAAGAATCTGCCTGCCAATGCAGGGGACACAGGTTTGAGCCCTGGTCTGGGAAGATCCCACATGCCGCAGAGCAACTAAGCCCGTGCGCCACAACTACTGAGCCTGTGCTCTAGAGCCTGTGAGCCACAACTACTGAAGCCTGCGCGCCTAGAGCCTGTGCTCCGCAACAAGAGAAGCCACCACAGTGAGAAGCCCGTGCACTGCAGGAAGAGTAGCCCCTGCTCGCTGCAACTAGAGAAAGCCCACATGCAACAATGAAGACCCAATGCAGTCCCCCCTGCAAAAAAAAAAAAGGTAGGAATGTACTGATGGTTGTTCCAGTAGTTGAACAGGTGTAACGCATGTCTCTTGAAAATATTTATTTGGTTGCATGGGGTCTTAGTTGCAGCAGGTGGGCTCCTTAGTTGCAGCACATGGGCTCCTTAGTTGTGTCAGGTGAGCTCCTTAGTTGTGACACCAGGGTTCCTTAGTGCGGTTTGCCAGCTCCTTAGTTGCAGCATGTGGGCTCCTTAGTTTTGGCATGCAAACTCTTAGTTGCAGCATGCGTGTGGGGTCTAGTTACCTTACCAGGGATCGAACCCGGGCCCTCTGCATTGGGAGTGCAGAGTCTTATCCACTGCACCACCAGGGAAGTCCCGTAATACATGTATTTTTTTATGCCTGTTATATACTAAGAGTATATGTATATTACTTTATTTAACCCTGACTACACTGTAAGATACCTGTGTTTTACAGATGAGAAAACTAAGACAAAGGCAGATTAAGTAAATTGTTTAGGAATATACAGTAAGAGGGAGGTCTGATATTTGAGCTTGGGTCTTGCTGCTACTTCATTTTCTTCTCTTTGTTATCACTGTTGTTCTATAAAACTAGTAATTTCATGCATTTGATGTCATGTGAAAATAGAATTTTGTTAGCCATAGAAATTGATGGAGTTTAGGAGAAAAATTCCAGCAGTATTCATGTCAGTTTTTCATTATTATTCCCTATTTGGTGATTCTCAGTTGCAATCCAGTTTTATTTTTTCCTACCTTAAGCCATGTTGGAAATGGAGGCATATACCATAACAGCACAGAAGCTTACTGTTGTTTGCCATGTTGAAATTGGGGTAATGTCAGGGTATATTTAATGATTCATGTTAAATGAATGAACAATAAAGTAGTCCAAAGTTCAGTAATTATCTTCACAAAGCAATACTACTGTTGGGATTCTGGGTTAGATTGAAAACTGCTTTGTCAGTAAAATGTCTTTGAACAGGAACCTCTTGCTGTGACAGTATCCCCCCCTTTGTCCCATTCCCAGACACATACAGTGATACGCATAAGCAGATATAGAAAGTTGTTCTGGATGAATGCTCTGGTTGTGAACCCCTTATGTGTAGAATGCTGCTCGTAAGAGCTGAAGGTGGTATAATGACTGCTAGTGCTTATTGGACTACAGCGTAGCTGTTGATTTTTGTCAAAATGGGAGAATTAAGCCCTTTATTAATTGCTTATAATATTGGGCAAAGCATAATTGTAAGTGTGGTATAGAGGTTAAAGAATGTGAGAGCCAGGCTCAGCTCATACATCTTTAAACTTGTGAAGAACCTTGGGAAGTCTCTTTTCTTAGCTTTTCCCATGACTTCACTCTTTTCTTATGTCCAGGTTATGGTTCCAATTTCATCTTTTCCCTCATTCTGCTATTAAAAATATTACCCCCCATCTAAATCATTCTCTATTACTTTTTTCCCCACATTTTATTTACTGTCTAAACTTATCTTTTTTGTTTGCTTGTTTAAATCAAGCCACTTAACATTTCCATTGCTGTTATCCTAATTCAAGTTACTACTGGTTTTTTCCTGTACCATTTCAGTTATTTGTTAATTGGTCTCCTGGTTTCCATTTTTGTTTTTCTTACATCTGTTTTCCATAGAGCAAATAGAGATCTTTGAACAACGCAAATCACGTAAATGTCTTTGCATAAAACACACCTTTGGCTTCTTATTACGCCTAATAATTGAATATGCTAGTTTTTCCCTCCTTGGAGTTATATTAAGTTTAATTATAAAAGTTCATATTGATAGATGGAGGTTTTAGGATTATTATTTTTTTGAGAGAAGATTTTTGATTTTGGATAATAGAGCTTGGTGGTTTAACTTATTCTTGATTCTTGTCAAAAAACATTTCACTAAAATTCCACTAAAATTAGGTTGAAGTAAGGAAGTTTTATTGTGGCATAACCCTAAACCTAGAAATATAACTCTACACGTTTAATGTATCTAAATTTGGGAAAAAATGATTAAATTGTACAAGTGAAATTATTATAGAAACCTCCCTGGTTCTTTAGGAACAGACTCTCTAGATATTATATGTATATTTAAAAAAATTTTATTTATTTATTTTGGCTGCATTGGGTCTTTATTGCTGCGTGCAGGCTTCCTCTAGTTGTGGTGAGTGGGGGCTACTCTTCGTTGTGGTGTGCGGGCTTCTCATTGCGGTGGCTTCTCTTGTGGAGCAGGGGCTCTAGGTGAATGGGCTTCAGTACTTGTGGCATGCGGGCTCAGTAGTTGTGGCTTTTGGGCTCTATAGCACAGGCTCAGTAGTTGTGGCACATGGGCTTAGTTGCTCCACGGCATGTGGGATCTTCCTGGACCAGGGCTCTAACCCGTGTCCTCCACATTGGCAGGTGGATTCTTAACCAGTGTGCCACCAGGGAAGTCCCTAGATATTATATTGATTTGACCTTAACTCCACCAATGTTAGTAAAACCTGAAGCCGTTTCTTTCAGGTAGTTGTTTAATCGTATTACTCTGCAACCCCACTAGGTTAATTCTCTGGTATATTTTTATCTTATTTTGTCTTCGCAACTTGAGATTTGTTTGGTGATGTCTTTCTTCACTTATAGAAAGTTTGTGGCCATTTTCTCTTCAAATATTTCTTCTGTTCAGCCTCTCTATCCTCTCCTGGGACTCCAAATACATGTATGTTACACCATTTGAAATTGTCCCATAGAACTCAGGCATGCTATTTTACCTCTCCCCCTCTTTTTTTCTCTTTTAGTTTGAATATTTTCTTTTGATTTGTTTCTGAGTTTACCAGTCTTTTCTTTGTTGTTAAGTCCATCTAATTAATTCTTCATTTCTGATATATTTTTCCTTTCTAATATTTCTTTTTCATTCTTTAAATAATTTGTACTACTCTGCTGTAATCCTTCTCTGCTTCATGTATATCATCTACCTCTTGTGCTAAATTTAGCATTTTCATGCTAATTACTTTAAAATTCCTATTTGACAATTTCAGCATTTGGGCCATCTCTGTGTCTGCTTATTTTGACTGTTTCTAATACCATGGGCCACATTTTCTTGTTTGTCTTATAATCTTTGATTATATGCCAGACAACTTATATAAAACAAGAGTAGATACTGAAGTTTACTTATTATTTACTTAATATTTGCCTCCAAAATGCCCTGTATTCTGTCAGGCCGTTAAATTGAGAAAGTTTGATTTATAAGTAAAATGGGTCCGTGCTCTGTTGCAGCTTTAATTTGATTCGATTCACCACTACATTGAAACTTTGGGGCAGAATTATAACCTTCTCTTTAGCAGGATTTGGGATCTGAGCATTGAGTTGATTCCAGAGATTTGTTCTGCAGCCTAGCTGCCAGCTTTTTAGGTTGCTGGGAAGTTTCTTTGTTCTCTAGTCCTGCTTTCTGTGTCTCATGAGATCTCTGTCTTGCTTCCATTACACCAGCCTCTGGAGGGCAGCTGTCTTACAGTCTGTAAAGGCCTGGAATGCCTTGGGGGGCTTTTTCTCAGCTCTCCTGCTATGTCCTGAGTCACTGGTAGCTGAGAGCTTGGAGTGCTATGATGGATTTCTCCCTGCTCACCTCCCTGGTCTTTTTTAGGGGAAGGTGGCTGCCTTGTACTTCAGGGAGGCCCACGAACCTCACAGGGGATCTCTTTCAGCTCTTCTGCCATGTCCCCAGCTTTCACTGTGCTAGCTGTGCCTTTAGTGAAGACCCATGGAAAAGATTTGGTGGGTGGGTACAGACTTGTTCACAGGCCCAGCCGCTCCGCGGCATGTGGGATCTTCCCAGACCGGGGCACGAACCCGTGTTCCCTGCATTGGCAGGCGGACTCTCAACCACTGCGCCACCAGGGAAGCCCTTATAATTCTTAATCTAGTGTTTTAGACCACTCAGACTTGCTTCTATCACTTCTCAGAATTGTAATCTGTCACGCTAGCCTACATGTGACTGTTAAAAGTCTGGCTTATTTCTCCTTATTCCTGTCTACAGTGCATTCCTCCTCCTTCTGCTGTATTAGGGTTGAGAGTAGTGATGGGACTGCTTCTCCTGTGAAGGGTTTATCACTTTCTGGAATTTAATTTATGTGTTTTTTTTATGTCCTCTACTCTCTGATGTCTTAAAACTATTTTTTTTTAGCTTATTTAGATTGTTTTTTATTGTTGGCATGAGAGTGACAGTCTCTTGCCACTTTGTATATCCTAGTAAGAGAAAAACCCTCTATTACATATTTATCACCTTTGTTTTAAAATAGCCTGCAAATGATGAAATATTTAAAACTCTACCAAAGTTTACATAGTGAAAAGTAAATCTGGGCTTCCCTGGTGGTGCAGTGGTAAAGAATCTGCCTGCCAGTGCAGGGGACACGGGTTCGAGCCCCGGTCCGGCAAGATCCCACATGTCACGGAGCAGCTAAGCCCATGCGCCACAACTACTGAGCCTGCGCTCTAGAGCCCACAGGCCACAACAACGGAGCCCACGTGCCACCACTACTGAAGCCTGCACGCCTAGAGCCCACGCACCACAACGAAGAGTAGCCCCCGCTCGCCGCAACTAGAGAAAGCCCGCGCACAGCAAAAAAGACCCAACGCAGCCAAAAATAAATAGATAAATAAATAAATTTATATTAAAAAGAAAAGGTAAATCTGCTTTTCATCATTGGCTCTTCCCAGTCCTCCCTTTTTAGTTATTGACTTAGTAGTTTCTTACCTCTATCACCTCAGTCTCCTAAGGTTTCTCTTCCTTTCCAAGTCAGACCCTTCCAACTATGCTTCTGATTCTCTTTTTCAACACTACCCAGTATCTGAGCTAGTATTTATCTCCTGTCTCTTGTGCCTTTCAGTCTTTGTGCCCTGAATCCTTCTCTTCAACCTACCACATGTTGAAATCCTTTCCCATTTTAAACAGCCATTCCTGACACCTCCTCCTGTCTACCTAGTTCCTTTTACTGTCAAAGAATATGCCCTTTTTACTTCTAATTCCTTACTTTTTCAGTTTTCTATACTTATGTAAATCACTAATGAGGGTCTGGGGGTGGGGAATGAGGAGTGACTGCTAATGGGTAGAGTTACTTTGGGGGGTGATGAGAATGTTCTGAAATCTGGTAGCAGTCACACAATTCTGAATATACCAAAAACAACTAAATTGTATGCTTTAAGTGGATGAATTTATAATAAGTTAATTAGATCTCAGTAAAGTTATTAAAATAATCACAAATGAGGTCTTAAATCTAGAGTTTTTTCAGTCCTCATCCTGTGTCATCTCTGTAGTTTCTGACAATAGTGACATCTCCATTTTAGGACATCCTATTTCCTTATTTCTGTTACCAGTCTTTATACTTATCTGTTGTTTTCCTTTGACCTTTTGTTTCCTGTTTAAGTATTTGTGGCCCTCCTGATTTCTTTTTTTCTCTCTTTGCTCTATACATTATCCCAGTTCAGTCTCTACTTTTATGACTTTATTCAGTTCTTTAGTTTTGCATAGATAAGAAGGTTCCTCTCTAGCCAAATCGCTCTGTTGAGCCCAAGGCCAGTATTTTATTTATTTATTTATTTATTCATTCATTCATTCCAGTACGGCGGGCCTCTCACTGTTGTGGCCTCTCCTGTTGCGGAGCACAGGCTCCGGACACACAGGCTCAGCGGCCATGGCTCACGGGCCCAGCCGCTCCGCGGCATGTGGGATCTTCCCGGACCGGGGCATGAACCCGTGTCCCCTGCATCGGCAGGCGGACTCTCAATCACTGAGCCACCAAGGCCAGTATCTTAAATTAGCAAGTAGAGATGAACTGTATTTCCCACAAGTACTTAAAATGGTAATGTGTTTCAGTCTGTCTAAAAAACATGTGGCTCTGAAGAACCGTTCTGAAAATATATACACATGATTTTCTTCCCTCAGAGAATGAAATTAATGGTTTATTATTTGGCACATTTAAGATGATTTCTGAGTACTTTAAATGAAAATGAATGCAACAAGAGTGGATTAAAAATCTGTTGTATCTCTTAGGTTAAAATATTAATTTCGAGTCTATTTTTGTGTACTCTTGAGTATGTTACAGAATACCGAAGACACTCCACAGTGAAGAACTGCTTCCTCCTTGTTCCAGGACTGTTCTAGGTGCTTGGGGATACAAGGGTGAACCCAACAGATAAATCCCAGCTTCATGAATTTTATAGTCTAGTGGGGAAACATAGACAATAAAATAAATAAGTAAAATATACAGTATTTTGGATGGTACTGCATGCTAAGAAGAAAATAAGTAAAGTGCATAGGCAGTTGAGTCAGAGAAAGTTGTGGTTATAACTAGGTTATCAGGGAGGACTTTACTCATACGTTACCTTCTCAATAAAGACTTGAAGGAGGCGAGAAAGCGAGTCATTCAGCTATCCAGGGGAAGAACAGTCCAGTCAGAGAAAACAGAAGAGCAAAGCCTCTGAGTGAGAAACATGATGTATTTGAGGAACAAGGAGGCTCGTGTGACAGTAGCAGAGAGGAGAGTTACAGGAGAGAAGAAATAGGGGACCAGATATTAGAGTGCCTCGTGGACTATTGTAAGGATTTTATCTTTTCTCTGAGATAGGTGCTGTTGCAAGTTCTGAGCATAGGGGTGAGATGATCTTTTTCAATATCACTCTGGCTGCTGTGTTGAGAATAGTGTGAAGGGGCAGGACGGAGGGGTGCTGGAGACAGATTGGGAGGCTATTTCACTAATCCAGGCAAGAGATGATGGTTGGTCTAGGATGGTAGCAGGAATACAATGAAGAAATGCTCAAATTCAGAAATATTTGAAGGTAACGCCTCTAAGATTTTATGTACATATCCGTAGCTATCTCATAGAGCAGGGGTGCCCAACCCCCAGGCCGCGGACTAGTACCGGTCCGTGGCCTGTTAAGAACCGGGCTGCACAGCAGGAGGTGAGTGGTGGGTGAGGGAGCGAAGCTTCATCTGCCACTCCGCATTGCTCCCCATCACTCCCCATCACTCGCATTACCGCCTGAACCATTCCCTACCCTCCCATCGCCCCACCCCCGTCCGTGGAAAAATTGTCTTCCAGGAAAGTGGTCCCTGGTGCCAAAAAGGTTGGGGACCACTGTCATAGAGCCACTACCAAACATTGCTGCCTTCCTGACAAGCTATAATTGAATTAAGATTTTCTAATTTAATTCAAATAAGAAGCAAAATAAATAAACTGAGTATACATACAATGGTGAGAGTGTGCAGTCATCTATCTCAGTGATAGGAATATCTTACTATTCATTTTTAAATGTTTTACTTGTGTTTTTAAATGCAGTGTATATTTTTTTACATAAATTGATCATGTTATGTGCAATGCCCATTAAGTGGTTCACAGATGGTGAAAATTTGAAAAACCATATTTTATAGTTTGTTGTTTTCTTTTACAGTCTTAACGCTTTCCCCATATCCCTTAATGAGTTAGGGCAGTGTCCTTAATTTAGCCTATAGATTGGCAAATGACAAAGGACAGTATAGCTCTTGTATTTTTTTACGGCATCACTAAAAAGTTGAACTTCTTGTGTTCACATAATTTGCCATGTGTGGGTAAGAAAAAACCCCACATACTATTCGTAATGCAGATGTTCTTTATTTTTCACATACCATGTATAATATAGACATGAAAATGTATTTAAAATATGTGGGATTCTTTTTTATTGTGAAATAACACAGAAAAAAGTGCATAAATCGTATATGATTGTTTAACAAATAATTGTAAAACCAGCACTTGTGTAACCAGTTGCAATGTTAGAAACTAGAATGTTGCTGGTATTCCAGAAGTCCCCAGTGTACTTCTCCCTTACCATAAATCTCTCCTCCCTCCATGAGTAACCACTATCCTAACTTTTGATAATCCTTTCCTTTTCTTTGAAGTTATACCATTATGTAAGCATTCTTAAACAATGTAGTTTAGTTTTTCATGTTTTGAACTTTATGTGAATGGAATCGTTGTATGTATTTTTGTCTCTCCATTTGCTTAACATTATGTTTCTAAGTTTTAGCCATTTTTTATGGTTCTAATTCGTTCATTGGCATTGATGTACAGAATTCCATTGAATGAACTATAATATAATAAATGAACATTTGGTCTTTGTCCCTGGTTCCTGTCATACAACTCCTAAAACTCTTGGAATCTCCAGACCATTGTCTTTTTGTATGCTAATAAGATGACTGTTGTCTGGGATCCCTAGATAGTTTCTGGATGAGGGCTGGTTGCCAGAAAGACCAAGGTGTGACTGCAGGTTTGGAACTTTGAACCCTACCCCCTGACCTCTGGGGAAGGGAGAGGAGCTAGAGATTGAGCTAATCAATGACCAGTGATTTAATCAGCCATACCTATGTAATAAAATCTCCGTAAAAACTTTTTAAAAAAAACTTGTTATTTTATATTTGAATATAGCTGATTTTTAAAAAATATTTATTTAGTTGCGCCCTGTCTTAGTTGTGGCATGCAGGATCTTTAGTTGTGGTATGTGAACTCTTAGTTGCCTCATGTGGGATCCTCATTCCCTGACCAGGGATTGAACCCGGGCTCCCTGCATTGGGAGCGTGGAGTCTTAACCACTGGACCACCAGGGAAGTCCCTGGAATATAGCCGATTAACAATGATAGTTTCAGTGCATGGCAGAGCGACTCAGCCATACGTATACATGTATCCATTCTCTCCCAAACTGCTCTCCCAGCCAGGCTGCCACATAACATTGAGCAGAGTTCCCTGTGCTATACAGTAGGTCCTTGTTGGTTATCCATTTTAAATACAGGAGAGTATACAGTTGATGCCAAACTCCCTAACTTTCCCTCCACCCTTCCCCCCGGTAACCATAAGTTTGTTCTCTAGGTCAGTGAGTCTGTTTCTGTTTTATAAATAAGTTCATTTGTATCATTTCTTTTTAGATTCTACATATAAGGATATCATGTGATATTTCTCTTTCTCTCTCTGACTTACTTCACTCAGTATGACAATTTCTAGGTCCATCCATGTTACTGCAAATGGCATTATTTCATTCTTTTTAATCAATGACTAGTGTTTTAATCAACCATGCCTATATAATAAAATCTCTGTAAAAACTCTTAAATGATGGGTTTCAGGGAGCTTCCAGGTTAGTGAACACACTGGGGTGCTGGGAGGGGTGGTACTTCAGGGAAGCCATGGAACCTCCGAGCATTTTCCCACCCCCAACTTTGCCCTATACATTTCTTTCATTGGTTGTTCCTGACTTGTTTACTCTATAATAAACTGGTAATGGTAAGTAAGCTATTTTCATGTGTTCTGTGAACCTTACTAGCGAATTATCAAACCTGAGGTGGGATCCTGGGAGCCCCTGATTTGAACCCAAGTTGGACAGAAGTGTGGGTAACCTGGGTATCCAGTACTTGAGACTGGCATCTGCAGTGAGAGCAGTCTTGAGGGACTGTGCCTGTTAACCTGTGGAGTCTGACATTAACTCTGGGTAGTGTCTGAATTGAATTGAATTGTGAACATCCATTTGGTGTCTGGGAGAGTTGGAGAACTGGTTGTTGGTGTGGAAAAACCCGTACATTTGGTGTCAGAAGTGATGTGTGTAGAAACAGACCATCAACGTATTCTCCTTCATCCATGTTTGGACAGGTGAAGATTAGGGTTATTTCCTATTTGGGGTAATATGTGCAATGTTATTTGAAGGTTCTTATGTACATATTTTGTGCACATATGCATGAATTTCTCTAGGGTATATACAATGGAATGTAATTGCTGGGCCATAAAGTAAGGGTATCTTCAATTTTTCTATATATGATCCATGTTTTCTTTCTTTTTTTAAAAAATATTTATTTATTTATTTATTCATTTTTGGCTGTGTTGGGCCTTCGTTTCTGTGCCAGGGCTTTCTCTAGTTGCGGCAAGCAGGGGCCACTCTTCATCGTGGTGCGCGGGCCTCTCACTGTCACGGCCTCTCTTGCTGCGGAGCACAGGCTCCATATGCGCAGGCTCAGTAGTTGTGGCTCACGGGCCTAGTTGCTCTGCTGCATGTGGAATCTTCCCAGACCAGGGCTCGAACCCGTGTCCCCTGCATTGGCAGGCAGACTCTCAACCACTGCGCCACCAGGGAAGCCCCTCTTTCTTTTTTTAATATTTATTTATTTATTATTTTTGGCTGTGTCAAGTCTTAGTTGTGGTATGTGGGATCCTTTGTTGTGGCATGTGGGCTCTTCGTCGCGGCATGCGGGATTCTCTCTAGTTGTGGCAAGCTGGCTCCAGAACACATGGGTTCAGTAGTTGCAACAAGCATGCTTAATTGCCCCGCGGCATGTGGGAATCTTAGTTCCCATACCAGGGATCGAACCTGCATCCCCTGAATTGGAAGGCGGATTCTTAATCACTGGACAACCAGGGAAGTCCCTGATCTGTGTTTTCTGAAACAGTTGTACCAACTTAGATTTTCCCATTGTTTCATATTCTTATCACTTAATATTATAAGATTTAATTTTTTTCCCCAGGGTTATATGTGTGTTGTGGTATCTTACTGTGGTTTTTTTTTTAATTTATTTTGTTTATTTTTATTTTTGGCTGCGTTGGGTCTTCGTTGCTGCACGTGGGCTTTCTCTAGTTGCGGCGAGTGGGGGCCACTCTTCGTTGCAGTGTGCTGGCTTCTCATTGCGGTGGCTTCTCTTGCTGTGGAGCACGGGCTATAGGAGTGCGGGCTCAGTAGTTGTGGCACGTGGGCTCAGTAGTTGTGGCTCGTGGGCTCTAGAGCACAGGCTCAGTAGTTGTGGTACACGGGCTTAGTTGCTCTGTGGCATGTGGGATCTTCCTGGACCAGGGCTCGAACCTGTGTCTCCTGCATTGGCAGGTGGACTCCTAACCACTGCGCCACCAGGGAAGCCCCAGAATTTTTTATTACATGTATTATTAGTTGGTGGATTTCATGTGTTTGAATGTGTTAGTGTAAATATTGCTTTTTTGAAGACTGCTTTTTCTAACTATTCCTTGCGGGTATATGGAAATATAATTGATTTCTGTATCATATCCAGCAATCTTGCTGAACTCTGGCATGTAATTCTGTTAATTATCTGCATATTCTTTGGAGTTTTTACTTTATCTGTATGTAATGTTGTTTCTTCCTACGTGATCCTAGCTCTTATTTCTTTTTCTTGCATTTCTGTGCTGTCTAGGAGTCTATAAAATGTTGAATAAAAATGGTGGTGGGCATCCTGGTTTTTGTTCATAGAGGGAAAGCTTTAAAGGTTTTACAATTAATTGTGATTTTTGTTGATACTTACCAAATAAGGAACTTCCCTTCTGTTCATAGTTGGCTAAGAATATCTGTTGAGGTGAATATATGCTTTTCCTAATTTAATTCTTTAATTATTGATGTGGTAAATTGCATTTTGTATTTACTACTAAGTTTGGTTTGCTGTTATTTTTATTTATTTTATTTTATTTTATTTTTTTGCGGTACGCGGGCCTCTCACTGTTGTGGCCTCTCCCATTGCGGAGCACAGGCTCCGGACGCGCAGGCCCAGCGGCCATGGCTCACAGGCCCAGCTGCTGTGTGGCATGTGGGATCCTCCTGGCCCCGGGCACGAACCTGTGTCCCCTGCATCGGCAGGCGGACTCTCAACCACTGCGCCACCAGGGAAGCCCGGTTTGCTGTTATTTTGTTTAGAACTTTTTGTGTTTATGTTCATGAGTAAGATTGGTTTATAATTTTCTTGTCTCATCCTTGCCTGGTTTTGTTATCAAAGTTAGAGTAATTTTATAAAATGTTTGGGGAACATACCTTCTTGTCTGTTCTCTGGAAGGGTTTGTGAAAGGTTGTTATTGTTTATTATATGAAGCCAGTGAAGACATCTGGCCTTGCAGTTTTCTTTGATGAAAAAATTTTTGGCAACTAATTCAATTTCTTTAATGGTTATAAGATTATTTAACTTTATATTTTCTATTTGAGTCAGTTTCAGTAAGTTACTGTCCTCTAGGAATTTGTCTACATTTTAAAATTTATTTGGTTAAACTTAATAATATCCTCGTTATCTTTCTAATGTCTGCTGCATGTGTTGGATGTCCCTTTTTTATTCTTGATATTGTTTTTTTAAAAGATAAATATATTTATTTATTTATTTTTTGGTTGCATTGGGTCTTTGTTGCTGCGTGTGGGCTTTCTCTAGTTGCAGCGAGTACTCTTGAGGTGTGTAGGCTTCTCATTGCAGTGGCTTCTCTTGTTGCAGAGCACGGGCTCTAGGCGCACGAGCTTCAGTAGTTGTGGCACACGGGCTCAGTAGTTGTGGCACAGGGGCTTAGTTGCTCTGTGGCATGTGGGATCTTCCTGGACCAGGGCTCGAACCTGTGTCGCCTGCATTGGCAGGTGGATTCTTAACCACTGTGACACCAGGGAAGTCCCTTGGTATTGTTTATTCCTGTCTTATTTTCTTCTTGATCAGCATCACAAGATATCTTCTTAGTGTTTTCAAAAGAACCAACTTTCAGTTTTGTTGATCTTCTCTGTTGTATATTTTTGGTGTTTTGTTTTTTGTTTTGCTTTGCTTTGCTTTGGGGTTGTTGTTTGTTTGTTTGTTTGTTTGTTTGCTGCACCACATGGCTTACAGAATCTTAGTTCCCCAAACTTGGGGCCTCCTGCAGTGGAAGCTTGGAGTCCTAACCACTGGACTGCCAGGGAATCCCTCTGTTGTATATATATATATATTTTTTATGCCACTTAATTTCTTCTGTGGTCTTTATTCCCTTTCTTCTACTTTTATTTTGGTGTTACTTTTCTACTTTCATGAGATGGATGCTTAGTCCATTAAGTTTTCAACCTTTCCAGTTTTCTAGCATCATTTAAAACTAAATTTTCCTTTATCTACTGTTGCATGTATCCAGCAAATTTTGGTATGATGAATATTTTTTTCCTTTATCTGTGTGTTTATTATCAGTTTAGTATAAAATTAGGTTTAGTATAACTTTGAAACTGCTATTGCCTCAACATGAGTAAAGGTAAGTGTCTTTACGTCTTTTGTGAATTGCTTATTCAAACTCTTTGTCCATCTTTCCATAGGGTTGTTTTCCTTTATGGGCTTTATGTTATATATTACTAAAATAAGTTCTTTCTCTGTGATATGAGTAGCAAATGTTTTTCCCCAGTTTGTTTTTTCATTGACATTTTTAATAGTCAAGTTATTTTTATTTTACTTTTCAGCACCTAGAACAGTGCCTGATTCATAATATACACCCAATGAATATTTACTGAGGAAATGAATAAATTCAGTGGTGCTTGTTTGCCAAACAAAAGTTATTTTTTAAAATGTTTATGTACTTGAATTCTCTTATGGCTTCTAGGTTTTTGAATCACATTACAGCAGCCTTTTTTATGCTGGTGTTATGTAGGAATTCTCTGTTTCTTTGGTTTTATGATTCTTTTTTTAACAGTTAAATATTTAATCTCTTTGTAATTTATCCTGTGTGGTCGATTGTGAAACATTTCTCTATGAAATGTTAACAGTTTTCTAATTGTAAAAATTAATTGGAGGGACTTCCCTGGTGGTCCAGTGGCTAAGACTCTGCACTCCCAATGCAAGGGGCCCCGGGTTCAATCCCTGATCAGGGAACTAGATCCCTCATGCCACAACTAAGAGTTTGCATGCCGCAACTAAAGATCCCATGTGCAACAACTAAAAGATCCCGCATGCCACAACTGAAGATCCCGCCTGCTGCAACGAAGATCCTGCATGGTGCAGCTAAGACCTGGCACAGCCAAATAAATAAATGTTTTAAAAAGATTAATTGGAAGTTATGTACTTTAAAAATACAAAAGTTACAAGGGATGATAAGGCCTTTGTTAAAAGGTTGTATGTTATCTATGGGGCATAAAAAAATAAAAATTTTCTTCTGAAAGATAACTAATGGGCAATTGAGATATGTTATTGACTTAAGGGATGGGGTAACTTTTGGTAAAATAAACTTTTCCTTACCATCCAGAAAGTAATGATGCTTGTTCACCGTGCTTTTTGTTTCTTTCCTCATAAAGTCTAACCTTGTGTTGTCCACTAGCCACCTTTGTGTTGAGCACTTGGTGTGTGGCTAGTCTAAGTTGAAATGTGGTTAGTGTAAAATATATACCAGATTTTGAAGACTTAGTATAAAAAAGTGAAAGTACAGTATCCCATTCATTTTTTTACATTAATTACCTCTTTATAATATTTTGGATATATTGGATTAAACAAGTTTATTATTAAAATTAATTTCATCTGTTTCTATTAATGTAGCTGTAAAAAAATTTAAATTTCTATGTGACTTGCATTCTATTTCTGTTGAACAATGCTGCTCTAACCTAATCTCATCCAAAACCTGGACATTCTTCTTTTTTGTCTTTTTGACAGATTTGTATAGTGCCTAATAACAATGTACTTGATTATTATTATTATTTTGGTCATGTGAGTTCTTTCCCCCTCCATGAATCAATTAGAGATAGAATATGCTTTTCTAATGCAGTTTGTCTGTCTGTTTGTTTTTAAGCACAGATGGAGCCCCTCTCTCCTATTTTTACTTTTCTGTTGCCACCTCTCTCCCTCCTAGTTTTCAAGATAATTTTCTCCCACTTCTTGTTTGTTTGTTTTTTTAGGTATTTATTTGGCTGTGTTGGGTCTTAGTTGCAGCACATGAGATCTTCGTCGTGGCATTCAGGATCTTTCATTGTGGCATGTGGGCTCAGTAGCTGCAGTGCTTGGGCTCTCTAGTTGTGGTGCATGGGCTCAGTAGTTGAGGCATGCGGGCTCTCTAGCTGTGGCAAGCGGGCTTTAGAGCACGCAGGCTTAGTTGCTCCGTGGCATGTGGGATCTTAGTTCCTCGACCAGGTATGGAACCCTCGTCCCCTGCACTGGAAGGTGGATTCTTAACCACTGGACCACCAGGGAAGTCCCACCACTAGTTTATTCTAAACTCAACCACGTGATTTTTCAGTTTTAGTTGAATTATTAATAAATGAGTTCTTTCAGTCTGTTTGTTTCAGAGTTTAGTTTCTCTGATAAAAGAAATGGTGTCTTAAGTTCTCTAGTCATTGATGCATTATGCATTCATTCAACAACTGTAGTATAAGTTTGAGAGTAGAGGGTAAATAAAATAAGAATTCATGCCTGCAGTGAAATTATAAATTTGCTAGTCATCTGGTGATAATTAACTGATAAATTGATACATATTATAGCTAAATAGCAGTATTAACTACTTCATGATAGAATTAAAAGAAAATTTATTAATGCAGACAGAAATAACCCTAGGATTGAGGAAGAAAGTTGGTATTTATAAAGGATAAGATATGTCTAGACACTTATTGATTCCACATAACTGTTAACATAAAAATATATTGTAGTGAATTAGCACTGCCTGAATTTGGGTCCTAATTTCACCACTTGCTAGCTGCTATGAGCTTGGGCAGATTATATGTTTATATACTAGAGATAATAATAGTAGCTACTTAATAGAATTTGTGAGGATTAAATTAGTTAAAATATTTTGCAATTTTTGAAAATATATGCAATTTTTGCAAAATATATGCAATTTTTGGCATATAGTATCTATATATCTCCAAACACAGGTCTATGTATAGATAGAGAGATGTAGATATTTTTTAGAGTTTTAACAAACATTTAACTGCAGTCTTCATAATTTTATTTTTAGTAGTGGCATAATATTCAATCCATGGAGGTACCATAATTTATTTTTCTTTGAGATTCATTTTCATTTTAAAGGAGAATATTGTTGAACTCAAATAATTGTTTTTCCGTTTTCTTAGGTTCTTGAATTTTAAGATCAGAAAACATTTAGATGGGTAGCAGGACTGACTTGTTTTATTTTTGTCTGAGATTTAAATTTAAATTGTAAATTAATGTTAGAAGAAGCCAAGAGCTTTTAAATTAATTCACTTGGGTTTGCAAATGGTATCCAAAAGTTTAACTGAATAGTTTAATTGACCTCTTTTGAAGAATTTTAAAGCAGCTACAGCCTTGTGATCTGCACTGAGTTCCTTTATGTTGGGAAATTTTTGGCAGATGGTATACAATCATCATTCAAAAACAAGTTATATTGTCTTTCCCTGCTTGAATTGGGCGAACATTAGCATGGAACATTTCATTTTGAATGAGCATGTTGGAAGTTATTTCCTGCTAAATGTTTGTCATCAAGTGAAGTTTTATTTTCAAAAATTAATGGAGCATGTCAGTGCAGCAGCCTTAGAAAAATAGCTCAGGCACAGGGTTACTTTTGGACAACTGTTTAAGTCCTTTATTATTATCTGAGTATACATGCATAATAATCTTTTGGGAAACTAAAATACGGTATTTTTTTAAGGCCCAAAACTTTAAAATATGGTATTTAGCTGCTAACAGACAGCTGTTACTGGCTACTTAGAGTTGTGTTTACTTTAGCATATACTACTTTGAGTTGGAACTAGGGATAGAGCAAGCAAATGTATTGGTGATGTATAAAAACATCACCAATATGTATAAAAACACCACAAATGAAATGACTCATTTCTCTTGTCATATATCCATACTCTTGTGCCATCTGAAGTCCCTTCTCCAAGACTCCAATAGCCTTCATTCCCTCCTGTTAAAACACATGTTAATTAAATTAAGTTCCATATTTATTAAGCAAGGTGCTTTTAAATGTAGTGGGGAAGAAAAAAATGAACAAACTAGGCTTCCCTGCTTAAGAAGCTTATTCTAGTCTGTCTGGGTAGAGATTGTGTTAATCAAAATACTTTTGATTATCATGGAAAAAAGTAATTTTAAACTGGCTTACGCAAGGAGAGAGATTTATTGGCTTACATAAATGAAAAGACTGGCCTTAGACATGGGTTGGATCCAGATGTTTAATGTAATAGCTAGAATTTATCTAATTTATCTTAGCTCTGCTTTCTTCTGGCTTGGGTTCATTCTCAGGTAATATCTCCTCAAGCGGTGGCAAAGATGGCCAAAACAGCTCCAGCCTTACATCCTATCAGCTTAGCAACCTCAATGATAAGCTTCTTTTCCAAATAGTTCCAGAAATTCTGTAGTTAGCTCTGGCCAGACTTGGATCTTCTGGAATTGGGGTAGGGTCAAGCGGGAGTAAGGATAGTCCAGCTTAATTCAAAGTAGATGAAACAAAAGAAAGACAAGTGGTATCCAAAAGTTATAGATTCTACTACCAGAAGAAAGGATGCTGAGCATGCAAAAACAGCATACAAAGTAAAGATAAAAATTTTTAGTTGAGCTAAAAAGATAAATTCTGGTAGGAGCTGCTTAAGTAAAGCCTCAGACAGGAGACTGTATTTTGAATTGGGCCCTGAAGGACAAGTAGAATTTTTCTAAGGCAGAGTAAGTAAAGAAAGGACTTTCTAGGTCACTCATTCAAGAAGTTTGGCAGTGAAAGGAGAAAATTAAATTGAAAGCTACTGGAGTCTAAAGGGGAGTGTTCAGATTTTTTTACCCTCAGTATGGAGAAAACTTGAGCATTTTTATGGTAGAGGAGCAGAAGCAAGTAAAGGAGAAATTGATAATACAAAGGAGGCAGTCATTGATGAAGAAGGGGAATTCAATAGGATTAAGGATATAAGTGGAGGGGGCATCCTTAGAAAGGAAAAGGGGCTATTCATTCTCTGAGGATGTGTGAAGGAAGGTAGTAGTGGTAACTGTGGAGGTTAAAACAGAAATTTTGTATTAAATATGTAAGTGGCTTCAGTTTTGTTTTCTAAAAGTAAGAAGAAAAGGTGTATCAGTTATCTATTCCATTCCAAAATGATTTTGTGGGTTAGCAGTTTGACTTGAACTCAAGCTGGGTGGTTTCTTCTGCTGGTCTTGCCTTGGGTCACTCAGGTGGCTGTGGTCATCTCAACTGTGGACAGATGGTCTAAGATGGTGTCTGCACTCACATGCTTGGTGGTTGATGCTGGCTGTTGGCTGGATCTCTTTCTCTTTGTGCTCTCTCATCCTGTGTGAGCATTTACATGGCAGTGGCTGCACTCAGGTAAGGAAGAGCTGAAGCAGTTGGGCCTCTTATGATAGGCTTAGAACTCTCACAATGTCAATTCTTTCACGTTCTGTTGGTCAAAGCAAGTCACAAGGCCGACTGAGATCAAGTAGAGAAATAGACCCCACCTCTTTATGGGAGGAACAACAAAGTTGCATTGCAGAGCGGCTGTATATACGGGAATGGGAAGAATTTGTACCCATTCCCCCCCACCCAACATTTTATTGTGAAAACTTTCAGTCATGAGGCCAAGCTGAAAGAATTTCAAAGTGAACACCCACATATCTACCACCTAGATTCTACTATTAACATTTTCCTATACTTGTTTTATCATTATTTATCCATGTATCATCCCTCTATCAATTTATCTTATTTTTGATGCATTTCAAAATAAATTGTAGATGTTAGTACTTTTCTCTAAGTACTTCATGCATATTTGGCAAGTCAGTATTCCGTTTTTTCTTTTCACAAAACATTTATATACAGTGACGTGTACAGACTTTAAGTGTACATCATACCTAGTTTTGCAGCCTGCCAGGGAAGGGAAAAATTTGGAATAGCTTTTCAGTGAAATGCCTCAGAAACTCAACTGTCGTTGTATAAAAGAATTGCAGGTGATGTCTTTCTTGACTGCCTTTCTTCATGTCATCACTAATAACTTTTTCATTTAGTATACCTCAACACTTAGGATTTTCATTTGTGTTACATTAATTTGAGTTCACTTTGGACATTTCCCTACATACTTTCATTAAGCATTTATTGAGCGCATATTGTAGATAAGCACTGTACTAGAAAAAGGATGTAAACAGGAGCTCTCTTGCTTTATATTCAAACTAGGTGTATCTCAAATCAGATCAGATAAACAGTAGATGCCATTTATTTAATGCTTATGCTTAAGGCCAATGATAGACACTTTTAGTTGCATTGTTTCATTTTTAATCCTTTGTAATTTAGGAAATAGATACTTTCTCGTATTTTAAAAGTTAGGAAACTAGGCATGTGGAAAAGTTATCACTTGCCCAAGGCCTTACAGCATCATAAATAAAGGTGATATGACTCCAGAACCCACATTTAATCCCTGTATCATATTGATTAGAAGCAGGAAATATGCCCTCTGTTGCACAGTAGATAACTAACCCTTTAATTGGTCATTTTGCTTCATAGGGTAGTCTTGATCTGAATTAAGTGTTTATTTTAAATAGAGGACTATAAATGTTTATTAACTGATCATGAGAAAGTTTACTAAACTATCTTCTAGTTTATGAATAGATACTTTAGCAATTGGAAAAGGAGAAATTCTAGTATCATAACTATTGATTTAACTGCAGATAATTAGAAGTGTGATCAGAACTATGTGACAGATTCAGCCATAATTTAACCTTTGAGTGCAGTATTACAGTTTCTTATAGCCTTAACACTTACATTATTCTAATCTATGTTACAGTATACATTTTTTAAATTTCTAGAATATTATAAGCCCTTAATTTTTTATATGATGATTTGATAAAATAATAGTTACTTGATTTTATTTACTAGGTGTTGAATACTTTTATTGCTAATTGGCTTTTGAGCAATTTTACAAATAGTAAATGATTGAAACCATTTTGACTTGCTATTTGCATAACAGTAAACCGTGTCTGAACTCTTGAAAATTTGTGACTAGCACTTAAGCCATTTTATGCCAAGAATTCTGCCAGAAGTGCAACTGGTTAATGGCAGCCAGTGTGACAACTGAAGTGACAGCTTCTTGAGTTCATTTACTGTGTTAGCTTTCCTGTTAGGTCAGGGAATGGGATAAAGTCATGTATGTCTAAACATGTCTCTTAACCCAACAGTGTATAAGGTGTTTTAAAAGTGTTCCTTCACCAAGATTTTCCCTATTTCATTTCATTTCGTGTTATGTTTGTAAGTGGCATTAAATCCTAAATCATATGTGGTAGGTTACAAACAAAACAAATTTGTGTTTTAAAAATCTAATCGAGTGTTATATTTATTTTTACGTGCAGGTCTTGCTATTTTGGAAGCTACAAGAAAAAAAATAGATTGGAGAAGGTTTGGTCTTTTAAGTGGACATGGCTCAGATATCCAACAACAATGGGTTTAAGCAGTGTTCATCTTCACATCTGGAACCAACAAGAACAAAAGATGTGGGCAAAGAAGAAGCATTACAGATGGAAGCAGAGGCTTTAGCAAAACTGCAAAAGGATAGACGGGTGACCGATAACCAGAGAGGCTATGAGTGGTCAAGCAGCACCAGACAAAAAGCACAAGTTTATAGCAAACAGGATTATGATCTCATGGTGTTTCCTGAATCAGATACCCAAAAAAGAGCAGTAGATATTGATGTAGAAAAGCTTACCCAAGCTGAACTTGAGAAACTATTGCTGGATGACAGTTTCGAGACTAGAAAAACACCTGTATTGCCAGTTACTCCTGTTCTGAGCCCTTCATTTTCAGCACAGCTGTATCTTAGACCTGCTATTCAGAGAGGACAGTGGCCACCTGGATTATCTGGGCCTTCCAGTTACTCTTTACCTTCTGTTTACCAGTCAACTTACAGTAGTAAACAGACTGTATTCCAAAATGGCTTCAATCCAAGAATGCCTACTTTTCCATCCACAGAACCTATATATTTAAGACTTCCAGGACAGTCTCCATATTTTTCATATCCTTTAACACCCACCACACCCTTTCATCCACAAGGAAGCTTACCTATCTATCGTCCAGTAGTCAGTCCTGACATGGCAAAGCTGTTTGACAAAATAGCTAGTACATCAGAATTTTTAAAAAATGGAAAAGCAAGGACTGATTTGGAGATAACAAATTCAAAATCTACTATCAGCAATCTACAGGTGTCTCCAAAGTCTGAAGATATCAGTAAGTTTGACTGGTTAGACTTGGATCCTCTAAGTAAGCCTAAGGTGGACAGTGTAGAGGTATTGGACCATGAAGAAGAGAAAAATATACCAGGTTTGCTAGCAGACGATCCTTGGGATGCTGTTCTTCTTGAAGAGAGATCACCAGCAAGTTGTCACCTTGAAAGAAAGGTGAATGGAAAATCTCTTTCTGGGGCAACAGTAACAAGAAGCCAGTCTTTAAATATTCGAACAACTCAGCCTACAAAAGTCCAGGGCCAAATATCTCAGGTATAGTCTTTTCTTACTCACTTCTCAAACTTAGTGTAACAGAGAATTCATATTTGTGTACATAATTTATTTGGTAAAAGAAATGTTTTTTATGTTGAATCTTGTTTTCTTAAGTATACTGTGAATGTTAGATTGTGTGGAAAAGGATTAAATGTGTTTAGGCAAATTGATAAAATTCTTTTTAAATTAAAAATTAAAAAAAAATATTTTGGCTGTGGTGGGTCTTTGTTGCTGCATGTGGGCTTTCTCTAGTTGCGGTGAGCAGGGACTACTCTTTGTCACAGTGCACAGGCTTCTCATTGTGATGGCTTCTCTTGTTGCAGAGCATGGGCTCTAGGCACGCAGGCTTCAGTAGTTGCAATGTGTGGGCTCAGTAGTTGTGGCATGTGGGCCCTAGAGTGCACGGGCTTCGGTAGTTGCGGCTCATGGGCTAAGTAGTTGTGGTGCGCAGGCTCTAGGGCGTGTGGGCTTCAGTAGTTGCAGCATGAGGGTTCAGTAGTTGTGTCTTGTGGGCGTAGTTGCTCTGCGGCATGTGGGATCTTCCCAGACCTGGGATTGAACCCGTGTCCCCTGCAGATTCTTAACCACTGCGCCACCAGGGAAGTCCCAGGCAGATTGAAAAATTGCTTACTATTAATATTATCTTTTCTAGGATTGTGGATTTTGAAAACCTATAATCAAGGATCTGGCTTTCACTGATAGGCATTAAAAATAATTTTTATCTGTCTCTCCTTGTCCATTCATTATATGTAGTCCTACTTTCTTTTCCTTATTGCCTTTATTTTTCAGGGTAAATAAGGAATTTTGGTTTTTAATCCCATTATAGAAATTCTCATGTATATTGTTTTGTTGTTTTTAACCATGAATGAATGAATGAGTAGAAGAAAGGGAGGGAGGGAGGAGGGAAGGAAGGAAGTGAGGGAGGGAGGAAGGAAGGAAGGAAGGCCCCAGAGAGATGGGAGAAAAGCCATTTAAAGGACTCTCTTTAAACACCTGTATTGATATTAGTGAAGAAAAGAACTGTAGTCTATATAGCATAGTTGCTGAGTTCATATAGTCTTACTGTCTGGAAAAATTAGTTAAGGGTGCCTGGGACAGGATGTCTTCTCT
The DNA here is from genome assembly GCF_059928025.1 of Delphinapterus leucas. Classification (NCBI taxonomy): domain Eukaryota; kingdom Metazoa; phylum Chordata; class Mammalia; order Artiodactyla; family Monodontidae; genus Delphinapterus; species Delphinapterus leucas. Next base: position 38,604,117 of record NC_143135.1, read on the forward strand.
TAGAAGAGAGGCAGCAGGGTTTAGACTTTTCCTTTCCATAGATAGTATACCACTGAAGATTTGTATTTTGCTCTTATGGTATCTGTGGATTCTAGGAATGTTTAAGCCTCATTCTTACCTTAATGTGAATCATATCATTCAGCTAATTAGATCAGCATTTGGCTACTGTTTAGGCACTGAGATTCAACTAGCATTTAGGGGAGGATAAGCAAATTTTGCATGATTTGGATGGGTTTATGTTGAATTGTTGATTCTTAAAAACCATTTTAGATGTCTTGGGAGAAAAAAGCAGATATTAAGAAGGTTAAGAAAAAAGGATGAGGATTTCTTTGGATAACACAATCAGAACCCAGAAAAATCTTAACCAGTGCAGTGTTTTCCAAATGTATTTTGACTACAGCTCCCCACTAAAAAATACCTGTTATTAAGGTCTCTTAAGCTTTTCAGTACTGTTTACAAATTTAGGAACAGAATTTCTTAACACCTTTCAATTTAAAAGTCACAGGTTAATTTCACAGTTTAAATTGGAATCATAAATATTTATTCTAATGTCATATTATTTACTCTTAATATTCTATGTCATCTTGTCATGATTTTTGTCTTTGTATTTACAAATAACAGTCATTTCCTAAAGTATTTGAAAGGAGAAGGGAAAACTTTAAGCCAAATCAGGAAGTGTGGGCGGGGGGCTTATACCTAGTAGTGGAGCTGCTGGTTATTCTATGCTTAGCTTTTTGAGGAACCAGCAAACTCTTTTCCATAGTGGCTGCATCATTTTACATTCCCCCCAGCAATGTATGAGAGTTCCAGTTTCTTCACATGCTTGCCAACACTTGTTATTTGACAGTTTTTTTGGATTATAGCCATTCTGATGGATGTGAAGTGATATCTCATTGTGATTTTGATTTGGATTTCTCTGTTGACTAGTGGTGTTGAGTATCTTTTCATATGATTATTGGCCACTTCTGTATCTTTTTCGAAGAAATGTCTATTTGTCATTGGCCATTTTAAAAATTGGGCTGTTCATAGCTTTATTCATAATAGCCAAAAAGTGAAACAACCCAAAATGTCCATCAGCTGATGAATGGGTAAAAGCAAAAGCGGTATGTCTGTACAATGGAATATTATTCACCCATACAAAGGAATGAAGCCCTGATATATGCTGCAACATGGATGAACCTTGAAAACATTGTAAGTGAAAGAAGCCAGACACAAAAAAACATGTATGGTTCAATTTATATGATATGTCCAGAAAAGGCAAATCCACAGAGAAAGAAAGCAGATTAGTGTTTGTTGGGGGCGGTTGGAGGAAAGAGGGAATGGGGAATGGTTGCTTAATGGGTACAGGGATCTTTTTGGGGGGGTGATGAAAGTGTTCTGGAATTAGAACATTTCAGTGTTCTTACCATAGTGGTGATGGTCACATACCATTATGAATGTACTGTGAGCCAACAAATTGTACATTTTTAAATGGTTGATATGGCAGTTTTTATGTTCTATGAACTTTACCTCATTTTTTTTTTTTTTTTTTTTTTTTAAAGGAAGACACTGGTCCCCCTGATCCTCCCATCCTGCTCAGGCCAGGTTACTGCCGGATTCACATTTGGGTCAGTGTTCCAATAGAGAGATCCCTCTCTAACTGTGGATCTCCTTTTTATGGATTTAGCATGAGGGCATGGTGTTTGACACCATGTAGTCTGGATTAGGGGTATCAGAAGTAGTTTGGGAAGGGCAGCTGCCAGTAACTGGAGATCTCAGGAGCTAGGGAAAGTTGCAGTCTCTGCTATCAGGGAAAAAGAAGCCCCTGGTCCTAAAGGGAGCTGAGTTTAGGCTCAGCCCTCCCATTGGTAGAAGGCAGAGCCCCTGATTGTCCAGGCAACCCAGAGTGAGCATCCAGGTCACTTTCAAATAATCCTCCTGCTCCTTGCATCACACCTTCATGGGTATGCATTTGCACCTCTACAATATATGCATTGTAGCCACAATACATAGATTATCTTGAATTTAATAAAATATTTATAAATGACTTTGGTTTATTTCATTATCTCTGTATCTCTAATTCTAACTTTCCCAGCAGTGGAAATTCATTTATTCACTAAGGGAAATAGATTATTCCAGATGAGCTGAAATTACCATTCCAGGTGAACTCTGGTTATCATCTTAAACAAGTTGAGGTTTCTGGGTCTACCAGAATTACTTGCTATCAGTGATCCAAGACTGGACTCAGAACCTAAGAGCTACATGCTTTTTATCTGTGCTGTAAATGTTCAAACTGAACTCTTTTTTTATAATCACTGAGACAATAGAGAGTTCCTAAGAATCCTGTGAGATCAGAGTGACCCATACCTATTTCACAGTTGAAGAAACTGAAATGTGAAGAAGTTAAGGAATTATTAATTTTTTCATGTAATAATGGTATTATAATTAGTTAAATGAACTCGTATTTTAGAGATATTTAAGATGATAACCACAGTTATCTAGTCTAACCAACTTTATTTCATGAATGAAGAAACTTAGATCCAGAGGGTGACTTATCTCCAATTAATATTTTCTTCCTCAGTTTGTTTGTAACTTAAAACCTGTGGCATAGATTGCCAGTGCTTTTGCTGCAAAACACTTGCTTCCTTTCCCTGTTGCCCTCTGTAGTTTAGACTGGTCACTTCTGGTTCAACCGATGTTTTCTCCACCCTTTCCTTTGGTGGGGGCAGGGCTGTGATACTCACTTACATCCCTTTCATTGTCTCTCTGCATACATCTTTTCCTACTCATTTTTAATATTTGTCACAGTATCATCTTGATATTTTCCCTATTTGGGGTACTTTCAGAAATCATCTTGCAGGACTGATGAGGATAGGTAGTTTCCTAAAGATAAGAAAAGAATTCCCCTAACAGGATCTGGGAAATCAGATCACATGGGAGTTGCAGAGAATTACTGCTTGTTCAAACTCTAGGAATTAGGCTTCTAGGCAAGTTTTAGCAGAAACATGTTCTTAGATTTTGTTTAAAGTACAGGGGGAAGGATCAAGGAGTAATCAAATTGGTTGCGAGAGACATGAGTCAAAGCCAGGTAAGCAAAAATAACATGACTTGATCAGCTGATCAATCAGAGACGGGAGCTAGATTACTACAGTGTACATCAGTAGCTTTACTAAATGGCACAGTGTCTGAATTGAGGTGGCTTAGGCTCCTTAAAGGAGTTTAACTGTGGCATGGCTGAGGAGGTATGTAGTTGTTGATCATTCTGTTATACTCTGCTCTTTTATTTTTTTTATTTTTTAATAAATTTATTTATTTATTTTTAGCTGCTTTGGGTCTTCGTTGCTGTGCACGGGCTTTCTCTAGTTGCGGCTAGCGGGGGCTATCCTTCGTTGTGGTGCTCGGGCTTCTCATTGCGGTGGTTTCTTTTGTTGCAGAGCACGGGCTCTAGGCACGCAGGCTCAGTAGTTGTGGCTCGCGGGCTCTAGAGTGCAGGCTCAGTAGTTGTGGCACATGGGCTTAGTTGCTCCGTGGCATGTGGGATCTTCCCGGACCAGGGCTCGAACCCGTGTCCCCTGCATTGGCAGGCGGATTCTTAACCACTGCGCCACCAGGGAAGTCCCCTCTGCTCTTTTAAAACCCCATGTAATAATTATGTTTGAGCACCACATTCTAAAAGGGACCAGTGGTAGACTAGAGTGTGTCTTGAGAAGACTACAGTGTTCAGGATCTAGAAGCTATGCTATTTAAGGAACTGTTGAAAAGATTGGAGATATTTTGCCTGAAGAAGCGAATATTAATTGGAGCTAATTCACACTCTGAATCTGAGTTTCTTCATCTATAATATAAAGTTAGGTGGACTAGGTAATTTCTGAGACCCTTTCAGGAATAATATTTAAAGTTTGGAAAGTTGCCCTGTAAAAGAGGAAGTTGACTTTTTTTCTTTTAAAGTTTTATGTTTGGGACATAGGTTCTCAAAGCAGTTCAGGAAGTAGAATACCTGAAAATCATGGTATTCTTGTAAAACAAAGGTGAAATAGTTATGTTCTAAGTTTTCCAGTACATTAAGTGCATTGCTTTGTGCAAATTACATGTTACGTTGTGCTAGATTTTGTTTTTGTTTTTGCGGTACGCGGGCCTCTCACTGTTGTGGCCTCTCCCATTGCGGAGCACAGGCTCCGGACGCGCAGGCTCAGCGGCCATGGCTCATGGGCCCAGCTGCTCTGCGGCATGTGGGATCTTCCCGGACCGGGGCACGAACCCGTGTCCCCTGCATCGGCATGCGGACTCTCAACCACTGCGCCACCAGGGAAGCCCTGTGCTAGATTTTAATAGACAAGTGGTAGCAGGTGTAAAAGTTAAAATAACCTTTCATAGAAAGCTTAAAATTACGCAAATCCTATTTGTTTATATTTTTCCTCTATGAATTGAGAAATTCAGTTTAGTAACTTAGTTTTAAAATTCATTGTCCCAAAAAGTAGAACAAGGACCAATGGGGAATAAAACTCAGAGGCATATATACGGTTAAATATCAATAAAGGAACTTATAAATAGCCATTTGGTAATGGTTCCTCTCAGGTGGTCAATGCATAGTTATTGGAGGTCTTTAATCAGAGGTTTAGTGTGCACTTGTTACAAATGCTATAAAAGGATTTTTATTTTCAAAGAAAAGTTCTAAGCCCTTTTATTAACACTAAAATTTCACCATTTTGTTTGTGTACAAGAAGATAAAGTTTGGTTTGATTTAGACCAAAAGGGGGAGGTAAACAGAACACTAATAATAGGCTGATTTAAGAAGTCTGTGACACAAACATTGGCGTGGAACTTTTAATTTTTCACACACCATTCATCTCTATTTAAAAACTTTTCCCTGAGGTTCATATTTTTTGTTGGGAAATAAGATTGCAGTGCCTATTCTTTATAATTACTTTACATACTTAAGTGTTCATTTCCTGTAAGAATTTTATGCTTTGTGGTAAAAACTCTGAAGGGTATTTTTCTTCTCACTCAGCAGTCTTACTTCCTATTTCCTTCTAGTGTCTTTTGTTCATAATAATCTAAATACTTTAGTTCAAATTTTTGTTTTCAAAACCAGGAAAAGGCATAGTACTTAAAACTGTCTTCTGGCAATTTAAGTTTAAATCACACTTTTAGTTAATAGCTATAATTTAGCTACTTTGAATAGATCCCAAAGATTTTAGTAGTGAATGAAATTATTTTCATAGAAATGGTTTTGCAAAGTTCTGTGGCTATTGACTTTTTCTAAAAGTTGATTATATTAACACTATAAACATGTATATCCCCATTAGCACAATGTCTAACGTTAATTTTAAAGAAGAGGTAAAGTTGAATAAAATGTGGTTTTTCATTGTCTAGCTGAATATAGTACATTAGTTGAGTAGATTACTGAAGTCTCTATAAAATTTTGGTAACGAAGTAACCAACTTTGTTCTGAAAAGCAGCTGATATGTTTATATTTAATGCTTAAAATACATTTATTGAAAACTTGGTGTTCCATCTAATTTCTGGGGTAAGATGGCATGAACCTGGGACTTGTTTAGGTGTAAAGCTTTCCCATATTCTTTTTTTTTTGGACATGGTTTCATTTTTTTTTAATTAATTAATTTTTGGCTGTGTTGGGTCTTCATTTCTGTGCGAGGGCTTTCTCTAGTTGCGGCAAGCGGGGGCCACTCTTCATCGCGGTGCGCGGGCCTCTCTCTGTCGCGGCCTCTCTAGTTGCGGAGCACAAGCTCCAGACGTGCAGGGCTCAGTAGTTGTGGCTCACGGGCCTAATTGCTCTGCAGCATGTGGGAGGATCCTCCCAGACCAGGGCTCAAACCCGTGTCCCCTGCATTAGCAGGCATATTCTCAACCATTGCGCCACCAGGGAAGGCCCTCCCATATTCTTATAACTGCTTTATAGAGTATGCACTGATAAGTTTTTGTGAATTATTGCAAACCTGCATCACTTTCCTTAAACCCTTAATTTACCCTTTCCACCTCTCCTTGACCTCACTACCTTTTTAAAAAATTGAATTATAATTGACCTACAGCACTGTTAGTTCCAGGTGCACAACATAATTTAGTGACTTGGCATTTCTGTACATTACAAAATGATCACCATGGTAAGTTTAGTTACCATTTGTCACTATGCAAAGTTATTACAATATTATTGACAGTATTCCTCATGCTTTACATTTATCCCCATGACTCATTTATTTAGTAACTGGAAGTTTGTACCACTTAATTTCCTTCACCTATTTCATTCCCCCACTCCCAACCCCCACCCCTGACCTCCCCTCTGTTCTTTTTCTTCTTCTTTTTTTAAAAAACATATTTATTTATTTAGGCTGTGCTGGGACTTAGTTGTGGCATGTGGACTTCTTAGTTGTGGCATACAAAGTGTTAGTTGCAGCATGCATGCAGGATCTAGTTCCCCGACCAGGGATCGAACCTGGGCCCCCTGCACTGGGAGCATGGAGTCTTACCCACTGGACCACCAGGGAAGTCCCTCCCCTCTGTTCTTTATATCTATGAACCTGTTTCTGTTTTGTTATATTTATTCATTTGTATTGCTTCTTAGGTTTCACATATAAATGAAATCATACGGTATTTCTCTGTCTGACTTATTTCAGTTAGTATAATAACCTCTAGGTCCATCCATGTTGTCCCAAATGGTGAGGTTTCTTTTCTTTTTTAATGGTTGAGTAATATTCCATTGTATGTATATACCACATCTTCTTTATCCATTCATCTGTCAGTAGACACTTAGGTTGCTTCCATATCTTGGCTGTTGTAAATAATGCTGCAGTGAACATAGGGGTGCATGTATCTTGTCAAATTACTGTTTCTGTTTTCCTCAGAAAAATACCCAAAAGTGGAATTGCTGGATCATATGGTAGTTCTATTTTTAATTTTTTGTGGAAAAAAATACTGTTTTCCATAGTGGCTGTATCAATTTACATCCTGCCAGCAGTGCACTAGGGTACCCTTTTCTCCACATCCTCACCAGCACTTGTTATTTGTTGTCTCTTTGACAATAGCCATTCTGACAGGTGTGAGGTGATACTTCATTGTGGTTTTGATTTGCATTTCCCTGCTGATTAGTGATGTTAAGCATCTTTTCATGTGTCTGTTGGCCACTATACCTTCTTTTGAAAAATGCCATTTTTTAAACCAAATTGTTTTTTTGATATTGAGTTGTATGAGTTCTTTGTATATTTTGAATATTAACCCCTTATCAGCTGTATCCTTTACAAATATCTTCTCCCGTTCAGTAGACCACCTGTTCATTTTGTTGATGTTTGCTTTGCTGTACAAAAGCTTTTTAGTTTGGTGTAGTACCATTTATTTATTTTTGCTTTTGTTTCCCTTGCCTAAGGAGACATATTCAAAAAAATGTTGCTAAGATTGATGTCAAAGAGCATACTGCCTGATTTCTTCCAGAAGTTTTATGGTTTCAGGTCTTACGTTTAAGTCTTTAATTTATTTTGAATTTAGTTGTGTATATGGTGAGAGAAAGTCCAGTTTGATCCTTTTTCATGTAGCTGTCCAGTTTTCCCAGCACCATTTCTTGAAGAGGCTATCCTTTTCCCCATTATATATTCTTGCCTCCTTTGTCATAGGTTAATTCACCATGTAAGTGTGGGTTTATTTCTGGGCTGTCTGTTCTGGTCCATTAATTGATGTTTCTGGTTTTGTGCTGGTACCATACTGTTTTGATTACTGTAGCTTTGTAGGGTAGTTTGAAATCAGGGAGCATGATACCTCCAGTTTTGTTGTTCTTTCTCAGGATTGTTTTGACTATTGGGGGGGTCTTTTGTGTTTCCACACACATTTTAGAATTGTTTGTTCTAGTTCTGTAAAGAATGCCTTTGGTTTTTTTTTTTTTTTTTTGACTGCGCTGCACAGCATGCGGGATCTTAGTTCCCTGAGCAGGGATCGAATCTGTGCCACCTGCAGTGGAAGCTCAGAGTCTTAACCACTGGACTGCCAGGGAAGTCCTGCCATTGGTATTTTGTTAAGGATTGTATTGAATCTGTAGATTGCTTTGTGTATTATGACCATTTTAACAATATTAATTCTTCCAATCCATGAATACAGTATATATTTCCACTTGTGTCATCTTCACTTTCTTTCATTGGTATCTTATAGTTTCCCGAGTACAGGTCTTTTACCTGTATTGGTTAGATTTATTCCTAGGTATTTTATTATAATATTTTTGACACAACTGTAAATGGGATTGTTTTCTTAATTTCTCCTTCTGCCAGTTCTTGTTAGTGTATAGAAATACAACAGATTTCTATATATCAATTTTGTATCCTACTGAATTCATTTATTAGGTCTAACAGTTTTTTGGTGGCATCTTTAGGATTTTCTCTGTATCATATGTCATATGCAAACAGTGACAATTTTACTTCTTCCTTTCCAATTACCTTTTTTTTTTTTTTTTAAATAGTGAAGTTATGGTTATTCTTTGTATGCACTTGCCCACCTCAGATTTATTTGCCTCTTCTTTCTGGTTTGGAGGGAAGAGATATTCCTTCTCTTTTCCCGAACTTAACTCTTTCACCTCTTTTCTTGTTCCTGTCTCCCCAAAGTATTTTTTACGATTATTCTTCAAAGTGGAATTTGTACTTACTGCTTTTCCAGTCCCTCAACATCCTCTCTTGTTCCTACCATATTGCAGAAACTTGTTTCTGGTAGTATGAATACTAATTGCCAATCTAGTGACCATACTCACTGTCCATCCTTATTGCTTCATTTGCAACAATTGACCACGTTCCTTTCTTGAAACTTCTCTCGTATTGCCGTAGTTAAATCTACTTCCTAGTTTTCCTCCTGTAATCTTTGAATTGTTTTCCTTGTCTAGTTTCTAAATATAGGCACTCCCCCAAGGTTTTGTTTTTGGTTGTTTTTAATATATCTGTTCTCTCTCGGTCAGTGCTTTATTCTTGAGGCTCTGAGATAGAGTTTGAAAGCTACTGATCTAGACTCCTTGGCTGTGTATGGTTGAGATGCAGTGATGATTAATTTTATGTGTCAGTTTGACTGGGCTATGGGGTGCTCCGACATTTGGTCAGACATTATTCTGGGTATGTCTGTAATGATGCTTCTGGATGAAATTAATATTTGAATTTGTAGACTGAGTAAAGGCAGATTGCTCTCCCTAAAGTGGTGGGCCTCACCCTAACAGTTGAAGGCTTGAATAGAACAAAAGGGCTGTCCCTACCACCAAAAAAGGGGAATTCCTTCAACTTGACTGTCTTTGAGTTGGAACATTGGGGTTTTTTCCCTGACTTTGGACTCAAACTGAAACATTGGCTTTTCCTGGGTCTTAAGCCTGCCATACTCAGACTTAGAACTATAATATCAGCTCTCTTGGGTCTCCAGTTTGCAGACTGCAGGTCTTGAGACTTAGCATCCTTTATAATCACATGAGCCAATTTCTTATAATAAATCTCTCTCTCTCCATTCATATGTGTATAAAGAGATGTCCCAGCTTGATGTCCAGTAGGTGCAGTCCCTTAGGTATTCCTCAGCCTCCTGAAGAGACTTTCCTTTTGATGGAACTTAGACCCAAAATCCGTTTGGTTGGGATATTGCTCTGTCAGTGATCCTGATAGATGCTGACAACAATTAGCAGAGAGAAATTTCCCTGTAGAAAAGTGCAGAAATTGGATGATTCCCAGTTCTTTGTCTTTAGCTCTGGAATAGAATTTTGTAATAGAGTATTTCTAGATGATGACCAAACATCTCCATGGATTTCCAAACCCAAAATATTTACTAGAGAACTCAGTATCTTCCCCCACAAACCTCTTTGTTTCATATATTGGATAATGACATTAGGGATTTTTTCTTATTATCATTTGCCTCTTTCATTCATTGAAAAATATTTGAGGGGACTTCCCTGGTGGTCCAGTGCGTAAGATTCTGCACTTTCAATGCAGGGGGCCCTGGTTGGGGAACTAGATCCTGAATGCGAGCCGCAACTAATAGTTTGTATGCCGCAACTAAGAAGTCCGCATGCCACAACTAAGAAGCCCACGTGCTGCAACTAAAAGATCCCGTGTGCTATAATGAGGATCCTGCATGCCACAACTAAGACCCGGCAAAGCCGGGTCTTAAATAAATATTAAATAAATGTTTAAATATTAAAAGAAAAGAAAGGCTCTTATTTAAAAAAAATTTTTTTAAATTTGAGGACAAAATGTGTGGGCTACAAATATTAACCATTCACAGACCTCATCCTTAAAGAACTCGGGTTAGAAGGGAGAGACAAAATGTATGTGCATATAACTGCAGTATGTAGTAGAAAGCCGGCAGTGCTGCATAAAAGTTTGTGCAAGATCAGTGGAGGAAAGAGATGATTTGATGCTTAAGTTGTTTAGAGTTTGAGGAAGGGATCAGGAGCAAGAGTTGAGGGAATAGGTGTGAAATTTTTTTAAAAATTGTTTTTGGTTCCAGAAAGAGTGGAAAAAAACAAAAAAATGCTAATGTTAATGTACAGATGAAATCACTGGCAGCCCAGCTGTTTTTTACTTTGTGAGCAGAACATTTGTGTTAATTTTCCAGATTCTATTATTACCTTGATGTATGACTAGATAATTAGTTATTATAATCTATTTCTGTCACCATCACTTGAAACATAACTTGCTTGAAAGGACCTAATACATGAAAGGCACTGTAAAAAATACTTTTTTGATTTAAAAAAAAAAAGCATCTAGAAATGCCACTAAGGAGATTCAAAATCTATTAATAAGTGGAACATGAAAAACAGAGTTAAAGAAGGAAAGATGGTTACTAGGTCAACAAAAATATGAATTTTTTATAGCATTGCTCCTGCAAAGGTCACAATGCTGTTTTTCTCTCGTGTTTTAAAGGTTTTTTTTCCAGGAGACTTTGTTGTGAGGTACTAGAATGGCATAGTGAATAAGTTAGGTTGCCTGGGTTGAAATCCTAACTCTGATTATATTAGTCATGTGACCTCACGTGCCTCATTAACTTCTCTGTGCCTCATTTTTTAATCTGTAAAATGGGGATAATAGTAATGTTACGTGCCTCATTAACTTCTCTGTGCCTCATTTTTTAATCTGTAAAATGGGGATAATAGTAATGTTACCCACCTACTAGAGCTTTGTGAGAAATAAATAATATATACATACATATATATACACACACACACACATACATACATGACTAAATTTCTTACAGCAGAACCTTACATGTAAGAAATGCTCAGTAATTGCTAGATATATTTTTGTGTGGTAAAATACATATAACAAAATTACCAGATTAACCATTTTAAGGTGTACAGTTCAGTGATATTAAATATATTCACATTGTTGTGCAACCATCACCACCAACCATCCCCATAACTTTTCATCTTGTAAAACTGAATCTCTATACCTATTAAGTAGTAACTCTCCATTCTCCCCTCCCCCTGGCCCCTGGCAACCACCATTCTACTTTCTGTCTTTATGATTTTGAATACTCTTAAGTACCTCATATAAGTGGAATCATATAATATTTGTCATTTTGTGACAGTCTTATACACTTATAATGTCCTCAAGGTTCATCCATATTGTAGCATATTGTAAAATTTTCTTTATTTTTAAGGCTGAATAATATTCCACTGTATGCCTCAGTTTGCTTGCTTTTCCAAAAATTCATCTGTTGGTTTATACTTGGATTGCTTCCATGTTTTAGCTATTGTGAATAATGCTGCTATGAACATGGGTGTAAAAATATCTCTTTGATACCTGCTTTCAATTCTTTTGGGTATAGACCCAGAAGTAGAATTGCTGGGTCATATGGTAATTCTATTTTTAATTGTTTGAGAAACCACCACATCGTTTTACACAGTGGCTACACCATTTTACATTACTACCAACAGTGCCCAAGGGTTCCAGTGTCTTCACATCCTTGCCAACATTTGTTGTTTTCTGGTTTTTTTTTTTTGTTTTGTTTGTTTTTGTGGTACGCGGGCCTCTCACCATTGTGGCCTCTCTCGCTGCGGAGCACAGGCTCCGGACGCGCAGGCTCAGCGGCCATGGCCCACAGGCCCAGCCGCTCCGGGGCACGAACCCGCGTCCCCTGCATCGGCAGGCGGACTCCCAACCACTGCCCCACCAGGGAAGCCCTGTTTTTTGTTTTTAATAGTAGCTATCCTAGTGAGTGTGAGGTGGTATCTCACTGTAATTTAGATATTATTTTTAATAATAATAATAATTAGAAAAAGACATTTTATAGAATCAGATATTAATTATGAAAATTACTGCTGTTCTTTTTAGGAGACAGTTGAAGGAACTACATAGTGCCTTATATTTTTTCATTGTTTTATGACTGCTATGGCAAATTCATTGGTTCTATGGAAGTAAATTTTAACTTGTTTTTAGAGGGAGCAGAACATTTAACAAATTGAACCAATGGTTGGGTTCCTTATGAACTGGATATAAAGTTTTACAAAAATATGAAATTCAGTTAAATTTGATTCTTGTCTTCAAGGAGCTTTCACATTAGGACAAATATAAAACAGGGTGTAATGATACTGGTGTTTGATTCAGACTAAGTACTTAGAAATGCTAGGAGGGAAGAAATGTTTCATACTGAATATTCATAAAAGACATTGTAGATGAAGTGGCATTCCATTGGGCCTTAAAAAATTAATAGATCTTTGACTTGTGTTGTGAGGGAAGGTTAGGAGGAAGACATTGAAGACAAAGATTCAGAGGCAAGATAGTTCAGTTTGTGTTTCATAGGAACAGGATATGATTCAAACTAACTTGGACATAATATTCACTTGGGAAGTTCTGGGAAATACTATTGGATTAGATTGTGGCAGACTTGGAGTGGCAAACCAGAGGATTTCTTTAGAAGTATAAAAATCCATTTTTCAGGTAGTATGGTTATTTGCTACAATACTTGTTTCTGTAACACAGATTAACTTCTGTAATTGGTAAATATGGGATTGATGTCAGTATAATGGGGAGGTAGCATTCGTTCAAAAATAATCTTTCCCAGCATATTAACATTTCAAAGCAATCTAGAACAAACTCTCATAATTAAAGGGAATATCTTAGTAATACAGGAAAATATTAGGAAAACACTGAAAGTCCTGCAGAAGTGAAAATGGTGGCTACAAGAACAGTTCCACATTCCACAGGGTTAAGCACTCCGATGAAACAGTAAGTGCAGACAGAGAAGCTGAGAAGACATTTCTGTTTGCATTAAGAACTTTGGTGAAGAAGTCTACATCCTGGGGTATATTTTCAACTTCATTGAAATTGGTCTTCACTAGAAGCAAATGCCCTTCAGAATCCATATAACAAATTAGGAAGCAGGAGCTCCAGGGTTTAAGGAGGCTTCAGAGGATCAAAGACCATAATTCAAGGTGCAAATTCAAGTGGAGATTTAACTGCACTAGTGTTTCTGTAAAGACTTCTTATTGTTTTAGTTAGGGCTTTGATTACACTTTTTTTTTTTTTTTTTGTGGTACGCGGGCCTCTCACTGTTGTGGCCTCTCCCGTTGCGGAGCACAGGCTCCGGACGCGCAGGCTCAGCGGCCATGGCTCACGGGCCTAGCCGCTCTGCGGCATGTGGGATCTTCCTGGACCGGGGCACGAACCCATGCCCCCTGCATCAGCAGGTGGACTCTCAACCACTGCACCACCAGGGAAGCCCGATTACACTGATTTTTGAGTAGTCTGCCTTAACTCTGTTTTTCCCATGAGCTCTGTTATTTGTAGTAGCGATTTTTCTAGAACTCAGGGCTGGTCACTTCCCCATGTACATATCACATTCTAGCAGAAGGGGCTCTGCTACATTATAAAAGCAGTAAATTAATAAAGGAATTGTTGTCCTGAATTTTCAGTTTAATTTTCTGACAAAATCTTCTTGTTTGTCATGGTTATGGAAATCCATTACAACTCTTGAAATTTATACACTATGTTCTCATTCACTCAAGTTTTAATTGAGAATGTTCCCATTTTAATTTTAAAGGAAATTTACGCTAAATCAAGTATTTTTACGTAGTAAGTCAAAACACCTCTAAATGGACTCTGCTGCTTGGCTGTGCTTGGGTAGTGAATTTATCTTCCTAAATGTTGCACACAAATTTTGATCAGACATAAACTTAACTTTTGAAGGACTGTCAGGATGTTTGTACAAGTTTATTAACGTAGAAAATGCCCACTAACTCCTAAAACTCATTCTCTTATATAAAGAACCAGATGCTTTCTTGGAATTTGAGACCTAAGTTGAATATATAGAATTCCTGGTTTATTAGAGGAGTCCCAAATGGGCTTGATATCTTCATTTTCTTAAAACAGAGCCTAGTCCTTTAATTTCATTCAGCTGTTAACTTTCTGAAGTGTTCATTTCTGGAAGATTTTGAATGGAAATGTCTTTAGCGTTCCATTCTTATTGACTGATACAAAGTACAGCCTATTTCTACTTTTTTTTTTCCATCTACACATGTTTTTATTTTTATTCAACTATAAGCAAATAGCAGAATTAACACAACATTCAGCAACTCCAGACCAGCTTTTCTTACACCGACGAGTGATCAGTTTAACACGTGCAGATGTTCGGATTTCTGATGACCTCTCACTCAGCCCCGCAGCTCATCTAGATGGCCAAGCTTTAACAGCAAAGTGACTCTCTCCCTATTGCTTTTTCCAGTATTGCTCTTTAAAGGAGCCAGAGCGGGACACTGACAGCCAATAACCAGCCTGAGATGTATCACGTTGGGGGCTAGTGGACATGCCGGCCCCTGCTTGTCTTAGTGAGAGACAGGGCCCTGAAAACAAATGCCAGAAGATGCCGTCACACACAGCCCTGGGCTCGGGCTCACAAAGGCAGAGGCAATCAATCTTTTCGTTTTTTCAACCTCCCTTAAAGATTCTTTGATGCTCTGTTCTAATACTGCAGACCTGGTCTTTTTACCAGAATTTTTTTCCTCTTTAACGTCTGGGTTGTTATATTAACATTTGGATGACCCCATCCTAGTACCAAAGTATCCCCCACCAAAACGGAGTTCAAATTTGATCAAAACATAAACCCGCTAGAATTATAGAGGACAGGCAGAAGGAAAAGACACCCTAAACCTAAATCTTACTGCTCAGGCCTCAGGGCAGGGGGAAGAGAAGAAATCTACATGCATCACTAAACTGAAACACTGCTTGGGAACTCTGGGACGATGTCCATCTCCTGGCTTTCCTCTGCTTCCCAGACAGCTGCTCGTAGAGTTTGGGCACATAGTCATCCCATTTGGCCTGGTAACACGTGCCGGCCCCCGGAGCCCCGAGCTCATACTTTTTGCAGAAATTCGCCACCTTGAATCTGCCACCGTGGTCTCCAGATCGGTTGCTGAGAATGGGCTCATCACACTTCAGTGGGCTGTCCTGCTCGTAAACCAGCCAGATGTAGTGGTGAAGGCCTGTGCCCTTGGGAGGCCCAGAGCCCACATAATCGGAGAGGACTGTGCCACTGCTGATGTCGTTGCCCTTCATGTTGACCACTAGGAAATGGTGCCATTCCCTGTATTTGGGGTCCTTCCTGCTGGGAGCATACGGGTCTGTCAAGACCAAAGTATACAGTTTACCTGGATGAAGGCCATCCCATGCAATGCTGGTGGGCCAGTTCTTCACCTGGGTGGGTGTCAGCACTTTACCCAGCTCGTCAACCTCTGCCCCGCCGTATTTGACCTGCAGTGGCTGCTGCGGCCTCTCATCCACTTCCTGCAGGCTCAAAGGCCCAGACTGCTTGTTGAGGTCCACGGGCATCACGGAGCCAAGAGGGGCGGACAGCAGGGAAAGCAGCGGGAGGACTCGGCGCAGGGTAGTAGTCCAGACTCCCAGTCCTATTTCTACTTCTGAGCAAGTAAAACCAATGAACTTTAAAATAAGGCTTGGGACTTCCCTGGCGGTCCAGTGGTTAAAGATTGCGCTTCCAATGCAGGGGGCGCAGGGTAATCCCTGGTCAGGGAACTAAGATCCCACATGACATGCGGCCTGGCCAAAATTAAAAAAAAAAAAAAAAAAGGCTTAGTTGGCATTACTTTTACAAAGATAGAAATCCATACTTTAAAACTTTGTTACTGATATGATTTATTTTACCTCCATATTTTTGTACATGTTTTCATAAAAATGTGTTTGTGCTATATTGCTATTTAGCGTTTTGGGGATCTTTTACTTTTAAAATAAAAACACTCTTTTTCATTACAGAAAGGCCCAAATGGGACCAGTACTTTGCCAGCTGAAAGTTCTCTTCTACAAGAAATTGAAGTACAGAATGAGGAAGTGGCAGCTTTTTGTCAATCCATTACAAAGTAAGGAATTTTTCTTTATAAAGATTATTTTTTATTAAGTAATTTTTAAAAATTTATCTTAACCAGCTTAGTGCTACTAATTCTAAAATTTTTTAAGTTTTAACTATTTTCTCCCTGTGGCTAAAATGTCAAAACAATCAGTTAATTGGTACATTAACACAAACTACAGTTGAACCTGTTAGCGTTCTGAGTATTTAGAAGGAAAAATTGAGGTCAGACAGTAGATTTCTGATACTCTATTACCGAGGGAGAATATGGCTTAAACATAGAAGTTTCATTAGAATTAGAAAATGCCTTTTTTTTTTTTTTTTTTTTTGCGGTACGCAGGCCTCTCACTGTTGTGGCCTCTCCCATTGCGGAGCACAGGCTCCAGACGCATAGGCTTAGCGGCCATGGATCACGGGCCCAGCCGCTCTGCGGCATGTGGAATCTTCCCGGACCAGGGCATGAACCCGTGTCCCCTGCATCGGCAGGTGGACTCTCAACCACTGTGCCACCAGGGAAGCCCAGAAAATGCCTTTTTTTTTTGGCTGTGCTGGATCTTCATTGCTGCACACGTTGAGGTGCATGGGCTTCTCACTGCAGTGGCTTCTCTTATTGCGGAGCACGGGTTCTAGGCGCACAGGCTCAGTAGTTGTGGCGTGTGGGCCCTACAGCGCACAGGCTTCAGTAGTTGTGGCGTGCGGGCTTAGTTGCTCCATGGCATGTGAGATCTTCCCGGACCAGGGATCAAACCTGTATCCCCTGTGTTGGCAGGCGGATTCTTAACCACTGGACCACCAGGGAAGTCCCTGCCTTTTTTTCCTTTATAGGGAAACTTAGTTTTGCCATAAACTTTCTAGCATTCAAAATATTGTCCTACTTAGAATTAAGAGATGATATAACAAGCAAGATTAGAGGAGCAAATATATTTTCTGAAGGTTAGAAAAATGCATTTCTAAAATGTTCTTTTAATCCTAAATGTGTCCAGTGTTCTTAATACATGAAGAAACTGAGACTCAGAGAAGTTACCTACCAAAGTTTACTCAGCTAGTCTGTAACAGAGCCAGGTCTCCATTACCTCTGGTTTGGTGTGTTTTCTTTCCATCATTTCACTGTATTAGTGAGGACTTCTGTTATGACTGCAAGAAACCCATCTTAAACTAGCATAAATCAAGGAAGGTTATGTATTGGTTCACAAACCCGTATAGCAGAAAGAGGGAGGATGGGGCAGAGCTCAGTGACAGCAAGATCCAGGAATTCACACACTAATTGATCCCTACTCCCTTTGGACTCTTCTTTCTCCCTTTTCTCCCTGGGCCCTTTCACCATGCATGTTGGCTTCTACTAGAGATGGAGTTTTGAAGGCAGGGAATATAGCCACCGATAGCTTAGACTTTGATATTCTAATGGTCTTGTTAACAGAAAGGGAAGAGTCCTTTCAGTCAGCACCAGATAGAAAAATCCCACGGAAGGAGGGAGTGGAACAACAAACATTGTGGCCAACTGGATGAGATCTGTTATCAAAAGAAGGAAAAGTAGGGACTTCCTTGGTGGTACAGTGGTTAAGAATCCGCCTGCCAATGTAGGGAACACAGGTTCAATCCCTAGTCCGGGAAGATCCCACATGCCACAGAGCAACTAATCTGTGAGCCACAACTAGTGAGCCTGCATGCCACAACTACTGAAGCTCACACAACTAGAGCCCGTGCTCCGCAACAAGAGAAGCCACCGCAATGAGAAGCCTACCCACCGCAACGAAGAGTAGCCCCCGCTCACGGCAACTAGAGAGAGCCCGTGCACAGCAACAAAGACGCAACGCAGCCAAAAACAAACAAATAAATAAACAAATAAATAAATTTATTTTTTAAAAAAAGAAGGAAAAGTAGATCACTACTGGGAGATTTATTCTGAATCCAGTATTTTCCCCAGTGTGGTTTAAGCAAAGCAGAGTTTGGGGTTCCCAGATCATTTTCGAGTATATTCATCATTTTTATGATATGGGACTTATTATATTTAACTAGATTTTCTAGACTATTGGTAACATTTCATTAAAATTCTATCTTCCTGTGTGTCACCTTTTAACCAGCATTCCTTTTCTTCAGGATACCTTAGGGAAAAAAAAGAAGAAAAATATCAGTAGTCACTTTTTCTTTCCTGAAAAGGTTATTCTTTTTTTTTTTTTTTTTTTTTTTTGCGGTACGCAGTCCTCTCACTGCTGTGGCCTCTCCCGTTGCGGAGCACAGGCTCCGGACGCGCAGGCTCAGCGGCCATGGCTCACGGGCCCAGCCGCTCCATGGCATGTGGGATCTTCCCGGACCAGGGCACGAACCCGCGTCCCCTGCATTGGCAGGCGGACTCTCAACCACTGCGCCACCAGGGAAGCCCAAAGGTTACTCTTAACTGTGTTTTTAAAACTCATATTTTTCAGTAGACGTTTAAAATAGAAGAGACATTTAGGTGACTGAGAATGCAAATTGCATGTATTAGAAATTACCTGTGCCTTTATTCCATTATACCATTATGTATGTGTGGTTAACAGTTTGGAAATAATCTTTTATCTTAATGGTTTGGTATTAATCTGATATGTGTTTTATCTTAATGGTTTGGTATTAATCTGATATGTGTTCATCGAGTTTTTAAAATTTTCTTTCCAAATAAGCCTTGTCTATTTAGACTGTGTTGAGTGACTATTGCATTTAAGCTTTGCATGTTGAGAAATTAGGCTCTCTGTAATCTGCCTTTTTTTCTGCATTTGAATCTTAGTGTTATTTACACAAACTCTGCCACTAAGCTAAAATGATCATTTTTATTTATGTGTGCACACGCGCACGCGCACACACACACACACACAAATGGCTTATGTAATATTAAAACCTCAGATGAACTAGAGACAATGAATTCTTTTTGTAATTTATTTCTGTTAGAGTGGGATTGCAACAAATGTTTCAGAGAAGTAAGAGGGAGAGGTGTTTTTGAAGCCATGTTCTAGAAAATTCTTTCATTCCCCTCTGACCTTGGAGATTGGAGTCAGGAGAAGTCTTGATGTCTTGAAGAAATTAATGTCACTTTCTATTTTTTCCAGTGTGCTGATTTTAAAAACAAGTATTTATACTCTTAGTAAATGCCTCATTTTTTGAAATCTCCTAAAATGATTAATTTCATTATTTTAATTCAGCTATGACATTAGTGTAAGATTGTCAGGGTGATATTTGTTTACAGTTAAGCCTACTTCTAGGCCTTTTTTTTTTTTGCTTCTGTGAAATCAGGGAGTTGGACTAGTGATCTCAAGGGTCACTTTCAGTTTAAAGTTCTGTAAAATACTTTGAATCGGGGCATTTAATTATTACTGCATTTTTCTTGTTTTTATTTCTTTTTTTTCTTTCCTTTCACACTCATCATAATTGACAAAACTTGCTGTATCTACTAGTTACATAGGTCCAGAGAAAGTTCTCAGAGGAATGTTAGATACCAGTGGAAATTTTTGCTGCTTCATTTGTGGTCTCCTAGGGTAAGATGAAAAACTACACTTTACACTTGTCGTTCTGAATAGCCTTTAATTTCCTTTCCTCATATATGGTTCCAATCTAATATTTATATTCTACAACAATGTCTTGATCCCAAGGATCCCCTGTAGGTTTTCACCTCTGCATTTAGTTAATTTTATTCTAAATGACGCTGACTCAAGTTTCTTATAAAGTAGTGTCAATTCAATTAAAAACCCTCATTTTTTAAAATAAATTTATTTTTAATTTATTTTTGGCTGCGTTGGGTCTTTGTTGCTGTGTGCGGGGTTTCTCTAGTTGTGGTGAGCAGGGGCTACGCTTTGTTGCAGCGCGCAGTCTTCTCATTGCCGTGGCTTCTCTTGTTGCGGAGCATGGGCTCTAGGTGCACGGGCTTCAGTAGTTGTGTGGCACGCAGGCTCAGTAGCTGTGGCTCGCGGGCTCTAGAGCACAGGCTCAGTAGTTGTGGTGCACGGGCTTAGTTGCTCCGTGGCATGTGGGATCTTCCTGGGCCAGGGCTCGAACCCACATCCCCTGCATTGGCTGGTGGATTCTTAACCACTGTGCCACCAGGGAAGCCCAAAACCCTCATTTTTATATGTAACTTTTTATCACTAGAATTTTTATCCAGTAAATTCTTGTTTTCTGAACTGTCATCAGGAATTTCTGATTTTCCTTTTATCATCCTTAAGGATTTCTGAAAATTGAAGGCTTCCTTGGATATAGATAAAGTTCTTTACCGTTTTATATATTAGTTAGCTACGTGATTTGCTGTGAGTATCTTATTTCATATGGTATTTCTTGTTTCATAGGAAACAAGAATACCAAGTATGTGAGAAACAATAAAAAATCTTAGGCTGGGTCCTGTGAAGGTCTTGTCATTGTGTTACAGAGGGGTAAGCTTGGCAGCAATCAAATATTTGAAGGTAATGTGTCCATATCTAAAGGTGCATTTCCAACATCAATTTAAGTTTATTACTTTATATTACCTTTTTTTTCAATTACATTTCTTTTTAATATTGGATCCTTTGTGGCACTTAAGATCACAGTGCAGAAACCAGATTTATTCATTTATTCATTTATTTGACGAGATGCTTATAACGCTTACCATGTACTAGACACTGTTCTGAGTGTCCTTATAAACTTAATTCACATAATTCTCACAACAACCCCATGAAGTTAGTAGTAGTATTATCCCCATTTTACAGAAGAGGAAACTGAAGCAACAGGGAGATTCAATAACTTGCCTAAGATTACACAGCTAGTAAGTAGTACAAACAGGATTTAAACTTGGGAAGTCTGACTCTAGCGGTAGTGCACAAATAGTTACACTTGCTGCCTGCCTCTCCAGAACCTTTCTTATTGTCAACTCAAACTATTTTATTCTGTTCCTATAACTTGATTATTTTAATCTCTACAGAAGCGAATAGATAAAACTTCAAGCATTCATTCCATTTATAGCCCTGTGAAAAGCAGATGGGAGAAGTGGAATTTGTCTTCCAACTTCCAGAAGAAAGTCAGTTAAAGGAAGCCCACAGGCTTAAAGAAGGCATCAAATCCTCCTTTGTCTTCAGATAATAGGAGTGCTATCTGGAGATGAGCCATACACCTGGCTTATATATTTAAATTTAAACTATTTTGCTACTATGAATACCAGGAACACTTCACAGGCAATTTTTTTGCCATTCCCTAAGTCTTAGAAATCACTTTGAGGGAATAAAGGCCTCATAGCACTGTAAAAACCCATTGTCTATGTTTTTCTATCATGCTAACAACCAAAAACAGTGTGTAGGAAAAAGGATGTCAGAAAAAAAGATTTTAAAAAGACAACAAACTTTTCATCCCTCTGGCAATTACAATTTAGGTCTATCACCTGTATTGTCAGTGGTTCATTAAAAATGTACATTTTGTGAAATTATACTGTTTAGCCAAAAATCTGAAGCAGAGAACCTCATTTAATGCTGTGTATCCAGTGTGTGTTTTGTTGATGTTGATAGTGTTACCAAAGCTGTCCTGGCAGTACTTAATCTCTTTCCTTGGATTCTGTTTTTTAAAAGCCAAATGCCGATGTTTTGGAGCTTTGACAGGGGTTCATTCATTGCATTTCTCCTGGGCTGCTCTAGAATTGGACAGTAACACAGAATTGAATGGCTATAAGCATGCAAAGCCTTGTTCAGAGCTCTCAAATGCAGCTTTCAAAAAAAGAATTTAATTTCTTGTTTTTTGTGAATAGATTGAAGACCAGCTTTCCATATACCAATCACTGCACAAATCCAGGCTATTTGTTAAGTCCAGTCACAGTGCAAAGAAACATATGTGGAGAAAATGCTAGCGTGAAGGTCTCCATTGAAATTGAAGGATTTCAGCTACCAGTTACCTTTACATGCGATGGTAGGTTCATAGTTCCCCAACGATCTTGTTTTGCTCTGATTAGGGAGAAAATGTTTAAAATGTTAATGTTATCATTCTTTTAATAATCTGACTCAGTTATCATTAGGTATCCTTTAAAAATCTCTCTGTGTGTGTGTGTGGGGGGTAAAATACTTAACATGCATTAGTTATCCTTTTCTAGAAATTGGCGTTCATATGGATAGTTTTGTGGTTTGGGTTAGAGAAAAAACAGTTTACTTTTATAACTACATATTTCTCTGAAAGATGCTGAGTAATTTGGTTAATCAGTGGCTCTTGGCCAAAGCCCAAAAGCATTAGCTACCAAGGCTAATTATAGTCCTATTCTTTATATTCTAAAGGAAGACTTATTCTTTTTAAACATACCTTAAATTTTGGTTTGGGGAATCGTATGCAGTAAGAATTAATACTAAAATTGAAGGAAAGTAAGGTCAATAAGCTTCTTGATTGAAATAAGCATGGATAAGCATTGATAGCAAATGTTTTGATTTGTATCAAATTTTGACTTGATATATCAAGATCTGATTCATTTAAAAATATATCAAATGCCTATTGTTTGGTGCTTCATAAATGTGCACATTTATAGTGTACATCTCTTTTAAGAAATGTAACCATTTTATAGTAGAAGTGCTTTGTGTGTTTAAATAATAACTGTTATGATACATATAAATGTGTTCAGAAATGTAGCTGTTGTATTAGATAGAGGTTTTATGGCCTTTTCTGCCAAGCTGTTAGTTTTCATGAATTCTGAATGTAGTCACTGTCTTCTAAGTTGAACATAAAAGCTCTAAGCATAGAAATAGGTTACTTTAGTTTTTAATGGTTTGTAATCTTAGTATCCAGCTATTGTGAAGAATGATAATTGAATAATACTTCCTACTTTCTATATTTTTATTCTTCATTGGATAATTTACCAGGCAAATGTCAAATGTTTAAAATGGTGATTCTTTTTCCTTATGATTTGGTTCAAATAATTGTTTGCAAGACACTGCTAAATGTCATCCTTTTTGGAGGAGTCTGTAAAACAGAGGTGGCTTTCTTAGCTTAGATCTGCCCTGTCTAATACGATAACCACTAGCTACATGTGGCTATTGATTACTTGAAATATGGCTAATATAGATTGAGATGTGCTATAACTGTAAAATACACACTGGATTTCAAAGACTTACTTTGAAAAGAGAATGTAAGATATCCCATTAGTAATTTTGAAATACCAATTATATATTGAAATATTTTGGATATATTAGGTTAAATAAAATATATTATTGAAATTAGATTCATCTGTTTCTTTTTACTTTCTTCAACATGGCTATTAGAAAATTCTAAATTATATATGTGACCTGCATTATAGTTCTCTTATATAGTGCTGTTTTAGATTGTAAGACATACAGTCTGAATAGGTATATACTTAGAGTTGAATGTATACAATGAAAATGATGACTAACTCTTTTACAGTGAGTTCTACTGTAGAAATCATAATAATGCAAGCCCTTTGCTGGGTACATGATGACTTGAATCAAGTAGATGTTGGCAGCTATGTTCTTAAAGTTTGTGGTCAAGAGGAAGTGCTACAGAAGTAAGTATTCATTTAATTATTGAGCAACATTTTTGGAAATCTCATTTTAATGGATTAAATTAGAAAAATTTCAAGTTAAATTTATAATCTAAAACCACATTGTGTCCTAGTGAATTGGTTTATTGGATCAGTTAACTTATATTAAGATATACGTTGTCCAAGACATCGTGTCTAAGACAGTAGAGGATCTTGCCCTTAAGAAGCTGATAGCCTTAGATGGGAAGAATGGTGGGCAATTGACAAGTGAATTTAAAGTTGTTTTTCTTTCTGCAGAGAGGCAATAGTTACATCATTAGGGACTCCGTTTTCCCTTTGTAGCATGCAGTATTACTTTATACACAGTGTTTAGCTGTGATTTCCTTTTAGCTGCCTGAAATAATCATTATATGAATCTTTTTCTGAACCTACTAGAAATGCTGTCCCTGTTTTTTTTCCTCGTTTGTCTTCATCTTCTTTCTTCCTTGCTTTAACTCTTCTCATGTAGAATTATTTCTCTATTTAAATGCTCACACTTGGTTTAAAAAAATCTCTGTATTTTACCATTCTCTTCAATTCCTGATGCAGATACAATTTACATTTTACTCTCACCTGTATAATTTCTAGTTTGAGGAGAATAACATTGATGAATAATTGATATATTTTAACAGTAATCATTGTCTTGGAAGTCATGAACATATTCAAAACTGTCGAAAATGGGACACAGAGATTAAACTACAACTTTTGACCTTCAGCGCAATGTGCCAAAATCTGGCCCGAACAGTAAGTGTGTACCTTATAACTGAATTGCATTTGGTTGAATCTAAATAATTTTAGATTAATTTAGATATTATTAAATATTAATTTTAGATTAATATTAGTTTAGATTATATATATAATTCTAAATAATTGCTAATCAGCCAATTTGCAATGTGTACGTGCTCTGAGAGTTTTGGGTTTGACTGGGAGTGAGGCACGCTTTATCCCCTACAGGATAAAGCAGATGTGGGGAGAGTTTTAGCAGACCGGGGGGAGACTTTCAATCATGGAGGTTTAGGTAGCATACTACTCAGAGTTGGAGGCATGTTTGAAAATCAAAGTGGAGGAATTATAAAAGTTTGGCTTGTAATAGTTTTACACAAGTTACACAATGAAAACATCAGGGTCAGTCAAGGAGAAATGAGGAAGAAGAAAGATTTTGAATGCTAAATATGGTTTTGGGGAGAAAAAGATCCACATTGACCTTTGCACCAAACTGAGAAAAACACATTATTTTTCACAAAATGAAAACTAATTCTCTGTTTTAAAACTATAGTACTTTCTTTTGAGGTTAAAGCAAAATAGAATGCAAGAAATTAGACCATTTTATTACTGTATAAACACTTGATGACTTTTAACCTCTAAAGAGAATCATTCATTTGGTAGAATTTTAGGAGGAACAATATCAATCATTTCTACTTTCTCTTTTCTTTATTTTCCTAGGTTTTGCTCCTATGTTAGGTAGAATTTATTTCACTTGGGTGGAAACTATTTCACAAAACTCAGTACATTTTAGCAATCATTAGTAACTTCTCTTTTCAGTTTCTTAAGGCATGATGTTTTTGAGTATTTTGAATAATAAGGGTTATGGTTGAAGAGACCAGTGCCTTATTTATCGAAGGTAAGGTAGAAGGAAATTTGATTATCATTATAAAAAATGCAGAAATTCAGATGATCTCTTTTCATCTGGTTCCCACCCCACCTTCATTTGGCTGTCAGCCATCTTTAAAAGTGCTTTTAGCTCTCCATTCTCTCTCTATAGCAGAGGCCTCGGTTCTCAAAAGTCACTTTCATTTCAAGAATTTATCATACACTTAACCTTATTTAATTTGGCAATAGAAAGACCAAAGAATGGATTTCATTATTTGGTAAACATTTGTCTGTATGTTTATTTAGGCAGAAGATGATGAAACACCTGTGGATTTAAACAAACACCTGCATCAAATAGAAAAACCTTATAAAGAAGTCATGACAAGGTGTGGCATCTAAAACATTAATTTCAGGTTTTCAAACATTACTTTTGGATGTGAATGCACTTATTTTGGTGAATAAAACAATCATTTTTGCATATGGTATCTTTCAGCCACAATAACTTCTTTATTTCAGACATCCTGTTGAAGACCTTTTAGATTCTTATCACAACCAAGTGGAACTGGCTCTTCAAATTGAAGTAAGTCTTAATTCACATTTTGGCTTGATGATTTAAAGATTCTTTTCTCTGTACACTCTTAAATACTAATGTTGGAATTAGATTTAATATTTTAGAAGGACTATTTAAACTATATTCTTGAAGTTGATAACTTGTTTTCTGACCCAACATAATTAACAAAAATTCTCAGTAGTGCTTGAGTTACCTCAGCTTTATTACTAAGAGGAACCTTCACTTCAATTCAAAAAGCATTTATTGAATACTTGCTATATGCTAGATGCTGGAGTTATGAAAATGAATGACCTAATCCCCACCTACCAGGAACTTAAAACTAGCGATGAAAGATTTAAACAGAATTTCAACATAGTAAATGTAGAATAGAGGTGTGTGTTGGCGTCCTTTGAGAGATTGATGAGGGGCACTTCTCCCAACTTGAAGGTTCAAGGAAGGCCTCTAAGAAGGGATGCTGCCGGAGCCAAGTCTTAAACAGTATGAGTTAGCTAGAAGATAGTTGGGAAGGGCATGTGAACAAAAATACATAGGTGCGATACATATGTGGAAGTGTAAGCACTTCTCTAATACAAAGTGTGAAGTGAAGGTTGAAAGATGAAATTGGAAATAGCCAGATATAAATTACCACCATATAATTCACGTGAAGGAGTTTTACTTTATTCTCCAGATCGGGGGCCATATCCAGTCCACTTCCCATTCTTGTAAAGAAAAATTTGGGGGACACAGCCACATCCATTTGTTTACATATTTTCTATGACTGCATTTGTGCTCTGATACTAAAGTTGAATATTTGGAACAGAGACCATATGTCCTGCAAAGCCTGAACTATTTACTATTTTCATTTTACAGGAAAAGTTTGTTGACCCCTCCTGTAGCCATTCAAGGTGTTTTAAGCAGAGGGTAGGAAGTGGAGTGCGGTGGGGTGGGTGACTTGTTTAGTCTTGAGCTCTGAAGTCACTCTGGCCAAATTGTGGAAGTTAAATTTAGGCTTGGCAGGATTGGTTTCAGGGAGACTACTTAGGAAAGTTTTTGATAGTAGTCCAGGTAAAAGACAGTGAGTGTGGTACAGGTAAAGAGGAGGGACTGATTAACAATATTTAGTAGATAAAATTGGTTAGATTTTGATAGGTAATGAGATGTAAGAGAAGAAGAAATAGTGTAGGATGACCTCCAGATTTCTAGCTACTGTTATACTTTTTATCAATATATAATTATGTTGATTTATCCAACAAATATTACTGAGTATCTCCTCTCTCAAGGCACTGTTGTAGGTGCTGAGGATGTGGCAGGGGACAAAAGAAACTAATCCTTGCCCTTTAGAGAATTTACATTCTAGTTAGAGGAAACAGGTAGTAAAATAAACTAGCAAGGTATATGTTATATCAGGTGGTAAGTGCTATTAGAGAAACATAGAGGAGGGTAATGTTGCAATTTCAAATAAGGTAATCAGAGAAGGCCTCATTGAGAAAATGAACTTGAGTAAAGAACTGGAGAAGGAGAGGAAGAAGCTACCTGGTTATCTGGGGGAGAAGTGTGCCTGGTATGTATAAGGTCTGCTAGGCTAGGATAGAGTGAGAAAGGGGGCAATAGTGGAAACGAATGAGGAAGATTTTTTTTTAGTCACAGGAGAGAGAATGATGGCTTGGACCAGAAGTGATGAGACGGGGTTGAATTCTGTGATAATTTTGAAGTTAATGCTAGGAGGATTTACCAATAGATTGGATGTGGAGCATGAGAGAGAGAGAGAAGCATAATTCCAAGGTTTTCTACCTGAGCATTTGGAAATTTGGAGTTGCTTTTAGTGAGATGTAGAAAACTGAGAGAAGAACAGGTTTGTGGGGAAGATCTGAACTCAGTTTTGGACATTATGTTTGAGATGACTATTATTCATCCAAGTAGTGATATTGAGTAGGCAGTTGGATATGAGTCTGGAATTTAATGGAGGAGATCCAGGCTGGAGATAATAAACTGGGGAATCATCAGAATATAAATATTTTGCAGCCATAAAACTGGATGAGATCACCGAGAAAACCACTGCAGGTAGAGAAAAAAAAAAAGTTCAAGGATGGAGCCATGGGTATACTCCCATCTTATAATAAAACAAAAAATCCACATCCCCCTGCAGCAATCACCCTACTTCTCTGTTCTCCTTATAGCAAAACTTGAAAGTTAATCTGTTTTTTCTGCTTACACTTCCTCTCTTCTCATTCTCTTATGAACCCACTCCAACCAGGCTTTCATTCTCAACGGTTCTCTGAAACTGCACTTAAGATCATCAAGGACTTCAATGATCAGGATTCCAGTAATAAGTTCTTAGTCTTTCTTTTTCTCAACTTTTCTATCGTGTTTGATAGAGTTGATCCTTTCTTCCTTCTTGAAATACTCACATGGCTTCTGGGATATCACATTCTTGGTTCTCCTACTTCCAGTGTCTGCTCTGTGTTCACTCTTACTTGTGGCTTCGGAGCTCCTTATGATCTCCTTATCTTCCTGACCTCTATAACATTAGAATGCCCAGGGTGCTCAGTTCTAGGACCTCTTTCCTTCTCTCTGTATTCACATCGTAGGTGATCTCGTTTAATCTCATGTCCTTAAATACCCTACATATGTTGATCATCACTTCAGATTCAAATGTCTATTACTTGATATTTTTATATGAATGTCTGACATCTCAAATTTAAGATATATGAAACTGAATTTTTATGCTATCCTTCATATCTATTCATCAGTCTTCCCCTTCTTAATAAATGGCAACTCTGTCCTTCCATTTGCTCAGGCCAAAACCTTGTAGTCATATTTTATTTCTCAAGAAAAAGGTATTTCACATCCCACATGCAGTCTCATTCCTGTCAGCTCTGCCTCGAAAATACATTCAGAATGTGACCACCCTTCATCACTACCAAAACTATACTCCTAGTCAGCTATAGTAGTTAACAGTAGTTCCTTACTGGTCTTCCAGCTTCTACCTGTCGTTCTATAGCCTGTCTTCAATAGGCAACCAAAATTATCTTTTAAAAATAAATCACTAAATGCAATGTGGTATCCTGGATTGTATCTTAGAAGAGGAAAAATACATTAGTGGAAAAACTGGTGAAATCTGAAGAAAGCCTGCAGTTTAGGTAATAGTAATTGAATGAGTGTTAATGTCTTAGTTTTGACAAATTTAACATGGTTATGTAAGAAGTTACTTAACCCATTTTCCTTTAATGTTGAATGAGAACTCTCTTTACTATTCTTGCAACTTTTCTGTAAAATTGTTCCAAAATAAAAAAATTATTTAAAAAAATGAATATAATCACAGAAAGCAAATGTAAAATAAGAGAAAATCAAAGCCAAAAGATGGTTCTTTGAAAAGATTAATAAAATTTGTAAACCCTTAAAAATATTAAATCATGCCACTCTTTTGTTCAAAATACTGTTTACCATCTCAGTCAGTAAAATTCAAATCCCTAATTGTTGCTTCAAGGCCCTACACATTCTGACCCACTACCTCTCTGATCTGGCTTCCTACCCCTTTCTTCCTTTGTTCTAGCTGATCTGCAGGTATGCTCCCCAGCTGGGACCCTTGTGCTTATCCCTTCTTTTAATGCTCTTTCCCCAGATACTTGCATGACTTACCCTTTCAGTTTATTAACGTCTGTGCTCAAATGTTGTCTAATCAGAGAGCTCTTCACTGACCATCTTATCAGAAATAATAGTGACTCTGTATAGCTTTATTGAGGTATAATTTATATACTATAAAATTTACCTATTGGATGTGTACAATTCAATGATTCTTTTAGCAAATGCATAGAGTTGTATAATTGTCACTACAGTCCACTTATAGGATATTTTCATCACTCCCAAAAGTTTCCGTGTACTACTTTCCAGTCATTCCCCATTCCCATCCTCAGCCCCAAACCACTACTGATCTGGTTCCCGTCTCAGTAGATTTGCCTTTAATGGAGATTTCCTGTAAATGGATCATACCTTATGTAATCTTTTACATGTGATTTCTTTTACATACCATACTGTTCTTAAGCTCTGTCCATGTAGTATGTATCCACAATTTTTTTTTTATTGCTGAATACTTCCATTGTATGGATATACCACATTTTATTTATCCAGTTACCCAATAACTGACATTTTGAATGTTTGTAGTTTTTAATTATTATGAATAATGCTGCTATAAACATTCATGTATAAGTCTTTGTGTGGATGTATGTCTTGATTTCTCTTAGGTAGGTTTATGGGAGAGGTCAGGAAGTTGCAAAGTTTTGATCCCTCCTGGTCTTAGTTTTCTAGGGATAAGATGTTAATTTATTTCACTAAAATGAAGTTAGGGTGGCAAGTAGGGGTTTTGAGGCAGGGAATAATGGTTGGCTTCATCTTCTAAGGGGAATGGGAAAGAGAGCTGACCAGGGCTCGTAAAAGGAATGTTAAATGGCATGCAGATGCCTGCTGAAATTGGAGACTGTTGGATCTTTAGGGTTGTGAGATTTTCTTTAGAAGAACTAGCTGCCTGGTAGAAGAAGCAGAGAAGTCTCTGAGCTCAGAGAGGTTTGGTCAGAATGAGGGTGTGAGGGCTGGAAGCAAAGGAGATTATGATCAGAATATGGTATTGTGGTTAAGATTCTGATAGGGTACAAATATGGGGTTGAAGATGCTGTGAATTTTCAACATTGACAGGTTTTTTTGGCTGTGTTGGGTCTTCGTTGCTGCGTGTGGGCCCTCTATAGCTGTGGTGAGCGGGGGGCCACTCTTCGTTGCCGTGCACGGGTCTCTCACGGCGGTGGCCTCTCCTGTTGCAGAGCATGGGCTTCAGGAGCGCGGGCTTCAGTAGTTGTGGCACAAGGGCTCAGTAGTTGTGGCTCACGGCTTAGTTGCTCCGTGGCATGTGGAATCTTCCCAGACCAGGGCCCGAACCCGTGTCCCCTGCGTTGGCAGGTGGACTCCCAACCACTGCACCACCAGGGAAGCCCCACATGGACATTTATGTAACTGAGGCTTCTTATAGAATATAGAGATAAACGTCCAGAGCAAAAATAAGGCAGGTAGTAGGGGAAGTGACCACATGTCAGTGGCAAGGCAGATCAGTCAGTCAGGGGCCAAGTCAGGCAACAGAAACTATAGTAGTTTTTTGAACAGGGAAATTTAAAGAATTGTTAATTAGTAAAAGGTAATTAATTACTATAAGGGGTAAAAGAGGACTGAAGCAGGAGTTGGCACATTATGGCTCACATGACAAATCTGGCCCGTTTTTGTAAATAAAGTTTTATTGGAACACAGCCTTACTCATTCATTTATGTTATCTGTGTCTGTTTTCATGCAGAGTTGAATTGTGACACACTGTTTGACCCACAGAGCCTAAAACATTTGCTGTCAGGCCTTAAAAAAGTGCCAGCCTTGCTCTGAGGGGGTCCAGAAGTAACAGGTGCAAAGAAGCGCAATTATCAATTCTACATTGAGGAGTAATGTGGATAGTGAAGGAACTTTGAGGACTTATGATAGAGCCTCTCCCTCAGCCCCAGGCTGAAATTTGGCCTCTTTGAAGAGGGTATGGCTATCACAGGAGCACACAGGTTGCCTATGGCAAAGAAATTTGGTAGAGCTGTCAGATTGGAGGAGCATGGCTTGAGGGTACAGCTGGAGCGGGTTGTTGAGGACCACTGGGCTTCCATACTGAATTTAAAAATAGAGGACTGGAACCCTGATGAGAAGTAACTTCCTGCTGTTATTGCCTTTGAGTGTCCTTTCAGTGCCCTCTATTGACAAAACCTAACATTGTGCTAGCTGGCAAAGGAGAAATGTTTGTAAGGTCAAGTTCTCGTATCACAGAGTAGAGCAAAGAAGGGTGAATTTGGAACTGATAGACAATAAATTGATAACTGGCATATGAAAAACGATGGAGAATAGTATAGGAGAATGGCACGAGCCTCAAAACTGGAAAGGTTTTTGCATGAAGGTGGAAGAGCAAAAATAAGAAATACAAGTCAGGTAAGCAAAAGCTGGGACCTTCGGGATCTGAGGACTGCAAGGTAATTGGGTATTTGAGAAAATGAGGTGGTTTCATTTACACGTGAAGATGAAGAGAACATTTGGTTTATGGTAGCCAAGCCTCAAAGGTGGAAAATTTTAAATGTTTAAGGGATGGTACAGTACTGAGTTTCAGCCCATTCTAACAGTACTTGGCATTTAAGTTTGGTGTAAATATTTGATGAATTAATCCATTATATAAGAATGTTTTTGTTTCTTAATGAGATATGTACTTTAAAACGATGATGGGGGAGTGGAGAAGGATTTTTGAATCATCCTCATCAGGTAAATTATTTTATAATATATTTGTACATGTATACCCACATGGTGAAATGATCTGTGGTTGAATAGTAAGGAGGGATTGTCCTCACAGAAGTTTTTTCATCAGACAAGACTTAGAAAGTATTGGTTGTATAGATGCAAATGATGCTGAAAAGTTGACTCACTTTTAGTAACTGTTGCCCAGTGTTATTAATTTGTGACCAGTCTCTGAACAACCTGGTTTTTGATACCAGATTTTTGCAGGAGAGCGAGAAGTGTTGATGTTTTTAATGTGGAAATTATTCACAAAATGAAAATTAAAAAGAACTCTAGCTTTTTTAAGTCATTTCATAATTTGTTAGTGATTTATTGCTTTTGCTTCTGATTCTAATAAGAAATTAAAGGCATTTGCATATGAATAATTGTACAGGCAAAGTGAAAATTAACCAGGCCTGCTTTTTTCCTATTTCAAAGTAACTTATGTAATTGAAAAGCTATCTTGTTTCTTTTCTTTTTCATCACAAAAGAGTAAAGGAGGATATCTGTTCTTAGGCACATGTGAAATGTCTGGTTTTTTACTTCATCTCTGAAATAGATCCTTTAAATTTCATACGCTTATGTTTATTTTACTTTTTATTTTTAAAGAACCAACATAGAGTGGTAGATCAAGTAATTAAAGCTGTAAGAAAAATCTGCAGTGCTTTAGATGGTGTGGAGACTCTTGCCATTACAGAATCAGTAAAGAAGCTGAAGAGAGCAGTTAATCTTCCGAGGAGTAAAAGTGCTGAAGTGAGTATTTTTTAGTAATTAGCATTTTATCACGCGCAAATATGTACTTAAGTGAGCATCTGTCACTTAAACTGGGAGATTCTTGCTACTGCTAGACAAAGTGTTAACCTTTTTTGTTTTGTTTTGTTTTAAAATAAATTTTATTTATGTATATATGTATGTATGTATTGGCTACGTCGGGTCTTCCTTGCTTCGTGCGGGCTTTCTCTAGTTGCGGCGAGTGGGGGCTACTCTTCGTTGTGGTGCGCAGGCTTCTCATCGCGGTGGTTTCTCTTGTTGCAGAGCATGGGCCCTAGGCGCGCAGGCTTCAGTAGTAGTGGCTCGTGGGCTCTAGAGTGCAGGCTCAGTAGATGTGGCACACGGGCTTAGTTGCTCTGCGGCATGTGGGATCTAACCAGACCAGGGCTTGAACCCATGTCTCCTGCATTGGCAGGCAGATTCTTAACCACTGTGCCATCAGGGAAGCCCAAGTGTTACCGTTTTAACTTTGGCTTTTACTTTTGAGCTGATTTGGTCACTTACTTGGTAAGGTGGGGAATTCCTAAGAGGAGATGGACTGCCTTGAAAAACTTTGTGAGAGTTGACATTGAATAGGTGGATGCCCAACTGAACTTTTTGTGTGTAGAGAGTAACTCTGGCAAAAATGAGTTGGTTTGGGGTTTTAAGGTAATACTACGCTTGAAGGACCTGGATAGTAATAGCTAACATTTCCCTCCCTCTGGATGGAAGTGTTCATGATTGTCAACGGGGAAGTTCTACTTTGGACTATACCTCCTTCCTATTGGAAAGACCCAGGAGCCTCAGTAATAGTGACTTAAATTGCCTCAGAGGCAACCAGGTTAGGAGCCCTCACTTGACAACATACTGTTGCATTTAGTAAAAGTTCTCCCCATGATGTTTCCACCGGGATTTAATTAACTATTTTCAGAGGGATGTTCATAGCTTTGATTGGAAGGATGAGAGAAAGATCACAAGACATGATAAATTTAAAGAAAGGAAAAGTTACATTGTTGGCATGTTCCTCAACAAATGTTTAGGAGCTAGCTTAATCCATTCATTCTCACAGAGAGCCTATTCTTATGGTATATAGAAATTTGGGTCTCTCGTGTTTTGTTTGTTTGTTTTTTCCTTTCTTATTATGTGCTTGTTTTTATAAATTAAAAAATATGTCTGAAATCACTTGGAGGTGATAAACTGCCATGGTCCTAATGTTGTCTGAGGCTTCTACTCATATTCATTTGCTGGATAAAGGAGCAGAGAGTAGAAGGAGAGCTCAATTCGAATAATTATAAGAGCTTTTTTTGAGACACTAAAGGGTAATAAGTAGAGTCTAGTTTCTTTAAGGATATGCTTATCATGCTAATAGTAGAGCAAGTAATGGAAATGCATTTTCTTCATATTAAAAGTCATCTCTGGGCTTCCTGGTGGCGCAGTGGTTGAGAGTCCACCTGCCGATGCAGGGGACACGGGTTCGTGCCCCGGTCCGGGAAGATCCCACATGCCACAGGGCCGCTGAGCCTGCGCGTTTGGAGCCTGTGCTCTGCAACGGGAAAGGCTGCAGCAGTGAGAGGCCCGCGTACCGCAAAGAAAAAAAAATCATCTCTTTATTTGATTTGGGATATTCATTTTCTTTTTGCAGTCTTTTTTTATTGTTTTATTCTGCGGACACTTGGGAAGTTTCTCCTATGAAGGATTTCTTTGATATAGAATTTAATAAATGTATTGAAATAAAAGGTAAACATTTTATATTACGTCATGGGTGATTTTCTCACTAATTTGTATGTATGTAAGCAGGTGACTTCACTGTCTGGAGGAGGAGACACTAGCAAGAGTTCAACTAGAGGTATGTATTGAAGTTCCTTAAATTTTAGGAGTAATTGTTGCTTTTTCGGAGAATTATATTAACAATTTCTTTAAACCTAGGCTCACTGAATCCTGAAAATCCTGTTCAAGTAAGCATGGACCAGTTAACTGCAGCAATTTATGACCTTCTCAGACTCCATGCAAATTCTGGTAGGGGTTCTGTAGACTGTGCCCACAGTAACAGGAACATCAAGGAAGCATGGACCACAATGGAACAGCTCCAGTTTACAATTTTTGCTGCACATGGAATTTCGAGTAACTGGGTATCAAAGTAAGTAACTATTTAAAAGGAGATATGTATAGCTTCACCTAGAAGCTAATCTAATCTTGAAAAATGTCAGCATCCACTGTTACCTTGGCATTTAAATGGATGATACGTGATCCACCAGATACCTTTGTGGTTTTCCTAAAGATTACAGAGATATTTGATGCTGTTCTAATAAAAAATATCACCCCCACTACGTACAGAAAAGGCAGGAAAATATGTTTAAACTTACAAGGGCAAATGCTAGTTAATAAATTAGTCAATTTATGACTGCTATTTCTGCCTTTCCTTTAGAACCAGGGTAATGGGACTATAGCACATTTTTGTCCCCTCTTTAGTAGTTTACAGTTTACTCTTTGCTAGACTTTGAAGTATGCAAGAGCATACTTCTTCTATTGAATTTTTAATATGGGTTTTTCCTTTTTGATTTTTTTGTCAGTGCCAAAAAGTTTGCCACCTTCAACTTATTTGGAAAAGATTAGTATAAACTGAAAAGCCCAAATTGAATTTTTTTTTCTTTTTTGCGGTACGCGGGCTTCTCACTGTTGTGGCCACTCCCGTTGCAGAGCACAGGCTCCGGACGTGCTGGCCCAGCGGCCATGGCTCACGGGCCTAGCCGCTCCGCGGCATGTGGGATCCTCCTGGACCGGGGCACAAACCCGTGTCCCCTGCATCGGCAGGCGGACTCTCAACCACTGTGCCACCAGGGAAGCCCGCAAATTGAATATTTTTAATGAAATTGTTTTATAATAGCTATATATATATATATATATATATATATATATATATAATAGCTATAAAATAAAGCCTAGTTATAGATACCAAACATAAATTCTGCTTTAGAACATAAACTGAGCATTAGGTAATATATAATATAATGACTTGAAAGTGGTATATTAATTCATTCAGTAAATATTTACTGAGCACCATCTGTGGGCCGTATTCTTAGTACTAGGGATTCAGCAGTAAACAAGGCAGCAAAAAATCTTTGCCCTCTTGGAACTTGCATTTAAATGGGTACTATTGGTCTCTAAAGGTATTTCATTCTTTTAAATAGTTACAGAGATAATACCCTCCACATCCTCCATACAAAACCATGTATACACACAATTAAATTTAGGGACACTAATGAGGAGAACAAATACTCAGTAGAAAACAACACAGTGATAATTAAGATGGAAGGAAAGTTAATACAATGCTGATTTTTTTTTTTTTTTTTTTTTGGCCACACCGCACAGCTTGCGGGATCTCAGTTCCCTCACCAGGGATTGAACCTGGACCACAGTAATGAAAGCTTGGAATCCTAACCACTAGCCCACCTGGAACTCCCAATAGAATGCTGATTTAAAAAGAGGTTGAGGGAATTCCCTGGTGGTTCCAGTGGTTAGGATTCCGTGCTTGCACTGTCCAGGGCATGGGTTCAATTCCTTGTTGGGGAACTAAGATGATGCAAGCCGAGCAGCATGACCAAAAAAAAAAAAAAAAAAGGAGAAGGTTGAGAAAAGCAATTAAATAGTTAGCTTTGTGAACCAGTGAGATTAGATTTGAAATATATTTAGAATGATTAACAGATTGTATGAACAAAATGGTTAATGGGTAAGCCTAGCAGTAAGTTAGAGTACTAGTAGAATACAGTTTTATTGAACCTAAAACTCCTGCTCTACAAGATTGCCTGACTGAATTACCCGGCTTTGTACTTGTAGCAGTTAGGGGCTAAATCATTGCTGTCCAGTGAAAGAATGCAATAGCATCTGTCCCCTTGGATGGAAGCCTCCTAATAGATTAGGAAGACTGGCTCAGTGCAACTCAGGCCCATGCACCATTAATATGCTAAACTGACTCTATTTCAGTGGCTTAGCAAAGGAAAATAGCACCTAGGGGAGATAAATGTTTGTACTATTACTTCCTAGAATTTACCTAGAAATGAAGAATTATTCAGTGTCATTTAACTAAAATCTAAAGCTAGTAACTAACTGAGCACAAAATTGAGATAAATTCTCCAGCTGGTATCAATACAGCTCCTTTAGACTGGCACCTAGTGGTATATGTTCCCTTCGGTATTCCCTTTGCTATGCCTCTATTTTTGTAGGATTTGCAATACTTAAATTTTAGATGTTTTTCCATAAATTCAAGTGAATGGTAACCAAATTATTTCAGATAATAGTCACTTTTAGGTAAGAATGGCTAATGATACATATTTGATTAGTTAACTAATTTGTATTATCAAATAAAAATTAAATTAATCTCTTTTCTCAGTTATGAAAAATACTTCTTGATATGTTCCCTGACTTACAATGGAAAGGATCTTTTTAAGCCTATTCAATCAAAGAAGGTTGGCACTTATAAGAATTTCTTCTATCTTATTAAATGGGATGAACTGTAAGTGAAATTTCTGGCTTTTTATTCTTTCAGTATGCCGTGTTCTTTACTTTTATCCATTTATGCATACAGCTTTCAGTTTTAATTACAAGTTCCATTAAAATTCGTTAAATTCTTACTGATATCTTAAAGTCTCTTCTAGATACAATTCTATAGAATGGACTGAAATTCTCATTTAAAAATCTGAAATATTCTTTTAAATCTTCATATTGTTAAATTGCAGAAGGTGCCATCAGTTCTTCCTAGGCTTTGTCAAGTTAAAGTTACGTATAATTCTACAAAGATGGTTTTTTATAACACTGCTTTAGTTCAGTATTTATTCTGTAACACTGTATATAGGAAGCCTAGTTCTTGGTTAACAGATTTTTAAAATTATCTTAAATCCATGTACAAGATGATATTTTGCACTGTTAATATTTTTAAAATATTGTCTTCAAACTAAGGGAATGCTTTCATTATTTAGACAAGGAGGCAATTGCAGAACTTTTTACTTTTTATTCTGCATTTATTTAATGGTTTCCTATTTTTCTTTTATTTTTTTAATTATAAAAATAGCACATGTCTGTCAAAGCAATCAAATAATACAAAAATGCATGTGGGGTGGAAAGTGTCACTTTATTTTCAACTCTTAACCATCTCATCGCTCCTCAGAGTGACCACTGTTGGCCTTATGTGTCCTTTCAGATTTAAAAAAAACAAAAACAAAACACTGGTAAACATATATGTCTGTCTGTGTATGTATGTGCACACGTAAATCTCGAATCAGAAATAAACATTCATCTAGCTTTTCCTAAAGGAAATAAAAATGATTATTATTTTGCCTAGAAATTGACATTGGCAGTCTTAAGTAAAAGTATTAACAAATTTTTGAAGAGAGAAACGTTATGTGTTTGAAATTATAATGAAATTTATTTAAGATTTTTATAGTATTTGTTAGCGAAGCTTACTGCTTAAGTAAAGGTTACTCAGGATTAAAGATTATTTGATGAGTCAAATAAAATACCTAAGATTGTCAGTCTCGTTAAAGCATTAAACTTCATATTCAGTCTAATTTGTTTTTTCTATTAATACATTTTCCCCCCATAGAATCATTTTTCCCATCCAGATATCACAATTGCCATTAGAATCACTACTTCACCTTACTCTTTTTGGAATTTTAAATCAGAGCAGTGGAAGTTCCCCTGATTCTAATAAGCAGAGAAAGGGGCCAGAAGCCTTGGGCAAAGTTTCTTTACCTCTTTTTGACTTTAAACGGTAAGTGTTACTGAGTTGTAATGGTGAGTTACTGTGGACACACTTGCAGCATCAGAATTGGGTAGAGAGTTGAGTGGGGAACAGTGACGTAGGTGATGAGATAATGAGTTGCCTCATTTTTTCCGATGTGATTAAAGGAGGTCATTTCAGAGACACAGAGGAAACCAAAGTTGTACTCCTATAGTTTGAACATATCTATATGGGTATTCAAAGGATTGTTTGCCACTCA
Source organism: Delphinapterus leucas (assembly GCF_059928025.1). Taxonomy (NCBI): domain Eukaryota; kingdom Metazoa; phylum Chordata; class Mammalia; order Artiodactyla; family Monodontidae; genus Delphinapterus; species Delphinapterus leucas. Next base: position 38,643,121 of record NC_143135.1, read on the forward strand.
CTATTCCAGAAGAAAAGCAGCAGCCAGTTCATTCTTTAATTGTAATTTATGGAAAGCATTATGTTATGACCTAATACTCGTGGTCTTACAAGTTCCTTTGATATATTTTTAAAAAACCCCACAGGGGCTTCCCTGGTGGCGCAGTGGTTGAGAGTCCGCCTGCCAATGCAGGGGACATGGGTTCGTGCCCTGGTCCGGGAAGATCCCACATGCTGCAGAGCAGCTAGGCGCGTGAGCCATGACCGCTGAGCCTGCGCGTCTAGAGCCTGTGCTCCGCAACGGGAGAGGCCACAACAGTTAGAGGTCCTTGTACAGCAAAAAAAAAAAACAAAAAAACCCCACAAACTCCACTTTCCCTCTTCGCATCTCTTCCCCATCCTTCTCCAGTTTAAGAGAGTCTACAACTGCGTATTATTCCCTTTACCTAACTGATCTACCCTTACTGCTATGGACCCCTGGCCTTTAATCTTCAAAAGTCCCACATGTATGCAAAATTAATTGATCCTTAGGGTTAAAGGAATTCCTTTTGAACTTTGTGTCTACTAATAGCCATTGGGATAATGTAGCTGGCCTTTCAGCTATTTTGATTATGTTTTAAGTAATAATATGTTCCATGAGACCATCAAGTGTTTTCCTAAATGAAAAAAAATTTAATTGAATAAGTTTGGAATGTTTGATATAGCACGTGATAACACTTTGGAGCATGATAATGGACATTAGCATATTAAAGTATCTCTAAAGTTCTGCAGTCAAGAAGCCTACTGTGTTTAATAATAATATTACTGTAATTATAAATACATAACATTTACTGTATGCTGGGTATTAGTCTGAGTGCTGTATACATAGCCTTATATACCTCACAACAACCCTATGAAGGTAGGTATTATTATTATCCCTTTTTACAGAGGGGAGAATCAAAGTGCCTTGCCCTTGGGCGCTTAGCTAGTAAGTGGCAGAAGTGGGATTTGAATATAGGCAGTTTGGCCCCAGGGTCTGTGTTCTTAACATTATCCTATATTACCATTCTCAGACTTATTTGATACCATAGTACTTTTTTTGTTCTAGAATACATCTTTTAAAACATTGTGTCCCATGGGACAGTTTTGGGGAAATGACTTAATAACTGATCTATTTAACCTACAATAAAACAATTAAAAAATAAGAGTTAAATTCTGCTAATCTAGTTCTACTTCCTTTTTCCTCTTAAATGACAAACACAGTTTGAATTTCCAGTAATCATTTTAAAAATCATGTGGTGTTTGAAACACTGACTTCATTAGTTTTGTTTTTGAATTATTCTTATGTACTTAAATATAGCATTTATTCACACATTTTTCTTTTCTTATAGTCACTCCCCCTATATGTGAGGAGGCAGTTTAAGATTTTTTTATTCTATAACTTCTTTTGGGCTCAAATTTTGTTTGACACCTGACATAATTCTGAACTGCCAAAGGCTAGATAAAAGCAGTTGAAGAAATTGCTATTAGGACTTCCCTGGTGGCACAGTGGTTAAGAATCCACCTGCCAATGCAGGGGACCTGGGTTCGAGCCCTGGTCCAGGAAGATCCCACATGCCACAGAGCAGCTAAGCCCATGCGTCACAACTACTGAGCCTGTGCTCTAGAGCCCGCGAGCCACAACTACTGAGCCCACATGCCACAACTACTGAAGCCCGTGCGCCTAGAGCCCGTGTTTCGCAACAAGAGAAGCCTCTGCAATGAGAAGTCCATGCACTGCAACGAAGAGTAGCCCCTGCTCGCCACAACTAGAGAAAGCCCGCACACTGCAACCAAGACCCAACACAGCCAAAAAATTTAAAAATTTAAAAAAAAGAAATTGCTGTTAATGATGTATATTTAGAACCGTTTGCTAAATATAATCCATGACTACTCTGAAACAGAATATTGGCCCCATAAAGGAGGAGAATTGTGTTCTCAATTGTCTTTCCCCCCCCACCCCTATAAATTTATTTATTTATTTATGGCTGCATTGGGTCTTCGTTGCTGTGCGTGGGGTTTCTCTAGTTGCAATGAGCAGGAGCTGTTCTTCGTTACGGTGCACGGGCTTCTTAATGCGGTGGCTTCTCTTGTTGCGGAGTACGGGCTCTAGGATTGCGGGCTTCAGTAGTTGTGGGACTCGGGCTCAGTATTTGTGGGTTGCGGGCTCTAGAGCACAGGCTCAGAAGTTGTGGCACACGGGCTTAGTTGCTCCGTGGCATGTGGGATCTTCCCAGACCAGGGGTCGAACCTGTGTCCCCTGCATTGGCAGGCGGATTCTTAACCAGGGCTCCACCAGGGAAGTCCTCAATTGTCTTTGATAAATTAGTGTCAGGGAATAGTTATGTGAGAAAATTAAATGTAATTATATCATTATCATTAATTTTTATAAATGAGTCAGTTTTGAAAACCTTCGTGCTCTTGAAAGCACCAGGAGTCTTTACTTCATTTGAGAAGTACTGTCATTTTTTGCAACTTTTTTTGACTATTAATAAATGTTTTTTATTGGATGAATGACATTCTTTCAAAATTCAAAAGAGTAAGGGGAAGGGCAGTTGACTTTTTTTTTTATGCGGTACGCTGCCCTCCCACCGCCACGGCCCCTCCCGCCGCTGAGCACAGGCTCCGGATGCGCAGGCCCAGCGGCCACGGCCCACGAGCCCACGAGCCCAGCTGCTCCGCGGCATGCGGGATCCTCCCAGACCGGGACACGAACCCACGCCCCCCGTATCGGCAGGCGGAATCCCAACCACTGCGCCACCAGGGAAGCCCCGACTTCTGTTAGACAATTAAATAGTTGCATCCAGCACTCTACTGTTTAAAACAGTGAGCTGATGCTGTTAATCTTGAGACTTTGGCAAGTAGTGTAGTCAATCTAGGTAATGTTAGGATTTAACATTCAAAAAATGCTCAGAAATTAAGAGGGAAGATGATTTTATATTAATACATATAGAGAAAGTGTTAATGATTTAGTCTGTTAACGTACTGTAGTACAGTGATCAGAAGTCCTGGTCTTGAAATTCTTTCAAAATTAATTTATGTTTAAGATATAACCTGCATACAGCCTGATGAAGTTACTATCATGAAAGCCAAATGATTTACAGGCATTTCAGTCAACCTCAATGATAAATGAGTTCTTAACTCATTTTTAAATAAACTGAATCAAGCATTTAAGCTGCTGTTCCTTTATAGTTGTGTCTCAGGATTACCAAATAATTGATGTGAGAAAGTTTTTTACAGAAAAATTCCAGCTAATAGATGCAGAAGGAATGACAGAATATTACAGTTTTGCAGCCCCTACTGAAATAGTAGATTTAGGCCAGGAAATCTCAGTCTTGGCACTGTTGACATTTTGGGCCAGGTAATTCTTTGCCGTGGGAGACTGTCCTGTACACTGTGGGATGTTTGGTGGCATCCTTGGCTTCTGCCCACTAAATGCCAGTAGTACCCCCTAGTTGCCAACAAAAATGTCTCCAGACATTGCCAAATATCCACTGTGGTCAAAAGCATTCTTGGTTGACATTGATTTATTAATGCTTGTTTAAAACCATTGTGATTAAGTTTTCTGGAACTTTATAATGGATGATTTAGACTGATAGCACTTGAACAAACCGATTATCTTCACATCAAAGAAGGAGAGATATACCAATGTGTGCTTCTTTATTTGATGCATCAGGAACTAGTGGTATACAGTACCACCTACAAAGTATTAAGTATTCTTGCCACATAACTAACCCTGAATCAGATCAAACCTTTAGATCTATTACAGAAAATATAGGAGATAAAGGGACATGCTAAATGATACCAGAGGAATGCACTCAGTAAAATCCAGGATGTAGAAAATTCTCAGAACAGAACACCTGGATTCTTCAACAAATAACGGGGGATAAAAAAGAAGAATGTATGGATTAAAACAAGAGTTGGCAAACTTTGTTAAGAGGACCAGATAGAAGTAGTTGAGGCTTTGTAGGTCATGTTGTCTCTGTCACAAATGTAAAAGCAAAGGCAAAAGCAGTGATAGATAGGCAATATGTAAATGAATGAGTGTGGCTTTATTTTAGTAAAAGTTTATTTACAAAACAAGGTGACAGTCTGGAGTTTGTTGACCCTTGATTTAAAAGATACTTTAAAAGACATATCAACCAATGCACATGTTGGATCTTGCTTGTATCCTTATTCAAACAAACCAACTGTTAAAAAAAATTTTTTTTAGAGACAATCAGAGAAATTTGAGTGCTGACTAGATAGCTAATAACTTTGAGTAATTATTTTTAATTATTTTGTTGTAATTATGTTTAAATATTTATTTGGCTGCGCCGGGTCTTAGTTGCGGCACACGGTATCTTTTAGTTGCGGCATGCAGGATCTTTAGTTGCAGCATGTGAACTCTTAGTTGCAGCACGTGGGATCTAGTTCCCTTACCAGGGATTGAACCCGGGCCCCCTGCATTGGGAGTGCGGAGTCTTAGCCACTGGGCCACCAGGGAAGTTTCTGTTGCAATTATGTTTAAATTAAGGTGTTTGTCATTTAGAGATACATAAAAGTATTTGCAGATAAAATAATATCAGAATTTGCCTTCAAATAATCTAGTTGAGGGTGAGGGTGGTTCTAAAGTAGACAGAATATATGTGTCAAAGATTTTTTTTTTTTTTGGCCGCCTCGCGCAGCTTGCAGGATCTCAGTTCTCCGAGATTGAACCCAGGCCCCCTGCAGTGGAAGCGCGGAGTCCTAACCACTGGACTGCCAGGGAATTCCTGTGCCAAAGATTCAAAGGCTGTTAACCTGCTAGAGAAAACATTAAGACTGGAGTCTAGTTTTGGGAAGGATATTTGCTGTTTGAATAAAATGAGCAAAGTTTGATGAAGTTTATAGTTTCCTGCTTTTATGTCTCATGTTATTTTTCAGAAATTTCTTCTGTGTAAAGACATATCAATATCTTTATTGGTAAATGTTTTTAATTTCAGTAGACAATAAATTGGTAGTCTAGGGCAAGGGTCAGCATCCTCCGGACCACTGCCTGTTTTTTGTAAATACAGTTTTGTTAGAACACAGCACACATTTTTTGAAATGTATTGTTCATGGCTGCTTTGGCACTATACTAGCAGAGTTGAGTCTCTGACAGAGATTGTATAGCCCAGAAAGCCCCAAATATTTGCTGTCTGGCCCTTTACAGAAAAATTTGCTGACCCCTGGTCACAAACAGATGAAACTTCTCATCTCAAATGATTAGTGCTTTGGCACAAAGTAGATACTGGTTTTCTTGGCATGCGTTTTTGTTATGGTAAAAGTCAAGGAGCAGTTGTGAAATCCAAACCACCATCTTGAGATGTGTTCCTCTGTAGATGATCTTCAAAGACTATCCTTCACCTTCCTATTTATAGAAGTTGTTTTGGGGACAGGTGACTCTGAGACTTTACCCATCTTGTCTTCTATCCTGAGCCCCGATTCTCCCAAGATAATGTTGCTTCATCTTCCCTCCTTTTGTTCTAACTCCCATACTTAGTACCTAAATACTGAAGTGAAAGTACACTATGGAGAGTGACTCCTTCTGACATGTTCTTTTTATATAGAGGATGCTTAATAAATATTTGATTATTAACATTTCAAATTCATTACCATGTGTTGTGAGTTTTGAAGTAATTTTTAAGATGAAATCCACAGTATTCTTCTGTTTACATTCATGAAGGTTTTTAACATGTGGAACTAAACTTCTGTATCTTTGGACTTCATCACATACAAATCCTGTTCCTGGAACAGTCCCCAAAAAAGGATATGTGATGGAAAGAATAGTGTTACAGGTAATGATACTTCCTGACACGTGGAAAGGTTCAAATTTGAATTCTTTATGAAAAGTATATGTGTACCATGATCTGGGTTGTTACTAAAGAAGCCTAATCTCGTTTCGATCTTAGGATCTATATTTAATTTAAATGTCAATAAACCATTTCCTATTTCTGAGAAACAGTAAAATATGCACTTACACCAATCCCAAGTAGTACATGTGCTATTGAGAATTACCAGTAATGGTAATCACTTTTAATAAAAGGACAGAAGCATTAATTTAATGTTTGGTATTATCACCCTGATGGCTAAGAAAAATCAAAAACAAGTTAATGTAGCAAATATGTGGACTTTTCAGCTATAATTTAATCAACTTCTGTTAATTTTTAAGGTTGATTTTCCTTCTCCTACATTTGATATCATTTATACCACTCCTCAAGTTGACAGAAGCATTATACAGCAACACAACTTAGAAACATTGGAGAATGATGTAAAAGGGAAACTTCTTGATATTCTTCACAGAGACTCATCACTTGGGTACATTCCTTTGATTCTGTTTTGCCTGGGTATCTCTTACAATGTAAAGTTCAAGTTAATGGTTTATTAAATGCCCTGATGATTTAGCAATGTTCCTGATATGGAAAGTTCTTTTTTTCTTTTTTTAATTGTATAAAAAGACTATATGACTACATAAAATTTAGAAATTTGTACAGGTCAATTTTTTTACATAATGAAAAGGTAAACGATAGATTGGGAACTATAATCTGTATCCTTAATATATGAAGGACCTTTTCATATAAGTAGAAAAACGGACAACACAGTGGTAGACAAGAATATGAATGGGTAATTCTTTGGAAAAGAAATACAGTACCTTTTAAACATCTGAAAAAATTTGTTCAACCTCTCAATAATCAAGGAATTATAAGTTAATAAAAGACACCATTTCACACATCAGATTGTTAAAAATTAAAATGTCTCATTATATAAGGTATTGATGGGATACAGAAAATGGGAATTATACTGTTGGCAGAACTCTAAAAGCTTTTGGAGAGCAATTTGGCAAAATCTATAAAGGTCGCAGTGTCCGTAGTCTGACCTAACAATTCCACTTCCAGTTAGTTATAGTGTATTTTAGAGAAAACCCTTTTATATTTGCTTGTGGAGACAAGAATATTCATTGCAGTGTTTATTTGGGTTATTATAAAACTGATAGGGAATGTTCATTAACGGGTTAAATTACGGTACATTTATCCAACAGTACTATGTAACTATTAAGAATGAAGTTATAGCTATATGTACTAATATGTAAGATGTTAAATGAACAAAATAAGTAGCAGGATAGTGTGTATAGTGTGTTACCATTAACATATAGGAAAAGAAGAGAATCTACATACACCTTTGTGTATGCTTCTATATGAATAGACTACTTCTGGAAGAATATACGAGGTTAGGCAGTTGCCACTGGGAGGGGAATTGGAAGGAGAATCTTAATTGTGTACCTTTTTGCAATACTTGATTTTTTTTTTTAGTATTCCATGTGAAATACATTTCAATTCAATGCATGGATTATATACACAAGGGTAGGTAGATAAGTAGTGAAATATTTCATTCACATAAACATCTGTCATTAACAGTAAATTAGAATTTCCAAGACAAGTTCTTTTTATTTTGAATATTCCTCAAATGAGCTATATAGTCATCTTCTAAAATTTTGTAATAGCATTTGTTTTTGGCATGACATTTGATTTTACTTTTATAAAATGATGAAATCCTTGCTGTCTCTTGTTCTGCGTAGCCAACTCTGATTTCCAGTGCCTGGCATCTGGTTAGAGCTCAATAAATTTTATTGTGCTGAATTATCCTTCTTCTTCTTAACTAAGACTCTTTTATCAAGGCAGAATGATTTCTTTCCATCCCCCAAATTAGGGTAAATTAGTGGTGTTTGCTGTACATTGCGTTTTTCTATTCCAAATTAGTATTAATGATTCTACCAACAAGTGGCTGTCCTAAAAGGAATAAATTTCTTCTTTGTATTTTTAATCATTGAGATTATAACTGTCATTATGATATCACTAAGAAGTGATTTAATTCTGTTACATATTCAGACTTTCTAAAGAAGATAAAGCCTTTCTGTGGGAGAAGCGTTATTATTGCCTCAAACACCCAAATTGTCTTCCTAAAGTACTAGCAAGTGCCCCAAACTGGAAATGGGTTAATCTTGCCAAAACTTACTCATTGCTTCGGCAGTGGCCTCCATTGCACCCACTGACTGCATTGGAGCTTCTTGATTCAAAGTAAGTTAACTGTGGCTGAATTTATTTGCTCTGTTTTATTGTTTTTCCAGTAAGATATTATGTTGCAGGATTAGTTCCCTTTGTTTTAACATGAAAGCAATTCAATTCCGTATAAATGCATATTTCTATAAAACACATCTTTTGTGTTGAGGTTATTAAAAAGGGATATCATATCATTTAAAACTAATCTAGAGAGGTTGTAAATTTTGAATACTTTGTTATATTTTTATGATGTAGGTCAGAATTAATTTTCATAAAGTTTCTAAACAGTCACGAAATTGGATTTGTGTATAGGACAATAAGATTTTCTTCCTAGAAAAAGAGAAGAAACACATTGCTTTTGAATAGCTATTTGAGTATTCTTTGTCAGGAATAGATTGAGATTGTGTTTTCAGGAAAAAGAGCTTCATTAGAAAGAAATCGCTGTCAAATCTTGATTTTTGTGGTATGCTTCTAGATTTGCTGATCAGGAAGTGAGGTCCCTAGCTGTGACCTGGATTGAGGCTGTTAGTGATGATGAGCTAACAGATCTTCTTCCACAGTTTGTGCAGGTGAGTTTTTTACGAGGTTACCTACCCTCCTTACCCTCTCCCCAGTTTGTATGAGTAGGGACTTTGCTAAGGGATCCCCTTTCTGTTTTGATTAAAAGTACTTTTGTTGTGTGGGAATGTTGAGGTGTATTGCATTTGGATTTAGTGTGAATTTTTTTCCACTATTATCAGCTGCCCTACTTAAATACTAACTATATATATATACCTGGATTTTTAATTCTCGGGTTTTAACTCTCAGAACAAACCAGACTTGAACTTTTCTTTGATTTTTTTTTTTTAATTGGCCTTTTAAACATAGCTAATGAATGTTATTCCCAGGTCTGTACTTTTCTGCTTGATTTCATTAATTTCACCTAAGTTAATTCATGTTTCATTTTTATCAGTATCACCTTTCATCCTTCATTTATATAGTTTATCTTTTGATAATTTTATCCTAACAACGTAGTATGGGTTTGACCACTAGTGATTCTTATTTTTCTTTGCATGTAGGCTTTGAAATATGAAATTTACTTGAACAGTTCATTAGTGCGCTTCCTTCTGTCCAGGGCATTGGGAAGTATACAGATAGCACACAATTTATATTGGTAAGATTTAAATTTTCTTAAGTACTTTATTTCTGTCTCTGTTATTTACAGAGATGACACTCAAAGTCTAAACTGTATGCTCGGACTATTTACTGTTGATACCAGCTGTTTCATTGAAGTCATTATTATAAAGAAGCTAAATTTTTATGTCTTTAGAAATAAAACCAGAAAATAACAAAACCCTCTATTGCAAAATTATTTGGCATGTTAGAGCTCTATAATAATGACTGAGTTTTTACTTGCTTATATAGCTTAAAATTAATTCCTGGATACCAAAAATTAAACTTGTTAAATTGATTTTGAGAGACATTAATCTGTTTCTCAGAAGTGGCTGACATAAATATTTTGCTGTATTAGGCTCCTCAAGGATGCCCTGCATGATGCACAGTTTGGTGCCCGATATGAACATGTTTTGGGTGCTCTCCTCTCAGTAGGAGGAAAAGGACTCAGAGAAGAACTTCTGAAGCAAGCAAAACTTGTACAGCTTTTAGGAGGAGTGGCAGAAAAAGTAAGGCAGGCTAGTGGATCAGCCAGACAGGTATGTACCCATAGAGGGAACATAAATACTTTGATGTTAAAGGATCTTTACAGTGCTGACAAGTTGTTATTCTTTTTTTTTTTTTTTTTTTTTTATTTATTTATTTGGTTGGTTGGTTGTGCCGGGTCTTAGTTGTGGCTCGTGAGTTCCGTAGTTGCGGCACGTGGGCTCCTTAGTTATGGCAAGCTGGCTTCTTAGTTGCAGCTCACCAGCTCCTTAGTTGCGGCGCACAGGCTCCTTAGTTGCAGTATGCGAACTTTTAGTTGCGGCATGGGTGTGGGATCTAGTTCCCTGAGCAGGGATCGAACCCAGGCCCCCTGCATTGGGAGCCTGGAGTCTTAACCACTGTGCGCCACCAGGGAAGTCCCGGTTGTTATTCTTTTTCAATAGACATCCAATAGAACTCTAACACACTTACGCTGTTTTGGGCAGATTGAATTCAAAAGTTGCTTAAAACATGTCGGAAAAGATTTTATATCCTAACTCAGTTCCCTTTCATTTCCATGCTTATTAATTCCTTTCTGATCAAAATTGTTCTCTTGAGTTTCTTTTTCACTATTTTGCTTTTTAACATTTTTGTAATTGTAAAGGTAATAGAAGTATGAATTGATGCTAATGTTTAAGAAGTCCAAATGAATAAGTTTATGGATTAAAAAATTAGAACTTTTCCAGTTTCATTTTCTCCCTGTAGGTATCTTGTTCACAGTTTGTTTTATGTCCTGCTTGGTCATTTTATATGACTTTACACATATATACATGTATATATACAAATGTTTGGAGTTAAAAATTTTTTATAGAAACGTATGTTATTTTTTAACTAGACTTCATTATTTTAACCACTTTAAGGTGTACAGTCCATTGGCTGTTATTGATAGTACATTCACAGTGTTGTGCAACCACCATCACTGTCTAATTCCAGAACATTTTCATCACAACAGAAAGCAATCCTGCACCCACTAACCCTTTACTTCTTATTCCCCTCTCCTCCCAGGTCCTGGTGAGAACTAATCTGCTTTCTATCTCTATGGACTTACCTATTCTGGACATTTCATATAAATGGAATCATGCAACATGTGGCCTTTTGTGTCTGATTTCTTTCGCTTAACCTAATGTTTTCAAGGTTCATCCATATTTTAGCATGTGTATTTATGGCTGAACAATGTCCCATTGTATAGATAATACCATATTTTGTTTATGCATTCATCAGTTGGTGGACATTGGGCTTGTTTCTATTATTTGACCACTAATGAATAGTGCTGCTATAAATATTTCTGTATAAGTTTTTGTTTGAACATCTGTTTTCACTTTACCTAGGAGTAGAATTAGTGTATCATATAGTAATTCTATGTTTTTTGAAACTGTTACCCAAAGTAGCTGCACCATTTTATAATTCCAGTATAATACTAGTAATGTATGAGGATTCCAGTTTCTCCATATCACCACCAAAATTTGTTATTTTCCGTTTTTTTAAACTGTAGTCATCCTAGTGGATGTGAAGTAGTATCTGTAGTATCTCATGGTGGTTTTGATTTGCATTTCCCTAATGACTAATGATTTTGGGCACATTTTCATGTGTTTGTTGGCCATTTGTATATCTTCTTCGGAGAAATTTCTAAGTCCTTTTTGATTCGTTTGTCTTTTTGTTGTTGAATTGTTGGAGTTATGTATTCTAGATACTAGACCCCTATCAGATATACTGTTTGCAAATATTTTCTCCCATTCTGTGTATCATCTTTCTATTTCCTTCATAATGTCCTTTGATGCACAAAACTTTTACATTTTATGGTCTAACTTATTTTTTTGTTGTTGTTGCTTGTGCTTTTACTAGCGTGTCCAAGAATTTGTTGTCAAATAGAAGGTCACAATGAGGTACACCTATGTTTTCTTCTAGGAGTTTTATAGGTTCACTCTTAAAAAGTCTTTGATCCATTTTGAGTTTTTTTTTTTTTTTAATATTCTATGAGCTAAGGGTCCAACTTCATTCTTTTACATGTGGTTATCCAGTTGTTGCTGCACCATTTGCTGAAGAGACTATTCTTTCCTGTTGAATGATCTTGGCACCCTAGTTGAAAATCAGTTGACCATAGTTATATGGGTTTATTTCTGGACTCTGAATTCTATTCCATTGATCTATATGCCCCTCCTTATGCTATACTGTTTTCATTACTATAGCTTTGTAGTAGGTTTTGAAATCAGGAATTTGAGTCCTCCAACTTTTACTTTTACAAGGTTGTTTTGGCTGTTTGGAAGTCCCTTACAATTCTATGTGAATTTTAGTATCAGCCTGCCCATTTCTGCAATAAAGGCAGTTGGAGTTTTGATAAAGATTGTGTTGAATCTGTAGATCGATTTGGGAAATGTTGCAGTCTTAATAATATTAAGTCTTACAGTTCATGAACATGGGATATCTTTCCATTTATTTAGATCTTTAATTTCTTTCAGCAATGATTTTTTTTTTGGTAAATTGCTTTTTTTCTTTTTTACTTTATGTTGGAGAATTCATGTAAGTACATATAGTTACACTTCATGTTTCTTAATGAGTACATGGTATTACATGGTATTACAAGGTATCTTAGCATAAATTATGAACTATTACCTCTATGTAGGTTGTTTATACATTTTTCTTCTCCCAAACGGTTCTGTGATGAATTTTAATATATAAGTGTTTGCCCCTTTGCTAGTATTTTTTTTCCTTTTTTTTTAAACATCTTTATTGGAGTATAATTGCTTTACATTGTTGTGTTAGTTTCTGCTGTATAACAAAGTGAATCAGCTATACATATACATATATCCCCATATCCCCTCCCTCTTGCATCTCCCTCCCACCCTCCCTATCCCACCCCTCTAGGTGGTCACAAAGCACTGTGCTGATCTCCCTGTGCTATGCGGCTGCTTCCCACTAGTGCTAGTATTTCTTCATAGGATATTCCTACAGATGAAATAATTGAATCAAGAGCTTTGTATATTTTTAGTTATAATAGTTTATATTAGATTGCAATAACAAAACAAAACTTACCAGTATACACCTCCCTCCCCACCAGTAGATTATGAAAGTATCTGTTTCCCACCTTCTTGCCAGCACTGGATGTTATCTTAAATTTTTTGTCTCTTAGATAAAAATTGGCATCTCGTTATTGCTTGATTTCTATTTGTTAGTGAGTATTAACTAATATGTTAAATATGACCATATGTAATTCCCCCCTATGTTTATAGCCTTTGCTATAATTTTAATTTTTATAGTAAAAATTAACTCTCTTTAGCAACAACTTTTTTGACCATTTGACAATTGGGCATTTAAAAAATTGGGTCCATATCGTATTTTTGTTGTCATATAAAAAGGTCTTCATTTTCATTACGTACTTAACAGTATCGGTTTCTTTTCATAGGTTGTCCTCCAAAGGAGTATGGAACGAGTACAGTCCTTTTTTCTAAGAAATAAATGCCGTCTCCCTCTCAATCCAAGTCTTGTGGCAAAAGAATTAAATATTAAGGTGACATACAATGCTTATAAGTTCATATTACATTTTCAAATAATGTGTAGGAAGAAGGCAAATGGGCAGGTATGCTTAAGGCAAATGCAGATAATATCTGCATAGGTTGGTTATAAGTACTTATGGATGTATGTTTGTGTAAGATCCATATTTATCTCAGTATATTCTTATCTAATCACCATTCCTGAAAGAAAAAGCAGTGTAAAATTATTTACTGCCTTGAAATTATTTTTTGCTATGGTGTAATAGCTGCATATGTTGTAATTCCAGTGGTAAAAGTACCCAGTCACAGGTAGGCAGTTTTTTTCCTCTCTTGTGAATGTCCAGGTGGAGTCTTCCAAGGTTTATAACACTTCTTAGAGTCATCAAAAAGTAGTTGTAATCATCAAAATTGAGTTAACTATATTTTTAATTGGGCTAATAGTAACACAAATAATGGAATTTTCTCTAACATGAGTTCAGCAAAAGCAGCCAATTAATTCATCCATTAGTGTCTGTGATTTTGAAAGTCTAGGGTACAACTTATCCATAAAGGAGTCTTACATTTAATTTTTTTAAATTGACATATGGCTACTCTTCATTGAAATACTGGGTTGGCCAAAAAGTTCATTTGGTTTTTTTCCGTACGATGGCTCTAGTAGCGCTTAGTTGTCTTTAACTTCATGTGAAACAATTTTCTTAGATTGTATTGTGACAGCTGTCATATCAGCGAGCATTTAAAAAAAAAAACATCAAAATTGGTGAATTTTTGTGTAGTCATTTTAATATTGAAGATGGAAGAAAAACATTTTTGGCATATTATGCTTTATTATTTCAAGAAAGGTAAAAACACAACTGAAATGCAAAAAGAGATTTATGTGGTGTGTGGAGAAGGTGCTGTGACTGATAGAACGTGTCAAAAGTGGTTTGCAAAGTTTCGTGCTAGAGATTCTCGCTGGATGATGCTACATGGTCGGGTAGACCAGTTGAAGTCGATAGTGATCAAATCAAGACTGTAATTGAGAACAATCAACGTTATACCACGTGGGAGATAGCCGACATACTCAAAATATCCAAATCAAGCGTTGAAAATCATTTGCACCAGCCTGGTTATGTTCATTGCTTTGATGTTTGGGTTCCACCTAAGTTAAGCGAAAAAAATCTTCTTTTTTTTAATAGATGCATTTATTTATTTACTTTTTTTTGGCTGCATTGGGTCTTCGTTGCTGCACGTGGGCTTTCTCTAGTTGTGGTGAGCAGGGGCTGCTCTTCATTGTGGTGTGCAGGTTTCTTGTTGCAGTGGCTTCTCTTGTTGTGGAGCACGGGCTCTAGGCACGTGGGCTCAGTAGTTGTGGCTTGTGGGCTCTAGAGCACAGGCTCAGTAGTTGTGGCGCACGGGCTTAGTTGCTCCGCAGCATGTGGGATCTTCCTGGACCAGGGTTCGAACCTGTGTTCCCTGCATTGGCAGGCAGATTCTTGACCACTGTGCCACCAGGAAAGTCCGAAAAAAATCCCTGACTGTATTTCCGCATGCAATTCTCCGCTTAAACGTAATGAAAATGTTTCATTTTTTTTTTTTCTGACAAAAAAATCATTTATAACCTCCCCATGCACATAAAATGACTGGATACACTTTGGTTTATATGCTTTCAGGCTTTTTCTACTTACATGAACTATGTTTTTATAAAAGTAAGCCCTTACTATATGAACTATTTTGTAACTTACTTTTTAAAAAATTTAATTAAATTAATTTATTTTTATACAGTAGGTTCTTATTAGTTATCTGTTTTATACATATTAGTGTATATATGTCAATCCCCATTTCCCAATTTGTTTTTTGAAAACAAATTGTGACAGGAGATGAAAAGTGGATACTGTACAATAATGTGGAATGGAAGAGATTGTGGGGTAAGCAAAATGAACCACCACAAACCACACCAAGGGCCAGTCTTCATCCAAAGAAGGTGATGTTGTATATATGGTGGGATTGGAAGGGAGTCCTCTGTTATGAGCTCCTTCTGGAAAACCAAACGATTAATTCCAACAAGTACTACTCCCAATTAGACCAACTGAAAGTGGTACTCGACGAAAAGCATCCAGAATTAGTCAACAGAAAATGCATAATCTTCCATCAGGATTATGCAAGACCGCATGTTTCTTTGATGACCAGGCAAAAACTGTTACAGCTTGGCTGGGAAGTTCGGACTCATCCGCCATATTCACCAGACATTGCACCTTCGGATTTCCATTTATTTCAGTCTTTACAAAATTCTCTGAGTGGAAAAAATTTCAATTCCCTGGAAGACTGTAAAAGGCACCTGGGGGCTTCCCTGGTGGCACAGTGGTTTAGAATCCACCTGCCAATACAGGGGACACAGGTTCGAGCCCTGGTTTGGGAAGATCCCACATGCCACGGAGCAACTAAGCCCGTGTGCTACAACTACTGAGCTTGTGCTCTAGAGCCCGCAATCCACAACTACTGAGCCCGAGTGCCACAACTACTGAAGCCGGTGCCTTGAGCCTGTGCTCCGCAACAAGAGAAGCCACCGCAGTGAGAAGCCCACGCACTGCAACGAAGAGTGGCCCCCACTCACTGCAAGTAGAGAAAGCCTGCGCACAACGCAGCCAAAAATAAAATAAATAAATTTATATTAAAAAATTATTGTATTAAAAAAAGGCACCTGGAACAGTTCTTTGCTCAAGAAGATAAAAAGTTTTGGGAAGATGGAATTATATAGTTGCCTGAAAAATGGCAGAAGGTGGTGGAACAAAATGGTGAATGTGTTGTTCAAAAAGTTCTTGGTGAAAATGAAAAATGTGTCTTTTGTCTTTACTTAAAAACCGAAGGAGGGCTTCCCTGGTGGCGCAGTGGTTGAGAGTCTGCCTGCTAATGCAGGGGACACAGGTTTGAGCCTTGGTCTGGGAAGATCCCACATGCCGCGGAGCAGCTGGGCCCATGAGCCACAACTACTGAGCCTGCGCGTCTGGAGCCTGTGCTCCACAACAAAAGAGGCCCTGATAGTGAGAGGCCCGCGCATCCCGATGAAGAGTGGCCCCCACTTGCCACAACTAGAGGGGGCACTCACACAGAAATGAAGACCCAACACAGCCCAAAATAAATTAATTAATTAAAAAAAAAATAAGATCAGCAAGTAGCTCATTCTCATTAAAAAACAAACAAAAAAACCGAAGGAACTTTTTGGCCAACCCAATATAAGAGTGGGTGCTTGAGCTGTATAATTATGTCACTGGAGGTGGCGGGGGTTACATTTACCCCTTGGATTTTGTTTGCTGTTTCCTTTAAATTGCTCTCGCTCTCTTAAATTAGTTTTTTAGCCAGTTTAATTTTAATATTAGACTTGATCTTTGCTAACGAAATTGTTCAATTTAGTGTCACTATTTGATCCCATGGCTAATTATTAATTTTACTAGTACCATGAATAGAAGTAGAGATCTCATTCCAAATCTTACTGATTTAGAGGAAAGATAAGCATATACAAAATTTTGTGCTTTGTTGAAGGATTATAACACTTTTAAAGTGTCATAATATTTCAAATTTTTAATGGTTTTTGTCTCAAGTTTTTAAGGTATTGCTTCTCTGCTTAGACAATGTGTTATGTTTAAGTTTCAAAAAGTATCTTTATATACCTCTTATCTGCCAGATAATCTAAGAAGCAGCTCATGTGCGTTATTTCATTTGCCCTAATTCAAAGGAAAAAGTGAAAGGAGAAATGCCTTGGACAAAAAAAAATTTTTTTTCAGTCTTTATTTCAGTGTTATCATTCTAATGCTTAACATATTGTATTTGTAGTCATGTTCCTTCTTCAGTTCTAATGCTGTGCCCCTGAAAGTCACAATGGTGAATGCTGATCCAATGGGGGAAGAAATTAATGTCATGTTTAAGGTGAGCAGAGAAAGGTGATTTTGTTTTTTGGTAATTTAAAATTTCTTTTCTCAAATTCATTTTTCAAAATTGCAACAGTAATTTTGTTTATTTAGAATTTAATTAAATTGAATAACTGTGAAAAATTATTACTGAGATAAACTGTTCCCAAATGGATTTGGTAATAAATGCAACTCTGGGCTAGAGCTGCTGTATATGGCCATGCTAGTTAAGTGTTAGTACATCATAGCTCTAGGTAATGCCTTTCACCTGGAGGTGAAATGGTATGCCCTAGAGACGTGCAGGGCAATATTGCAAAACTATGAGAGGGGCACTCTTTTTGGAAACGTGTAACTTACCTGTGGGAAGCAGCAGGAGTAGAGTACTTTAGAGTAGTCTATTACCAGTCAAAGTTTTGTGTGTTGTGATCACAATTAGTATTATTTTTAAGAAAGAATGGAGAGTTTTAGTTAATTCAGTGAGTTCATTTAGTGGAGGTTCATCAAGATAGCTTCTCTTGAACCACCTTTGATATGTCTATAGCAAGTTCCCATATACTCAGATCTGGTTTTAGATTCCATTTTATTGTGTTGATGTATTTGCCTTTTCCTAAAACAGTATCATCTGTTTGAATACAGTAATTTTATATGTTGTAATATTTGTTAAGGCAAATCACCTCTTTTTTTCCATAATTTTCTTGGCCAGTCTCAAAAATGTATTCATCGTTATGTGTTTTAAACTTATCCAATTTAAAAAGAAAATGAAAACTTGATGTGATCCAGTTAGAATTCATTTGGGGAGAGCTAACTTTTTTTTAAGTAAACTTTTAATTTGAGATCATTGTGTATTGAAGTTTGCAGTTCACTGTAGTTCATTTTAACAAATTACACAGAAATCCTGTATACCCTTTACTCAGTTTCCCCCAATGGTAACATCTTGCAAAACTGTTCTACAATATTGCAGTTAGGACGTTGACATTGATACAGTCAAGATATGAAATATTTCGATCAACACGAAGATCTTCCATATTGCCCTTTTAAAAAATTGAACATAATTCACATACCATAAAACCCAACCTTTTAAAGTGTACAGATCAGGAAACTGAGACATGAAGAGGTTAAGTAACTTTCTCTAGAATGCTGCAGAAGAATAAAAATGTGGTTCTGTTCATCTTATTCTTTACTCTTTTCACTATTCCCTCCTCCCCACACACCCCCCCCTTTTATTATATGTAATCTATTAAGTCTTTTGAAAATGTACAAGTTTCATTTTGTTTCCTTGATTTCAAGGTTGGTGAAGATCTTCGGCAAGATATGTTAGCTTTACAAATGATAAAGATTATGGACAAGATCTGGCTTAAAGAAGGGCTAGATCTGAGGATGGTAATTTTCAAATGTCTCTCAACTGGCAGAGATCGAGGTAAATATGTTAGCTATGTCTTATTTTATTCCTTGAATTTAGCTCAGAGTGCACCTGCTCTAAGGGTCCTGGTGCTGGTACACTATGATCTCAGCCTTATCGCTTTCCTTTCATAGGTAAGGATGTGCAGACTTTATCTTGTCAAAACGAAATCAGGTCAGGGACTTCCCTGGTGGTGCAGTGGTTAAGATTCCAGGCTTCCACTGCAGGGGGCATAGGATACGTCCCTCGTCGGGGAAGTTCTGCGTGCCACGTGGTATAGCCAAAAAAAGGGAAATCAAGTCAGTTTAAGAATTCTTGCTGGTTTTATATAGTAACTCATGAGTAGCCCTAATAAATGCTTGCATGACAATAAGTTTTATAAGATGGAAGTCACTTTATCAAGCAAGATTCCTCATTCATCAACAAGAGCCTACCATTTCACTGGATTAGTTTTTCTGTCACTATACTTATTTCATATAGTTGAACTCTTCTTTCTTCTTATGGAATTCTATGTAACTTTGTAGGCAGTCAACTCCCTCTTTTTATGTTGTTTCTAATGGTTGAGTGCTTACTTTGTGATTTGCCCTGTACTAAAGCTTTTCACTCGTGTTATCTCACTGTGTCGTTATTTTTCAAATGAAAAATCACATTCACATCCTCTGTAAAGTTGGGTTTTTTTTGCGGTACGCGGGCCTCACTGCTGTGGCCTCTCTGGTCGCGGAGCACAGGCTCCGGATGCGCAGGCCCAGCAGCCATGGCCCACGGGCCCAGCTGCTCCGTGGCATGTGGGATCCTCCTGGACCGGCGCACAAACCCGCGTCCCCTGCATCGGCAGGTGGACTCCCAACCACTGCGCCACCAGGGAAGCCCCTTTGTGAAGTTTTTAACAAACATCTTAGTTTATAGTAATCCTCCCTTCTCCAGACTCAGCAGTTGTCCTTAATACTTACCAGACATTGTGTCATCTCTGCTAGATTGATTTTAAGTTCCCTCAGGGGATGGTAGTACTTTGTATATTTATGAACGTTTATCCACTGTTTTGTACACAGTAATTTCTACATGTGTATGTTTGATAATGAAATTAGAAATTTGTATATTAAAAATTTGATTAAACATACTCGTAGAATCAAGATGCAGGTATTCATTGAAAAAGGATGTCACTGTGAACTATAAACCAGATAATGTAACCAAAACAACACAAAGGATCCAGATGAGTTCACTCTGCCATGTGTGACCAGTCTACTAGGATTACAGCCTGACCCTGCATGCTTTCTTTTGGGATGGCCTGGAGGACTTGGCCTTCTTGGTTATTTCCAGTCCTTTCTTCAAAGCAGGTCTCTGTGTCTGTGTCTTTTATTTTGATAACAGTGCATCTCCTTGATTTGTTAAAATATATAAAACTAATTTTTAAAATATATAAAAAATATATGCACATAGTAAAATATCCATATAGCATATAATAGAATAAATTGGAATGTAAATCTTAGTTTTCTCCCACACCTCCTAGGCAGCCTGCTCCCAAAATATAACTGCTTACATAGCTTTCTGAGACTATTTTTTTATTCTTTTTTAAAAAATGTTTTTGGCCACACCACACACGGCACACGGGATCTTAGTTCCCCAACCAGCGATCGAACCCGTGCCCCCTGCAGTGGAAATGCAAAGTCCTAACCACTGGGCCACCAGGGAATTCCCTTTCTGAGACTATTTTGTATATATTCCAACATGCATAATACTTTCTTTTAAACAAAAAGTACAGTTCTCTATGTGGATTTTGTCTTTAAAAACATATTTTTGAGATTTTTCTACCTAAGCACAGCATTTACATTTCAGTAAGGAAGACAAAACATGTACTTGAGACTCAAACATATCACAAAGACAATCTTCATCTGTTCTTCCCTTTGAAAGGGCTTAATGTACTCTGAAACACTCTTATTTTGCCCAAGTACATGACTAGAGAAAGTTTTTTGTGCAAAATGGGACAGCATATATCTTGTAAGTAACTTTATTGATGAGGTCAGTATTATCTAGTTTGCAATTAAAGTTGTTATTCTTATTCTTTGTGTGGGTAGCACATGGATGTACAGACAAAGTCTGAAATAGTCAAATTCAGTTTTATATCTTGGGTACTTTTTTTTTTTTTTTTTTTTTTTGCGGTACGTGGGCCTCTCACTGTTGTGGCCTCTCCCGTTGCGGAGCACAGGCTCCGGATGCGCAGGCTCAGTGGCCATGGCTCACGGGCCTAGCTGCTCCACGGTATGTGGGATCTTCCCGGACCGGGGCACGAACCCATGTCCCCTGCATCAGCAGGCGGACTCTCAACCACTGTGCCACCAGGGAAGCCCTATATCTTGGGTACTTATGAAAATAAAAAATAATTTTGATTTCTCACATTTTCTAGCATGGGCTGCCAGAGTTGACTTTTTTTTAAATGTTGATTGTTAGCTGGTATCTTATGTCAAACATCAAAAGCTATAAATTTGGGGGGGGAGACATTTTCACATATCTTAATGTTTTGTTTTTAAAGGCATGGTGGAGCTAGTTCCTGCTTCAGATACCCTCAGGAAAATCCAAGTGGAATATGGTGTGACTGGATCCTTTAAAGATAAACCACTTGCAGAGTGGCTGAGGAAATACAATCCCTCTGAAGAGGAATATGAAAAGGTGATTAGCTAGTCTCTGTATTCTAAATTACCGTCAAAAATGTGTTACATAGGTCTTAAGTACTTTCATTTTCCAGCTCTGGTGACTAGTCATTTAGTGTAAGTTGTGAATTTTTCTCAGTTTTAATGAGATCTTAGTTTATGTCAAATCATTAATGTATCGTATTTACAGATAGACACGTACAAATGCTATCTGTTGACCTATGAAAGTAAAGTAGAGGAATTTTGTTCTTTGTTGGTCTTTTACACTATTTAAGAGCTCTCCCTTTTTTTAATTCTTCGTGGTTTGGGGAAAGAAGCTAATATTTGTTTACAGTAATATTGGCTCTGTGATTCTGAATAAGTTATTTGACCCAAAATAATTGTCAAGTAACATACTTTGAATGGCTTTCATGCACTTGGCTCTTCTGTGTGCTTTGCTAAGTAAGAGGGAATATAACATAGTGGAATCTCATTGCCTGGGTTTGAATCTTGGCTCTGCTACTTAACAGTGATGTGATCTTGGGCAAATAATCTTTCTGTTTTTGTTTCTCTCATACGTAAAATAGCAGTAATAATAGTATTTACATCATTGTTTTGTTGTGGCATTTTAAATGAGTTTAATATGTACATACGCACACACATATACTCTGGTGTGTGTGTAGAAAGAGACTAGTACAATGCCTGGTTTTGTGATAAGTGCTGTGTAAACATATGCTGTTATCGTCATCATCATCATCACCACTAAAGATTTCTAGGGGGCTATGGAATAAAATGAATCACATGGACCTGTAGAGCCACATGACTGTTCCGTTCAGAAATGTAATATCTTGAGAATAAACTAAATGCATGTGCTTTAGTATTTGCTTTACAAATACTCATTGTATGCAACTTGTATCCTTCTTTGTGATATTATATTATTAATTTAATCCCCAGGACAGGCAGGACTAAAGTGAAAGAAGGTCTTCCAGCTTTGAGAAACTTGCAGATGACACATAAGGGGTCACTAAATGGACAACAAGACACATTCATTATATTATTGGATGTTTAAAGATATAAGCTTACTTTCTTTACACATGCCATTCCTACAAGCCACAAAAGGGGAAAAAATATTCCTTTATTTAGATTAATCTTTGTCCCAATGTTACCACTTGTGGTAAGTAGCAGAGCCTGTGAAGAGCAGGGTTCCACAAACATGACGCTTAAAAGATGGTCAAAGGCAGAGTGTACCCTAAGTAGGGACTGACAGGATCTCTACCTGTTTGTTGAAAGACAAAAGCTAGAGAGAAGGGGCAATAACCACCTTTAGAAGGGTGTTTGCTTTTGAAAAACTGGCTTCTGCTACCATAACCCAGTTTACAAGCTATTGAGAAAGTGGATTATAATAGTGTTTTCAACGAGTGATAAATTACTTTAATCTTTGTTACCCTGCCTCCTTTAAAAATAATCTTTTTCCTAAGATAATTTTGTATCTTTATTATAGGCTTCTGAGAATTTTATCTATTCTTGTGCTGGATGCTGTGTAGCCACCTATGTTTTAGGTATCTGTGATCGACACAATGACAATATAATGCTTCGAAGCACAGGACACATGTTTCACATTGACTTTGGAAAGTTTTTGGGCCACGCACAGATGTTTGGTAGCTTCAAAAGGTACTAATATTGTTATTATTGCTAAAGAAAATAGAGGCACTTCCTATTTCACAAGTTAATGTCCCCAACTATTACATATAAAATAAGCTACAAGGATATACTTGTACACATATAAAATAAGCTACAAGGATATACAACACAGGGAATATAGCCAGTTTTATAACTATAAATGGAGTGTAATCTTTAAAAATTGTGAATCACTATATTATGCATGTAACATATAATATTGTATATCAACTACAATTTTAAAAAATCAACTTCAAAAAAAACCAAGTTAATGCCCCAAACTTTGCTTTTTTTCTTGCTGTTCTTTGCCTTGTAAGCTCCCTTTGAGCGTAACTAGGGATGAAAAAGGCTCTAAAAGATGACTTTACCATGTAACAGAAAGAATGAGTATGTGTGTGTAACCTTTGAAATGAGTTTTTTATTTTATCTAGTTAGTGGTACCTATTAGAAATGTTCCCATTTATATAACGGCAACGAGTACAAATTTTTTCTCTATATTTGTTTGTAACTAATATTTGATCTCTGTTTGGCTGTGGGTGGATTGATAAATATCACCTTGGAAATATATATAAATTCTACCTAAATAAGGAGATTATATGATGGCTTTCCTGGGGAAATGTGAATTTTTAAGAATTATGCAAATTCAGAACTGCCTGATACTAAGTTACCCACTTAGAAACTGCTATGGCTCAGATAGCTTTAGTTCAATAGCCATGTAATAGCAATAGCACTTATTTGAATATCTTCTGTAAATAATATTTTGTATGTACTTTCTTTTTAAATAGGGATCGGGCTCCTTTTGTGCTGACCTCTGATATGGCATATGTCATTAATGGGGGTGAGAAGCCCACCATTCGTTTCCAGTTGTTTGTGGACCTCTGCTGTCAAGCCTACAACTTGATAAGAAAGCAAACAAACCTCTTTCTTAACCTGCTTTCACTGGTACTCTGTTCTTTACAAGCATTTAATTAATTTTAAATGAATGGTTCTGTGTTTCAGTATCTAAAAATAGATATTTTGTGATTTTTGGAATATAATTTATTGTAGTTTCAAGTGTCATATTATTACCGAAATATTTTTAAATTGCTGCCATGTGAAATATGCCAGACACCATTTATATAAAATAAAAAAATAAGTCACTAGATAGAGTGGGTACCCTGGTGATGAGCAGTAATAGTAACTGGAAGGGACCCTGAGAGTATCATCTGGGATGCTGGTAAATGTTTTATGTCTTAATCTGGATGTATTCAAATTTTGGACATTCATTAAGCTGTACTTTTAAGATTTCCGTGCTTTTCTGGTTGTATATTAAGTAAAAACAAACCAAAAAAAATCCCTATGATTATTGTGACTGAAATTGATGTAGAAACAGAGGACTACACAAAAGACCTGGATTTCACAGCGTTTATTCCATAAACTGGCTGTGACTTGCAATGATTGATCTTCTTGGCCAAGATTTTTCTTATTTATGAGAGAATCAGTCCCTAAAACACTAACAGACTCTTTAAAACTGTGATTGTTTTGGTTTGTTTGCTTTATTTCTGATTACTTGGCCAGCTTTTAGGGAGGGGTGAGGAACAGACTTTTAAAAAATTTAACTCACAAACCTTTTATCCTTTCTAAAGATGATTCCTTCAGGGTTACCAGAACTTACAAGTATTCAAGATTTGAAATATGTTAGAGATGCACTTCAACCCCAAACTACAGATGCAGAAGCTACAATTTTCTTTACTAGGTAAGGTATATTTAAGTATATTAGAGAAGGCACACACTGTTTAACCTTGATTTGTTTTCCTTAGTTTAAACAAATGCTATATATATTAAAATGCTGATTTATAGGAAAAAATTGTGATTCACAGTACTAGCAAATAGGTTTATCAAAAGTTTATTTACTGATTAAATGTGAAGCATCGGCAATAGCACTTTAAAAAATACATTTATTTCAGGAATTCCCTGGAGTCCAGTGGTTAGGACTCGGTGCTTTCACTGCAGTGGCCTGGGTTCAATCCCTGGTTGGGGAACTAAGATCCAGCAAGCCGTGTGGCGCGGCCAAAAAAAAAAAATTTACTTCTCTCAAAATATCATCTTGGGGCTTCCCTGGTGGCGCAGTGGTTGAGAGTGGGTTCATGCCCCGGCCCGGGAAGATCCCACATGCCGCAGAGCGGCTGGGCCTGTGAGCCATGGCCTCTGAGCCTGCGCGTCCGGAGCCTGTGCTCCGCAATGGGAGAGGCCACAACAGTGAGAGGCCTGCGTACCGGGGGAAAAAAAAAAAAGATCTCAAGTTTTATTTAGTATATGATTTCAATTCTAAACATCCCATTTATGAATCATTTCTGCAAAACATATTTTCTACAGTATCACATACAAGGTTTTTTTCTAAAATGATATCTCTACTAATGTATTTTTCAGGATTCTGCCATAACAATTTTCATGGATACCATAAGTGCTTAAACAGTGAACTCTGGGTCACTGCTGTAGTAAATTGTTGTTATATGATGTAGTACTTGAAACACATGTACCAATAAGTGGCATTTGAACTTGTGATTATTACTTTAGAAGCAGATCTTCCTGGCAAATATGTTCTAAAGGTCTGGTGACCAGGTTGGTCACAGACTAGTGGTACCACCTCATTAAACGCCACAGCAGGGAGGAGCACATGAGCTCATATTCTTTTCTTTCTTTTTTCTCTTGCCTTCTTCCTCTCAGTGGAGAAGAGGTAGAAAACACTGGACTGGACTTCCCTAGTCTAAAGAGTCTGGGCTGAATTGAATTGAAGGAAGCTGACTTTTATATAGCCTTCCAAACTAGTCCTGATAATTTAGGTATTGATGGGTTTTGTTTTGTTTTGTTGAGATTTGTTGGCTCCCCTGGGCAAAACTATAAAGCAGGCATGTAAGTATTAGTCGGCTTGACCTGCCATAACAATACACCATAAACAAGGGGCTTAAACAAAGGAAATTAGTCTTCTCATTGTTCTGGAGCCTGGGAAGTCCAAGATCAAGATGCCAGCCTATTTGCTTCCTGGTGAGGGTTCAAGCTTGAAGATGAAGGAGGGAGGAGAAGAAAAAGGAGGAAGAAAGTCATTCTTATAAGGACACTAACTCCATAAAGGCCCTGTGGGGTTGGGGCTTTAACATTTGAATTTTGGGGGACACAAACATTCAGTTCCATAGCAAGGCAAAAACCTTTGTGTGAGGTTCCCTGACCTTTACTTTTTGACTCTCTTTTTGATTCTCATTCCTTGACAAAGTGAGAATCTACTCAATATTTTTAAATGAATAAAAGTGTTTTTCATCTTTTATTGTTAAAATAATTGAGAATGTTTTCTTATGAACTTTAATGTTAACACATTGTCTGATTATCTCGTAGGCTGATTGAATCAAGTTTGGGAAGCATTGCCACAAAGTTTAACTTCTTCATTCACAACCTTGCTCAGTTGCGTTTTTCTGGTCTTCCTTCCAATGATGAGCCCATCCTTTCATTTTCACCCAAAACATACTCTTTTAGACAAGATGGTCGAATCAAAGAAGTCTCTGTTTTCACTTACCATAAGAAGTACAACCCAGATAAACATTATGTAAGTTTGGTTCTGTATCTATAGACACTCATGTGTGCATTATTTTTGTCCTTTCCTACTTCCTTCACTGACTCTGCTAAAGTTCAAGCATTTGTTCTTTTCATACTTCTTTCTTCCATGGATGGTCCAAAAATTAATAAGTATACTTGGAGCATCCCTAATTGTTTTTTGGTGTTTATTTCTTGGTAAATTTGCTCCAGAAGCATGAAGGACAAACGATACTCTTCTTTTCAGAGACAAGACTGAAAGGGTGGTGCTATTTTGCTTTTCTCCTTCCTTATCTTCGTTTTTAATTTCAAAGGTAAACCTTGCTCAGTGTAACAAACTCAACCAATATAGAAGCACGTAAGTAAAAATCTAAGTTCTCATTCCACTCTCCAGGGATGATTGTAAAACATGTACATAAAGTTGGGTTTTTTGAACAAAAACAGGATCTTTAGTGTGCTCCCCCTGCCCCAAATAGTATAGCATTATCATCTTTTTTGCTGTTATTTTTGTGCTAATATTTTTGTTGGATAACTGTACAGCACTGTCAGCCTTTAAATTTTTGACAAATTGCTAGATTTTAAAAGTGACTTCACTATTTTGATTTTTACCTATTCTTAGTAAATTTTTATGTTTACTGAGTATTTTAGGATACCATTTAACTGAATAGTCCATTCTTTCCCCCCAATGATTTATAATGCCACCTTTAAATAAAGTAAGTTTATATCCCTGAATTTATTTCTGGTCTTCTGCAGATATATCTGACTCTCTGTGCACCAGCATTTTACTCTTTAAGTACTTTATAATATATTGATAGTGTAAATATCCAGTAAGACATGTTTTCCCCCATCTCCCAGTCGCCCTAAGTTTTGCCTTCTCATTTGCTCTCATAAATGAACTAACTTAATATTTTCACTGAAAATGCACTACACTTACAAATTTGGAAGGACATTTATATTTAACCCTAGAAATAGAATGACTTTCACATTCCAGTTCTTATTTATTTAGACAATAGTTAAGAAGGTTACTCTTAGAATGTAGTTAGATATGCTATAAATACCTTGACTTTTATATTTGCTGTTTCCTGTTGGTGACATATATATTGCAAAGTGAAAAGCACTTGGTACATATAATGGTCAAGCTGAAAACTGTCTATCAAGAAAGGTTATATTATAAATCTAACGTGTCAGGGGTGTGATTTCTTTTCAGATTTACGTAGTCCGAATTTTGAGGGAAGGACAGCTTGAGCCATCATTTGTGTTCCGGACATTTGATGAGTTTCAGGAACTTCACAATAAGCTCAGTATTATTTTTCCACTTTGGAAGTTACCAGGGTATGTTCTCATCCTTGTACATTAATCTTGTTTTATAGGAAACAATTTCTTTATTACCAAGTATAGGTCAAAAGCTTTGTGTTAAGCTAGTGTAAGATACTGTACTATGGACCGTGTGCAGCTAATTTTCCTTTGTATCACAAGAGCCTGACACAGTACTAGACATAAGGAACTGAGTTTTTCTTGAATGAATGATTAAGATCTTAAACTTAAAATATGTTTAAGTTTACATGTTTGTGTAAATTTCTAGCTTTCTAAATCACTGCAGGAATAATCTATTACGGCCATATTGAGCTCCTCTGAAAAACAATAAACTGAGGCACTGATCACTAATCAAAATGTTAGTGTTTAGGTTTGTATTTGATACCCTTTGGAAACCTTCAATTTTTAAGGTAGCTAATGACCAGTAGATGTCCTGTGTTGAATTGCTCCCATTCTTCTCAAGATTAGATTTTGAAAATGAGGCAGCAAAGTGGGTATCAGAGTTTATTTCCATGTGCAGTCTCATTTCACCACTGCCACCAAAATAAGCAGAGTTAAGGTGAACTTGATTTGAGCCCTGTGGCATTTGTGGATTTTACTGGTATCAATGATAGCTGTGGCTGATTGAATAATGATTATTTTGGAGGATAAGATCTGCAAATTTGTGAATGATTAATCTTGAGTAGAAATAAGTAATACATATGCATATTAGCAATGTACGTTTTGTACCAAGGTCATAAAAGGATAATATATACTTGAACTGTTTCGTCTCTAGTACTTGGGAAAGAAATCCAAAAATAACTTTATAGTGAATTAAGACTCCACTTTGTATTTAAGTGTATAAAAGAATACTTCTAAGTATTATACTTGATTCTATAAATACTCCCAGATGAAATAATTTAAATTCCACTCCTTTTTTTCTTTTGTAGCTTTCCTAATAGGATGGTTCTAGGGAGAACACACATAAAAGATGTAGCAGCCAAAAGAAAAATTGAGTTAAACAGTTATTTACAGAGTTTGATGAGTGCTTCAACGGATGTAGCAGAGGTGACTATCCTAACTGAAAAATAATAACATACTTTTTTCTGTGCTGCATAGTATTTAAATTAATGAGTCTTTTTTTTCCCTCTTCCACCTTAGTGTGATCTTGTTTGTACCTTTTTCCACCCTTTACTTCGTGATGAGAAAGCTGAAGGAGTAGCTAGGTCTGCCGGTGAGAATATTTTTCTCTTTATTGATAATTCATGACTCCCCTATGACCTGCAAGTCTGTAACTTCTCGATGGATGTGGTAGAGTGACAGTGGGGTTACTGTCTGTAAACAGTGAGAATGAGAGGAGGGTATTCTTTCTAAGCTAGTTGATTTCTGGATAAACATAATTTTCCTAATGGAGTGTGATTACTAAAGAAGTGTGTATCAATGTTCTACCAGGTTCTTACCTTCTTTTCTCCAACATGTGATGGTCCTGGAATTAGAGCAAAAACTTTTGTTGCAGCTTGAGCCACTGCAAGCAACATAAAATAAAGATGAACATATTTATATTTTCAGATGCAGGTTCCTTCAGTCCTACTCCAGGCCAAATAGGAGGAGCAGTGAAATTATCTGTCTCTTACCGAAATGGCACTCTTTTCATCATGGTGATGCACATCAAAGATCTTGTGAGTGATTACAAATAATGATGATTGTAGAGGAAACCTATACCTTGGTAGGAAACATTACTGTTAAGGGAATGCTTTTCTTTATAGGTTACTGAAGATGGGGCTGACCCAAATCCATATGTCAAGACATACCTACTTCCAGATACCCACAAAACATCCAAACGTAAAACCAAAATTTCACGAAAAACTAGGAATCCGACATTCAATGAAATGGTAAGTTATCCTAGATTTGTTGTTTTAAGATTTTTAATTTTAAGCACTTTAAATTAAAATTTTTTAGCTATCAGTAGCTGAACTATTTATTGTACTAGTAAAGCAAACCACTAGCAGTCCAATGGTATTTAACAAAATGATGCAGAATTGAACCTTTGATCATAGATCCTTAGGCTTTAAAAAGATCTTAGGGGCCATTATTCAACTACCCTTCTAGTGCTTAAACCCTTTCAAAAAGTGGATGTCTAATCTGTGCTGAAATACTTCCAGGTCATCCAGTTTGTTTTGGGCAGCTCCAACTCTCAGATCATTTTCTTTACTGAGCTGAAATCTTCACTCCCTCTAGTTTGCACCTGTATGTCTCAGTTGTACCTCTTGGAACCACACAAATGCTCTGTTCTTACTTCTACATGGCAGCCCTTGAGATAACTGAAGTTCAAATGCCCTTCCTCTTTATTCTGTTGAAACATCTTCAGGACCTTTACCTTGGTTTGATAGGAGGTAGTTTCAAAATCATCCTCCTTCTAATTTGTCTTAGTCTGTCAACAACTCTTGTAAAATAGAGTGATCTGAACTGAAAGCAGTAAGCGAAACATCAGCTGAACAGTGGGGAGCAGAACTGTGACTTTGCTGAGTCACTCATGGTCAACTTACAAATTTACTAATCTATTAAAATGCGCTAACCCTTAGTCAACTACTAGTTTGGGATAATAACCACATTATTTGTGTACATTAACATTATATCCACACAAAAATGTCTGGATAGAGATTTGGAAGCAAATAATTCTGAAGTTTCATCAAGGTTATAAATTTATTAAAACCACAGAATACCCTTTCAGCCCTTTTTAAAAGCATATAAAATGTTTGGAGAAGACCAATTGGTATTATTTTCAAAAAGTAGTAGAGGCTTTTCTTCTAGTTAGTGTTATACTTTCAAGAAACTGAAATGTGGTCATTTTTTTAGTTCTTTTAGTCAAACAGTGAGAACTAGATTAAGGAGATGTTGCTCAGAAGTTATGGTGAGGCTTTCTTGAAAAGAAAAAAATTGTGTTGCATGCAGTGTTTGAAAGAGAATAACCTTACAACACTCCAGATTTGCTATAAACTACATTTGTAATTGGTGATTTTGCACTGAATTATGGATAATCAGAAATTATCACTTCATGGTATATAAAATCCAACAGAATAAAGACAACAAAAGGAAATTTTAGTCCCTCACTTTCTGTAAAATAGTTACAATTACACTATCCCAACTTGCTTCCTTCTACTCTCTTTTTCTTCCATTCTCTTCCTTCCATTTCTCTTTTAAAGATGATCTATTAAATTATCTTAAGGCAGGCTGCCATGTAATTTTCCTTCCCCATACCTCCATTTCAGAAAAACCATGTTTTTAGTTTTTAGCTAATAATAATTTTCTGCTTTGTGCATTCCTGTCAGACACTCAGAGGAATCATAATACAATCCAAGACTCCTGAAATACAAAATGTGCATCTAAAGTATGAGACATATTCTACCAGCTATGTCATAATCAATGTCATTAGTTGTAGTCACTCTTTGACTAATAATCTCACTTATGTTTTTATGTAAAATAATCCTAGAAACCGGACAAATAAATAATTTGTAATCTGCTGTTTCTTTTTGCCTTTGCTATAGCTTGTGTACAGTGGATATAGCAAAGAAACCCTAAGACAGAGAGAACTTCAGCTAAGTGTACTCAGTGCAGAATCTCTGCGGGAGAATTTTTTCTTGGGTGGAATAACCCTGCCTTTGAAAGATTTCAACTTAAGCAAAGAGACAGTTAAGTGGTATCAGCTGACTGCAGCAACCTATTTGTAAGCTAGTGAATTTCTGAGCTTTGGAAGCAAGAATAGTTATAAACATGTGCAGACACATGTGAACTTTGTATAATATTTTTATACTGGACAGAAATTATAAAGTAAATGTACTTGCTGCATTTCAACACATCTGTTGGACCAACAGTTACTTAACTTTTATGAATTTGTTGACTCCATTGCTGTTTTAAAGTCATTGTATAGAATGCTGTAAATCCTAAACTTAATATATAATAAGTCCTGAAAAAGACTTTGAGTTGGTGAAGGAGTTAATCCTTTCTTGAGTAATAGCTTTAGTGTGGTCTGATAGTATTGTCAGTTCAACCATCTATTTTGCATTGTTTCTTACACAGACATAGCATGTTTGTTTTCCTGTTTTGCACCTTTTACAGCCTTTACCACTGTGTATGTTCACAAACACCAAAGGAGAGGAAAGGTGCAGGTGTTACCATAAAATGCAGCTGCTATTCACAGGGCTGAAAAGCAAAGCACAAATAATAAATAGTTATGTTAAGAACTACTAAGTAGTTTATAGAAGTAGGGGAAAATAACATTGCTTTTTATTATTCATGTCTTTAAAACCTTTTTCAGAATAAGTGCCAATCACTGAAGTTGTAAATAATGGTGCCTTAACTTCATACGCTTCTCTGGCACTTCATTCTGAGTTTTTTCCTGACTTAATAGTAAGTAGTTTTGACTCCCTTTTTATTAAAGACAAGAAATTAATGTAAATTTACTAATGCTTTTCCCACAGATAGATCATTTTCTGTACTTCAGATGTGTGACTTATTAGTTATTTAAACATCAGCCATTTGTTTTATGTTTTC
The DNA here is from genome assembly GCF_059928025.1 of Delphinapterus leucas. Classification (NCBI taxonomy): domain Eukaryota; kingdom Metazoa; phylum Chordata; class Mammalia; order Artiodactyla; family Monodontidae; genus Delphinapterus; species Delphinapterus leucas. The sequence goes on from NC_143135.1 coordinate 38,675,328, forward strand.
GTTGCCCAGTAACTGAATGAGATTAATCAACATAGATGTACACTATATTCCATCATTCCATTATAATCCTACATTTATTCCCAGGAGGGTGAACTGAAGTTTAGTAATTTTACCTCCATATATCTATACTCCACCCCTCATTAAACGAGAGAAAATATTCCCTCAAGTGTCCATTCCTGTTCGGTAGAAGAACTCCACGAGTAGGGCAGACTCTTCACAAGAGGCCCAGGACAAGAACTCTAGGGTCCAGACTAAATTTTAATGTAGACCTTTATGGCACAGTTTGTCTTGTACACTGTCTTACTTACCTTTGTAAACATTTTACATTCGCATGAATTACTTTCCTTAATATAATGAGATTTAGAATCATAAGGGACATGATTGAAATCATTCTATAGTAACCATTAAGAACAGGGTTCACTTTTATTATTCATTCAACTTCACACATAATTTTATGTTTAGTTTGGATAAATAGGTATATATAATATTAATTCTCATAGCTAGAATAGGAATTCACTTTTAAGTGGTAAGAGACTGTAGCAATCTAGTTGCTGTGAGATAACTGACAAAATATTCAATGAAAAATACCAAGAAAGGAAGGACAATCTCCGATTCAGTTGCCCAGAACAGAATTTTTATAAACTGTGCAAATGTTTAATGTAAATGGTGATACCTGCAGAGCAGACAAAGAAGAGTTGAGAATGTATCAGTGGGACAGGTTAAAAAAAAACTTGAAATTTTTGGTGCCTAACACTAATGGTCCACTTGTAGGAAACCCCATATGATATATGAATGTCTTTTTTTATATTAAAATGTGTTGTCTATTTAATAAGTTAATTAAAAGGCAGATCAAAACACCGCTGTTTATTTGCTTTTTCCACATACAGTTAACATTTCCTTAAAGTGTGTAAGTAGCTTTGCAAATGTGAAGAAGTACTAGATATTTTCACTTGTTTTTAAGACCTAATTCCATTCCATGAATTGTCACTTAGCCACTGTTAAAAAAAAAAAGAAAAAAAAGAAAAAAAAGTACTGTCTTGGTAAAAGGTCACTGTAACTTGGACTCAGTGTATACTGCCTGTTTGCAATCTGTTATAGCAGTGTCTTTTATACAAATAGTAGAGTTAGAAAATGTGATGTCACTTTTCAGTTACAAGAAATATGGACTTTTTAACCAAAAATGTATATTACACACTCTGTATAGCTAACCAGAGTTCAAAACAAGTGGTAATCTTTCTCTTAATTTAACTCATTATGTGCCTTCTTTGGTCATTAAAAAAGCACACGTTAAATATATTTTAAATATAAGTTATTTCTTTGTGAACGCTAATCTTCAGTCCTTACCAAAAACAAACAAAAAATGACAGAGGCGCCTCTTTGCACTACTTACTATCAGTAAATTTTTAAATGTTTTTTTAAAACACTTTTTAAAGCTTGCATTAAAGTAAATCTGAAACAAAAGTTTAAACAAACTAGCCAAGACACTAATTTTTATGTATAATCACAGTGTTTTATACCTATCTTTACTGAGTAAAAATAGTTATGCTTAAGTCGTACACCAAAAGAATTTTTTACCCTCGCAGTGTTTTGGGATTTGAAAATAATGGTTTACTCGAAGAACCTATTATTTTCTCTACTGAGGAACCCAATGTAGAACTTGCACTGATGTTTTTATTACTGCCTTTATAAGAATCTGTAGGTATCTAAATGTTAAGGCATGTATGATCTTTGATAAAGTATTCTTTTATCTTTTCAAATTAATGTGTAAAAGTTTCAATATCTGCCTTAAATTGGTTGACTGTTCTTTCTAGGATTCATGTGGCATTTAAAAAAGAAAACGTTAAATTTGATACTTAGACTTCAGATCAAAAAGGAATCAAGCCCCACTACCATAATCCATGGATTTACATGCTGTTTGACTAGCAATGCAAATATGAATAAATATGGCAGTTAGTCTCATCTGTAAGAACCAAATACTTTAATTATGTTAAGGTAGTTAATAAAGATGTATAATATTTTTATTAATACCTTGAATATATTCAGTGGATTGAATGTGACTTCATAACTGTACTACAATTGTATTAAAATATTTCTGGAACAAAGGAACTCTGCTATCATTTCTTTTTTAAGATTTTTTTTTTGATGTGGACCATTTTTAAAGTCTTTATGGAATTTGTTACATTATTGCTTCTGTTTTATGTTTTGGTTTTTTGGCCGCGAGGCATGTGGGATCTTGGCTCCCTGACCAGGGATCAAACCCACACCCCCTGCATTGGAAGGCAAAGTCTTAACCACTGGACCACCAGGGAAGTCCCCATGCTATGATTTCTTTCCTCATCGACATATTAACATTTTTGGTTCAAAACTCTGGTATGAGCTCACTGTTGCTATCCAACCCAGGAGTTTATTAGATTCAGATAATCCTGAATTTCAGAACTGGCCTGTGATCTGCCCCTAAAAATGTCCAAATAGAGTGTCTGACTTCTAAGTGTGGTTCGTGGAAGGTCTGGATTGCCACTTTGTTAGAGCCCCATCACCATTTCATAGAAGTGAAATGCTTCTGTGAGTATGGTCCCTGGCCTTTGGTAATTTACTTAAATATTAAGTATGTCTATAGCATGGCTATTACTATACTATCTTCAGAACAGAGAATGTAGATTCTTAATACCATACCTCCGTCCTGGAATGATACCAGTGAGGTTGTGGTTCTCTGATCCTAGAGATAACATGTAAAAGGGCCAGAGACCATGAAAGAGCAATAACTTAATTAGAGCCAGTTTCTTTGGTTGATAAACTCAGTTTGTGTCAGAAACAAAACAACTTTATTTTACCCTTACTGTGTTGAAACACTTTATCACGCAAATTTTAGACAAAGTTAGACAACAGTATAATGAACTCCATGAATGAATCCTGTCACACACCTTCAACAATTATTACCTTAGGGCTAATTTCGTTTGATCTATATTAATGATGATGTGCCTAGGTGTAGATATCTTTATTTTTTTCTATTTAGGATTCTTAAGTCTATGGATCAGTAACTTTCTTCAGTTCTGAATAATTTATTGTGACTTCTTTTCCAGTTCACTACTTCTCTCTTCAACTGTTTAACCCATTCATTGAGTTTTTAATTTGGGTTATTGTATTTTTCACTTCTATTTGGTTTTTTTTGGTTTGTTTATTTGAATCATGATCCAGAAAAGACACAAGACTGCCAGGATCAATGTGGAAAGAATAGTTCTTTTTCAACAAATGGGGCTGAGACAATTAGATAACCACATGCAAAAAAGTGAAATAGGACTCTTACAACATATACAAAAATTAATTCAAAATGGATCAAAGACCTAAACATAACTAAAATTATAAAATTCTTAGAAGAAAACATAAGTGTACATCTTTGTAACCTAGAATTAGACAGGGTTTCTTATGTCACAAAAAGCACAAGCAACAAAAGAAAAATAGATTGGTTTTCATCAAAATTACAAACTGCATCAAGGACACTATTAATAAAGTAAAAAGACAACTCACAGAATTGGAGAGAATATTCACATATACCTGATAAGGACCTGGTATCTGGAATACATAAAGCACTCTTAAAATTCAAGAGAAAGCAAACTCAATTTTTAAATGGGCAAAGGACTTTTGAACAGATGCTTTTCCAGAATGGCCGACAATCACATGAAAAGATGCTCAATATCTCAGTCATTAGGGAAATACAAAACTACATTGAGATACCAATTCACACCCACTAGGATAGCTAGAATTTAAAAAGTTAAGTGTTTGTGAGGATGTGGAGAAATTGGTGCCCTCATACACTGCTGGTAGGAATGTAAAATGGTGCCAGCTGCTGTGGAAAACACTGGCAGTTCTCAAAAAGTTAAACATAGCTTCCCCGGTGGTGCAGTGGTTAAGAATCCACCTGCCAACGCAGGGGACACAGGTTCGACCCCTGGTCCGGGAAGATCCTACATGCCGCGGAGCAACTAATTCCGTGTGCCACAACTACTGAGCCTGTGCTCTACAGCCCGTGAGCTACAACTACTGGAGCCCACGTGCCACAATTACTGAAGCCTGCGCGCGTAGAGCCCGTGCTCTACCACAAGAGAAGTCACTGCAATGAGAAGCCCGCGCACTGCAAGGAAGAGTAGCCCCCACTCGCCGCAACTAGAGAAAGCCCGCGCGCAGCAACGAAGACCCAACGCAGCCAAAAATAAATACATACATACATACATACAAACATAGTTACCCCTATGACCCAGCAATTCATATGGTATGTAATCTCCAAGAGAACTGAAAACAGGTACTCAAATACTTGTGCACAAATGTTCATAGCAGCATTATTCATAGTGGTCAAAAAGTAGAAACAAGCCAAATATCCATCAACTGATGAATGGATAAAACAAAATGGTATATCCCTATGATGAAATATTATTCAGCCATTAAAAGATATGGAGCATTGATACATACTACAATATGGATGAACCTTGAAAACATGCTAATGGAAGAAACGACATATAAAAAGCCACATACTGTATGATTTAATTTATATGAAAAGTCCAGAATAGGCAAATCCAAGGAGACAAAGCAGATTAGTGGTTGCCAGGGACTGTGGGGGACGGGATACTGAAGAGTGATTGCTTAAAGAACAGAAAGCTTTTTTTAGATTTATTTTTTATTGAAGTATAGTTGAATTACAATGTTGTTCTTGATGTACAGCAAAGTGACTCAGTTATACATATATATATACATTCTTTTTCATATTCTTTTCCATTATAGTTTATCACAGGATATTGACTATAGTTCCCTGTGCTATACAGTAGGACATTGTTGTTTATCCATTCTATATATACCAGTTTGCATCTGTTAATCCCAAACTCCCACTCCTATCCTCCCCCTTGGCAGCCACCAGTCTATTCTCTGTGTCCCTGATTCTGTTTCATAGATAGGTTAATTTGTGTCATATTTTAGATTCCACATATAAGTGATATCATATGGTATTTGTCTAGAATAGAAAGCTTTTTAAAAAAAAGTTATTTTTTTTGGCTGCGTTGGGTCTTTGTTGCTGCTGCGCGCTGGCTCTTCTCTGGTTGCAGCGAGCGGGGTCTACTCTTCATTGCGGTGTGTGGGCTTCTCATTGCGGTGGCTTCTCTTGTTGCGGAGCACAGGCTCTAGGTGCGCAGGCTTCAGTAGCTGTAGCACACGGGCTCTAGAGCGCAGACTCAGTAGTTGTGGCGCACGGGCTTAGTTGCTCTGCGGCATGTGGGATCTTCCCGGACCAGGGCTTGAACTCGTGTCCCCTGCATTGGCAGGTGGATTCTTAACCACTATGCCACCAGGGAAGCCCAGAAAGCTTTTTAGTGAAAATTCCTGGAATTAGTGGTGATGGTTGCACAACACTGTAAATGTGCTAAAAGGCACTGGATTATACACTTTAAAATGGTTACTCTAGTGGATTTTATGGTATGTGAATTTTACCTCAATAAAATGTTTAGAAGCTCATACGATCAATTTTTAGAAACCATTTGATCATGGAACCTCTGCCTTTAATAAATGTGTTAACACTGACTACTTTTTTAGATAGTGAAATTATAATTTCCCCTTTTTTGTCTTTGAAAAATCAGAAGGTTTTAATTAACAAGTTCTCCAAAAAGCATGCCACATTTAAAGGCAATAGAAGGTAAATATCATTTGATTAAAATTTATACACATCATATTTTATCTTTATTATTACTGAATATACAAACATGGCCAGATAAAGAATTGAAAACTAGTGGAGGGCTTAAACATGACTAAAACAAACAAAAAACCCTGAAACAATAGTTATAATTCCTATACCATGAATAAATATTTCAGTCAACATTCCTATATCCTTATTAGAAAAATTGTATGGTCTTTTTAACAACTGATTTTTTTAAATGATTTTTTTTAAACGAGAGTGGTATTCTCAAAACAATCCAATACTAGTATTGGTTATATCACAGATTTCCTTCAAATCATTCTACTACAGGACATAAGTGTGATAAGTTAGCGGGCTGAGGGCAAATCATTCTGGCAGTGCTTGAGTACTCAAAAACCTCATGTATAACTAAGAAAGTGATTTGATCCAAATCACACACAGATGTATGGTAATCCAGGTCTAGATTGCCAAATCTTACTGTTCCCACTATGCCTCCTGAAATAAAGTTTGTAGTCTACACATCTTCATGAGGAAAAAATTACTTCTTTAGATTCATTCTTTAAAAATATTATTGACTGCCTAGTTAGGCACTGTTCTTGGTGCTGGAGGTGAAAGCAATGAACAATCTAAGAGTTCACATTTATTGGAGGCAGACAACCAAACAAGCAACTAGAAAGGAAAAATGAAAGCACAAAAACAAACATACAGATCAATGGAACAGAACAGAGAGCCCAGAAATAAACCCACACACCTACAGTCAATTAATCTTCGACAAAGGAGGGAAGAATATACAATGGAGAAGAGTCTCTTCAGCAAGTGGTGCTGGGAAAGCTGGACAGCTGCATGTAAGTGAATGAAGTTAGAATACACCCTCACACCGTACACAAAAGTAAACTCAAAATGGCTTAAAGACTTAATATCAGACATGACACCATAAAACTCCCTAGAAGAGAACATATGCAAAACATTCTCTGACATAAATCATAGCAATATTTTCTTAGGTCAGTCTCCCAAGGCAATAGAAATAAACAAATGGGACCTAATCAAACATAAGCTTTTGCATAGCAAAGGAAACCATAAACCAAATCAACCAAAGACAACCTATGGGAGAAAATATTTGCAAATGATGCAGCCGACACGGGCTTAATTTCCAAAATATACAAACAGCTCATACAACTAACGAAAACAAACAGTCCAATCAAAAAATGGGCAGAAGACCTAAACAGACATTTCTCCGAAGAAGACATACAGATGGCCAACAGGCACATGAAAAGATGCTCAACACCGCTAATTATTAAAGAAATGCATATTAAAACTATTAAGTATCACTTCACATCGGTTAGAATAGCCATCATCAAAAAGTCTACAAATAATACATGCTGGAGAGGGTGCGGAGAAAAGGGATTCCTCCCACACTGCTGATAGGAATGTAAATTGGTGCAGCCACTATGGAAAACAGGATGGAGGTTCCTTAAAAAATTAAAAATAGAGTTACCATATGATCAGCAATCCCACTCCTGGGCATATATCCGGAAAAGACAAAAGCTCTAACTTGGAAAGATACACGCATCCTAATGTTCATAGTGGCACTATTTACAGTAGCCAAGACATGGAAGCAACCTAAGTGTCCATCAACAGATGAATAGATAAAGATGTTTTTGTATCCATATATATATATCTGTATATGCAATCGAATGTTAGCCATAAAAAAGAATGAAATAATGCCATTTCAGCAACATGGATGGACCCAGAGATTATCATACTAAGTCAGACAGAAAGACAAATATTACATGGTATCACTTTTATGTGGAATCTAAAAAATAGTACAAATGAACTTATTTACAAAACAGAAACACTCAGACATAAAAACAAACATGGTTACCAATAGCGAAGGCAGAGGGAAGGAGTATGGGATTTTAAAAATAAATAAATAAAGGAAAATGACAGACTGTATGTTATGAGGATAATCAATAGGATACTGTGTTGGGAGGGAAAAGAACTACTTTAATGGAAATGGTTTTCCTCAGGGAGGGCCTCATTGAGATGACAGAGGCCAGGATCTGACTTCTCTGTAGTCAGTGACCCCTCCCCTGAAAGATTAGGAGTAGAAATAAGAAATGTTACTCTTGGCTAGGCGGCAGCCACTACCATTACTTCCAATGTAAAACTCATCACCATGGTATTGTACCTGCGAATTTTTTGTATGTATGTATTTTCTCGCTCCGCAGCGCAGCTTGTGAGATCTTAGTTCCACGACCAGGTACCAAACCCAGGCCCTTGGCAGTGAGGGGGCGGTGTCCTAACCACTGGACCACCAGGGAATTCCCCCATGTGAATGTTTTAAGGGCAGGGACAGACTCTGAGGTATCCAGTGCCAAGGCAAGGCCTGGCACTGGTGAGTGGATGAACAATTGTGTAGGGCTGAACTTCTGACGCCCAAATTCGCTGGGCGGCGGGGGCGCAGATAACGGCCTTCTTTAAGGGCGGGGACCAAGTCTACCAATCTCTGCAGCCGTATCTGTTCCATTCGCACTCCCAGTCCGGCATCCCAACCTGAACAACCTCGGCGTAAGCAACACTTCTAACGAGCCCACAGCCCAGGCTGGAGGCGGACTCTTTTTCCCCTTCTCTAGTCTGGCACCGCCTCAAACACCGATGCATGCCGGGATGTGTAGTCCACGTTGAAGTGCTTTTCGGGATATGTAGTCACGCGGTCGCCGGGAAACACGCAGCGCAGCTCCGCCTCCTGCCGGCGAGGAAGCGAAGACGTGTGAGGTCACTTCCGGCGTGCAGGGTGGCTTCCTACGGCGCTCCCACCCTCTCCCTCTTTTTCGCTACCGCACCGCCGCCATCATGGGCCGTATGCATGCTCCCGGGTAAGCTCGGGTTTGTGAACGGGTTGCTAGGGCTGGGCCCGGGAATGGGGGGGAAAGAGGGACTGTGGGCAGCGGGTCGAGGGGGTTAGGTTCTGGGCTGCTGTGGCAGGGATTTTCTCACCCCGAAACTGCTTCTCTCCCCAGGAAGGGCCTGTCCCAGTCGGCTCTACCCTACCGCCGCAGCGTCCCCACTGTAAGTAGCGCGCGGGGACCGGGGAGAGGCCGGGAGGGGGTGCCATTCGTTGCTTGGGGGAAGCGGCGCGGGGATAGGAACCACGTGTGCATGAGGAGCGCGATTTTTTTGTTTGTTTTATTTTTTTCTGCGGTACGCGGGCCTCTCACTGCTGCGGTCTCTCCCGTTGCGGAGCACAGGCTCCGGAACCGCAGGCTCAGCGGCCATGGCTCACGGGCCCAGCCGCTCCGCGGTATGTGGAATCCTCCCGGACCGGGGCACGAACCTGCGTCCCCTGCACCGGCAGGCGGACTCCCAACCACTGCGCCACCAGGGAAGCCCAGGAGCGCGGTTTTGAAGGTGGAGGGGACCGCTGTGTTTCGGTGCCATCTCTGGTTTCTCGTCTTAAAGCCGCTTTCTTTACCATAAACAGTGGCTGAAGTTGACGTCTGACGACGTGAAGGAGCAGATCTACAAATTGGCCAAGAAGGGCCTGACTCCCTCGCAAATAGGTGAGTGTTTTTGTTTAATGCAGCCCCTTCCGCTTGCCCTCGTGTAACCTGCTGAAGAAGACTCGGGGCAAATGTCTCACACGTGGCTTGAAAATTTTTTGCTCGTTTTCCTTGCTTTACTGTTGATGATGACCGAGGCCTAGTCTTCATTTGCTGAACTCTCAGGTTCTTACTTGGAAGGTGGTAAAGTGAGTAAAATGTGTTCCAAAATTTAATGAGTATTTTCTTTGGGCTAGGCACTCTCCTAGGTGCATGGTTCTAAGCAGTTTACATATGCTGACGTTGTTTAATTCTGACAGCCATACTTTCAAATAAATACTAGTTTTCTTTATCTGAAGTTGAGGCACTGAGGCACATTGCAGCTGTGTAACACGCACCAAATCACACAGGTGTTAATGGAGGAATTGGGATTGGCTACTCAGAGTGCTCATCACTTTGTCACAGTTAGATGTGGTTTGAACCTCAGCTGTGTGTGACTTTGTGCAAATGGCTTCATTCAGTGAATGTTTGCCTGCTATGTGATTCTGGATCCTGAGAATAAAGTAATCAAAAAAAGGGCAACTTGGTCTTCTGGAGTTTACAGACTAGTGGAGGTATTGCACACAATAGGAGATACATAATAAATAGACTGTCAAGTAGTCAGATGGTGCCGTTTTGAAGAATCTCCTTGATTCCTTTGGTGGCCTGTAATGCAACAGCTGACTATGATGATGGTCTTACAGCATTCGCAGTTCCCACCAGAAGGGTTTTCCTTAGTGTTGGGTAAACCTTCCTTGGCTGCCTGAGTGAGCTTTGCATGCAGTCTAATGTCAGTGTCTGATGTATAAAAGTAAGCCTTGTTTTACAGATGGGAAACTTGGAAAGTGACTTGATCTCAGAGCCTTGACGTCACATGCTTCAATTTGTATGTTTGGTTTGGGAATTTATATTATTCCCTTTTCAGGTGTAATCCTGAGAGACTCACATGGTGTTGCACAAGTACGTTTTGTGACAGGCAATAAAATCTTGAGAATTCTTAAGTCCAAAGGACTTGCTCCTGATCTTCCTGAGGATCTCTATCATTTAATTAAGAAAGCTGTTGCTGTTCGAAAGCATCTCGAGAGAAACAGAAAGGTAAGAGAAGAGGACTACTTGTACTAATTCATTTCAGTAAAATATAATGCATGTGATTTGAATTATCCAAGGTGGGTTAGGGCACAAACAAATCACACTGTTTGCTTTGAAATCAAAGTTCCACCGGGAGAGATTTGCAGGGGGAGCTTTGGCTCCCTAAATTCCCTTAAGGACTTAATCTAGCCACATGAACCCTAGCCTGTGGTTCTGTTAAGGGACACTGGGTAACTTCTCATTAAAGTACGTGGTGTCTATATATTCTACTGTTAAAATAATGTTTAGTTTTGAGTGGTTTTCCTGAATTCTGTCTATTTTTAGGATAAAGATGCCAAATTCCGTCTGATTCTGATTGAGAGCCGTATTCACCGATTGGCTCGATATTACAAGACCAAACGAGTCCTCCCTCCCAATTGGAAATAGTAAGTATTGACCCCTTTTGTTAACAAGAACAGGAGTTGGCCAGATATTAAATAGTAATAATTAGAGTAAAAGGCCTGACAGTAAATGTTTTAGACTGTGGCTCTATGGTCAACTACTCTTTCAGCTCTGATTATAGCAAGAAACCAGCCATAGACAATACATAAACAGGTGGACATGGCTGTGTTCCATTGAAACTTTTTACAAAGACAAAGGGCCATAATTCTGTAGACCACTGATTTAGAACACAAGCAAGCCCTTTGAATCGCTTTTAGATTGTGGGTAAAGTTTCAGTTCTTACCTCTGCTCCCAGGTGCTTATGTTGTCTTAATTTTTGCATAGATTGCTCACTATAATGACTAATTTCCAGATATTCGGAGTTTCCACCAGAAAGGTTTTTCCTTACGTTGGCCAGTTCTTCTTTGGATGTCTAAGTGATCATCTTCATATTATGCTTGATCATAATGAACTGATTCAGGAACTGAGCTGTTTGGTGCATTTATATATTTGGGGTTTATTTTAGCTGTTAGGAAATAGCTCTCGTAGTTTTTGGAGATTCTTGGAATGAATATGGAGGACTTTTATTAATCTAGCTCTTCTCATCCCCCCCCCCTTTTTTTTTCCTTTTCAGCGAGTCATCCACAGCCTCTGCCCTGGTTGCATAAAATTGTATGTTGTACTCAAGCAATAAAATCATTGTTTAACTAGAAACATGTTTTGTATTTCTTTCCCTAAAAAAATTCAGTGGTTTGTGTGTTTATCTTTTTTGACGTGGACGTGTGTTAGCAGAATTAGAACTGGGTGATTCCGCAGGGAGCAATGAGATAGCATCTATCCGTTACATCCTTTCACTGCTCAAACTAGTTGAGCAGTTTATAACTTCATGGTGATTTCTGTGTACCAAGTGGGTAGGTATTGGAAGAGACTAGGAGGTGGTGACTTACTGTTTTGATGTCATGGCAAAAATGTTTCTAGGTAATTTTGATACATTTGATGTATTTGAGGTAGATCTGTGATGTTATCTACATTGAAATATCAGAAATACACTTGAAAGCGTCTGGAGGGGAGGGCATCTTTAGTATGGAGGGACTTAGGAAGCAATTATTTGATCCTAGTCCTGTGGGTGAGGCTTAAAGATGAGGAAGAAGGGCTTCAGGGAACAGGAAGAACTATGAGATGAGCTTAGCTCCCTGAGCCTTGCAACTTTTGGATGGGTTAGGACAAAATTTACTTAGCTGGGTGTTGTCAGAATATTCATTTAATTAATTCTTAAAACCTAATGAGGTACATGGGTAATCCTGTTTGAAAGAGGCAAGTCTTGAACAGCTGGAGTGAGGTGTTCAAGGCTGTAAAACCAGTAAATGAGAAGCTGCATGTCTGGCTGGTTTACTCCTTCAGAATTCAGAAAATTCAAGCAAGCCATGTGTATGTACCACCTTTTTTTAAGTGTTTCTCACTTGAGTAAATGTTTATTCTTTTTACTTAAGCTTTCCCCAAGCAGTAATCAAAGTTGTGGTCGAAATCACACTCTCAGGCAAAGCCCCTTGTTTTCAAGAGACCAGTATCGTAAGTAGCATTGATGTCCCTGTGGGATGATGGGCTCTGGGGGCACGGACACCTCCTTCACTTCCCTTGTTCTTCAGGACACTGTGTATATTTGCCTCCCCAGCTCTGCTGGGTATGCAGCTCTCTGTGCTCTGCTGGGTGTACAAACTGACTCAGCCCCACATCCTAATGGGCTCACAAATATGGGAAACAGGTGTGGAAATTTTACCCAATTCTTACATAGTGTTAGATGTAAGTTTCTAATCCCTGTGCTTTTGTGTTCAGGTCTTAAAAGTGGGTAACTGTCATAAACCAAGAAATAAATTTACTGTAATAAGGCAAACATCTCCAAGAATGATGAACAAGTAAAACAAGGTAACAGCAAGATCTTTGCAAACCCCAGGTAAGCTAGGCAAATGTTGGGTATTGATTCTGGACCAAAAGCTAGTCAATAGTACATGGAACATTTGATGTTTCCAAACATCTCTAGGTTTCTTTTAATTAGAAGTATTTACCTATTTATAATTTTGCCATCAAGCCAACAGAATTACTGCAAATACTAAATCGGACTACATATTGGGAGGGTTTTTAATACCTTAAAAAATAATATATTAATGTAAAAACCATCTGCAGTCCTTTAGGCAGAGGGTTCAAACTTGGCTTTCAGAAACAGCCCTGCTACTTAAAGGCCGTGTGGTTTGGGGGTCAAATCTCAAGAATCTCTAAATTACTGTGAGGATCACATGATGTTCTTAATATGTGGCAGTAGTTAAACATTTCAGAGAAAACCTTAAGTCTCTCCAGATCACTGTTTATATAATTGCCGACACTTTTGCACATGGGCATCATATGCTGCCTATATGATGATGATATACTGCATATATCATCCCATAATCTTTACTTGTTACAGGTTGTGGGAACTTAGTATTCCATGGACTGTACTCTAATTTGCCTTGTAGTTACCTTGAGATAAATTCCCAGAAATGGGATCTCTCGGGGTGTGTATTTTATATTTTGTAAAATTGCCTTTTTAAAAAACAGCATTTTATTTTGGATTACACACGGGCAAGGGGTGTGGGGTGTGTGTCTTTTCCACTCATTTTTTTCAGGGCTTGGGACTGCTAAAGTCTTATGCAGGATCTTAGTTCCCCAACCAAGGATTGAATCCGTGCCCCCTGCATTGGGAGCACGGAGTCGTAACCACTGGACCGCCAGGGAAGTCCCCAAACTGCCTTTCAAGTGTGTACTGATAAGTACCCAAAAGGTGTATGAGAATGTCATTTCTTTACATCCTTTGAAAATTGTTTTTGTTTATAAATCTTTGTTAAAAGAGACTGATATTCTGCTTTACCTCTTTGATTACTAATGAGTATCTTATGTTTACTTTTTGTGAATTGCCTATTTATGCTCTGTTCCAGTTTCTCTTTTGGGACATTGTTATTAATGCTTTATCATGTGTTACAAATATTTTCCCCAGTTTATTCTGTCTTTTGATCTTGTTTATGGTATTTTTGCTATAGAAGTTTTAAGAACTTTATTGATACTGTCCCTGATGTTTTTCCCTAATCATCTTTTTCTTTTTTAAATGGATTAGTCTGTTTAAATTTTTAAAAATTTTTTCTGCTTCTCCCTTTTGTTAAATATAGTATGGTCTGTCTTCATCTGTCTTCCAGACTTAGACATTTATTCTTTCTTTTCAAATAAAAGTTCCCATATGCTTTTTCTTTGTAACATCTATTTTGATGGAGTTGGAAGCAGCATATGCATGTAATTTGTCCAGATCTACCCATATGTGTGCTCGTAGTATCTGAAGGTTTCCTTCAACAACTGTTCTTTTCATTTAAAAATCATCTTTTCTTCAAGTGACAGGTGTTCATCTTACTATTTTTTAACTGGAAGTTATGCATATATCTGGTTTTTAAAAGTCGTGATTATTTTATGAGGTTTATAACTAAAAACAGTCCCTTCCGTTTTGCAGCCTAAAGTCTAGGGCAACCACTTGCAACTCAGCTGTTTTTTTGACATGTAATATGCCTTCTTACTTCTAAATAACATTTTTTTTAAAAAATTGAGGTGAAATTTACATAAAACTCATCATTTAAAAGTGAACAATTCGGTGGCATATAGTACATTGTGCAACCACCATCCTTATCTAGTTCCAAAACATTTTCATCACCCCAAAATAAAACACTGTACTCATAAAGCAGTTATGCCTCATTGTCCCCTCCCTCCAGCCCCTGGCAACCACCAATCTGCCTTCTGTTCCTAAGGGTTTACCTATTCTGGATATTTCATATAAATGGAATCACACTATGTATGGTTGGCCTTTAATGTCTGATTTTCACTTGGCATGATGTTTTGGGAGCTCGTTCACATCGTAGCATTTATCTATGTTACTCATTTTTATGGCTGAATAATATCCCACTGTATGTATATACCATAATTTATGCATTCATCAGTTGATGGATATTTGGATTCCTTCCACCTTTTGGCTGTTTTGAATAGTGCTGTTATGAACGTTTATGTGCGTGTACTTGTTTTCAGTTCTTTTGGATGTATATGGAATTGCTCTAAGCACCCTTCTTATACTGTGATTTTTTTTTTTTTTTTTTTTTTTGTGGCAGTGCTGCATGGTTTGCAGGATCTCAGTTCCCTGACCAGGGATTGAACCAGGCCATGGTAGTGAAAACCTGGAATCCTAACCACTAGGCCACCAGGGAACTCCCTACTATGATTTCTTGATTTTTAGTTTATACCTCTTCATCTGGAATTTTCATATAATATTTATATATAATATGTATAATTCTATACTTAACATTTCCTATAAATACGTATATTTACAGAAATTGTTAGTAATTAACTTGTTCTTCCATCTGCTTAGTGTTTTGTGTTCCTATCTCTAATTCATCCCCAGTTGTTGAACCATAGTTTAAATCTCAATATGTTGAATCAAGTTTACTTTTGTTCTCGTTTTTTGGTGATATCCCTCCCAGGGCACTCACCCGCTAGCTCCAACTCAGGTAAATTACTCTTCAGACCTATAGTTCTGGGGTCTCCTTTTGCCATCAATATGGGATTCTTTCTGCCACCAGTGTCAGAGTCCCGATTTCCATATCTTATATCTTCCTCTTTCTTGGTTTACGCCTTCCTTTTGGTGAAACATCCTCTGGTAGCTCCTGAAGAAAGAGCTCAATCCTTGAACCTCATTTCTTCCCTGTTTATACCAACTCCGAGGTAATTTCATCGAGTTTCTGGCTTTAAATGCTCTCTTTGATGTTAAGTACACTAAAATTCCTATCTCCAGCGCAGACCTTCTCTGAACTGCAGTCTTAGATATGCAACCACCAATTCAACATCCCCACTTGGACCTCTGATACGTATGTGGACTTTATTTATTCCCAAACTGAACTCTTGACTTTTGCAGCCCAAACCTGCTCTCTCCGAAGACATTTACGTCTTAATAAATGGCAACTTGATTTCATCCTTGGACCAAAAACCTGAATCAGCCTTGCCTTTTTTTCTCTTACACCCATATATCCACTTGGTCACCACATCCTCTTGGCTTGATCTTAACAATGTATCCCCACATTTGATCACTTATCACCTCTACTACAAACACCCTAGTCTGAGTCACCTTCTCTTATCCTTACTATTGTAAAAGCCTCCTCCTAACTATTCTTTACCACCTGTTACTCCCCAGCAAAGTTTACTGCATCCATCTAGAGTGGTCTTTTAAAATCTAAGTCACACGGTGTCCCACATGCTTAAAAACCTCCAGTGGTTTCCATCTCCTTAAGAATAAAATCCTTATTTTGCCTTACAAAGGAGTATTAGGATCCTGGCAGGAAAACAGGTGGATGTCACACTCAAATTGAGGAATTGGGAGAGTGTGTACTAAAGGAACTCTTTACAGAGGTGCCAGTGGGGTTTAGGGAAGCCACAAGGCATGCAATCTGGTTTCCTGGAGCTGGCAACCCTGGAGAGGCATTAGGGACACCCACCCCCAACCTGAAGTGCACAGGGGAACTCCAAGCTGCTGAAGGTCATCTGGGTAAAGACGACTCCTGCCCTCTGATTTCTTGCAGGTGCCTCCCATTGGCCAAATCTCATAGGAAGCCAGAGGTCAAGGGAGCTTGTTGACATGGGCCATAAACATCAGCTTCCCAGGCGGCAGAACAGGGTGGCAAGTGGGTGTGGGGGGACAAAAGGGAAGTATCCAACTCAAAGTGGTGTGGCCTCTGCGTTCATCTCCTGCCACCCTTCCCAGTCACACCAGCCTGGTTTCACAAACACTCCTCCCTAGGCCATTGCCCTTGTTTATTCCTCTGCCTGGAAAGTTCTTCCCCCAGACATCTGCATGGCTTCTTCATTGAGGTCTCTGTTCAACTGTAGCCTCAAGCGGGGCGCTGTCTGAAAGAGCTCCCTCCCACCCAACTCTCCATCCCCCTAGCCCTGCTGTTCTTCAGAGTACTGATTACTACCTGACATGCTATGTTGATATTTTCAGATTATAAGAAAGCCCCATAGAGCAAGGACCTGTTTGTTCACTGCTATATCCCTAGAATTTAGAATAGTGTCTGGCACATAGTAGGTTCTCAAATATTGGTTGAATGAATGCACACGAGAGATGAAAAAACTTGAGATCTTGGAAAAAGTCTTTACAACTCTCATTGTTGAGTGATAGAATTTGACTGGGAGTAGACTCTAGATTGGAAATAATTTTTCCTAAAGAGTTTTAGCACTGCTTACTGTTTTAAACTAAAAACGAACAAAAACTGTTGTTGAGAAGTCAGATGTCATTCTGTATCCCACTCCTTTGTTTATAACCTTTTTTTTTTCTTTTGGGTTTTTTTTCTTCTTTTCTTGACCTGATGCTTTTAGGATTGTCTCTGTGTTCTAGGATTGCTTAGTGTTCTGAGATTTGCAATAATGCCTTGGTTTTATCTTTTTTCATTTGTTCTGCAAGGTACTCAGTGAGCTATTTCAGTTTCAAAATTGTCTTGCAGTTCTGGGAAATTTTCTGGAATTACTCCTTTAATATTTCTTCCACACTATTTTCTGTGTTCTTTTTCTGGAACTCATTATTTGCACATTAGATTTCTGGACTGATCCTCTATTTTTTTTCATCTTTTACCAACTATTGTCCATTGCTTTTCCTTCTGAGAGGTTTCCACTTTATCTTCCAGTCTTACTAAGTTTTTCCATTTCTACCTTTATATTTTTAATTTCCCAGAGCCAGTGGTATATTGGTAAATGTTATATGTATGCTGGATGGCGTGTGTATATGTGTATATATATATATATAATATTTACATATATGTAGGTGAATGTTTAAATCTCTGGGGGGGGGGGTTGGGCACTGATTTGTAGTGTTTACCTATTCTGTGATGTAAAAAATCCCATGATGGCCAATTTCAAGCTACCAGTGGGATGGAGCTGGGAAGAGATACTTGGCAGTAGAGCAACTACATAGTATTTTGCCTATACAGAAACAGTAAACATAAATGACTTCAAGACTATAGATGATAAAATGATGTAAAATAATTAGGAAGTGATGAGCTTTATTTCTTAAATTGTTTTAAAAATAATTTATTTACCTTCGAGTTTATATAATTTAATTTTGAGTAATGCCCTGTGCTTAACTAGCTTTCAGAATTCCTCAGAAAGTAACAGTTGGGTATTGTTAGCCCTTATGAGCCAGATCCAGCTCATCACTGCTCAGAGCTCATTTTTGTTCCCTGAACTTGCTTTTCATAGAAACCTCTTGTTTCACAGATAAACTTTTTCTGCCTCTACATTGTATATTTTCTTTGAGATCCTTTTTTGTTTGTTTGTCTTTTATGTTAAAGGCTTTCCTCAAATGTCCAGTAATCCTTGTAAGCATCTGAATTGGAATGCTCGCTATACAGTATAGTATACAGACAATATGGAATTGTATCCAGATGCAATTACTCTTTCTACCACTAGGGGGTGTGGTGTGTGTGTGTGTGTGTGTGTGTGTGTGTGTGTGTGTGTGTGTGTGTGTGTGTGTGTGTGTGTGTGTGTGTGTGTGTGTGTGTGTGTGTGTGTGTGTGTGTTTTGAAGCTAACAGTACCCTATACCAGCAGCTTCTTATAATTTAAAAGTACTCTCACATTTGTTTTTTCTTTGATTTTCACAACTTCCCAAAAAGTTGATTCTAGATTTTTTTGGAAGGAGGTTTGGCATAAATTCATTTATGTGAGAAAATTACCCCCATTTTAAAGATGGGGAAATTGAGGCTCAGAAAAGGTAACTCAAACTAAGGCCATTCAGATGCCTGGTGTTCCTGTCACTACAATTGATGCCTCTTATCCATTTTCTCAGGTTTTGTTCTTTTCTTTTTTTTTTTTAAGAGAAGTGCAAATAATAAAGACCCGTGTTCTAGACAAACCAATTAAAAAAATTGAGTAATATTTTAGCTGATGCCTAATATATGACAATATATCCATTAGAGAAATCAAAATTTTAAATCTTCAGAAGTCTCAGTATAAGCAGTTTTTACTATTATTTCTCTCTTATTTTCTTTTTTTTTTTTTGGCCGCGCCACAAGACTTGCGGGATCTTAATTCCCTGACCGGGGAGTGAACCCACAACCTCTGCAGTGAAAGCACGGAGTTGTAGTCACTGACCGCCAGGGAATTCTCTCCCTCTCGTTTTCTTACCTACGAATAGAAATTAGAGTTCTCTTAAGCTAAGGATAAGAGTTGTCTTTCAGGTCTAAGCTAGTGCTGTTCCCGGCTCCCAGTCTCACCTGCAGGCAGTCAAACTGCTTCATACACTGTTCCCTGCTGCTGTGACGTGTAGCAGCAGCTTGGGAATGATAAATCTCCAAATCAAGATAGTGATTCCTCCAGGGGGAAGGAGGTGGGCAAGACTGGGCAGGGCTACACGGAGAGTTTCAACTGTGTCTGTCAGGTTTTATTTCATAAGCTAGGTGATAGGTACAAGGGGTTTTGTTATATTCTGTCTTTTTGTATGCCCAACATAATTCATTTTAAAAGTCTCTACAGGGTCTAGAGTTATAAATGCAATTCATTCACTCCACAAATATTTATTGAGCACTTTTGTGACAAGCATTCTAGACAGCAGTGAACAGCAATTTAGGGTCTAGATTCATCACTAATTCATTCAACATGCATGTGCTATGCCAGATGTTAATAAGATGACTCACACCTGATCCTGCACCTTAAAAAAGAGTTTTAGACTAGTGTGAGGTAGGGCACATTAGTCATTAATCTCACAAGGTTGAAGTTAACTTCAGAAGAGAGGTGCAGATAAAGTGGTAAGGAAAAATCAGAGAATTTGGGAGGGCTTCACAGAGGAGATGGCAGATGAGCTGCATTTTGAAGGGCATTCTGGGAAAGGGGAGGGATGCACTCCAGGAAAAGGACCTCCTCTGCAGAGGGAACAGCATGCGCAGAGTATGAGGTAGGAGCGTGTGCAGTGTGAGGGTCCAGTGAGTATTCTAGTTTGGCTGATGAACTCAGTGGTAGGGACTGAAAAGCCTAGGAAAGAAGTTAGATCAACTCTCAGAGGGCCCAGGTCCAGGCCAAGCTGCTAGACTATTCTGTAGGAGACATAGAGCTATTTGCTGTAAGGCCAGGAGGGCAGGAGAGTGGCAGGTTGCTCATAGAGCTTGGGTGGTCACAGGCAGGACCTGGAGAGACAGGAGCAGGTGGGAGATCACAACAGTAGAGTCCACAGGTCCTACTGTTTCCTTTGGGTTGTGATCATTACAGGTGGCAGTTCAGTTTCTGCTTGAACTCCTCCAGGGATGGGAAGCTCATCACTCAAAAGGAGTATGGTTTTTACTGCTGGATAGCAGCTCCCCATGTGTCTTGCTGGGTCTCACATGGAGCTCTACTTCACAGGGCCGTGGTGAGGGGGGAGGAGATGGAAGAGGAGGAAGAACTTGGAAAAGCACAAAGCATGCTATCTCTGTGAGGGCACTGTCTCTGCTTCTGGCAGTCAGTGTGCGTGAGGATGAGCCGGGCTGGGGCATCCAAGGGGGGAAGGGCTGCTTTGAGGCTGTGCTCTTCTCCACTCAGGCACTGACCAACAGGCTGGAGGTTGGAGGTACTGGGTTGCCTTTGTGGTGCTTCTGTGGGGGTGCCATGGTACTGGGCCTGGAATGCAACGGGGACTTGGGACAGAGACAATCTAGTGCTGGAGGTATGGGATGGTCCTGTGTCACTGGGGGTCCTGCTCTGCCACCATCCACTCTTCTAGTCCAGGGAAAGGGCTTTTGACTGATCTGGGAGTCTCTCAGCATGGGCCATCAGCACTGGCCCTCACACCTCACCAGCATGGCTTTTGGCTCAAAGATTGGGGCCAGACTGGTCTTCATGGAAGACTGATTTGGTACCCTACCCTCTGAGGGTCATTAGACCCCCCACCCCCACCCCCACTTGCCCTAAATCTCTCCAGCTAACTTACTGCAGTGTTTGAAATCTCATCATTGGACACATAACATTTCCTAGAGGGTCTGGCACATTACTTGAGAGCCTACTCGGAACAGTTATCTATTAACAAATTCACAAAGATTCGAAGGGCCTGATTGCCTTTTGTAACTGTAAAGCCCTACACTAAACTAACTAAAGTGCTATTATTCATGCAAGTCACCCCGAGCTCTAACCACCTCTAACTCAGGATCAGGAACTTACGGGTCACAGACAGTTTTGCCTCAGTAATCTCACTGGACCTTTACAGCAACCCTGTACCACAGAAGTTATTAAACTTCTCTTTGCCTCAGCTTCCTCTTGTAAACTGGAAGTAAAATCCCTTGCCCAAGGTCACATGACCAATATGAGGCCACAGAGACTGGACACTAGATTTTAGAAACAAAGTCTTATTTCTTCCTATTTTTTCAAAGCAGCTTGGGGTGTGACACACTCTACGTTGTGGAAGGATTACTGTCTGACCAGGATAGGTCTCTGACCTTTGAAAGCAAGATAAAGATTGGGTAGGGCTGGAAAGGAAAGTCAAGTAGTCATTTGGGTGGGTGTGGGATGCCACCCAGAATGCATGGCAGGGGGGTCACCGAGGAAGCTGAACTGGGATTTGGGGGTGTGGTCAGTTAGCCATTCAGGTGATAAGACTTAGGTCCCCTCCTACCACTGGGCAAAGAGCCTGGGACAGGGCGTCTGTGAGTAGCACAGCCAGAATGGAACCCAGTCTGTCGGTGCCTGAGCCCTGTTTTCTCCATCCCTGCACTGGCCCCCAGAGGTGCTGTGTGAACTTTGGCAAGTCTCACTGCCTGGCTGATCCTTACTAGAAAAGAAGGAGATTGGACCAGATAGACTGGAAGCCACCTCCCCCCCGCCCCCCCACCCCCCACCCCCGCCCCGCCCGGGCAATGCCATGCTAAGTTCTGGAAGCAGGTGAAACTATTCAAGTCTCCAGCACCTCCAGAAGAGAGGCCCTGGGGTAGGGAGGATGTGTTTCCAGTCCTGACTAAATCACTTTTTCTTACATCATAACATTCCTTTCTGGCATGCCTGAAGGATGGAAAATCGGCTGTGAGTCATTTCCTGGGCTCTGCCCAACCTGACCATTTATTTCTTCATTCAGCAACATTCTCTAGGTGCTTATTACAACGGCCCTGGCCCCTCTCCTCTCCTCTCTCATCCATCCATCCATCCAATCAACAAATGTTTATTGAACTGTGTGTCAGCTGCTCTTTTAGGCTTTGAGATACAATAGTGAACAAAACTAGACACGGTCCCTGCTCTCATGGAGCCTACAGGGTTTTGGAGGGGAGAGATGCTAATTAAACGATCACCATACAAACGCAGATGCCAATGGTAACCAGTTCTACAGAGGAGATGGGTCTGGTGCTACAAGAGCCTATGGGTGGTTGGGTGGTCGGGTGGTCTGGTGGTCTGGTGGGGGAATCTCACCAAGGTGGGTAGAGAAGGCTTCCCTGAGGATGTGACTCTTGAGCTGTTGTCTGACGTAAGGGGGAGTGAAGTGGGGAAATGCAGTGGGCATTCCAGGCACAGGAAATGGCCCATACAAAGGCCTTATGGCAGAGGGAGCCCAGTGAGTGGGGGAGGGAGGCAGGGGCCAGACCCACAGAACTTTGTAGGCCTTTGAAAGGGACGGTCTTTTCCTTAGAGCAATAGGGTTTTAATTAAGGCGAGTGACATGATCAGCTTTACATTTTTTAAATATTCTGGCTGCCCACTGGGTGAAGAATGGATGAGGGTGGGTGGAAGATGAACTGGACCTAGTGAATTTGGGAGACCAGAGAGGCCAGAGTCCAAAGGAGAAATGACTGCAGCTCGGACTAAGGTGTCAGGGTAGAGGTGGAGAAGAGTGGAGTAGTTAGAGAAAAATCTAGACCATAAACCTGTTAAGACTTGGCGTTGGGTTGGATGTGGGGAGTGAAAGAGGTATGAAAGATGACTGCCAGTCTCTGGCACGGGCAGAAGCAGGGGTGGCAGTCATTCATGAAGACGAACACTGGGTGGAGCAGGGCAGGTGTGGGCTGTACATTATGAGTTCAGTTTTGGAGATGTTGAGTTTGAACTGTATAAGATATCCAATTAGGTCAAATAATAGTAACACTGAGCACTTACACGTGCGAGACATTACACTAAGGGCATTATCAGTATTATCTCATTTAATTCTGATAGTCACTCTATGAGTAGAGAGCATCAGCACCTCCATTTTCCGAAAGACACCAAGGCAGAGAAAGGGAAAGCAGACAGGCAGTTGGACATACTGGTCTGAAGCTCAGAGAAAAAAGCTCTAGGCAGGAGATGTAGCATCTTCAGGGAGGAGTAGAACCTGAAGCCATGGTCAAGTGAAATTGTCTGAGGAGAGATGAGTCCACCTTCTCTCCCATCTTACCTCCACCCCATTTCTAGCTGGGCTCCGCTCAGGCCCACTGTCCTGTGCTGGGCAGTAAGTGGGGTGCCTGGATACACCCTGAGTGTGGGAGATTGTCTATATCAAACTCTTTTTGTTCTCCACTCAAGAGGTGGAGTCTAATCGTCCTCCCTATCAATCTGCCAGGCCTGTGACTTGCTTATCAATATTAGAATTCAAAAAAAGTGACTTTAGGACTTTTGAAGCTAGGGCAGAAAAGGCCTTGTTACCTGGATCACTCATGCTCGGGGTAGGAAGGCTGACCCTGAGCCTCCAAGCCGTGAGAGAGCAGAGGCCACACGCAGAGGCCATGCATGGGTGCTGTGGAAACCAGCCCTGGGTCCTAGAAATTTAGAGGGACTGTGAGCCCCAGGGAGCCCCACCAGAGGGCAGCAGGAAGCTGGCCCTAGGCTCTAGTGAGTCCCTCTGCTGAGAATGTCACTGGGGGTCCAGAGGCTCCATGGAGAAGAATTTAGGTCAGATTCTGAAGGAAGAGAGTGGGAAAGCTACTTTAGGCTTGTGTGGAGGGATGGCCTGTATAGAGCTAGGTAGGCAGGAGTTAAGTCAAAATTGCCAGAGGTGGGCTTCCCTGGTGGCGCAGTGGTTAAGAGTCCGCCTGCCGATGCAGGGGACACGGGTTCGTGCCCCGGTCCGGGAAGATCCCACATGCCGCAGAGCGGCTAGGCCCGTGAGCCATGACCGCTGAGCCTGCGCGTCTGTAGCCTGTGCTCCGCAACGGGAGAGGCCACGACAGTGAGGGCCCGCGTACCACAAAAAAAAAAAAAAAAAAGATTGTCAGAGGTGAGGATGGGGAGTAGACACTCCTTTCAGGCAGGGAGGGACTGTGTCTGTTTATGCAACCACCTATACTTTTAGACCCATGTCTGGCATATAATATGCATTAAATTAATATAGATCAAATGCACAAATGGAGATACTGTGGGAAGGGACAAGGGAGGGAAGTGAAGGAACGGCAAATGTTTTGAGTGGAAGACAAAAAAAGGAATTTTTACTTATTGAGCACCTACTATATGTTGGGCAGTACCCTAATAATAAGCTCTTTAAATTCATGATCTCCTTTTTCAAGTTAGTTTTTTGGGGTTTTTTAAAATTAATTTTATTTATTTATTTTTGTCTGCGTTGGGTCTTCGTTGCTGTGTGCGAGCTTTCTCTAGTTGCGGTGAGCGGGGGCCACTCCTCGTTGCGGTGCGTGGGCTTATCGCGGTGGCTTCTCTTGTTGTGGAGCACGGTCTCCAGGTGCGTGGGCTTCAGTAGGTGTGGCGCACGGGCTCCGTAGTTGTTGCTCGCGGGGCTCTAGAGCACAGGCTCAGTAGTTTGTGGCGCACGGGCTTAGTCGCTCTGCGGCAGGTGGGATCTTCCCGGACCAGGGCTTGAACCCATGTCCGCTGCATTGGCAGGCGGTTTCTCAACCACTGCGCCACCAGGGAAGCCCATTGTTTTTTTATTTTTTTATTTTTAGCTGTGATGGGTCTTCTATACTGCACGCGGGCTTTCTCTAGTTGCAGCAAGCAGGGGCGGCTACTCTTTGTTGGCAGTGTACAGGCTTCTCATTGTGGTGGCTTCTCTTGTTGCAGAGCATGGGCTCTAGGAGCGTGGGCTTCAGTAGTTGTGGTATGTGGGCTCAGTAGTTGTGGCTTGCGGGCTCTAGAGCGCAGGCTCAGTAGTTGTGGCACACGGGCTTAGTTGCTCTGCAGCATGTGGGATCTTCCCAGACCAGGGATCGAACCCATGTCCCCTGCATTGGCAGGCGGTTTCTCAACCACTGTGCCACCAGGGAAGTTCCTCAAGTTAGTTTTTTGACTGAAAAAGAACACATGCTTAAGGTTAAAAAATATGAAACAAAACAAGAATTTTAAAGTAAGTCTCACTCTCATATCAGACCCATAAGCCTTCTTCTCAGAGGCTAACAATATTTTCTGCATATATTTGTAGAAATATTACATGCATGTCCCTTGGGGGTCATCTGCTCCCTCCTGCATCTTTCTGAACCTCCAGGCTCAGATTAGAACAGCATTTCTCAAAATGTGGTCTGGGACCACCTTCAACAGAATCACCTGGTGGGGACATCGCTTATTAAAATGCAGAATTTCGGGCTTCACATAGACCCCCTAGAATCAGGGTAAGGAAAAATCCCTGATTTTCCACCCCAGGCAATTTTGATACCCACTAACATTTGAGAAGCACTGACCTGACTCACCCAATCACTTCATGGAGAGAGGGCCCAGATAGCTCTGGGTACAAATCTAGGCTCCAGTATTTCCTCACTGTGGGACCTTGGCCCTGGATGAAGCACTTTACTTCTTGTCTTAGTGGGCTTGGGCTGCCTTAACAAAGTGCCACAGGCTTGGGTGGCTTAAACAACAGAAATTTATTTCCTAAAGTCTGGAGTCTGTAAGTCCCAGATCCAAGTGCAAACAGGGTTAGTTTCTGGTAAGGCCTCTCTTCCTTACTTGCAGACGGCTGTCTTCTTGATGAGTCTTTCCTCTGTGGGTGTAAAAAGAATGAGCTCTGGTCTCCCTCTTCTCATAAGGACACCAGTCCTAACGGATTAGGGCCCCACCCTTATGACCTCATTTAACCTTAATTACTTCTTTAAAGGCCCTATCTCCAAATACAGTCACATTGGGGATTAGGGCTCCTATATATGAATTTTGGGGCACAGAGACACAATTCAGTCCATAATATTTCTTATTCTTGTCCCCACCCCCAATTTAGAGTCTTCCTACCCAAGGCGTGTCTCTCCTATTTGTTCAAGTCATGTTTTATAAACCTCAGTAATATTTAGGAGTTTTCTTCATAATAAACTTTCATATTTCTCACTAGTTTATTACTAAATATTTTAATATTTAATTTTTTTTTAACTCTTACACCGCCAACTTTTTATCTGGAAAATTTTCCAACCTATAGAAAAGTTGCAAAATATACAATGAATACCCATATACCTAGATTCACCAGTTGTTAAACTTTTGCCACATTTGCTTTATCTTTCTCTATAAATCTATATAATTTTTTCCTGCACCAGGATCTTCAGGCTCCTGCAGTGCTCTCCCAGCAGCTTCAGAGCAGCTCTGGTTTTCTGGTATTTAAAGACCCACTTCTCCAAAGTACTGAGAATTCTTGAGGGGAGGGACCATGATGTATGTTCTATAGAAGCTCAAGGACTTTGCAGTGTCTACTGCCGATAGACAGTTATTACATTCAATAATAAGAGAAGTGGGATGCCCAGGTTCACACAGCTTAGTGAGGGGCAGCACCCGGAGGCAAATGCAGATCTGTTAGACCCCAAAGTTCATGCTCCTACATACTGTCTCCTTGATAGTAAGCAGACTTTTTACTGGAGAATAATGCATTATTGGTTTCTTGGAAGCTGAAAATTCTTGGGCACATGTTTCATTGAGTTAATCATATTTTGACTCATCTTTGAACATGAACTATTTTGCATTTAAGTTGATGGCTTAGTGTCATGTACTTCAGCAGGACTGTCTAGTATAAACTAAAGTCCTTCCCCAGGGCCAATCAAGGGGAAGATCCTCTGGACAAATATCCTTTTGTCACAGGTGGTGGTGATTTGTCCTGATAATTAGGTTGGAAAGGGCCTTGGACAGATATAGAGAGGTGTGTTGGAGCCTAGGCTATGTTACATTACTAGCCACACAACCTTAGGAGACCCACTTGCCCTCTGTGGGCCTCTGTGTCCTCCTTTAGAAATGGGGATAAAAACTCTTGCTCTGCCCACCTCCTAGAGATGCTATGATCAGAAAAGGGGAGAAAGCACACAAACCTTCTGTGTCTTAAATTCCATCCAACACAAATACTTGTAATTGTACTCAGCCGAGGATCATGTAGAACTTAAAAAAAATTCATTACTTTGTTTTTATAAACTGAAACATTTGCCTTGAGTAGGCAATGATCATCTGGGAAAAATTCACATCTTGTTTTGATCAGTCACGGGAGGTATCGATCCAGAATGGAACTGGCACCACATATTTGCACTCACATTCAAATGTTACTTCTTAGCCTGCAGAGTGCCTTTTCTTAATTATATAAATTGAAAAATGTGAAAAAGAATTCTCTAGGGCCTGATAGCTTGGGGTCAGTAGTGGTGCTTATTTATCTTGGGTGTATATTAGAATCACCTGGGGAGATTTAAGGTCATACCAATGCCACCAACACCAATTGTATTACTTGGGATAGGGCACAGGCATTTTGTTAAAGCTCCCAAGTAATTCTAATGGGTAGTAAGGTCTATAGGTACATGAAAGCGTGACACGGAAAAGCTAAAATGGGGGAGTGGCCAAGATGGCAGCGTAGGAAGACCCTGAGCGCACCTCCTTCCTCGTGCACAGCAAGATTACAGCTGTTTACAGAGCAACTATTGATGAGAAAGGCCCGAAGTCTAGCAGAAAAGATCTTCTACAACCAAAGATATAAAGAAGGAACCATAACAAGGTGGGTAGGAGGGGTGGCGACACAGTACAGTCAAGACCCCCAGGTGGGCGACCCCCAAACAGGAGGATAATTACAATTGCACATGTTCTCCTTAAGGAGTGAGGGGTCTGAGCCCCTCATGAGGATCCCCAGACTGGGGGTCTTGCACCAGGAAGACAAGACACCAGAACGTTTGGCTTTGAAAGCCAGCAGGGCTTGCTTTCAGAAGAGCCAGAGGGCTGTAGGAAAGAGACTCCACTCTTTTTTTTAACATCTTTATTGGAGTATAATTGCTTTACAATGGTGTGTTAGTTTCTGTTTTATAACAAAGTGAATCAGCTATACATATACATACATCCCCATATCTCCTTCGTCTTGCATCTCCCTCCCACCCTCCCTATCCCACCCCTCTAGGTGGACACAAAGCACCCAGCTGATCTCCCTGGGCTATGCGGCTGCTTCCCACTAGCTATCTATTTTACATTTGGTAGTGTATATATGTCCATGCCACTCTCTCACTTCGTCCCAGCTTACTATTCCTCCTGTGTCCTCAAGTCCATTCTCTACATCTGTGTCTTTATTCCTGTCCTGCCTCTAGGTTATTCAGAACTCTTTTTTTTTTTTTAGATTCCATATTATATGTGTTAGCATACGGTATTTGTTTTTCTCTTTCTGACTTAACTTCACTCTGTATGACAGACTCTAGGTCCATCCACCTCACTACAAATAACTCAATTTCGTTTCTTTTTATGGCTGAGTAATATTCCATTGTATATATGTGCCACATCTTCTTTATCCATTCATCTGTTCATGGACACTTAGGGTGCTTCCATGTCCTGGCTTTTGTAAATAGAGCTGCAATGAACATTGTGGTACATGACTCTTTTTGAATTATGGTTTTCTCAGGGTATATGCCCAGTAGTGGATTTCTGGGTCGTATGGTAGTTCTATTTTTAGTTTTTTAAGGAACCTCCATACTGTTCTCCATGGTAGCTGTACCAATTTACATTTCCACCAGCGGTGCAGGGGTGCTGCCTTTTCTTCACACCTTCTCCAGCATTTATTGTTTCTAGATATTTTGATGATGACCATTCTGACCAGTGTGAGGTGATGCCTCATTGTGGGTTTGATTTGCATTTCTCTAATGATTAATGATGTTGAGCATTCTTTCATGTGTTTGTTGGCAATCTGTATATCTTCTTTGGAGAAATGTCTATTTAGGTCTTCTGTCCATGTTTGGATTGGGTTGTTTGTTTTTTTGATATTGAGCTGCATGAGCTGCTTGTAAATTTTGGAGGTTAATCCTTTGTCAGTTGCTTCATCTGCAAATATTTTCTCCCATTCTGAGGGTTGTCTTTTGGTCTTGTTTATGGTTTCCTTTGCTGTGCAAAAGCTTTGAAGTTTCATTAGGTCCCATTTTTTTATTTTTGTTTTTATTTCCATTACTCTAGGAGGTGGGTCAATAAAAGGATCTTGCTGTGATTTATGTCATGGAGTGTTCTGCCTATGTTTTCCTCTAAGAGTTTTAGAGTGTCTGGTCTTACATTTAGGCCTTTAATCCATTTTGAGTTTATTTTTGTATATGGTGTTAGGGAGTGTTCTAATTTCATTCTTTTACATGTAGCTGTCCAGTTTTCCCAGCACCACTTATTGAAGAGGCTGTCTTTGGAAAGATACTCCACTCTTAAAGGGTGCACACAAAATCACACAAAGTTTGACAGACAAGCAAAAGCTAAGAATGTAGCACCATGAAACCAGCTCTATAAGAAATGTTAAAGGGACCTCTCTAAGCAGAAAAGAAAAGGCCACAACTAAAAATATGAAATGTATGAAAGGAAAAATCTCATTGGTAAAGGCAAATATACAGTAAAGATAGTAATCAACCATGTATAAAGCTAGAGGAAGGTTAAAAGACAAAAGTAGTAGACTCATCTATGTCTGCAATAAGTGGTTAAGGGATCCACAAAACAAAAAGATGTAAAATGTGATGTCAGAAACGGTAAACATGGAGGGGGGATGGAGTAAAAATGCAGAGTTGTAAAAATGCATTAAAACTTAAGAGATCAGCAACTTAAAATAATCATGTATATATAAAGATTGCTATATATAAACCTCATGGTAACCACAAACCAAAAACCTGTAACAGATATATGCACAAACACAAGAGAAAGGAATCCAAACATAACACTAAAGATAGTCATCAAATCACAAGGGAAGGGAGCAAAAGAAGAAAAAAGGAACAAAAAAGAACTACAAAAACAACCCCCAAATTAACAAAATGGCAGTAAGTACATACCACTCCTGGGTATTTATCCAATGAAAACACTAATTAGAAAAGATATATGCACCCCTATGTTCATTGTAGCATTATTTATAATAGCCGAGAAGCAACCTACGTTCCCATCAATAGATGAATGGATAAAGAAGATGTGATATATATATATATGATACATACATATATATATACACACACAGAATGGAAAGCTACTCAGTCATAAAAAGGAATGAAATCTTGCCATTATTGTCAAAATGGATGGACCTATAGGGTATTAAGTTAAATGAAATAAGTCAAACAGGGAAAGACAAATCCTATATGATTTCATTCATAAGTGGAATCTAAAAAACAAATGAACAAATATAACAAAACAGAAACAGTTACAAATACAGAGCACAAACAGTTGGCTGCCAGAGGGAAGGGGAGCAAGGGAGGAGAGAAGTAAGTGAGGGAGATTAATAGGTAGAAATTTCCAGTTGCAAAATAAATGGGTCACAAGTATGAAATGTACATTGTGGGGAATATAGTCAATAATTATGTAATATCTTTTTATGGTGACAGACGGTAACTAGACTTATTGTGATGATCATTTTGAAATGTACAGAAATACTGAATCACTATATTGTATAACAGGAACTAACATAGTGTTGTAGGTCAATTATACTTTAGAAACAGCCTCATAGAAAAGAGATCAGATTTGTGTTTACCAGAGGCACAAAGGGGAACTGGATGAGGGTGATCAAAAGGTACAGACTTCCAGTGGTTAGCACTCCATGCTTTCACTGCCGAGGGCCCATGTTGGCTCGCTCGTCTGGGAACTAGGATCCTTTAAGCCATGTGGCACGGACAGAAAAAAAAAAAGGTACAAACTTCCAGTTATAAGATAAATAAGTACTAGGGATGTACTGTACAACATGATAAAGATAATAAACACTGCTGTATGTTATATATGAAAGTTGGGAGTAAAACCTAAGAGTTCTCATCACAAAGGGAAATACTTGTTTTCTATTTCTTTTATTTTGTGTCTTTGTGAGATGACGGATGTTCACTAAACTTATTGTGATAATTAATTATGTATGTAAGTCAAATCATTATGCTGTACAGCTTAAACTTATACAGTGCTGTATGTCAATTATATCGCAATAAAGCTGGAAGAAAAAAAAAGGAAAATGCTCGAACAGCACTAGCTGTCCAATTGAAATATGTGAGCCGCAAAGGTGAGCCAATATATGTAGTTTTGAATTAGGTAGTAACCACTATTTTAATAATATATTTTACATAACTTAATGTATCCAAAATATTATATCAACATGTAATCATTATAAAGTTATGAATGAGGTATTTTACATTTTTTACACTAAGTCTTCAAAATCTGCTCTATATTTTATACTTAGAGTACATATCAATTCAGACAATGTAGGCTAGCCATAATTCCCATGGCCAATGGCTGTTTGGGGTGATGCAGAGCTAGGTAATATAAACATTTTTGCTAGTAATTCATTGGATTATGTTACTAGTAACTGCAAGAATTTCTAAATCTTACCAAAACGATTAGAATGCATGCATTGCTTTTATTATTGTTTTTACATTTACAGGTTTAAATTTGAAACCAAGTTGTTATAACATTGACTATCAGTAAAGCTTTGTAGTTTTCATCATATAGGTTTTACACATATGTTTTGTATATTTTTTTCATTAGGGTTATTCCTAAATTGTTTATATTTTTGCTGCTACTATTATGGGGGAAAGAGTTCAACTGATTATTAAACTATTAATTTTGTGATATTATCTTGGTCCTGAGTTTCCTTATTAATTCTAAGAGTTTAGGATTGTTCTCCATATTTTAAGGCATTATGCCATATTTTTATTGTCTGCAAATGAAGATAATTTTATTTCCTTCCCAATACTTAAGTCTTTTATTTCTGTTGCAGGTCTGATTGTATTGGCAAGAACTTCTAAAACAACCTTAAATAATAGCATCACTATAGATATGCTTGCTCTTTTTTTAAAAAATGTTTATTTTAATGACAATATTTTTAAATGTTTCATTGTTAAAGAATGTGTATGTCTGAGAGATATACTCTCAAAAGAAACATCTGGTTATTTTTAATTTTCTAATACATTTCTTAAACTTTTGAGATAATTATAGATTGCAAACAGAAGTTTGCAAAGACAGTAAAGAGGTCCCTATTTACCCTCCACCCATTTCACCAATGGTTACATCTTACATAACTACAGGACAATATCATATCAAAATTAGAAAATTAGCATTGGTACAGGGACTTCCCTGGCAGTCTGGTGGTTGACTCCTCTCTTCCACTGCAGGGGGTGTGCGTTGGAGAACTAAGATCCCGCATGCCCACATGGCGCGGCCAAAAAAGGAAAAAGAAAATTAGCATTGGTATAATGTATGTGTACATCATTCTATAGTTTACAGAATACAGACTATATCATTCTGTAGTCATTTTACTGATTTGTGTAACCACCATTGCAATCAAGATACAGAACTATTTCATCACTACAAAGATCTCCTTCATGCCACTCTTTTATCCATCTTTCCCCTTCCCATCACCATCCCTCACCCCTTGCCACCACTGATGAGTTCTCCATCTCTGTAATTTTTAAAATTTGAGAATGTTACGGAATCATATAATGTGACCTTTTCAGATTGGCTTTTTTCACTCAGCATAATTCCTTGAGATCCACTCAAGTTGTTGTATATATCAACAGTCTGTTCCTTTTTATTACCAAGTGTATTCCATGGTATAGATGTACCACAGTTTTTAAAACCATTCAGCTACTATAGGACATTTTGTTTGTTTCCAGTTTGGGGCTATTACAAAAAGCTGCTATGAACAATCACGTATAAGTTTTTATGGGAACATGTTTCATTTCTCTGGAATGTCCAGGAGTGGGAATGCTGGGACATATGGTAAGTGAATGTTAAGTTTTTTAAGAAACTGCCCAGCTATTTTCCAGGATGGCTGTACCATTTCACATTCCCACTAGCAATGTGTGAGAGAGACAATTTCTCTGCACACTCACCAGCATTTGATATTGTCACTATTTTTCATTTTAGATTCTAACATAATTTTTAAAATGAGTGATGGTTTTCTCAAATACATCTTTTGGCATTTATTGAGATAATTTCATGGTATCTCTTATTGGATCTCTTGATGAACTGTATTATTTTATCCGTAAATATACGTATATATTTTCCTCTCAACATTGCATTTTATTTTTGGGGGGAGAGGATAGGAGGAGTAAGGGGAAGAAAGCAGGGTCCCACTGGAGTCTCCAAAGTGTATGAAACTAGTAGTATAAGTATGGGATGAGACGGCCAGGCAGATTAGATAGAAGGCCCCCAAGATTCTTTTTTCTACTGATTTCTGTAATCTAATGAAAATATGACATATGTAATTGCCTAGCACATGGTATTCAATAAATGTCAGTTGCCTTTTCTAGCAGGGTTCTCTACAGGCTAGGCTGTACCTAGACACCATCATCTTTCTCCTTTCAGGTAATGAAGGTCACCTAGAAAACTAGGCAATTAAAAGCACAACACAGTTTGAGTAATGCAGTTGGCTGGCTGGCTCAGTGTGTGGTCTGTCTCCCCATCCTCCCCACTCTACTGGGCCAGGGAGGGGCTAAGAATACAGTTTCCCCAGTGGCTGTGCAGGGGACTCCCCAGCTTGTCCTTGCAGATTCATGTGGAGGGCTGTGGGCTGCAATGCTCTAATGCACAGTCATCTCTTTTTGATATTGATAATTGTACAGAAAAAAAGCAGACATGCATGCTGATTTCGCCAGCTGTCTTCAGGATCTCAATAGCCTTGCTGTGCTTGCTTACTTGGAAATCCACATTGTTCACATCTAGGACTTGGTCCCCTTTCTGAAGTCCTGCTCAGTGTACATCAGAGTCAGAAATCACCTTGGAGATGAAGATGCCTTGCTGGCAGGCCCTTCCTACTGATATTTGAAATCCCAACTGAGCTCTAGGGGCTTTTTTTTTTGTTTTTTAAATATTTATTTATTTTGGCTGTGCCGGGTCTAGTTGCGGCACATGGTATCTTCATTGCGGCATGCGGGATCTTTCATTGAGGTGCGCAGGCTTCTATAGTTGTGGCACGTGGGCTTAGTTGCCCCAAGGAGCTTTTTTCCTATGTTCTAGTTTTATGTTTTCAGGTCTTATGTTTAAGTCTTTAATCCATTTGAGTTAATTTTTGTGAGTGGTGTAAGATAGGGGTCCAATTTCATTTTTCTGGTGTGACCATCCAGTTTTCCCATTTATTGAAGAGACCATCCTTTCCCCATTGAGTATTCTTGGCTCCCTTGTCAAATATCAGTTGATAGCTTATGTGAGGGTTTATTTCTGGGCTCTCTATTCTGTTCCACTGGTTTACATACCTATTTTTATGCCAGTACCATGCTGTTTTGATTACTGTAGCTTTGTAGTATAGTTTGAAATCAGAAAGTGTGATGCCTCTAGCTTTGTTCTTCTTTCTCAGGATGACTTTGGCTAGTCAGGGTCTTTTTTGGTACCATATGAATTTTATTTTATTGTTTTATTATTATTTTTTTTGGCTGCGTCGGGTCTTAGTTGCAGCATGCAGGATCTTTTGTTGCGGCACGCCCAGTCTCCCCAGTCTCTTCATTGCAGCACTTGGGCTTCTCTCTAGTTGTGGCATGTGGGTTTTCTCTCTCTAGTTGTGGCGTGCAGGCTCCAGGGTGCACGGGCTCTGTAGTTGTGGTGCACGGGCTCCAGAGAGCATGGGCTCTATAGTTTGAGGCATGCGGGCTCTCTCATTGAGGTGTGCGAGCTCAGTAGTTGTGGTGTGTGGGCTTAGTTGCCCCGCAGCATGTGGGATCTTAATTCCCCAATCAGGGATCGAGTCTGTGTCCCTTGCATTGGAAGGCAGATTCTTTACTGATGGACCACCAGGGAAGTCCCCATATGCATTTTATTTTTTTTTATTTTTAACTTTTTTTTGAATATTTTCTTTTTTAAATTTATCTTTTATAGAAGTACAGTTGAATTACAATGTGTTAATTACTGCTGTATAGCAAAGTGACTCAGTTATACATATATATATATATTCTTTTTCATATTCTTTTCCATTATGGTTTATCACAGGATATTGAATATAGTTCCCTGTGCTATACAGCAGGACCTTGTTTATCCATTCTATATATATATCAGTTTGCATCTGCTAATCCCAAACTCCCACTCCTATCCTCTCCCCCCCCCCTTGGCAACCACCAGTCTGTTCTCTATGTCCCTGATTCTGTTTCTGTTTCATAGATTGGTTCATTTGTGTCTTATTTTAGATTCTACATATAAGTGATATCATATGGTATTTGTCTTTCTCTTTCTTACTTACTTTGCTTAGTATGATAATCTCTAGGTCCATCCATGTTGCTGCATATGGCATTATTTCATTCTTTTTAATGGCTGAGTAACATTCCATTATATATAAACACCACATCTTCTATATCCATTCATCTGTCAATGGACATTTAGGTTGTTTCGAAGTCTTGGCTATTGTAAATAGTGTTGCTGTGAACATAGGGGTGCATGTATCTTTTCAAATTATAGTTTTATCAGGGTATATGCCCAGGAGTGGGATTGCTGAATCATATGTAAACTCTATTTTTAGTTCTTTGAGGAATGTACATACTGTTTTCCATAGTGGCTGTACCAATTTACATTCCAACAGTGTAAGAGGGTTCCCTTTTCTCCACACCCTCTCCAGCATTTATTATTTGTAGCTTATTAAGTTTCCTTAAAACAGGGCTATTTTTAAATTTTTTTAATTTTTAATTTTAATTTTTTTTTTTTTTTGCGGTACACGGGCCTCTCACTGTTGTGGCCTCTCCCGTTGCGGAGCACAGGCTCCGGACGCACAGGCTCAGCAGCCATGGCTCGTGGGCCCAGCCGCTCCGCGGCATGTGGGATCCTCCCAGACCAGGGCACGAACCCGTGTCCCCTGCATTGGCAGGCAGACTCTCAACCACTGCACCACCAGGGAAGCCCAGGGCTATTTTTTAAAATAAATTTATTTATTTTATTTACTTATTTTTGGCTGCGTTGGGTCTTCATTGCTGCATGCGGGCTTTCTCTAGTTGTGGTGAGCAGGGGCTACTCTTCGTTGCAGTGTGTGGGCTTCTCATTGAGGTGGCTTATCTTGTTGCAGAGCACGGGCTCTAGGTGTGCAGGCTTCAGTAGTTGTGGCACGTGGGCTCAGTAGTTGTGGTGCATGGGCTTAGTTGCTCCTCAGCACGTGGGATCTTCCCGGACCAGGGCTTGAACCCGTGTCCCCTGCATTTGCAGGCAGATTCTTGACCACTGCGCCACCAGGGAAGTCCCAAAACAGAGCTATCTTGAATTATTTACTGGGTAAATTGCATATCTCCATGTCTTTGGGATTGGTAACTGGAAGATTATTGTGATCCTTTGGTGGTGTCATGTTTCACTGATTTTTCATGTTCCTTGAAGTTTTGTGTTGCTGTCTTTGCATTTGAAAGAGCAGCTCCCTCCTCTAGTTTTTACTAACTGCCCTTTTCAATGCATCCAAACTTGTATTTTTTTGCTTCAGTGGTGTGCTGGAACTTTACACCAAACCTGGACTTCCACAAAGACCCTCTTGTCTGTGGGTGATTTTCCAAGACAGTGTTTGCCACGGCCCCTAGACTGTGTCTGAGAGGGGCTGCAGTTGGCTTGTGGACCCCTCAGGGTCCACAGCTGGGACCAAGGTTTGTACGTCTATTGCCTGAAACATGTGTGGGTGAGACTCCTCCTGGGTCCCTTGGCATATGGTGCTGAATCCCACAGCTCCCATAAACGCACTCTTGTCCATGGATGGATGCCATATTGTTGTTGTTGAAGGCAGGACACAAATTAAGGGTATCTTATTTAGCCATGATGCACCTATATATTAATAGCAGCATACCACATACACAGTTCTGCGTTTTACATTTCACTTAATATCTCAGAGAGTATTCCATACCAGTACATAGAGATCTATCTCATTCTTTTTAACAGCTGCATAGCAACCCATTGTAGGAGTATGACATAATTTAACCCATTTTAAAAAATTGAGGTGTAATTGACATATAACATTATATTAGTTCCAAGCGTACAACATAATGATTCAATATTTGTATATATTGCAAAACATCACCACAATAAATCTAGTTAACATCTGTTACTATACAAATCCATTTTGGGGGGATAGACACTTAGGTTGTTTCTGGTCTTTTGTAACTATTGACAATGTTGCAGTGAATACTCTTGTATATATGTCTTTGTGCCCCTGTGTGAGCATTAATGTAGGATAAATTTCTAGTAGAAGAATTGCTAGGTCAAAAGGTATATGCATTTAAATTATAATAGCTGTTGACAAACTGCCTTCAATGAGACAACTATTTTATAGTCCCACCAACAATGAACAAGAATGTCTTTCTCTACAAAGTGATTTTTGCCAATCTGATACTAAAAAATCTTACCTTAATTTTAATCTGCGTTCCTCCTATTATGAGGGGGTTGAATATTCTTTCATTTGTTTAAAAGTATCACTTTTCTGGGCTTCCCTGGTGGTGCATTCGTTAAGAATCTGCCTGCCAATGCAGGGGACACGGGTGCCATCCCTGGTCCAGGAAGATCCCACATGCCACGGGGCAACTAAGCTCGTGTGCCACAACTACTGAACCTGCATGCTGCAACTACTGAAACCCATGCACCTAGAGCCCATGCTCCACAACAAGAGGAGCCACCACAGTAAGAAGCCCACTTGCCACAACTAGAGAAAGCCCGCCTGCAGCAACGAAGACCCAGTGCAGGCAAAAATAAAAAAATTTATACAAAAAAAGTATTACTTTTCTATGAACTGTGTGTTGATGTCCTTTGCCCACTTAATGCATTCTTTTAAATTAATGTTTAACAACAAAGACACTACTCTCCCCTTGTAATTTGCTCAAGAATCTCCTCAAAGGGAGGAGGCCCTCTTGGACAGGTGTTCAAGGTCCTCCACAATCACAGCTCCCTCTTTTTAACTCATATGGGCCTCCTTCCCGAACACCACTGTCTGTTCCTAAGGAAGGGCACCTTTATGGTCTCCTCAACACCCCATACCCCTTCCACAATCCCATGTTTGCTCTCTCATCCCTCTCCTCTGGGATGTGTTCTTCCCAGTCAAATCTGACCAGTCCTTCAGGGTCCAGCCATATTCCACGTGTCTGGGGCATATTCCTTCCTTCCTTCCTTTCCTTTCTTTCCTCTATAGTTGATTTACAATGTTGTGTTAGTTTTTGCTGTACAGGAAAGTGAATCATTTATACATATATCCACTCTTTTTTAGATACTTTTCCCAATATAGGTCATTACAGAGTATTGAGTAAAGTGCTATACAGTAGGTTCTTATTAGTGGGGCGCCTTTCTGAATCTAGCCTACAGTCTCACTTTCATGTGAGCTGCATCCCACCAACTACCTCCTATGTCCCTCAAAGGCTGGACCTGACATCTCCCAGAGCCCAGCTTCCTCTCTGTCCATGCTCAGTGTGCAGGGATGTCAGGGTGGAGTGTTCTTCATGCACTCAAGCCACATTTATTGACTATATATATGAGTCAGGCACTGTTCCAGGCACTGGGGATATGGCAGTGAGTGAGACAGAACAAGGCCCCTCCTCTCATCCAGCTGACATTTTACTGGTGTGTTTGTGTATGTGTGATAATGTACAACAAAAAGGCAATAAACAAACACAAATAATGTCAACTAAGTGCACAGAAGTAAAGGAATAGTGAGTGGAGGAGGGGAAAGGTCTCCTTTAGACAGTGAGGTCAGGGGAGGGATCCCCCAGGAGCGGGATCCCCCAGAAGCTGAGATGAGATCAAGGACTGACAAGGCTCCAGTCATGCAAAGAAGCTTCCATAGCCCCCATTACAGACACCCACCCCCACCCCCGCCTGGAGGGTCTGTTCTTCTAAAGATGTATGAGCTGCAGCACAGCTCTCAGCACCTGTCTGTCACTTGACAAGAATTGAAGGCAGAGACCTGTTATTCCTTCCAGCTTCAGGGCTATGTGTTGGTGTGTCGGGGGAGGACCTGCACCCTCCTGCTTCATACGCCAGCTGCAAACTTGGGAAAATGAAATCATGGCTGACCTGGGATTAACAGAGCACCTACACGTGCCCGGGTCCAGTTAAGTACTTTACACCACTGTTCTTTCATTTAATCTACAGAACAATCCCATGTAGTATTCTTTACTAACTTTATTTTACAGAGGAAGAAACCGAGGCTCGGAGGGAATATGGAAGTAACCTGTTGAGGTTTCCATGGTTCAGAAAGAAGTACAGTTCCTGGAGAGAGTTGTGTCGTGGGTGTCCGGTGGGGTTTACCGGCGCATTCGGGAAGCACCCTGTCTCAGGAGTTGGCCCGCCGCGCCCTGAAGGCGGCCCCCGCCCTGCTCGAGTCTCGTGGCCTCAGGGGCCAAGGGGCGCGCGGCGGGCTGGGGGCGGGGAAGGCGCGGGGACAAAGGCCGCGGCTACAGCGCTGGGGCTGGCGGGTGCAGCGGCGAACTCCCGCGGCGGTGCCGGGACTCAGCCTGGGCCCTGGCCGCCGCACGCCCGCGCCCCGAGGGGCCAGCGCCGCAATGGAGCGCCCGGAGGCGCAGTCCGGGCCCGCGCGGGCCGAGCCCGCCTGCACGCCGCCCGCACCGCCCCCTCCCCCGCCTCCGCCCCCTCCCTCCCTCCCCGCGGCGGCCGCTGCTACTCAGTGCGCGGCGAACATGGCGGCGGCGGTCGGGCGGGACACTTTACCTGAGCACTGGTCCTACGGCGTGTGCCGGGACGGCCGCGTCTTCTTCATCAAGTGCGGCGCGGGAAAGCGGGGACGCGGGCTGGGGCGCGGGCCGGGCGGGGGTGCGGGGCCGGGCGAGCGCCCCCAGAGCGGCGGCGGCGCTAACAGGTGCATCTCTCTCTCCGCAGCGACCAGCTCCGCTGCACAACCTGGCTACACCCGCGCACCGGGGAGCCAGTCAACTCTGGCCACATGATCCGCTCAGGTGGGCGCCGGGCCGGTGGGGTGGGGCGGTCGGGGGAGGGGGTCGTGCGCCTGGGTGGCCCAAGTTTGACCGGACTTTTCTCGCGTTTCCACAGACCTGCCCCGCGGCTGGGAGGAGGGCTTCACGGAGGAGGGCGCCAGTTACTTCATCGAGTGAGTGACGGGGGCGCCGCGCCTTCACCTGTGCCTCGGGGTCCGACCCGTTTCCCGCCGCGCCGCCGCCCCCCCTCCTCCCGCGCGGGTCCGGCGAGTTGGCGCGCACTGCGCCGCGGCCGCACTCATGTGGGCTATTTTGTGCCTGAGTTGTGTGGCGGGCTTCAGGCGGAGGCGAGGCGGGGGCCGCATCTCCGCAGGGGGACCCGGGCGGGGGTCAGGTATCCGGCCCGATGCGGGCGCCGGGGCTTCAAACTGCGCCCGGGACGCGGCGATTGGGCGGGATTGGGGCGCTGGTGTGAGCGGTCGGACACACCTCCGCGCTGGGGTCTCGGGCTAAGCGGAGTCTGGCGGGTGCTGGGGCCGGGATGGCCCGGGGTGGGGAGAGCAGAAGTAGGGGTTCTGACTCGGGTCCAGCAACTGGGGTTGGGGAGGAGGGGGGGGTGGGGAAAGAGACGAATGGCATCTCGTCTGGGGGACTTCCTCTTCGGCCACGTTGTCCGGGATGGTGGTGGAAAATCGGCACCGCAGCCCCACTTCTCCAAAGCGCGGGCCTGCGGGGGAGCGACGGGGCTGGGGAGGGGAACCGGTCAGCCAATAGCATTCCTCGAACACTAGGTGTCTTCAGCTGGCGCTTTACCGGGACTATCACTCCTGCCTCTGCTCGTCAATCACACTCCTGCCTCTGCTAGTCAGTGGCTTTTCCTCAGAAGCTCGGGAGCCTTGCCCCAGTCGTCAGGTACCCTAGACCTAGGTCTGTAGAAATGAAATCGAGGGGCAGTGAGTTAAGGCGCCGTCCTGACGCTAACACTAGTATAGTCTTTAATTTCCCTCTCTGGGCGTGTACCTGGGTTGCAGCGTTTCTCTGCAACCCTCTGCCTGCTCGCAGGTGAGCTCCATGAGGTCAGAAACTGCTTTTGATCCTTTGCCCCAGTGCCTGGCACAGAGTAGGCACTCGGTAAATGTTTGTTCACTGAATGAATAAACTAGGCAAAGGATAGAGGTTGGTGTATTTTGGGGGACTGTGAGTTAGAATTCCTTTCTTCACCAACTAAAACACTGCTAGTCAGTAGTGGAGCAGCATATTCGAAGCTCGGATGGTCCCAGAACATCCCAGAGCCTCCCTCCCGGTTTGGGCTCTGACAGATGGTTGAAATCCTGATGGATGAGATTTATAGAAATGAGCACTAGCCCTGTGACTGTGGTTCTGCTCTCCTACCTCACATTTGTATTTGAGAGAGAAGTTGGGGAGCTGGCTGGGACCTCAAACCTCTTGGTCAGTGGGCCTCACTGGCTCATAACTGCATCCATTGATGTTATTAGATTTCTCCTGTGTACCACACATTGTTGTAAGCATTGGGACTACAGAAGTGAAGAGGCAGACACTGGTCGGCTGCTCAGGGAGCTTGCAATTGAGTGGGGGGCGGGGGAGGGGAGGAAGCAGAAAAATAAGGGAAAAAACAAACAGGAATAATGTCAGATAGTGGTAACTACTATGCAGAAAATTAAAATAAGATGATGTGATAAGTAACTGGGTGGTTTGGTTGGATTGGGAGGTTAGTGTTGGTGTTTCTGAATAGGTGACGTTTAAGGTAAAATTTGAATGACGAGAAAGAGCCATCCTTGTGTAGATGAGGTGGCAGAGCATTTCCAGAAGAGAAAAACTGCCAGTGGAAGGGCTTTAAGGCACGAAAGAGCTTGGAGTTCAAGGAGCAGAAAGGCGGGTGTGTCTGGAATGTGGTGAACAAGGGAGAAGGTGGCAGGAGAAGAGGTTACAGACAAGAGAGAGCTGAATGGTACAGAGCTTTGTGAGCCAGGGTAAGGAGTGACACAAATGATTTACTTTTTATTTTTTTTTTGGCGGCTTGCAGGATCTTAGTTCCCCGACCAGGGATCGAACCTGGGCCCCGGCAGTGAAAGCTCTGAGTCCTAACCACTAGACCGGCAGGGAATTACCTGATTTACATTTTCAGAATGGTCTCTCTGCCTGTTCTAGAGTGGGCTGTAGGTGGGCAACTGTAGGGATAGTAGTAGGAGGCTGTTGCTGTAGTCCAGGCAAGCATCATTGATGGCCTGACTGAGGGTGGTAGGTAGCATCGGAGCTGGAGAGAAGTGGTCAGATTCAGGCTTGGTGACTGGGTTGCACTCTGCGAGAGAAGGAAAAGGGTCAGAGATGACTCCCAGGGGCTTGAGCACCTGAGTGGTTGGTGCTTATATTGAGATGGGAAGGCTGGGAGGAGCAGGTTTGGAGTGGGGGAGAGCGTGAGATCTTGTTGTGCTATGTTACATTGAGATGTAAATATATCAATTAGTCAGATGTGTGAATCTGAGCCCAGGAAAGAGAGAGGACTGGAGATATACATTTTGGTATTATAGGTGTTATTCAAGGCCACAGGATTAGATGAAATCACCTAAGAAAAGAGTGTAGACAGAAAAGATGACCTAAGCCTTGGGACAGAGCAGCATTTGGAGATTGGCAAAAGAGAAGGGCTGAGAAGGTAGGAGAAAATCCAGGAGAATGAGGGTTCCCAGAAGCCTGAAGGACAAATCCTGAGTGGAACAGGTGGAAGAGAGCACATGGGGTAAGGAAATGGAGTCAGTAAGTATAGGTGAATATTTCAGGTGGTTTTGTTACAGAGTGAAGTTGAGGAGCTAGCTGAGAACTGGAGAGGATGTACATTTGGAGGGGGGTGTCTTTTTTTAGAGGGAGATTGTAGAGCATGTTTTGTTTGGATGGGAATTATCCAGAAGAGATGGAGAAATAGATGATGCAGGAAAGAGATGGGACAATTACTGGAGTAGTGTTTCAGAGAAGGTAGGAGGGAAGGCATCCAGGGCTTAAGTCTCACTGGTCTCAGATGGGAACAGGGCATTTCATCCATTTGTGGAAAGGAAGGGGCTGAGTACCAGAGCTGATGTAAGGAGGTTGATAAGGTTGGTGAGGGGAGAGGTGGGTGTTCCTGTCTGATAGTTTCGGTCATTTTCATGAGGTACTAGGCAAAGTCTTGGGCTGGGGGACTTGAGGGATGTGTAGGACTCTATAGGCCATAGTCACAGCCTCCCAACCTTCCTGTCTTTTGCTGACTCTTCTATAGTAACTGTGTGTCAAGTCCCTGGTGATCATCTTACAGCAAGCTCTGGCTCCCTACCCCCCAGGGCCTTGGCTGTGTCCTCTCAGGCCTAGGGGAAAGCAGTATGTGACACAGTGTCCCCACGCTCAAAGGTGAACCATGTGGGGAAGCTGAGACCCTGTGGCCGCTGATTATATTTCCTACCTCCCGTGACAATTTCTTGAGAGACTTAAGGGTTTGGGGGTAATTGTTCTCCTTTTTCCTACATAAAAAATGTTTTGCTTCACTCGGCTTTCTTAGATTTGCTACGAGCATTTCTGAGTGTTCAATTTTTTTTTTTTTTTTTGGTCCTCCTCTAATAGGGCTCAGTTAGAGGGACAAAGCATTGGCACAGCTGCTTTTATTTTCCCCAGTGGATCCTCGGACCAGAGAGCTGTGTGAGGTTTTCAGGATGCATCAGTTGCTCCTGATATTTAGCAGGTGTTTGAATACTTTCCAGAGAAAAATTTCTAGAAGCAGAAAACCTTGAGCTAAGGCAGGTGGATTTTAGTTTTGATTTCTGCACTTTTGGTTCATTTTTGGATTAACTTGGGACAAAACATGGTTCCCCCAATTCTTGACTGGGTGATGCTGATATCTCCTAAGAAGACTTCCTGTACTTTAAAACTTCTTTACTTTCCCATGAGTCTCTTAGCCAGGTAACAAGTTATGATAATAATTGTGGGGCTTCCCTGGTGGCGCAGTGGATGGGAGTCCGCCTGCCGATGCAGGGGACATGGGTTCGTGCCCTGGTCCGAGAGGATCCCACATGCTGTGGAGTGGCTGGGCCTGTGAGCCATGGCTGCTGGGCCTGTGCGTCCAGAGCCTGTGCTCCACAGCGGGAGAGGCCACAACAGTGAGAGGCCCGCGTACCGCAAAAAAAAAAAAAAAATTGTGATAATAGTGTCATTAACAGCAACAGCAATAATAGTAGTAGCGATTATGTAATAGCTTCATCTTTCTGAGTCCTTGGAGAATGCCAGGAACTGTTTTATAGCTATTATCTGACTTAATTCTCACAACAACTTGATGAGGTAGGAACTGTTACTAGTCCCATTTTACTGATGTGGAATCTTGTATAATCCTGGGCATTCGGGCAGCAAAGGGCAGTTGGCTTTCTCCAGTACCTTTTCTTATCTGATCCTTCTAACAGTCCCTAGAAGCAGCAGATCGGGGCTTACCCATTTTTCAGATGATGAAACTCAGGTTCACGAGGGTTCAGCAATTTGGCCGAAGTGTTAGAGCTGGGACTAGACCTTAGGTCTTCATGGTCACCATGGTAGTGGTGGTGGCTCCTACCCCAGATCACAGGTGAGAGCCAGCGTTGATACTTGAAGGAGCCTTGTGTGCCACGTGCCACTGCTCCGAGTCAAGCTGACCAGGGCTCATGTGGCTGCACCTCTTCTTTGTTTTGCTGGGGATTGAAGTGCCTTGGAAGGGCAGCAGCCCTGGTGTCCTATGCTGTCTGGTGGTGGTGCGTGTCT
This sequence comes from Delphinapterus leucas, assembly GCF_059928025.1. Lineage (NCBI taxonomy): Eukaryota > Metazoa > Chordata > Mammalia > Artiodactyla > Monodontidae > Delphinapterus > Delphinapterus leucas. The sequence continues at coordinate 38,720,059 of NC_143135.1, forward strand.
CTGATTAGTAAGAAGTGGAAGACATTAATTTTTTTTTTTTTGCACCGCATGACTATCAAGAACTTAGTTTCCTGACCAGGGATCAAACCCGTGCCCCCTGCAGTTGGAAGCATGGAGTCCTAACCACTGGACCTCCAGGGAATTCCCCATTATTACTTAGTAAAAACAGTTTGGCAGACACAGCCTTTTCAAACATTAAACCCATGAAGGAAAAGTTCTAGAAGAGGCCTTGGGAGCTAGAGTGTTACAGTGGGCTGGGTTTCAGGGTTTCATGAAACCCTGTGGGTTGGGTTCTCCCTACAGCAGGCTTTGAATAGATCTTGAGTCAATAAGGAGGATGAATGGCAGAGAGGAGGGGTCTTGCCTTCTCTGAGACTTTGGTGCCCAGCCCAGCACTGGGCACTGAGTAGGCATTTGGTATTTATTGAAGTAGATCAGGGGTATAGGGGAAACGGGGCAAGGTGAAGGAAGCAAAGCGGCCAGGAGCCACACCTGTCAAGGCTGGTGCCTGACCCTCAGGCTTCTTGGATGTAGTTGCTTGGTGTCAAGAACAGCACTCAAAGTGGGAACCTGGCCTCCTTTGTCTTCTTCACCTTATAACCTCATGCTCTGCGTCTGGGGAACGGGACATCTGTTGGCCTTTGGACCAGGCCTCCCTCCCTCTCTGGTTGCCAGGCCTTGGTGTCTGCTGTGACTTGGCTCCAGGGTCCTGGTGGGAAACAGCTGATTGCACACGGCCTCTTCTAACTTTAAGTCCCCCTCAGTTTTAGCTTTGGAGCCTTTCAGGCCATGCTGTGTAGGTGCCATTCTCTTTGTGGGTGCTGGAGTAAGGCTTGGAGTAAGGCCAGTTTCCCCTCCCCAGCCCTTTGGATCGCAGCAGATCCTGGGGCAGGACTGGCAACCTGATTTGCAGGACCCTGTGCAAAATGAAAGTAAAGGGTCTCTTGTTCAAAAAAAAAAGTGCCATCAATGGTATTAAAGTAGGGCTTCCCTGGTGGCGCAGTGGTTAAGAGTCTGCCTGCCGATGCAGGGGACACGGATTCGAGCCCTGGTTTGGAAAGATCCCACATGCCACGGAGCAACTAAGCCGTGAGCCACAACTACTGAGCCCGCGAGCCTAGAGGCTGTGCTCAGCAACAAGGGAAACCACCGCAGTGAGAAGCCCACTTGCCCTAACTAGAGAAAGCCCTCACGCAGCAACGAAGACCCAGTGCAGCCAAAAATAAATAAAATAAATAAATTAAAAAAAAAAAGGTATTAAAAAAAAAGGTATTAAAGTATAAAGCGCTTTCCTTTCTTCTGCTGGCTTTCCCTCAACTTGTTATGGCATTTCTATTTGCTATTTAATGTCATCCTAAGTTTAAAAAAATTAGAAATTTAAATTATTAGCGTAAATCTTATGGTTCATTTCTGAACTGTGGAATATAAAGCTTTAAATGCAGACGTCAGGGCATTGACCTCATAGGCTGAATCACCACCATCATGTCTCACTCCGAGACACCACAGGGCGAGAGTGCCAGTGCTCAGGCCCCCTGGACAGGAGTGAGGAGCAGCAGTGCTGGGCAGGGCTTGGTGCTCCAGGGCGCTGGGAGCGGGCAGTTAAGGACCCATCTTATGGAGGCAGGGAGTGGAGACCAGGCATGAACCAAGGCTTCAAGCCTCCTTCAGAAGGATTAGTCCTCTGGAATAATGCTGAATATCTAGAGTGTGTGTGTTTTTTAATTCTAAAAACCCATCGTTCAGTTTGAAAGGGAGAGAAGAGGAGTTAGGGAGTGAAGGCTGAACCAGGGGTGACAGAATGTCCAGGTGGGGACCCCAGATGGCCATAGGCACCAGGTGTAGAAGCCTGTGAATACTAGATGGCCCAGGAGGCTGCCCTCTTGAGGTTTAATTAAGCCATCATCCAAGGGACAGTCTTCCAGGGCACCCCAGGAAGAAATCTGTCCTGTCTGCCACATGTTCCTCCCCAGACAAATGTTGAACTTCATGGTAGTGAAATTTGTCTTGTAGCGTGCCAGCCTGCTAATTCGAGTATTTGTCATCTTTCTCATTGAGGTGTTGCTGGGAACAGCAGTCCCAGCAACTTTATTTCAAACCAGAAAGCAGCAGTTCCACAAAGAATTTCTGGGAAACTAGCAGCTTACATCTATTTAGAAGGGAAATTCTGAAACCTCTTGTTGTTGAAGGTTAAGAAAAGGTTCTCCCAGCTTGGCAAGCCTTGGCCTAATCCCACACTTTATATTTCATTTCCTGCTTGTTTTATCAAGGGTGAAAACTGGCTCATGGATTGAAATGTTAGGTTCTGTGCGAAAGGAACAAGAGTGGTGTTGTGTAGAGAGCCGGAGGGAGGACTGAGAGCCATGATTTGTGCCACGGTCTCAAAACCAACCTAGAAAAGATCTGGGAAAACCTCTTTAAGATGAATGGTGGCAAGTTGCTTCTTAAGGCTCTTTTTTTCAGAGAAAGGACAGTGGGTGGGTGGTGAGAATGTGACCCCTGATTTGCAGTGCAGTGCGTATGTGAAGACGGTGGGTGTAGATATCATTCTCTTGATATTTACGGGAGTAAATTTTGGGCTTCCTAAATCGAGGACTTTGGGAAAAGGAGCTTATTTAAGAAAGCACTTCATGATGTGAACTATTTGGTGATTTAGTGAGGTGCTTACTCTAGTTTTCTGTGTCTTCAGAAAAGAGCATGGGTTTGAGTCTTTTTTGCTCAGTGTAAGACAGCAGCATCTCAGCAGACTGGCAGGGTGTCTTAAGTAAATACTGGCAGAGGGAAAAGTATGGGGGAATATGGTTCTATTTGTCTGTTGTTTTTAAGTGGCTGTCAAAACATTTATTTCTCGATTTTCACAGCAACAAAGACCCAACGCAGCCAAAAATAAATAAATTAAAGACAAAAAACAAAAAAACCCGCTGTATAACCTTGTCCAACAACAGCTATGCTGTTCCAAGGCCATGGGTACCTTGTCCAGGCTGTCGGGACCTGGGGACCAAGAGCCCTGGGTAATGAGGTGTGAAAACGGCTCCTGGTTTGTCTCTTTCCTGGGCATTTAGAGGGCTGCACAGATGTCTGATCCTTAATCTGGGTGGCCACCTGGTTATCGGCTCTGACAGCTGAAGGACAGACATTGTCTGTTGCTGCCTGGGCCACAGATGTCAACAGTAATAATCTCCGTGGTGCTTGATTGTTGAAAAACACGTACGTTCTTTTTAGAAGCAGGTATTTTTATTATTGTCCTCATTTTACAGATCAAGCAAGCATTTGAGGCAGGGGGTGGGAGAAGGGTTAAAAGATCTTTTCAAGGCCAGAGCATCAGTGGAGGAGCTGGGACTTGAACCCGGGTCCTTTTGGCTACAAATTTGTGTACTGTTTCTGTCATGGTGCGAGGTGTCTTCTGGCTCCCATCGTGCCTTTCCTTCTGTCCTGAATCCTCCCTTTACAGTCTGTTCCCCAAAAATGGTCCTCTGTACCTTCCCTGATGACCCTGAGGCAGACGCCCCCTTGGGCCTCCCTCAGAAAGTCCCCCACAAGATAGAAGAATGATGGGCAGGGTAGATGGTTCCCAGGCAGGGCAGTGGGTTGGGTCCCTGGTGCTCTGGGGGAGTAGATCCCCCGACCTCCCCCCAGATGTCAGCTGACCACAGCTTAGGGGCTGATGAGCCTCTTAAGCCTGCTTAGAGCCAGGCTGCCTCTTTCAAGGTTCTGCCAGGAGAGTGTTTCCATCGTCACAGTCAGTGTTCTCAGGGTTTTTCAGGGGCTTTTCCTGCCAAGGCAGAGCCCTCACCCTCTTGAGGTCTGACAGCGTGAGGTTAGCATATGCATTCTCTGCCAGGGGCTGCTGGCTACCTCCTGTGCTTCCTTGGAACACCGCAGCACGGGGAGGGGTTGGGGGGAGGTGGGCAGTGTGCTCGGGGGATGAAGGGGGCAGAGATCCCATTCCAGCCCTGTGCCTGGGCCCAGGCTGCACAGCCTCTTGTGTTCTCTTCCCTTGGGTGAAGTGAGAGATGAGACTATCTCCGACCCGGGAGGTGTGGAAGCAGAGCAGTATTTTAGGTTAATGCAGTTACCTCTGCAATAAGCCTGTCCTCTCCAAACCGAGTTTGGAGAGGATAGGTTCTGTGTGTGTCCCCAGATAGCACCTTGCTGGAGGAGCATTTAACCACAGGCTGACCACAGGCTGGATGGCTTTTGATCCAGGTTTCATCTGGACTCTGATGAGCATCTACTATATGCCAGTCTCCCCACTGGGCGATGTGGAGAGGAATGGAGGTCACTGCCCTCCAGCAGTGCCCAGTCCAAGAGAGGAGAGGGATACTGGGCGGTTTCAGTGTGGGTGACTGGGGCTGGCAGCCTGAGGGGGGCGCCCTAGGGAGCTTCAGAGGGTGAGTGTGAGGAAGGCCAGGCAGCTGTGGAGCGGAGTGGTGGGCAGCCGGAGGCAGGAGAGGCCAGTGGAGGAAATGCGAAGGAGCTGGGGCTGAGGGTATGTGTGTGCCTGTCTGCGTCCTGAAGAGGCTGGCACCGAGTTGAGTAGTAGGAACTTGACCTGGATACCGCACTTGACTAGTAGCTGGGCTTTAGAAGAGTGACGTAATTGGGGATTTTGCCTAGGGGTTCCCCAAATTCTACGTGTGAGGGGTGGTGCTGCGTGGGGGTTACAGAACACAGATTCTGGAGTCCGGGCGCCTGGGGTGAAATCTTGGCTCTGCTGCCAGCTTGGGCAGGTCACTTAAACCTCTCTGTGTCTTCATCTGTAAAATGGGGGCAGTGACTGTACTGCCAACTCAGAACAGTGCCTGGCAAATCGTTCATGGTATAATAACTAGCATTTAACTATTAGCCATTGCCGCTCCCATAAAGGGAGCCTCCTCCCGTGGGGAAATGTGGCCCAATCAAAGGAGCTCGTTCTCTTGGGGGAAGTCTCCTGAGATCAGGCTAACAGGAGGCAGAATTGTGCTTTCTTGTTGAGACTTGTCTTTAAAAGGAAGCTGGGCACTACATGGTTGTTGCTAAATGTCAAAGAAATGATTCCTCGAAGCCCTGTCTGGCTGTGTCCAACCTGAGAGAAAATGAGTATTTTTCTTGTATTTGCGTTTGACACATTTTCCAAACGGGCTGTTTTGATTTCCTCCCCATCCACCCCCTGCTGCCACCACCACCACCAGGGAGAGGGTTCCCAGGTGTTAGTATTAGTGTTTGCGCTGCCTGGCCGGACGTCTGAGCTCTTTGCTTTGGAAGCAGTAACCCTGGTATCTGTCTCAAAACACTTGATGAGGGAGCAGGGAGGGTAGACACGAAGTAGAAGCTGTGTTCTGTGCTGAGGCATAACTTCTAGGGGGCGGACTGGGAGTCAGCGTTATTACAGGCTCCATGGGTGATTCTTCTGGACCCTGAAAACGAAAACGCCTTGGAGCTTCAGCTTCCCGATCTGTGCGGTGATGGCTGCGCTACTTTCCTCCCAAGTGGTATGTGAGAATTAAATGTGATGGCCCATCTGAAGCTCCCAGCATGCTGTTTAGCACATAGTAGGTGCTTAGGCCTCGTGAGCCCTTTCATTTAGAGAGGACGTCTGTCAGGATTCATTGGATGGAGCTTCGAGAAAGGCCTTGAGAGAGCGTCAGTGGGTATAGCTATCAGTAATGCCCAGCCCGTGACCCCAGTTAGATCCTGGAGAGCCAGGCTCCCTGGGACCTCTGGTTTCCTCCGTGGAGGCTGGGAATATGCTCTCCTCCCCTCTGCCCAGATGATGCTGTCAGCCCCCAAGTTGGCAGTGTGGCTGGTCTTTTGGGTGACCATTGAGTGGGGACTGTGTCTGCCTGAGGGGTGGGCTAGCCATTACGCATCTCAGAACCCCATGACCACTTAGAGATCCTCCTGAGGGCAGAGGAGGGGCTGGGGTGAGGGGAGGGTTGTTCTGAGTGATTGACATTGATAGCCAGAGCAGGCAAGCAGCCGCAATTAAGTTGAGAAATGGGAATGCTTCTTCCGTGTGGGAGAAGAATAAATGTATCCTGGCAGACAGTTGCGATGATGAATCTTAGAGGAGTCTGGTGTTGCAGTCTTTCCTGAGCTGGTCCTGGGGAAGATGGGGTGGGGGCAGGATTGTGACTCAGTGCCGTGAACGGCTCACCGACTCCCTGGGGACAGTGTCAGGCACAGAGTCGCTGCTCAACCAAGTCAGTGTGGGTTTGTTGATCTGACGTTTGGCATGACCCTCTTGACACTGGCAGGCACACAAGGAGAGAGGCTTGACTGGAGTTAGGAGTAAATTGGGGCTGTAAGCTGAAGGGGTGAGGAGGGACACAAAGTCAGTGGTCAGGGGTCCCAGGGAGGGCAAATCATTCCCTTGCCTGCCCATGAACGTGTTTGGAAAGATTTCTCAACACATTTTGACCTGGGGATTTTAAAAAAATAGACACATGGATGCTGTGAAGCTAAATATCTATAATCCCTGTACCCATTAATGTATTTCTAAGCAGAATTGGCGGTACCTGAAATTACATCCGTTTGCCGAGGCTTTGAATAATTACATTCTTTTTTAGCCCTGGTGTGTAGGTGGGAGCTGGAGAGAGCTCGCTCCGCCTCTGCTTCGACTTTCCCCCGGTCCTCCTCACCTGAAAATGCATGGATGTGTTGGTGTGTTTGGCACCATATGGTTTCTAAAACTCTGGGCGGGTGACATTAGTTCTTTGGGGGAGGGAAGAATAATTGGCTTCCTAGTCTGTGAATGGATAGATAATTTAAATGAGAATCCGAAACACACTCTTTCTGTTTCCAAAACTCCGTGTGTCTGAGGAGCACAGTGACTTAGGATATGACGATCATGTTGTGCACTGGCCTTGCTGAGCCTTTTGAGTCTCTGCTCCTTGGGGCAGGGAGGACCCGGTTGGTGCTGGATTGCCTCCTTGAGTTCGTGGAAGGGTTTGAGAATTCTTTTTTTCTTTAAGGCCTTTGTTGGATTTTCCTTGGTTTTCGGGTGCGGTAAGCTGAGTGCTGGGGCAGGGGGACTGTCACAGTGGGAAGCCGGTTGCTTTTGTTGAGTCCTCATTTACTTGTTTGTTTTATAAATGTTTATCTAGTGCACACTATGTGCGCTGTTCTAGGGGCTTAACAGATGTGGGCTCATATAACCCTTGTACCAACCCTATGAGGCAGGTCCTGGTATGATCCTCACTTTATAGATGAGGGAGGTTATGGAACTCTCGGAACAGGTGTTAGGTGGCAGGGGTGGGATCAACCCCAACTGTCCTTATTTGGGGTCCTCATGGTCCCTTTGTGCCCTGCTTGGCCTGTCTCCACCACATTCCATGGTGGGCCGTGCTGTGGAGACTGGCTCCATTTTGTTTCAGGGAAAAGCTCTAGCTTCACACACGTCACTGAGGGACTGTGGCCGGGGAGAGAGGCAGCGATGTGGTCTGAGCTGTTGGCCTAGGACTCAACTGGGAGCAAACCGTGTCAGGCCTTCTGTTGCGTCAGCTCCTGGACAGAGCCCTGGCTGGCCTGGTAGGAATTATCCCCACCCTGCCCTAACACACGGTACATCCAATTGTAGAGAGCCCCCTGGACTTTGCAGTGGTCCCTCCCAGAGAGGGTGTGCCTGGAAATGGCTCTTACAGACTCTGTCCAGAGGACCATATCCTGAGCTCATAGATTGGCTGAGGCAGGCCCCCAGGTCTTCACCATCTTTCTCTGCCAAGAATGCCAGTGATAGAGGAAAGCCACGGGCTGGTTAGGTTCCCCTGCTCCCTGAGCCACTCCTCCTCTCCTCTCTTGCAGGAGCATGGGGTCTAGGAGAGGAAACAGATCCTTTTAACCAAAAGCTTTTCCTTTGGACCTGACTCCTTTTAGGGATGGACACCTCCCTCCCCTAGTCCCACCCAAAGTGGAAAGAAGATTTTGAAAATCAACTCCTCTTCATAGTGAAAAGGTTTGGCCTTTTGAGGAGAGTTAGCATGAAAACCTCACATCTAGTACTTTCCTGCAGCCTCCGGGTTATTGCTCAGGCCCCTGTCCTCGGACATTCCTAGTGGGAGGAGAGGGAGGCAGTCTGTGGGCTGAAGCAGGGAGAAGGTGGCTGGCTTTTCTGTCCCCATAGTCGCCTCAGGGTTATTGTAAGGGGGGTGGTGATGGGAGCACTGGCCACCTGGGGGAGGGAGCAGAAATGTCCTTGGCTCACAAGCAGAGCCTCTGGGCAGGGCAATCTCATTGGGTTCTGACAGATCCACAACGGACCCATGCTTGTGTGACGTGAGAAAAGGACCTGGTAGCTCGGCCTACTTCCCACTGCAGATTGATACCTCCCCCTACCCCCCTCCTCCGCCCAACCCTGCCCCTCTGAACCTTTCTGGAGCTGGATGTGGCCTCAGGCCTATTCCCCTCCCAGCCCTGGCTGCACCTGCCTGCGGTGTTGTTAGCAGGTGGGATAGGTGGAGGGACCACCTCCCTGAGTGCTGAGTGCTTCCGTTTGGACTCAGGCTCACATACAGTTCAGCTGTTCCACTCCAGGCTTCAGATAGGGCAGCTCTGGGGTTGTGGGCGAGCGCATAAGCAGCCCAACTTTGTGGCCACGTCGTTTTATTTAACCTCTAAATAAAATGGGGCAAGCGCTGGCATCTGCCCCATGGGCTTTTTGCACTGGTTGCATGAGAATAATACATGTAAAGTACTCAATCCCTGGAACATTTTAGAGTTCGATCAATTTTAGCAAGTATTTCCATTAACAGTGGGTATTTTGTCTTTTTTTCTGTAGTGGCTGCACTGGTCCAAGTGTATTTGGGCGATTCCTTGACTTACATCCCGCAGGGGCTCTTGTCTTGTGATGTACACAGAGGGTACCTGTGGGTACTGCCTAGCTCAGATTCTCAGTTATGGGCATTTTCTCATAGAGGGCATTGAACAGCTTGATGTATTTTGCCCAAGGGGTTAAAAATGGCCCACTCTACTTGCTGGTTTTAACCATAGCTGCACCCTAATTATGACCGTGGCTGTTACAGCTTATGGGTTTAGGCAATTCAGATATAGTTGCAGCAAAGGTTGTGTCTGACCCGGACCCTGGCTTGCTTCCCCAGGGCAAGGGGAAAAACAGCTCCCGTGATAATGGAAAAATGGAGAGGGGAGGCAAGATTCCGTTTAGTATTTCTGTGTCCACTTTTGCTGTGTGCTTGGCACCATACTTGTTGTACTCTGGGGGATATCAGGGAGCTGGCGAAACAAGATGTCCACAGAGTTTCAGGCCATAGGATGGTCAGGTGGTATGTGATTAAGTGTCAGGTAAGTAGTACAGGTACGGCATGGAGAGGAGCGTCCAGGAGGAAATAATTCAGTAGCTGGATGAGTCAGGGAAGACTGAGGGGTCTTGTGAGCTGCACTGGGTGGGGATGAGAGGAGGAGTGGGTGCCTCAGGCAGGGGGACCAGCGTTCATTATTGGGGGGGCGGTCCCTTCATTTAGCAGACCTTTACTGAGCTCTCAGTGTGTGCCAAGCACCAGCCTGGGCACTGTGGATACCAAAATGGGTAAAGCAGAGTAGAGAAAACAGTTTTGGGAGGCAGAAAGGCCCAGTGGTTGGGAGCATGGTCTAGCACAAGATTGCCTGGGTTTGAATCCCAGCCCTACCACTTACTAGCTTGTGGATCCTGAGCAAATTATGTAATATGGTGGGGCTTCCCCGGTGGCGCAGTGGTTAAGAATCCGCCTGCCAATGCAGGGGACACGGGTTCGAGCCCTGGTCTGGTATGATCCCACATGCCGCGGAGCAACTGGACCCATGCGCCACAACTACTGAGCCTGCACTCTAGAGCCTGCAAGCCACAACTACTGAAGCCTGTGTGCCACAGCTACTGAAACCCATGCACCTAGAGCCCGTGCTCCGCAACAGGAGAAGCCACCGCAATGAGAGGCCCGCGCACCGCAACGAAGAGTAGACCCCGCTCTCAGCAACTAGAGAAAACCCGCGTGCAGCAGCAAAGACCCAATGTAGCCAAAAATTAAATAAATGAATAAATAAATTTATTTAAAAATTATGTAATATGGAGCCTCAGTTTCTTCCTCTGTGAAATGGGGATAATAATAATTGTGGTGGAGATTAAATGAATTAACATTAAATACTCAGAATAGTCTTGAATGAAGTACTCTTTTTTATAAATTTATTTTAATTAATTGATTTATTTTTGGCTGCATTGGGTCTTCGTTGCTGTGCGCAGGCTTCTCTAGTTGTGGCGAGTGGGGGCTACTCTTTGTTGCGGTGCGTGGGCTTCTCATTGCGGTGGCTTCTTGTTGCGGAGCACGGGCTCTAAGCGTGAGGGCTTCAGTAGTTGTGGCTTGCGGGCTCTAGAGCGCAAGCTCAGAAGTTGTGGCGCACGGGCTTAGTTGCTCCGTGGCATGTGGGATCTTCCCGGACCAGGGCTCTAACCCGTGTTCCCTGCGTTGGCAGGTGGATTCTTAACCATTGCGCCAGCAGGGAAGTCCCTTGAATAAAGTACTCTTGAGTGTTCACTATTATTATCACTAGAATATGAGCTCCATGAGGGCAGGCATTTTCTCTGTTGTGTTCACTGGTATATCGCTGGCTCTCAGGAGGTATCTGGTACATGGTAGGCATTCATTTAAGGAATCAAAGTGCCATTGGTGTCCTCAAGGAGCTTAGGAGCCTGTTCTCTGGTGGGGACACAGACGTCAACACCTAGAGGATACTGTGCAAATGACTTGGTAAGGGAAGCATGGGGATTAGAAGGGCACATAGAGGGGTGGCCAGGGAAGGCTTCCTGGGGGGGTGGGAGGAGCCTGAGCTGGACCTTGGAAAACAAGCAGGAATTTGTTGGGTGGTGAAAGAGAGTTTGGATGTTCAAGGGAGAGGAAGCAGCATGGGCAGAGCTAGGTGAGAACATGGCATGTTCAAGGACATTGAGAGAGGAAGGAGGCTGCAGGAAGGGCTGCTTAGAGGAGCTGGGGCTTCATTGTGAGGGTGGTGTGGATCTGGGCTTAAGGAGGGCTGTGACGGAGCCCCCGGGGTTGTGAGGGAGGAAGGTGAGATATCCTGGGTGTGCTGGTCACTCTCCCAAACTCTGGCTCAGGAGTCCAGAGAGGTGGGGCTGGAGGAAGTAGGTTGAAGCCTGCAAGACATCCCACCTGGCAGGGGAGGGCTTGGCCTCCAGAGGAGGAGAAGCTGGGAAACCCACACCACTGCCTGGCAGCACTCCTGCCTTAAAATAGAAAGAGATGAAGATAAAGAGTGAGTGGTGGTGTGAGTGTCCAAGTGGTGACCTAGTTAAAACCTGACCCCCTGGAAGTGCGAGAGCCACCCTCACCCTCGCTCAAACGCCGGGGCCTTCTAAGGGACAGCTGCCAAGGGCGGCCTTGCCCTCCTTACCTCGTCCCTCCTCAGCCTGTGCTGTGTGCAGAAGTCCTGTCGCCAGGTGGCCTCGGCCCCATCCCACCGACAGGGGAAGTCCGGTTCGCAGGCCCGTGTGCTTCTGGGAAAGGGTACGGGGGCTGAGAGTAAGAGAAGTAAGGGGATGAAAATAGGTTAGTGGACTCAGGTTAATGGAACTAAATGTAACTCCAAGTGAAGAAGACTTGGAGGAAGAACTCTTTATATTTAGGCTTTTGTTCCCCACAGTGCATCATAATTCTTCACAGACTTAACTATCTGACAGACAGTAACACCCTTTACTCCCTCGTTCCTTCTGCCTCCCAACTTCCTTAAATCCCACCCAGAGATAGTAGAAAAGAGGAAAATGGAGAAGGCTTTCACTTTTCTCTTAGGCCCTCTGCCTCATTTTTCTTTGGTCCGTCCTGATTTCTCTGAGGCCTTCAGGACTTATTTCTGTGGTTGATGATTTATATGCAGGATCTGCTGAAGGTCCTTGCGCAGGACTTTTAAACTTTAACTGAGGTTGTGGGTATGATGGAAATTGTGTGGAAATGACATTGCAGGCATGTGAGGTGGAACCGTCTAACCGTGGCCCCTGGTGTTGTTTTTCGGGTCTGCAGTCCTGAGTCAGGAGCGTGCCCCAGGCTTGTTTCTGTAACCACAGAACAACCACTTCTTCGGCACCTACTGTGTGCTCACTGGTCCTTCATCTGAACGGCTCTGGGAGGTCCGTGCCACCAGCAGGGAGAACCTCCAGAATTGAGAGCAAAAGCCTCCATGGATGACCCACAGGTGCTGGCTGTTTCTGGTGGATTGGAGCCCGAGGCCACGTTTAAAATTGCTGGGAACTTTGATCCTGTAGGAGTGGGCTCCCGGTACTCAGAGCCTGACGGGAATGTGGCACGAGGGAGTGCGAGCCAAGGAAGTTGGATCACCTCAAACCACCTAAGGGTTCCCATCTCACACAGAGAATCCAGGGTCCTCACAGTGACCCTTGAGGCCCTGTGTCGTTTGCTCCCCCCCGAACCCCATCACCTCATTTCCTCCTGTTCTCCCTGACACTCTGCCCCAGCCACGTTGGCCTCCTTGCTGTTCCTCAAACACGTGAGCACAACCAGCTGTAGGGCCTTTGCACTCACTGTTCCCTCTGTCTGGGATGTTTTCCTTCAGATATTCCCACAGCCTACTGCTCCCTCACTTTTTTCAAGTCTCTGCTCAGGTGTCACCCCTTCAAGGTGGCCTTTCTTTTTTTTTTTTTTAATTTATTTTATTTTTGGTTGCATTGGGTCTTCGTTGCTGTGCACAGGCTTTCTCTAGTTGTGTCGAGCGGGGGGCTACTCTTCGTTACGGTGTGTGGGCTTCTTACAGCGGTGGCTTCTCTGGTTGTGGAGCACAGGCTCTAGGCGCGCGGGCTTCAGTAGTTGTGGCTCGCAGGCTCAGTAGTTGCGGTTCCCGGGCTCTAGAGCGCAGGCTCAGTAGTTGTGGCACATGGGCTTAGTTGGTCCACGGCATGTGGGATCTTTCCGTACCAGGGATCGAAACTGTGTCCTCCGCATTGGCAGGCGGATTCTTAACCACTGTGCCAAGGTGGCCTTTCTTGACTCCTCTCCCCCAGCACAATCTATTTCCTTAACCCTACTTTCTTTTTTTCTTTTTTTAGAATTCTCAACTCGACCCAGACATATTACAATTTTAACTTGTTTAGTTGCCTCCCACTAGAATTTTTTTTAACATCTTTATTGGAGTATAATTGCTTTATAATGATGTGTTAGTTTCTGCTGTATAACAAAGTGAATCAGCTATACATACACATGTATCCCCATATCTCCTCCCTCTTGCGTCTCCCTCCCGCCCTCCCTATCCCACCCCTCTAGGTGGTCACAAAACACCCAGCCGATCTCCCTGTGCTATTGGCTGCTTCTGTTTTACATTTGGTAGTGTGTATATGTCCATGCCAATCTCTCACTTCGTCCCAGCTTACCCTTCCCCCTCCCCTTGTCCTCAAGTCCATTCTCCACATCTGCGTCTTTATTCCTGTCCTGCCCCTAGGTTCTTCAGAACCTTTTTTTTAGATTCTATATATATGTGTTAGCATACGGTATTTGTTTTTCTCTTTCTGACTTACTTCACTCTGTATGACAGACTCTGGGTCCACCCACCTCACTACAAATAACTCAATTTTGTTTCTTTTTATGGCTGACTAATATTCCATTGTACATATGTGCCACATCTTCTTTATCCATTCATCTGTCGATGGACACTTAGGTTGCTTCCATGTCCTGGCTATTGTAAATAGAGCTGCAATGAGCATTGTGGTACATGACTCCTTTAAATTATGGTTTTATCAGGGTATATGCCCAGTAGTCCCACTAGAATTTGACGTCCGTGATGACACAGAATAGTGCCTGTTTTGTTCAAGGCTGTACCTCTAGTGCCTAGAATAGTGGTTGGAACAAGTAGGTGTTCAGAAAATAGTTTTTTAGCTTGATGAGGTATGATTGACAAATAAAAATTGTATATATTTAAGATGTATTACTTGGCATTTTGATATACATGCACATTGTGAAATGATCACGACAATCGAGGTAGTTAACACATGCATCACTTCACATGGTTACTTTTTCTTGTGTGTGTGGTGAGAGAAAATAAGTGTTGGATGAATTTATTAAATGGTTCACTGAACTCTGTGATAGTCTTTCCTTGGGACTCTGCCTGAGAAGCCCGTCAGCCATTGAGTGGTGCCTCCCTGCTATGGCCTGAGAGGCACAGGCCTTGGGTGCTCTGTCTCGGGTGTCCCCAGAGACTCCTCTCCAGTGTGGGTACCACATGGCATCCTTATTTGTCTCCATGCTGTCTTCCAGTCACCCCTTCTGGGGAATCATCTGAAAATAGACGTTTTCTATCATGCTTGTCCACATTGACCACGGGGAATTAAAATGGGTTGGCTTACCAACTAACCATGAGGTAACCATGCCCTTTGAGTTCTCAAAGCCATACAAATACTTATGGTGGCCAGAGGAGATGGTGTCCATCTCTCGACGTTCTCCCTGCAGAGTTGGAGCTGAGCTATGCCCAGGAAAACAGTCTGATTCAGGGATCAGGATGTAATAGACTGGAAGGAAAGAAACCGAGGTTCAGTGAACACCTGTTGTTTGTAGCACGTGGTCGCAATGGTTATTTCACTCTTAACCATGTTCCAACCTCGAGGTTGATGATTGAGTGCCCCTATGATGTATGGGGGAAATTAAGGCTCAGAAGTGATGTAATCAAGGCTCTCACTGACTCCAGAGCCTTGGGAATAACTAGGAAAGGCTCTAAAGGGGAACTCACAACCAGGCTGTAAAAAACTGTTAGTCTATGAGTCACAGGGGCAGTGTGGCATTAAGCAGTGGCACAGATGGAGAGACAGGAATGCTCTATCAGGTGTGACTTGGATGATTTTAAGACAGCCTGTTGAATATGAACAGATATTTTTTTCTCCCATTATTAATTACCTGAGAATAGGGAGAAGATATTTTTAATGAAGCCCCAGCAATCTGGGTCTGGAGAAACCCTGGCACCAGCCTTCTCCCCACATAGGACCTGTGCATCCTGGGGTCACCAGGGACCATCCCAAACAATGCCCATATGAGTACATGCAGCTCAGCCTGGCTCTGGGAGCAGCTTAGAGCAAACCTCACCAGTCTTTGAGATTTTGTGGTTGGGAAGGCAGAACTTTGTTATATCCTGGGTAGGGGAGGAGCCTGAGGAAAGAATGGGGACTGTGCAATGGGCTTCCCTGTTTTAGGGGGAGTGGGAAGTGCTGGCATGATTCAGTATCTTAAAGCCCTTATGAAATAAATGCTTCTTGCTACCCAGCCCATGCTGGTGAGATTAGAGAAAGGGCCTGTCTTCTTGATATTAGTTCAATTAATTTGTTCATGTAATCATTTGTTTATCAGCATTTATTAGCTCCTACTCTGCACCAGGTGGCACCATGCCAGATTCTGGGGCTACAAAGACAAAGATGTCGTGAAGGAATTTACAGTCCAGTGCAGGGAGAAAGACAAACCAAGGATGATATTCAGCATGGAAAGGCCGTGGGACAAAGAAAACAGGGTGAGGCTGGAGCATGGTGACTAAGGCCACAAAGCTTTGGGTTGGCAGGCTTGGTTTGACCCAACCAGTTACTTGACCTTGGGCAAGATCTTGTTCTTGGCTAGGTGCTTACATACTTTATCTTATTTATTCCTAAAATCGGACTGCTGAGGTAAAAATATTCCTCTGTTTTGTAGCTGAGGAAATTGAAATTTGGAGGGGGTGAGTAATTTGTCTGGGTCACTTAGTAAATAAGTGGCAGGACCAGGATTCCAACCCAGGTCTGATTCCAAAGTTCCCGCGCTTTCTGCTCTATCCAGCTGAGGAGAATGAGTTTCGTCCATGCCCCAGCACAGCCAGGATCCTCTTGGAGGTGCAACTCTAGGCAAAGGGGTTTATTGACCGAGGACAGGGAGTCTATGGGATGATGTGACCAGCCAGGATGCTAATTTTGTTTTAGCCTGCATTAATGGAAGTATAGTGCTCATGACATGGGAGATGGTGGTGCTGCCCTGCTTGGGGGAGATCACAGATGGAGTATTGGGGTCCCTTCTGAGATCACCCTTTTAAGAGGGATGTGACTAGATTAAGCCCTTCTGGCTGTGATGGGCACTGGAAACCTTGTCTCCTGAAGAACATCTTCAGGAACTGGGGGTGTTTCATGTGGGGAAGAGGAAACCCACAGGAAAATGGGGGCTGGCTGCAAATATCTGAAGGGCTGTCACGTAGAAGAGTCTTATTCTCTGGGAAAGCTACAGAGAAAGGTTTTGGCTCCAGGTTTATAACAGAACCTTCTAACGTATCTCAGGATGTAGTGAGATACTGTCACCAGAGGTAATCAAGCACAGATGGAAGCAGTGGAGAGTATGGACTAAATGCCCTCTATCATTCCTCTGCCCAGAGCCCCTGACTGTGGCTGTGTCTCTGTTGTTCTGGGTATGGGTCCTGGAGGGGGTACAGAAGAGAAGGGTTTAGATTGTATCTCTCCCAAACCCAGATCTCCTCAGCAGACTCCAGGGTTGTATGTGCCTCCAGGGGTGGTGGAGCAAACACAGGGTTAGAATCAGAATTAGAAGACCTGGGTTTGAACCTTGGCTCAGCCCCTTATGACGGTGTGACCTTGAACATGCATTTGCTCTCTGTAAAGGGGATCATGTCAGGCCCTCACCTGTTGGCCTTTTATCAGGTAGTGAGTGAGAAAATGCTTTGTCAAGGAGAGAGGGTTCAAACACTGGTTGTTAATGGGTGCAGCTCTGGTCACCAGGAGTGTAATCAACTTCAAGGAGCTTGGCCGTTCCGTGTCTGGGAAACTTCACGCAGTGGTGATCGAGGACTTGTTAGGTGAGGTGCTTTGGAGAACTGACTCCAGGTTTGTGCGGAGCCCTGTGAAATATTTTGTGATAAAGTGAATTCCCTATCACTAGCGATAAGCAGGAGAGTCCCCTGCCTTCAAGACCCGTGAGTGGAGGCAGAAGGAGAGACTGGGATGGGTGTTGAGAAAGGAGAGATCCAGAAAGCCTTCATGGAGGAAGTGACATGTGAGTAGGGCCTAGACAAAGATTTCATTATGCAGGGAAGGGGGCAAGGGCCTGGAGGAGTCAAAGGCGTGTGTGGGGTATAAATGACATGGAGGGAGAGAATCAGATGCTGGGGTAGGTAGGGAGTCTCTTTATTGGGGTGGGGTGTTGCCTGCCAGCTGGAAGACTCTTCCCTTCCTGGCAATAGAGCACGAAGCTGTCTCGTGGTTGAAAGGGATCCGGGTTTACTGCAGTTTGCTGGTGGAACGTGGGGCAGGAAGAGGCAGGGTGAGAACTTTTGGGGAGGCTGTTTTACATTCTTTTCATTTCTCAGGTGAAGGTAAAGCCCAGATGGGAAGAGGGTTTCCTAGCAGGTTTAGGGTGAGCTGAGGTTAGAACCAACGCCTGACACCTGCTCCAAGTTTTCACCTTACTCCATGGATGAGTCGGCCCAGTTGCCATTTTTCCTGGTTCTGCCTCCCGGCAGGCTATTCCTCTCAAGAAGGTAAAGGAGGAGAAAGCAAAGTTGTATTTACCAAAGGGGCTGGTTGGGCAGGTCTCCTTGCTGAGGCCAGAGTCTTAGGTCAAGGTCAGCTGAGCTGGCTCCTGGTGGGTGGAGTCAGGCCCTGGCCGGCCCCCAGCTGGGGGACTTTTGGTTGGGGCTGACCACTGGTAGGGACTGAGGTTTTTCCAAGGCATTGCCCCTGAGAACAGTGGGCTGGAAAGATTACAGCCCACACATTCTTTCTCAGGGGATTAGGGCCGTGGGAGATTATGGGATACACTGGAGGCTGTAGGGAGGCCTGTAAATTTCCCATTTGGGGCAATTAATTTGACGGATTGTAAAACAGCTCACTACTTCCTCTCCCCCTCCCTGGGCTGGAATGGGCAGTCAGACTGGCCGGAGAACGTCCTGAGAATGCTCTCCCCGGATTCCCGCACTGCCTGCTTGGGCCCCTTGTTAAAACCTTTCCTGGGGGCAGGGGCTGGGCATGTCCTTTTCCTGCCTCCCCTCTGGTACAAGGAAGAGCACACAGTAGGTGCTTTATAAAGTACCATACAGAGCTGGTATTTATCTATTAGAGCCTTTCTAGGATGCTGTTAGGGGTGGGATGGGCTGGGGCCCATGGTGGCAGCTCGGTTTATAGATGCGGAAGCTGAGCTCCAGGGGTGAGGTTACCTGTCCAAGGTCACTCAGGTCATTGGTGATAGTTGGGACTGCAGCCAGGTTTCTCCACTCTTGGGCCAGGGTGTCTTCCCAGTTCTCGTGTGTTCAAAGTGCAAGTGAAATAAATCGTGGGCTTTTTTTCTGGTTTCTCTCCCTGACTTCCTCCTTGCCCCCAGCCAGTCACAGGGGTCCCTGCTTTGGTTTGTGTACAGGATGTGACATGGTTCTGCTCCCGTCTCCCCCAGGCAGTTTTGCAGCATTCCTATGAGGGCTGTGATGGGGCTGCCCTTCTCCCGCATGCTCACGGTGTTTTGTGGCTCATTTTGACCATCTGCCTCCCCAGTGGGGTCTGGCACCTGTGGTTGGTGAAGGTTCCTGCACAGTGCCTTGCTCTGGTGCCTTCTGAGGGCCCTGCCGTCACCAGCTCAAACTTGGACTAGTGCAGTTGGTCCTGAATGGTTGTCCTGCTTTGGTCCTGTCCTCTCTCCAGGGGCCCAAAGACCTCATCCTAACGTGCCTCCCGATCAGGGCCTTCCAAGGTGTTCTTAACTTGGGGCTTCTATATATGTGATGTGTGTCCTGTCGGATCACAGTGTTCGCCTTGGCCTGAGCACAACCCAACAGCATCGTAGTGTTTGTAGCACTTTCTTCCTTCTGTGCCTTTGCTTTTGCAGTTCCCAGCACCAGCAATGCCCCCTTTCCATCCAGGTAACTCCTATGCATCCTTAAGACTCACATTCCCTCAGGAAACCTTCCCTGACCCGCCTCCACTGAGGCTTTGTGACATCCCTTTTTTGGTGCTTTCATTCATTTATTCAACAAGTATGTCATGAGAAGTTTTTATGAGCCTGCAGTGTTATAAGTGCTGGGGAGTACAGCAGTGAACGAAGCAAAGGTGTGTGTGCTCGTGGAGCTTATATCCCAGCATCCTCTCCTGCTACCTATCACCTTAGTTTACACTAATGTTTCTCTGTCTCCACATTAACCTGTGAGTTCTCCTCATGTTTTATTCATTCGTCTCTGTATTCTTAGCACTCAGCACAGTGTCTGTCAAAGAAAACCTTAAAAGTTAATGTTGAATAAATGAGGGAATGAGCAGGCTTCCCACTTTCCTCTCCCTTCTAACCTGCCCATATCTACTTATGTGCAGCCCTGCCACCGCCTGCCACACTCTTCCCCCTCACACTTCTGGCACTGTATGTGCTGCTCACGTGACTGTCCTGCTTCATATTACTTTTTGTGTCGACATCTCTCTCCTTCACCTGGTTATAGATTTCTTCAAGGCAAGGTCCAATTCTATTTCAATTTTTATGTACTTCTGCCCTTTCTCATATCCAGTAAAATGAAGAGCAGTATGTAAAGCGGTGCATAAAGAAATAAAAATATAAGGACGGACCAAGGGCCTCGAAGTGGGTTGATTTATTGACAGATGTCTGGTGGGCACCTGCTGTGTGCCAGCCCTGGGCCAGGTGCTGGGCATTCCTAGGTGAATGGGGCAGAGGCATCTGCCTTGAGGAGCCCAGACGGAGGAAAATATAGACAGGGTGAGGAGGTGCCCAGTCTGCTGGCACCCAGAATATTTGTGGTGTAGGATGCCCAGACACTTCTTTTGGTCAAAGAAGATGGCATCTGTGAGTTAAGGAGGGTGTCAGACCCTCCTTTTTTTTTTTTTTTTTTAAGTATTGTTGACTTATAATGTGTTAGTTTCTGGTATACAGCAAAGTGATTCATTTATACATATATATATTCTTTTCCATTACGGCTTATCACAAGATATTGAATATAGTTCCCTGTGCTATACAGTAGGACCTTGTTGTTTATCCATTCTGTATATAATAGTTTCCATCTGCTAATCCCAAACTCCCAATCCATTCCTCCCCAACCCTTTCTCCCCCTTGACAACAAGTCTGTTCTCTATGTCTGTGGGTCTGTTTCTGTTTCATAGATAAGTTCATTTGTGTCATATTTTAGATTCCACATATAAGTGATATCTTATGGTATTTATCTTTCTCTTTCTGACTTACTTCACTTAGTATGGTACTGTCTAGGTCCATCCATGTTGTTACACATGGCATTATTTCATTCTATATGGCCAAGTAGTATTCCATTGTATATATATATATATACCACATCTTCTTTATCTATTCATCTGTCAATGGACATTTAGGTTGTTTCCTTGAGACAGGACTGGTTTTTAATCCCATCTTGTCCCTTGCTGACTGTTTGACCTTGGACCAGTGAGTCAACTTTTTTGAGCTTCTGTTTCCACATCTGTAATACGGCTAGTAAGAATACCTACCTTGTAGGAACGTTCATTCATTCATGAGCGTCTCTCCTCCCTCTCTCCACCTCCAAAATCTCAGGCCTTTATGGAGAGGTCTTGGGACGCTGATGTGGCCTCTGATGCAGTTTATCCACTCACCCCATACAGAGATCCCTTCAGCAGCAGTGCTGATCAAATTGCCTCTGATGGATTCCTTTGAATAACAGGAAGAGCCTGCTACCTGACCAAGCAGCCCCTCCTTTAATTGTCACATCCTCACTGTTAGAAAGTTCCCTTTTAGGTTGAGTTGAAATCTTCTATGTCCTGACTTCCCTCATTGCTTTTAGTTCTGAAATACAGGGAGTTAGTTGTATTCTCTCTCACCCCTTTTATCCCTTACCCCTCGCTTCCTCCCAATTAGGAAAAAGTTTACTAGTGTCCCAAGAGGCTCTTTGTAGTTCTTGCTCTATTACTCAGAGTGATCGGCTAGTTGGGAAGGTGAAGGAAAGCTTTGTAGAGTACATGATGTTGGAGTGGGGTCCTGAGGGTGAGGAGTTAGCCAGATGAGGAAGGGGAGAAAAGCCTTTAGGCAGGAGGTAAGGCAGTGTCTTCTAATAGTATGTAGAGTCCAGGAACTCTAGGTAGTTCGTATCACAGGAGCAATAGGGAGTGTGTGTGGGGTGGGGTGGCGGGGGGGGAGCGGGGATCATAAGGGAGATGAAGCCTGAGAGGTAGGCCAGAGCCAGAGCGTGAAGGGCCACCTGTGACCTGCCAAGGGTCACAAACCTGAAGTCAGAGGGCTACCTAGGAGAATGGGTTTTAAAAATGGGTTTATTGGGGGGCCCAGGTAGCACAGGTTTCACATTCTCCTAGAACTGATGAATGGGTTTCTGAGTACCTCAAACTCTCTTTCTTGCTCTTGTCTGGAGTTACCAATTAAACCTGTCCTTGGGACCTCTGTAGAGCAGAGCGGGGACAAGTCAGCACCTTGAATGTGCCAGTCACCCTTGACATCATGTTTCTGAGCTCAACGCACTGGGTGAGCCTGGCTTGAGGCCCTTGCCTCTGGAGCGCCTTACCTGGGTTGGGGTGGAGGCTGGGACACTGTAACCGTGGCCAGCGGCCGGCCTCAGCTTGCCTCTGTCCCAGAGTTGGCTGGACACACAGCCCTGTCTCTGCCCTGCAGGGTTTCTCTTTATGCAGGGAGCCTGCATGAATAGCGCCTGGACTCCGAGCCCTTGGCCAAACATTCCAGATTCTTCGGGCATAAAGATTTTTTGAAGGGGCCTGGGACCCTTCCAGGGAGGTTTATGCCCCACACAGATGGCTGTTTGTATCTGATTTTTATATATTCCCAAAGGTACTTTCTGAGCATCCTGGGGGAGGCCTGTCTCTCTCAGCCTGGCTGGCTCACTGGGAATCTTCTGGCAGACCCGCCGTGCACAGGCGGCATAAGGAGTGTCCTCCCACCACCGTCTGTCCTTCCCCGGGGTCTTGGATGCTGAAGGTCCAAGGGTGGAGTGGGGTTTTTTGTTTTGTTTTTAAATAGGGGCAACGTGGGTAAACAGAGTGGTGTTTCTGGTGCTGTCTGAGGGCCAGGACCCCGCATTCCGGTTCCATGACGACAGCCTGTTCCGTTGCCGCGTGTGGGCTGTGGGCAGCAGCAGCTTAGACAGGAACAATGGAGGCTCTGTTGAGATGCTGCTGCTGAGCTCGGGCAGAATGCATTTTAACTGAACACTTTCCACCCTGAAATCTAGGGGATCTGGCGGCCCACTCCTCTTCATTCCTTCATTTTCTCTTTGTGGCTCAAGAGCCAACTTATTGCAGCTCCTTTTTTCCCTTCTAATATTACCAGCCTCTTGTGGGAAAATGGTGTTTCCAGCCTGGGATGTGGTTTGCATTTGGCTAACTTGGCGATGGTGAGAGAGAGGAGTGCTGGGGTGAGGGGCTGGAGGTGGCTGGGAGACATCCCTGTAACCCAGGCTGGAGTATCATCACAGGTGCTATATATAAGAAGCTCTTCCTCCCCTTGGACAGGGCTGCCTGGGCCTTAGGAGGACTGGCTATAAAGTCAGACCAGCTGGGTTGGAATCCCAGTGGTAACACTTCCCATTCTGGGCCTCAGTTTCCCCACTTGCAAAATGGGGATAAGAATAGTGTCTAACTTGATTGTTATGAGAATTAAATTAATTTAACACACATAACATAATAAAGATAATACCTGGCACATAGTAAATACCACAGAAATGCATTTATCATTATATTATGTCATTTTATTTATTTTATTTTATTTTATTTTATTTTATTTTATTTTATTTTATTTTATTTTTTGCGGTATGCGGGCCTCTCACTGTTGTGGCCTCTCCTGTTGCGGAGCACAGGCTCCAGACGCACAGGCTCAGTGGCCATGGCTCACGGGCCTAGCTGCTCTGCAGCATGTGGGATCTTCCTGGACCGGGGCACGAACCCATATCCCCTGCATCGTCAGGCGGACTCTCAACCACTGCGCCACCAGGGAAGCCCCTATTTTTAATTTTTTAAAATTAATTAATTAATTTATTTTTGGCTGCGTAGGGTCTTCGCTGTGGTGCGTGGGCTGTTCATTGCGGTGGCTTCTCTTGTTGCGGAGCATGGGCTCTAGGCACGCGGGCTTCAGTAGTTGTAGCATGTGGGCTCAGTAGTTGTGGCTCACAGGCTCTAGAGCGCAGGCTCAGTAGTTGTGGCACATGGGCTTAGTTGCTCCGCGGCATGTGGGATCATACCAGACCAGGGCTCGAACCCGTGTCCCCTGCATTGGCAGACGGGTTCTTAACCACTGCGCCACCAGGGAAGCCCTGTGTCATTTTACTATTGTGTTCTGATCATCATCAATATTGCGTTCACCCTTCAAGGCTTCATCTGAGACTACAAGATGAACAGAACAACATTCTTTCTAAAATGCAAATTTGATTTTGTCACTCCTTGGCTTAGAAAACCTAAGTGAGTCCCCATTGATCTCTCTGCGCAAGGAGAAAGGAACTTTTGTTTATTGAAGGCCTACTGTGGCTAAGTCCTGGGCACTTGGTGCACCTCAACTCATTTAGATTAAGTGCAAAGTCTGTGTAAGACCCTTCATCAATTGGCTCTATCTTGCCTGTCTTTTCTCCCCTACCCCGCAAAACCAAGCCAAAGAAAAGCATAACTCTACCTCAGAGAACAGTTTTCCTCCCTGCTGTCTCATTGGCTTTCATCCTCCATGCCTTTGTGTACATTCTGCCAGGAATGCCCTGTGGGTGGTGGCTGTGGTCCAGGGGAATAGACCACACCAGGGGAGAGTTTGGGAATTCCTTAACCACCATCCTCTGAGGACCCAGGCTGACTCTGGTTAAATCCTGGCTCCACCACTAACTGTGTGGCCCTAGACATGCCCTAAGAATAGCACCTGCCTCATCGGTTTCTTGCGAAAAGTTAATCCACATAAAGCGTTAGAACAACGTCTGACGTACTGTGAGTGTTCAACACGTGTTAGCTGTTTCGGCCATTGCAACTCTTCCAGAGGTCTGATACAGCATTTTTCTGTGTGGAGTATTTCTCTCTGTAGGCTCAGCACTGGACCGATTTCTTTGGGGGTAACAGGAATTGAAGACATACAGTGGATAGGGAGGTCCCGGGGGTTCCTTGTCCTGCCTGGCACTTCCTGCCTCGCTTCAGTCTGTCCCTGGCAGGATCCCTTGCTTCTCAGCCACTGACTTAGCTCATTGATGTAGCCACTCCTTGTGGTGGCAGCTGGGTAACAGACACAGGGTAGCCTCACAAGATGTAGAGACCCCGTGTACACAAACTGCTTACGGATAGACCTGCCTGCCTGTGAATGGGATACTTGGTATCCGAATGGGAATTATTTATAGACAAAAAAAAAAAATTGCTCTGATTTGAGATTATCCAGATAACCAATCTCTGGTCAAGAAGGGGAGAATGAATATGTCTTCCTTTCATGTCGCTGAGTTTATTAGGGCCAAGTTCTCAGAGACTTGAGTATTTTGCAAATACCTCTCGTTGAAAACAATGATAATGCTTGAAAGGCCTTAGAAAGAGAGAAGAATGGAAGATTTAATTTCAGGGAGCTATGGTGATGTATGGTTTGTGTCACCTCAGTTCTCTGATTATTGGGCTCAACAGTCAGGAGAGCTGGGGCTTTATCCTGGTTCTGTCATTGACCGACTATGTGACCTTTAGCACGCTGGCCTCAAATTCCATGTCTGTAAAATGGGAGTAACCATCTAGCTTTGCCTGCCTCCCAGAGTTGTTTTCAGGAGTTAAAGATCACGTGCTCTTGTGCATTCATGTTTATTCATTTAACCAACCAACCTCTGTTAGATCTACTGTGTCCCAGAGCCAGGCACCTAAAGATGGAGAGAATGTAGTCTCCTTCCTCGTGGAGCCCAGAGATGGCGGTGATGGTGTAGGGATGTGTGAGTGGATGGATATTGTGAACATGGCAGTCTGGCAAGTGCTTTGCTAGAAGCACCCAGAAGGTATATTGGTACTCAACTCTGGGAGGTCAGGGGAGGCTTCCCAGAACTGGTGACACTTGAGTGGGGCAGAGATAAGAAAGGTAGGGGTATAAGGTAGAGGCACCAGCTAGAGGCAGACACACCTTGGCATTGTAGGACTGTGCCAAGGGGTGAAGGTAGGGTTGTGGGCATGTGGGGGAGAGGCTGCCCTGTGGACCAGGCAGGAGGTGGGCTAGGTGTTTTGGGGTTTCACCCTGAGGGTGTTGTCCTGGGGTAGAGTGACTTGAGGCAACAGAGAGCAGAATCTGGTCAGTAGTTTACAAACCTCATTCTGGTGTCTGTGTCAGGGCGTGACTTGACGAATGGCAGGCAGACCTGCTAGGAGACTCCTGTGATGATCTAAGTGAGAGATGATATGGGCCTGAACTGGGCACAGAGGAGGACACGAAGCACATTTGTGTGTGTATGTGTGTGTGTGCATGTTTATATGTTCTGGGAAAGGGTAAAACCCTCTGTATGCACATAGGATAGTTTTGTTGTTTAATGAGATAATCAAAAATACAGACACCCAACAGTTCCATCACAGTGGCTCTATCCTTCCAGGGTTAAGTAGACAAAATTGCAGAGGTTCATGTACAGGGATGTTCCTTGTAGCCTTGTATATAAGACTAGGAAATTGAAAACAACCTAGCTGTCCAACAGTTAGGTACCAGATAACTAAATTATGGAGCCACGCATCCCCAAAATGATGCTGCGGGTCTTTTTTTCTGAACACATCAAGGTACACACATATATCAACTGAAAGAACAGAAGAACATATGCGCAGCATTTAGCCTGCTAGCGCTTTGCCATTATTCTCCATGACTCGTCTGTGCCGGTCAAGGTTGGGTTTGCTCTTTTTCCCTGTGTGTGACTTTCTGTGTTATGTTACTTGATAACTGTTTTGTGTCTGGGTCTCTGTGAACAAGGACCATGCCTTGTTCTTGCTTCCTTGTTTCCCTCAAGCAACAGGAGTAGGTGGCCGCTAATTACTGCAGAATTTAATTGAGGGATGTGAACAAAGGGCCTGTTATCAGCATTAAGTGATGTTAAGCTGTAGGCTGATTCTCCCTCACCCCCCTTTTTTCTCCCTCCCTCTTACAAACAGAAACAGTGTATCTGGCCCATAAAGAAGCCTTTAAACTAAGGTTGTGTTAACAAAGACCTCTTCCAGAGACCTCCCTGCTTTGGGGGCAGGGGGTGGGTGAGAGTAAATTCAGGCTTTGTTTCCTGTCTTAGGGAGCCAACTAGAGGTGAGGGGAGATGAGGTTTCATGCACATCTGAGCCGGTGTGCTTTTGTTGGGGTGGCAAAGGGGGAGGGGAAAGCTTTGCCTTACACCTGCTGGGTGCTAGCACCATATATTATCTTGTTTCGTCCTCACAGCAGCCTGAAGTGGAAGGAAAGTTTGCAGACAAAGATACCAAGGCTCAGAGAGGTTGAATAACTTGCTTAGTTTGCCCAGCTAGGAATTGGTAGAGCCAGGATTTGACCACAGGTCTGTCTGCCCTCAAGCCCCTGTGCTTTGCCTTAGGTGCCAGTGGTCCTAGAGCAGGGACTGGGCCACAGTCTGGGCAGTTAGGCGCCGTTACCACATTTGGCCTTGGACGCTGAGCGAAGGGTAGAAGGCTCTGAGTTTGGAGCAGCCTGAGGATTAACCGGTCAGGTGTGCATTTCATATCTCCTGTGTATGCAGCATGATGCTGAACCCTGAGAGGACACAGAGAAGAGGCCAGGATGACACTGTCCTTGTCTACCATCCGGTTGAAGTCACTCTTTCTTACACGGAGAGCTACAGCAAGGGGTGGTGAGGGATGAATAGGAGCACAGAAAACAGGAGGTGGAGGAAGCCTGAAGAGGAGCAACCAGCAGGACTGAGCGGGTGGGGAGAAGAGGGGGAGGCGTGAGCAATGGTGTGAAGCTGGCAGGTCTGGGCCGAAGTGGGGGTTTCTTGGAGGTGAGGAGTGAGCGTGAGCTTGGTTGGGAAGCAAGGAGGGTGGTGGGTTGGGAGGCCTTGGATGCTGGACCAAGGAACATCGCCTGATTCTCTGGGTCATGGGGAGCCACTGAAGGCTGTTGAACGGGGAGTTGACATGGAGGGAAACAATTCTAGGGTGATGGACCTGGCCCTCCTGTAAAATGTGGGTGATAGAGGCAGGGAGGAGGAGTTGCCTCACCTCTCTAGAATGTTTACTCATCTGTAAGAGTAGTGATGGGGAGGGGTGGAGATGCCCAAGCTGATGTTGACTGGGGCCATCAGGTTTGCTTTGACATGGGTGTGTGATGGTTCTGACAGTAGAAGGAGACAGATAGCTGTGTGTGCACTGGTCTAGGCGTGGGAGGGTTGTGACCACATCCTGCCAGGCGCTCAGCTTAAGGAACGGTCGGTGTGCGTGTGTGTGCATTCACTCAACAATTATTTATTGAGTGTCTACCGTGGCACTTAAGCTAGGCGTGTGATAGTGAGTGAAACAGACCTGGTCCTCTCCTTGGGTCTGGCTTTGAAAGTATATGTCATGTGAGAAAAAAAACATGACAGGAAAAAAAACCCTGAGCTGCTCTAAGAAAACAATGTGCTCCATAGCCTGGTTGTTCCACCAGAGTGAAAACATTGCTTCTCACTGCAGAGATGAGATCTTATAGGGGAAGCTCCTGGACAGAGCTTGCCCAGAGGGTGGGGTTTTGGACAGCAGCTCCCTTTTCTTAGAGGTGAGTTGAACAGTGGGGTCTCCCATACGTTGGGGGAATTCCTTAGAGCTATACAGCACATTCTGTCCATCCTTGCTTCCCAGCACTCCTGCCCAAACCACGCTGGCTCTTCTCTGGCTGAGCCTGGCTTTCCAGGCTGGTTTCTGCCCTTGGATCGGAGGAGGAGCTGGAGGAGAAAAAAGGGATAGGATGGACACTAGGATGGCACAAAGAGAATACTTCAAACAGGACAAGCTCCGGAGGAACACTCTCACTTCCTCTGTGAAGCCCCAAATCAGGGATTCAGAGAGGCTTCGGCTGGGCTCAGCTCTTCACCTTGGCTGTGGTTCGGTAACTCATTACTGAAGACCTTATTTCTGAAGGCCTAGGTGGTGGGGACCAAGATGTCACTCGCTTCAGAAGGCCAGATACCTTGCTGAAATTCCAGAGGCTTTCCCTTGAGCCTTGGGGCTGTGGTTGCAGCCTTAGGTCCTTCTTGAGTACCGATGCCCAACCCCCTCAAGGGCTGGCCCCGGGGGCCCAGGGAGGCAGCTGGCAGTGCAGCCCCTGCCCCAGGTGGGACGGGCAAGCCAACAAGCAGCTGTACTGCGCCTGTGAATGGAATGTGTCCTAGAATGGAGACCCACCCAACATACTTTGCTAGCGGGAGGACACAATTTTGGCTAGAAGCTTTTAATGGTGGCAAAACTGGAGCTTTACTCCAAGCATTTAAAAAAATTACTTTTTGTATTATAAAGTTGTTCATGTTCATTGTCGTAAATTTAGACAATGTATACGAGCAACAGGAAGAGAGTAAAGATCTCTTGTAATCCTGTCACCCAGAGATAATCACTGTTAACGTTTTGTTGTGTATCTACGTGTGTGTGTTTTAAGAAGACCAGGATAATACAGTTAAAAGTATTTCGTATTTTTTAATAATGATATACATTGCATATCATTAATTAACATTTACCTCATCAGTTTTAATGGCTGCATAGTATGTCCTTAGACAGTTGTATTGTGGTTTACCTAACTAGTAATGGATGAGATTTTGGGGGGTTGTTTTCTAAAAGGGAGTATCTTTCTTGTGGTAGCTGATCATAAAATAAACACATGAATTAGAATCTCTGAGGCTGTGTCCCTGGCAGTGTTTTCTTTAAGCTCCCAGTGATTTTAATGTACAGCCAGGGTTGAGAACCATGTGGTGAGACCATAAACACTTAAGTTGGTTCTTTTACCCCAGGACTCAGCACAGTGCAGGGCATTTAGGAGATGCATGAAGAGAAACATCTCACTTAACCTCCATGCTGTCATCAGGTGAGTTGGAGACTAGTATGAAGGTGGTTGACCTGGGGGCTCCCTGCTATGGTCCTTGCTCAGTCTGATGTTTGTATGCTGGTGACGCTTTAACTGGGATTCCAGTCCCCACGTCTCTTTACCTTATGTGGAGATGATTGCTAATTTTGAACATTGCAGTCGATGTTTATGTGGCCAAAGCCCTTGCCCACCCAGAGGAAGGGAGGGGCTGGTGAGGACTAGAAGAGAGCAGATTTGGGGCCTGATAAGTGTCTGGAGGGATCAGAGGGAGACTGTGATATTCTTCACATATCCCTGGTGCCTTTTAGGTCACAGGGTGCCTCAGACATGGGATCACCCAATCCTCCCATTCAGCCTATACGGCAGATGGCCCAGGCAGTCTTACTCCTGTTTTATAGTTGGGGAAACGGAGGCTCTGAGAGGGGTAGAAGGTCTTTGATTCAAAGGAGTGAGTCAGAGTTGGACCTCTCTCTTTTGACTATCAGTCTGCTTTTTTTCTGCAAAACCATCTGGGTCCGTGGATTTGCTAGAGACCTTGGGTTTATGCCTCTTTGGGAAACCCTTTGTTTTATTATAGCAAAGTGTATGGTTACTGGCCAGAAGGTTTCTAATTTTTCAGGCATTTATGAGAACTGGCTGCTGAGTGACAGCACATGTGTACTGATATGTTAATACCCATGCATCAGAATGTTTGGAGGTGTTTGGAAAACAAGGAAGTGATTTTAAAATATACCTATAACAGCATTTTTTCCTGGCTTCCAGAGAAACATTTTTAAAAACCTAAGGTAGTCAACAGAACTTGGGTAACTGACTGGAACCTGAGTGGTAATAGTAATAGTGGCTATGGTAGTAATAATGGCTTACATTTATTGAGCGCACACTACATTCTGGCACTTTGGAATACCTAAGCCCAAAGCGTTGCTGAGGAGATTATTTCTATTTCAGAAATCAAACCAAGGAAAAAAACTTACCACTTCTTGGTTTTATTAATCATGGTACCTTCATACAATGAATTGCTATGCATCTATTTAAAATGGTGCTGTAGGGCTTCCCTGGTGGCACAGTGGTTAAGAATCCACCTGCCAATGCAGGGGACATGGGTTCGAGCCCTGGTCGGGGAAGATCCCACATGCCGTGGAGCAACTAAGCCCGTGCGCCACAACTACTGAGCCTGCGCTCTAGAACCCGAGAGCCACAACTACTGAAGCCTGTGTGCCTAGAGCCCGTGCTCTGAAACGAGAAGCCACTGCCCTGAGAAGCCTGTGCACCACAACAATGAGTAGCCCCCGCTCTCAGCAGCTAGAGAAAACCCGCGTGCAGCAGCGAAGACCCAGTGCAGCCAAAAATTAAACAAACGAATAAATTTATTTTTTAAATAAATAAATAAATAAAATGGTGCTGTAAAATATCCACCAGTGATATGGAAAATGTTCCCTGTGCCCTAGTGGATAAAAGAAAATTATGAAATATGTTGGCATCTGGAGGTTCTCAATGAAAGTTTAAATCCACAAACGTACAAAGCAGTACTATCACCCCCCTCATTTTCTTGGTAAGGAAATTGACTTGCCTAAAGGTCACAGAATTTTGGATGTGGGTCTTTTATAAGAATCCAGTGTGTTTCTCACAATCCTCATATTTTTTTGTTATTAAAAAAAATAGTAAGACATTTTATAATCAAGGGCTAGTTGCTATGTTTAGAGCAAAAAAGACAAGTGAGGCAGAGACCTGTTTGACAACCATGTTACTTTGTTTCTATAGCGCTTTACAGTTAATAAAGCACTTGTAAATAACTTTTTTTCTGAGTTTCAAAGGAATAGTTATTTAGATACACAACAAGGATTTACTATATAGCACAGAGATCTATATTCAGTATCTTGTAATAACCTATAATGGAAAAGGATCAAAAAAAAGAATAGAGTTATATGCATATGTATGTATAGCTGAATCACTTTGCTGTACACAACTATACTTCAACAACAGCAAAAGAATTTTTTAAAAATACATATTTATTATGTAATTAGGAAAGTAGGGAAAACCCCAGAGAAGGAAAAAATATTTATAATCCCTCAGGGATAATGACTGTTAACATTTTTTCTTCCTGTCTTTTCTTTCTCTGTTTTTCTCTCTCCCCCCTCCCTTCCTCCCGCCCTCCCTCCGTTTATCTATCTATCTATCTATCTGCGCCGGTCTTAGTTGCGGCATGCAGGTTCTTAGTTGCGGCATGTAGGATCTAGTTCCCTGACCAGGGATCAAACCCAGGCCCCCTGCATTGGGAATGCAGAGTCTTAACCACTGGACTACCAGGGAAGTCCCCTTCCTGTCTTTTCTCATTGCAGATATATTATAAATGTTATAAACTTGGGACCATGTTGTACATATGTGTTTTTGTTTGTCTTTTGCTGCGCCATGCAGCATGCGGGATCAAACCCATGCCCCCTGCAGTGGAAGCGTGGAGTGTTAACCATTGGACCTCCAGGGAAGTCCCTTGTACATATGGTTTTGACTCTTGCTTCTTTTACTAATCTGTTTTAGATCCTTCTCCCTGTCAGTAATTGTTCTTCTACAACATGATTTCCAGAGGCTGTACAGTATCTAGTTTTTATGAGTGATTCTGAATTATTGGACACTAGGTTGTTAATTGATTTTTTCATTATTATGAATAATGCTGTTATAAATACCCTTGTCTTTACTAGCATCTGGTTGTTTCCTCAGGATAAATTCTTAGAAGAGGCATTGATGGGTCCTAGGATATCTGCCTGTGATAACGCACCCTTCATTTACATTTTCTCCTTTGATCCCTAAAATAACACCCTGAAGCTGGTACCAGAGGGATTATTATCCCCATTGTACACATTGGAAGCTGAGGCTTATAAAAGTTGCAGTTTGCTCAAGCTAAGAAACTACTTTGGAATGGTAAAGGGAACTGCTTTAATCCAGTGAGTCTGAGGGAATAGAGTAGGAGATGGGTTCAGATTCATCAGTTTTGTTGTATTATTCAGACTTCCTAGAAACTCCACTTTCTGTGACTTCCACTGATGTCTTGGGTCTGCCCTCTGGCCCGTCATAGAACAAGTCTTCTTCCTTTCAGTATTTGAAGAGGCTCCCATGTGGCTCTAAGCTTTCCCTTTTCCAAATTAAATCATCCTTGTTCTTTTAGGAAACATGGTTTTTTACTAACTTACTGTCTTTGATGCCACTCTGGGCATATTCCACTTTATCAGTAATCATCTTGAAGTGTGTGTATTAGTCAACTCTTCAGGTTGGAAGTGACAGAAACCCAACTCAAACCAGCTTAAACAGAAAAGGAAATATATTGGCTCCAGTAATTGGAAACTTCAAGGGTACGTCTGATCTAGTCTTGGCACTGTTGGACCCCAGTGCTCAAAGGGCATTTTGACAGAGTTGTCCTCTCTCCTTTCAGTTCTTCTAACCCCCTTGTCAGAGAGATGTTCACTCTCTCAGGATCTATAGATCACTTCTTAGAGAAGGTTCTCATTGTCCCTGCTCGGATCAGGGGCCCACCCCTAGGAGTGGCACATGCTGGTTGACAGTTGCAGCACGACAGGATGGGGAGGTATGGCTTTTCCTAAGGAAGGGATGCGTGTGAGCAATGCAAACCCATTGTATTGTGATATGTAGAATCGAACTGTGTGCCAGCTGGTGTCTGGCCAGCTCAGAGAGTGTGGGTTCATCATCTCTCTTTTTCTCAACATTATACTTCTTATTAATGTAGCCTAAAATCAAAATGGGTTCCCTTTTACTATGTAACCATATTACATCAAGGGCTAGTGCTCAGCCTGTCTCTCCCTTCTTGTGCTACCTCTGCTGGGAGATTTTGGACTCATGTTAGGTCTTTAAGCTTATCCCTGTAGATTTCCTACGGCTGTATTGGGTCCAGAGGATCAGCCTGTTGAGATCCTTTAGCCCTAATTCTGTCATGAGGCACACTGGTCTCCCTCCCAGCTCAGTGCTCTCTGCAATCAGTTGATAGACATTTGGTGAGGGGCGGGGGAGGGATGAGGGAATGAGATAGCGCCAGGTAATCACCTGCATCAAAATAGCCAGAATCTTCCCCTGCCTTCCCCTGTCCCCGCAAACCTCTAAAGTTCCCTTTTCCTGGCCCATGAGGTCAGCCTTCTGGGTTCATAGTGTGTCAGAGGTCACCAGGAAGGGCATCGTGCAGTCTGCTTTTCTACCGAGACTCCGAATGGACTTCAAGTTGAAGTAGGAAGGATCTAGGTTAGACTTTACTCACTTCGTGCCATGGGTGGGTAGGGAAGGTATTCTAGAGAACGTGGTAGGTCCATTTCCAGAGGCTTTCAGGCATTAGCAGGTTCCTGAGAAGTCTACAGTGCTGTAGGGTGGCTAGTAGGGGACTGGAAGTCCCTGTGAGCCCTTTGGGGGTTTTGCTGGTCAAGCGTGCCAGCCCCTGCACGTGGGCAGTCTTGGTAGCTGGGGGCGTGGCATGGGTGTGCCGGGTGGCTTTTGGCCTCCATCCTTCTACTGAAGACTCCAAACTGTGTTGTTCAGCTGCAAAAACAGTTTTCTTCCTTTGCTAGCAAGAAACACAAAGCAGCCCTTGAGAGAGGGCGGGTGGGTGTGCAGCAGCTCTGGCAGAGTGTCACGCTCATCTGACGCAGCACGGGCCGAACTGCCCCAGATGGCCTGGCAGAAGCAGAGTTGGACAGCAGCATCCGGAGGAGCCCTGGGGAGCAGAGCGTAGTGGGGAGGAGCCATGCCCTGGAAGGCCTTGAGACCACAGACAATGGCGGGAGGAGGCCTGATCTAGGCACTGGCTCGCCTGTGAGTTGGGCAAGAATGAGACTGGAGAGCGGCCTTTCGCATGTCGCCCTGTGGGTCTGATGGAGCCTCGTGTATGCTGTGTGTGTCTTTGTGTCGTGATCTGGGTCTGGGAGCAGTTTCCCTAGGGGTTGCTGGGGAGAAGAGGGAGGCAAGTCTCTCTGCTGATGAGCATTAGGGGTGCCTGAGGCCTCCTCACCTTTGGGTGGGTTGGCCAAACCGCTCAATGCTTTGGCAGCCTGTCTTTTGACATCCAGGTGACTTCCTATGGGTAGAGCCCAGTAGCTCTCTATTTCCTCTGCCTGCACCAGATTCCCGTTGGACTTTTTATTTTGGCTTGGGCTGAATGGGATTCTCTCTGCTTGTCCTCCGTCTCTGCCTCTCCCTCTCTCCCCACTCCCTCCTTTCTCTCTCTCCTTCCTTGTCTGCGTCACTTCTTTCCCCTTTTCCTGTATGCCCTGAGCCCCCATTCTACCCCAGGGGAGTTTGGGGCTTGGTTAGACAGGGAACACTGTCCTAGTATTTAGATGAGCGCCTCTTCCTGGGCAGTTGGTCCAAAGAAGGATCTAGAGTCCAGTGCTGTGATTGACTGCTGAGGGGTTGGGGCTTGAGGCAGCAGGCTGGCAAGTCTGTGTGTCTAATGCGGATGCCCAAATCACGCTGGTATCTGGAGGGCCCAAGACAAATGCTTGTCTGGGTCTCATTCTGGGCTCCTAGCCTGTCACACCAGAAGAACCTAGTTTGGAGAGCACCTATGCATTGGAGAAGGGGCGCTAGTGGAGTGAGGCAGAGCAGAAGTGATAGCTGGCGGCCGTTCTCTCCTGGCAGGTGGTGACTTGTGTTCACACTGTGGCTTGTAAAGGGTGGACCCAGGCATGGAGGGCCGCCTGGCGTTAAGCAGAGCTGTTTCTCCCTTCCCTTTCCACAGCTGGGTAGAGAGACATACATGAGTGTCTTCTTAGCGCTTGTCCTTGATCAGCACTGCCCAGACCTCAGACACCCAGCCAAGGGTCAATTTGAATTGTCCAGATTTTCTCTTATCTCTGCTATAAGGAGAACAGAAGCCAGTTTGGGGAAATCCTGTGGGAGGAAGCAGGGGTGCTAGTTGAGATTTGCCCTAATGAAATGCACGCTAGGCTATTCTTGGGGGCTGCTGGTGAAATTATATTTTAATGGGAATGTTCTTTCCTAAACTTTAACTAGCAAAGCCATAGCAGTGTTTGCAGTTAATAATGTACCTGGTGAGTTGTTGAGCTGAAGTTTAACAGCCAATTTAAAAAACAAGGTAGGGAATTTAAAAAAATAGGACATTGAGAACATGTGTGTCCTGGAATGATTTCAACATTCCTGTTGGAATAAGTGGTTTCGTGCTAACTGGAAGGGTTTCCACGCCCCTGTTATCGTCAGTGGCCTTTCCAGGAGGCCCTGATGCCAGGCTCCCTGGCCCTGAAAAGTAATCTACTGCGCTGCCCGTTAGCAGATGAACCAGGAGGTCATTTCACCACTTTGTAACGCCGCAGAGCTGGGGCAGCTCCTCCCCTGGTTGGGTAGCCCAGTGAAGGTGGCTGCAGCAGGAAAGGGACCCAAATCATGACGCAGGCAGATGCCTCAGGCACACAAGGGTACATAAAACCCTCATGGCTGAACAGGGGGGTGGGGCTGATGCAAGGAATAAAGCAGGGAGTCCGGTATCTGAGATGACAAAGTCCTTCTGCAGAGTTTGCTTTGGAAAAGAGAAGAGGTTTTTTAAAAAATCTCTGAATGGAAAATTTAGGGAAACTGAAACGGAGGCTCCTCCTGGATTCCGAGTGGTGTGTGTTACTGCAGGAGATTGGTACCTTTTGTTAGAGGCCCTGGATCTCAGGCCCTCCCTAGTTAAGGCTTCTGATTTCACGTTCACACCCTGGCTAGTTACTCCAGGCGTCCCTGTGCCCTGCTCACTCTCTCTGGTACTCTGGTGGGCTTGTGGTTCAGTGTGGCACACAGAAATGAGCTCAGAGAGTGGACTCTGCCTGCCTCGTACCTATATCCCTCAAGGTGCCCGACACCAGTGGTTACTCAGTGGATGTTTGAGGAATGCATGGGGTGGTTACTTACAGCTGTGTGCGATGTACGTACACACACACACACACACACACACACACACACACACACACACACGCTTCGGTCCTGTCCCTGTGTGTCCTCACTTTCCCATCTCCACCCGGAGTTCTCTTTCACACACACACACACACACACACACACACACACACCCGCTTCGGTCCTGTCCTTGTGTGTCCTCACTTTCCCATCTCCACCCGGAGTTCTCTTTCTTTTGCCTCTTGTGTGTCTTCACTCCTACTTGTTTTATTAGAAGACCTAGTATATGCCAGGCAGGTGTTGCACTAGTGCTTTATGTCAGCTGTCTCATTGACTCCCCATAGCCACTCTATGAAGTAGATGCTAGTATTATGTTGCCATTTTACAGATGAGAAAGTCAAGGTCAAGAGAGATTAACTAATTTGCCACAGAAGTTAATGGTGATACTTCTCCTCACACACAGGCATCCCTGATTCAAAAGCTGAGTTCTTAACTTGTAGGCTACAAGCCTCCCTTCTCTGGGCTTTGAGCTGGAGTGGAGTGAGTGCCTCAGGGAGAAAAGATGCTGCCCATTCTCCCCTCCCCCTCTGCTCCACTGTCTCACTACTACCCCTGGAGTAGGAGCTCCCTGAAGATGAGTTAGCAGTAGGAAAGTTTCAGGCTCCGAGGGGTTGGGGTGGTGGATTTTGTGAGTTTATTTCCCCCGTTGTCATTATTATTGCTGTTGGTACAATATACTATAAAAGTCAGGAAGGAAAAAAGGCAACAAAGGAGGAATTGGCGTCTTCAAACTTTTTTGATCATGTATATCCTATTAATAAATTAGCATGTACCCTAATATATGCATAATCATAAATTATATTCATAAACTGCTGTGATAATGTACCCATAAGACATATACATGCACACTTAAAAGGATGATATAAAAATAAACATGAATAGATGTTCTGATATTTTCTTCCTGAACCGAAGTGGGTCATTTGAGCACCTCAGGGTTGAGTGTGCCCCCTTATAGAGACCCCTGCGTCCCGCCAGTTATCTGATAAATGCTCTGCTACTGTAGTCCAGTGCCCTGTGAGAGAGGGCATATCTACCTAGACCTTCCATTTTTAGGCGCTCTGATTTTCAGAAGCAAAGCAGGCAGGCACAGCCCTTCCAGCCCTCATGGCTTTTGCTTAAATTCTTACCAAATTGCCTGGAGCTAAGGGGGAAACTCTCCTAGATGCTGCACTGGCTGCAGTCCTTTGCTGTTATTCCTGAGCCCCTCATTCAGTCCCCAGTAGCTTTCAGACATCCTAGGGTACAAGGGAAGGCTGTTTTCAGGGGGCTTGGGTATAGCCCAAGGGTTGGTAAGGATGTGGAGAAACTGGAACTCTTGTGCATTGCTGCTGGGAACGTAAACTGGGGCAGCCACTGTGGCAAGCAGTGTGGCAGTTCCTCAAAAATCTAAATAGAATTACCATATGATTCAGCAGTTCTACTTCGAGGTGTATACCCAAAGGAATTGAAGGCAGGAACAGATACTTGTACGCCAATGTTAATTGAAGCATTATTTACAGTAACCAAAAGGTAGAAATAACCCAGGTGTCTATCTAAACAGATGAATGGATTAATAAAATGTGGTATATATACAATGGAATATAATTCAGCCATAAGAAGAAATGAAATTCTGATATATTCATTCCTCATGGATGAAACTCGAAGACATCATGCTGCTAGACACAAATGGGCAACTACTGTATGATTCCATACATGGGGGATAGACACATACAAATACAGAGAAGCAGATGGATGAGAGGTTTTCAGGGGCTGGGGGCAGGGAGGAATGGGGAGTTATTGCTAATGAACGATTATAATGTTTCTATTTGGGGTAATGAATATGTTTTAGAAATCAATAATGGTGACAGTTATGCAACACTGTACATATAATAAAATAAGAAAAAAAAACTTAAAAAAAAAGAATAAGCAAGGAGAGGAGGCTGGGGGCTGGGGTGGAGAGACAGGCAGTTAATTCCTCATCTGAATGTGTTACCACTGCCGATCAGATGCCAGACTGTCCCTTTCCCTGTAGGCACCTGTGCCTGGCGTTAGGGCTGCTAGAATGGGATACCCGTGGCCGTGCCCTGGCTGTACAGGTAGCTCTCCAGGCCCCCCAGGGGAATGAGCATCAAGATTTAGGCCATGAAGTAGGGCCATTTGTCCCCCTTCTTTGCCCTCTCCCTAGTCAGCTGATGACAGCTTTGGTACTGCAGCCCAGCACCCTGTGATCGAGGACACACCTTTCTGGGTGTTCCATTGTGAGAGCTCTCGGATTTTCAGAAGCAGGTAATGGTTTTTCTCTGAGGGCTGGAATCATGAAGTAGGGCAGACAGGTTTCTTTGGAGTTAAATTTAGGGCTTAGGATCCAGGGGTGGCAGAGAGAAACTGTATTTAACAGCCATCGCACCACCAAAAAAGAAAAAAAATGTCCTAAATTAAGCAAGGTACATGGAACCTGAAGATACTTCAACCAAATTGGAATAAGTACCTCTAAAAATAAAAGGTGCTGAAATCTGGAAAATACCAAATATGGCTTCTTGTTCAGGTGCTTGCTTCTCTGCTTTTCTGTTTTCGTCACCCTGTCCCAGTACTGCAGCTGTACAGAGACAACGTCACCCTCGTCCCGGAGGAATGGACTGTGTACAAGGCCTTGTCTTCATGATGAGTTGTCCCTGGGGTGGGGAGGCAACTGGCAAATGTCCCTGGGTCACAGTGGCTGCCCCCTCTCCTCATTACCCCCTCTCTCAGAATGCCTGTTTAGCTCTCGGATCTCCTGGGGAGGGCTGCCTTTAACTCAGAAACACCCTTGGTGCCCCCTAGTTCCCAAGGCTCCAGCAGCCAATTGCCGCATCTTGGGCACTTGATTTTTTTTTTTGTTGGTCCTGGGCCTTGGGCAGACCAGGTGCATGAAAGATTCTTAGAAACATAGGTTCGAGGGAGGATGCACAAGGGCAACATCAAGGTGCCTGTTCCCACAGATAGAACTTGAGTTTGCAGGACTTATAGTTGTTTCAGGAAGTGAGTGTTACATGAGACAATAATAACAATAATAATAGTGAAAGATACTGGGTACTTACTGCATTTTGGGCCTGTCTCCAGGGGTCTTTATGCAGACAACCTCATGAGGTGGATATTGTGATCATGCCCATTTAGGGTGATAAAACTTAGGCTAAGTATCCTGCTCAGGGCTACACAGGCAGCAAGAGGTAAAGATGGATTTGAACCCATGCAGTCTGTCTCCAGGGCCTGTGCACCTCGCTACGTGTGAGTCAGTCATTTCTGTCAAAGCCACAGGGCTGCCTCCTCACCTGGGGCACAGTTTCAGGACTCAGGGCTTTGCTCCTCCTCCCTCAGCCTCCTTTTTTGGGAAAAAGGACAGAATAAAAGTTGCTCCGCTCTCCCCCTATTTGCTCCCCTGCTCCCCTGCTGGATGGGGACTGATGTCAGCCTGACTGTGGCATGCAGGCTCCTGCTTTCTGCATTTTGCATTTGGTCAGGCCTACCATGGACATATTTATCAGACACCTACTATGTGCCGGGCCCTATGTTAGGTGCTCCACTCATAGTATCTACCAACAGCCGGTGAGTTAGGTATTACTGCTCCCAATTTACAGGTGAGAAAGCTGAGGTTCAGAGAGGTGAACCACTTGCCCAAGTTAAATAGCTAATTAATGGCAGAACCTCGGTTTGATCTCAGGACCATCTGATTAAAAAAATCTCTGGCCTTTCCACCCTCTTCCAGGAGGGTGCAGTGGGGCTGCCGTGACCTTCCATACTCCTGGCTCTGCCAAAAGCCTATCTCTGGCTTTGATGATGCCAGGGTAGGTCTGAGGGCCAAGGTTGAAACAACACATGCCCTTTCTGGGAGAGATGCTGCGGGTAGAGGTGGGTGAGGAGGGTCCTCATGCTTCCCCCAGGTGTCCTGCAGATCCTGCCCCGGGGAGAGTAACAGCTAGGACGCCCCCTTTGGGCACGGCCAGGGGTGGGTGCAGGGCTAAGGGCCTCTTTTCTGGGCCACTTCTCAGGTTGCCTGTAGCCGTAACTGTAAACTCTCTGGAAGGAGCTCTTGGCTGCCGGTTGGAAGCCGCGGCAGGGTCAGTGCTTTTAAGGGGCCAGGACAGGTGTGAGAAGCAGGTGCTCTTCTGCCTCTGAGACTTGTCCTCCCATGAGCTGCGGAGCCTGGAATCAGGATTACCTGAAGGAGCTGGCGGCCTTTCTGCAGCCCTTTCTGGCTGAGCTGCTGAGATTCTGTCATCTCTTTAGGAGCCTCAGGCATCCTGGTGAGTGTCAGAGAAACCAGCCTGGGGCGGGGGTAGTTTGGGGACCGTGCTGAGGAAACTTTGCTCGATGACCTGATTTTTCTAAAACTTGAGGGCTTTGTGCTTTGGGTTTGGAAAAAGCTGTAACCCGGAAGTGAGGAGGAATATGTTTCAGAAAATCAGGCTCTTCAGCCTGAGCCCCCCCCCAAAGGCAACAACCGGCAGTGGGTCCTGCAGGAGTGCAGAGGGGAGCTGCTGGCTGGGTCTGTTCCTGGGGAGGACAGACTGCAGAGCTGGGCAGCGGGGACTGAGTGATGAAAGGAAGCCAAAGTTTCAGGACAAGTTTGGGTTCAAGGAGTTGGCAGGTAACTGGAGTGAGAGCTTCTTCCCTGCCCTGGGCCAGCCCTCTGCGTGCCTCAGTGTCCCCTTTTGTACATTGGGGGTGAAATCCCTTGGAGCATCGGGAGGCCTCAGCCTCGGGGGTGTAGCTGTTACACAGTTGTTGTTGTCGTTATTTATTATTTAAGCACCTCTCCTGTGGCTGACCAGGGGCCTGTGAGTGGAGTATCACCTTGGGCTGTGGGAACCCTTTCTCCGCTGGACCCTGCAATCACCTGTTTGTAGTTAGTACCTACTGCTTACCGGGACTGCAGCAGGTGCTTCACATGGGTTAGTGACGGAGGCCAGGCAGCCCTCCCGGAATCCCCAGGGCAGCTCTTCCCTTCTCTTGTGGACTCCTGCAGCACTTGTTTCTGCAGTGTGGCTGTGCATGTCCCCCTCTCCCTGCCTTCTGTTCTTCTCCCCCCTCACCAGGGACTGGCCTGATCCTCACTCTCCTGGCACCCAGGTCTCAGGAAACATTTGAGTAAACGGGCGGGGTGTGGGGGGTTGTGTGTGTGGAATCTAGATCTTCAGTGGCTTCTCATCTCGTTACTGTTTCCTGGCTCAGCTCAGGCCCTGGGTGCCCATGCCTTCTGCTGTGGGTGCCACTTGGTGGCTGTGCCGGCTTCTCCAGGACTGGTGGGACTTAAGGCTGTGATGGCTGCGGGAGTGGGGCTGGGGAGCTGCCAGTGGCTGCATACGGGACAAAAGGAAACAGGAGCCAGTGTCCAGGAGTGAAGGAAACTGAAAGGACGTGTGGCCCAAGGCGGACAGAGAAGCCGGTTCACAGCAAGGGTTATGGTTGGTGGAGCCATGCGGGGGATGGATTTGAGGGGTGAGGGTGTGTACATGAGCTTGGTCTGGGCTGGAGAGTAGAGGCCTGGGGCTTGGGGTGCACAGGAACCCGGAACCCAGGCCGTCACTCATCTCCTTGTCATCAGTGGGTGCCTTGGGGGCAGTAGGTTTCAGCCCTAAAAATCCACCAGTGTCACCTGGGCTCCTCCCCCTGGGCTTGGCCTGGGGTGAGCCACATATGGAGGTGCAGGCCTGTGTGGCTCAGAAGGGCCCCTCCACCCAGAAGCCATGTTTTATGGGAAAGCTGGAGCCAGGAACTGCACCTTGATAAAAAAGTGTTTTCATTCTCGGGGGCGTTAATTAACACAGATTAGATTTCAGCTGAGTGGGCCTTTTGTTGCAGGAGCCTTTCTAATCACCGTACTTTCAATACTGCTATGGTTTCACTGAGCCAATTCAGGTTCATTACTTTGGTCTGTATTCAGCCCTGGTATTCAGCCCTGATGTTATTACTTATGGCCCTACTGGGTCCAGTTTTTCAAACTCGATTTAACTACTGGCCTGGCATCTCTCTCAGGTATCACCCTCGTAGGGTGCTGAGCCTGGAAAAAGATAACCCAAGAATGTAGGCACGTTTTCTTGGCTCTCTGAATTTTATTAAACATTTACAAACGTGTTTTCTTCAGTTTCCCGAGGTAATCTGGCACAAACAAGATGGGCTTCAAAAGTTCTTTCCAGTTGTCATATTTATGAATAATTCCATCAGTTCTCACTGTATGGAGACAAACTGGAAAGGAATCAGACAATGGTGGAAGGGAAGCCAGGCTGAAAGTTGGAAAGAAAGGCTGCCATGGCTGGCGGTGGGTCACCAAGTGTAAAGACAGGGAGCTTCCTGGCTCAGGCAGGGCTTTGGGCCCCCAGGCCCATCCCCCCCATCCCCCAGCCGTGAGGCTTTCGTTCTTGCAGTAGACACTGCTTGTGCTTCTGGGTGAGAGACTTCATGATTCTTTTTCTTTTCAATATTTTTTCTCTGGTTATATCTGCTGTGTAATTAAGGAATTAGCAAATAAGAAAATATGTTACCCAGTATCCTGCCACCCCAAGATAATGGCACTTAAGATCTTAGCATAGTTCCTTCTAGATTTTGGGGGGCATTTAAAAATATTATTGCGGTCTTACACTCTTCATACGTAAGTCTATATATCTTGCACTTGCAGGATAGTTATTTCTTTTTATTATTATAGAAACAATTCATATTTGATTGTAGAAAATTTGGAAAATACAGAGGAAAAGCACAGAGAGGAAAAATAAAAATTGCACTGATTATATTTCCATCCAGAGAGAACCACTCTTTGTGACTGTCTATATGTGTACACTGCCAGTCTTTCTTTTCTCAAGCATATACACACATTATCTCTCACCACAAATTGGGGTCATGCATATACAGACATCCTTTCTTTTCCTTTTTT
Source organism: Delphinapterus leucas (assembly GCF_059928025.1). Lineage (NCBI taxonomy): Eukaryota > Metazoa > Chordata > Mammalia > Artiodactyla > Monodontidae > Delphinapterus > Delphinapterus leucas. The sequence goes on from NC_143135.1 coordinate 38,762,818, forward strand.
ACTTAAAAATATCCCATGAATGTGTGTCATGACATGAAGTTTTGCTTTGAGACATGATTTTAAAAAAATTATTTGTTTATGTGAAATTTATGTAATATAAAATTAACCATTTTAAAGGGAGCAACTCAGTAGTATTTAGTACATTCACAGTGTTGTGCAACCAGCACCTCTATCTAGTTTCAAAACATTTCTATCCTCTAAAGTAAATCTCCTTACCATTAAGCAGTTTCTCCCCATTTCCCCCAGCCTCTGGCAACCAGCCAATCTGCATTCTGTCTCTATAGATTTATCTGTTCAGGATAGTTCATGTAAATGGAATCATACACGAGACTTGATTTTTATTGGCTCATAGTATGCTTGTATGGATCTATTTGAACAGGCCCTTGGTCTTCAGTGTAAGGTGTCATCATCAAGGAGCTGGGATTCTGTCATATGGATATACCATAATTTATCTAATCCCTTATCTTTGGACACTGAGGTTGTTTCCATTTTTTTAATGTCTACAAGTAATAATGTGTTGAACATCTTTGTGCCTAAACCTTTTGAAAAATTTCAGATTAGAAAGGACACACATTCTCGAATATCCCGTGTAATTTAGTTTGAAAATGGTTATGAAAGAAACTCTTTTTTCTGTCTCCTCGAATGAAAGACTCTAGCCTCTAACCTTCGGTCTGCCTGTTGCTTTTTTTGACAGTTTTATATCTTCCATCAAAGCCATTCTTTGGTAAGGGTGACTAATGCTGCTTTAAACCGTGCAAGGTGATAATACCTCACATTACACAAAGGTAGCGCTTAAGAAGGTAGCACTTAAACCTGCCACTTCCGTTGGGATCATCTGGGCTGTTTTTGCGGAATCTTTCTGTTCTTCAAGGGCAACTTTTGCAGAGACTGGTTAAGCTGCTTTAGATTTAGTTGACAGGGCTGGCCAGTGCTTGTGGAACTTGTAGCTGACAGAGACCTCAGGTAAAAGCTGTTGTTTCCTGTCTCTCATCCAGGTGCAAGAAGTGCCGGCGTAAGCCTGGCTCTGAGATGCTCTGTGTAGACAGATTGTGGATTAGGGCTTAGCCAGGAGCAGACTTCATGGAGAGACTTCAGATCTCCTGCAAAATCCAAGACTGGCAGGATGTTCCTTTATCCCTGTCACAGACCTGGATTAGGTGTTATTAAAATGTGAGCTACTTTTGACTCTTACTGTGGCATTGTGAGCATGGGATCATTGAAGGGTCCTTGGCTGACTCTGGGGGGAGAGAGAGAGAGAACAAGAGTGAGTGCACAGCACAGAACGAGCTGATGGGGGAAACACCGAAGTGAGGTCTAAGCTTTGCTGTGCCGTTAATTAGCTGTGTGACGTTGGGCAAGACATGCTACCCTCTAGGAATCAGGTTATCTGTACTTTAGGTGGGTGTTGACTTGCCCTGGGCATTAGCCCCACTTCAGAATTGCACTTCCTAGACCATCCTTGATGACTCTTCCCTCCAAGCCTAGCATACAGTGCCTGGGGCAGAGTGAGCCTCAACATGAACAAGTTTGGGCACACACATGTGCACACGCACATACACACACACACACACACACATTCCTCTGAGCTACTCCGTTGTGATGATAGAATGTGCCTATTTGCCTGGTCCCTATGGAAATTATCCAAAAAGAATATATTCCTACAAACTACATCACTGGGTATGGTTTTCCCCCAACTCTGCTTTCTAAGTGGCTGTGTATGTTCTCTGAAATCTTCCCTTTTCTAGATGACTCGGTCTCTAACCATGCCTCGGTCATTTTAGATCCCTTGTGTGGGCTCACTAGGCCTACCTTCACTTGATATAACTGGGAGCAATCCTTACGGTTCCATCCTGCTCCCTGCCCACCCTTCTAGAGCTTTCTAGAGGTAGTCTTGACTGTCTTTTATGGTCATTATAGACTGCTGGCTCATGTTTGACACAGCTTGGAGGAAAAAAACCTCCAAATCTATGTAGATCAGTAACTTTCTTTAAGCTTTATTGATTCTGAGCTTAAGTGTATACATTGTTTTCTCTAATAGTCTGTAAACGACTGACTTATTCAATTAATTCAAACATTAACTGAACCTCTGCTGTGTGCCAGACACTATACTAGATGCTAGGGAATCAAAGATAAGTAAATCATGATCCCTCAAGATGCCCCAGTCCAGTGGGGATGAGCAGATACATAAACAACTGCAATGGGACAAGTGTCCTCTTGTGGATTTGTATAGAATGCAACAGGAACACAGAGGGGAGGGCAGTTCATTCCATGGATAGGCTCAATAGGAAGCAACGTTGAACTGGGCCTCGAAGGATGGGTGGGATGTTGCCATATGGATGGGTAGGGGAAGAGTATTCTGGAAAAAAACTTTCATTCCATTCATTTGTTCAGCAAGTCTCTCCTTCTAGTCTGCCACAGTTCAGGCACCATGGTTTGTTAGTTTAGATTTTCTTCTTTATATTCTCTAGGGTGTCTAGCATAGTGCTTTGTATACAACAGTTGTTTGGGAAATATTTGAGTAAATTAAAATCCATCTGATAGGTAAGGGAAGTAAAAATTACTCTGACATCTGCAGAAACTGAATTTCAGGTGAAACAGTGTATATGGAAATAAAGCATGAGACAACTATAAGGTGTGTACATAATATTTACCTCTCTTGTTAACTGTTTTTATTTTGTTCTCTTCCCAAGAAATTTATTTGGAGGATTTCTGTGACCTTTCAAGTAACTATGGCATTCTATAATTATTAGTTTTTTATTCTGTGCTCTGATAGTGCTGGATAAAAGAACATTTATGGTGATGTTTTTATTTTATTTAATGATTATTTTGTTATTGTTCAACAAAATATATAGGGAGAGAAACCCTACAAATCCCTCTTAACTTGTGGAGGTCCCTTGTCTTTGTGTTAAGTTTGCTTCTTACCTACTGAAGCCCAGAACTTCCTTTCTGACTTCTCCATTCAGTTCCTGTGGGTCTGAGGGGTTATTTTCTGAACTTTATATAAGTTTATGTTTGGTGAGTCAACTTTCTGATCATGATAAAGGCCAAATCATTCTTTTACAAACCTTTGTGATTTGTCACATTCCCGTCTTTCCAGTTTCTTGAGAAGGAAGAGAAAGAAAAGTAAGCACCCTCTATATCTGCTTTGCATGTTCCTGCAGAGTAAGTAATAGACTTTTCATTTATTTGAACAAAAAAAGTAAAATAAAATATACACAAATTAGAAAACATTGTGTAATCAACCAGGTAAATTTATCTTTAGGAGGTAACTTAAGTTGTGCCCTTAAATGCAATACTATTTATTCAAACACTAGAAGTTAACCAGTAAAGAGCTCTGATGCAAACTTTGTCAGTGTAAATTCTTCTATTTTGGTGCAAAATTAGAACATAAAATGAAATCTTATATTTCAATCATGTGACCAAAGGTCTTAGTTTATTACCTTCTGAAGAGCCCTGGTCCTCACCATTTGGTCTAGCTTATTTAATTTTTAAATTGGGGTGGTGTGCGTAATTGCTCTTATTTTTTTTAATTTTTGCGGTATGCGGGCCTCTCACTGTTGTGGCCTCTCCCGTTGCGGAGCACAGGCTCCGGACGCGCAGGCTCAGCGGTCATGGCTCACGGGCCTAGCCGCTCTGCGGCATGTGGGATCTTCCTGGACCAGGGCACGAACCCGTGTCCCCTGCATCGGCAGGCGGACTTTCAACCACTGCGCCACCAGGGAAGCCCTGTTCTTATTCTTTTGTTTTGAACTGTCAGGCTTCCTGTAGATTACAGTGACTCTAGAACTCACAAGACCTTTCTGATAATTTTCTTGGATTTCACTTTTAAATTTTTATTTATTTATTTATTTATTGGCTGTGTTGGGTCTTCGTTGCTGCACACGGACTTTCTCTAGTTGCAGAGAGCGAGGGCTACTCTTTGTTGCAGAGCGCGGGCTTCTCATTTCGGTGGCTTCTCTTGTTGCGGAGCACGGGCTCTAGGCGCATGGGCTTCAGTAGTTGCAGCACATGGGCTCAGTAGTTGTGGCTCATGGGCTCTAGAGTGCAGGCTCAGTAGTTGTGGAGCATGGGCTTAGTTGCTCCGCGGCATGTGGGATCTTCCCGGGCCAGGGATGAAACCCGTGTCCCCTGCATTGGCAGGCGGATTCTTAACCACTGCGCCACCAGGGAAGTCCCTCTTTGATTTCTTCATACTCATGTATTCTTACGTTCATTTAGTCATTTAACCAATACAAGGCATTTAGCTGATTACTATGATGAAGACCAAGGTTTAAGAATAGTCTATGAGACTGTATAATCCAGTGGGATCTAATAGTATCATCTCCATGCCTCTACATAAGCTGTTCCCTCTGCCTGGAGTGCCCTTTGTTTGTCCCCTCTTGTGCATGTGATAACTTAATCCTTAGCCTTCAAGGCATAGCTCAAACCTCCCTGTCTTGTTCAGGGCAGTGGATCCCCCAACCTTGGCTGTAGATTCCTAGAAAGGAACTTCAGAATTATGGCAGTGGTTCAGCAAATTCACATGGATACTAAACAACTGCAGACTGAATAAACAATATGTCATTTGTCAAAAAAATTATTTTTCAGATGTATGTAGATGCCACTGTGAAAAATGAAATTAAAATATTTAAATTTAATTAATTAAAATGCCTTACTAAATTCATAGTAGCTCTTTGTCCTTTTGTATTTTTACAGTAAAAAATACTAAAGGTATAACCGTTACAATGGAGGTCTATGAATTTTTTAAAGTTAAAAATCATTATTCTTACTTGTTTTAGTTAGGGTTATGTTTAGTTGCAAAAAATAGGAAACCTGACATAACAGAGACTTACTTAAAGAAATTTATTTCTATTTTACACAAAAGTCTGGAGATAGTCATCTCATGTCTGTTAGATTGGCCTCAAAAATCTCCTGGTCCCCAAGAATTCTAATTTTGCTCTAGTCTGCTCTGCCATCCCTAGTACATGGCTTTCATCTCAAAGCTCAAGATGGCTGCTTGAGCTCCAGCCATCCTGTCTGTATTACAGAAAACAGGGGATAGGATCACCTTCCTACCCACCCCCACCCCAAACACACAGAGTTGTGTCTTTAGGAACATCAGGGGAAATCTTTTTAACAGGAAGAAATGGATCCCTGGAACCTTCTCCAGAGTGGGCATCTCTTCGCATCATTGGTGTGGGAGTTCTTCTCCATCCCTTTGAGGGCTACTCTGCCTTGAGATTTCACCTGTAATGGTAGTCAGGGCCATGCCCACTTGTTTTCCATTGCCTCACCTCACGGATGCTAAGGCATGGCCTATAGCAAAAGGAAAAACCCTTCTCAGCACCTGGAAAATCATTCCTAGTTCTCTGCTCTCCCTCCCTCCCTACCTTCTCTGTGGCCCTCCTCTGCTTCCACTCACTCACTCTAACCGTTTGCTGTCTGGCTTTCACCCTCCACTCTTTGAGATCTGCTTGGTTTCCTACTCACCAAGTCCAAAGGCTATTGTCAGGCCTAATTCCCCCAAGTCTTTCTAGAGTTTGACTTTAGTGACCAAGACTGTCTTTCTCAGAACCTCATTTTGCTGATCATTCTGAATGGTCACCTTCCTTTACTCTCTATCTCCAGTTTGGTTGCTTTCTCTCCTGAATTTTTGTGGCTTATGATCTCCGTACTTTGATGGCATTTGCTACTTTCTTTCTTGTACTTTGGTTTACTTTGGTGATTTATATTTATCTTTTAACCCCTGTGCCAGACTCTCAGGGCAAGATCTGATCCTTAATTCTCTTCTTTACTCCCCCCCAAGTGCCAAGGACAGGCATACAGTGGGCAGTCAGACATTGGAATGAATGAAGAAACAGTTTTCGGGGGATTTGTTGTAAGTTAACTGCATAGTCATGTTTCTCAAAGTGTTTTCCACAGACCGTCTACATCAGATTCATGTGTGTATAATGAGGTATTTTTTTTAAATGCAGGTTTTTAGGGCCCTATCCATATTTACTGAACCAGAATCACTGGGAGTATGGTTCTGGAGCCTGCATTTTTAACCCCCTCCCAGGTGAGTTTATTCATATTGAAATTTGAGAACTCTTCGTTTAGTGGACAGTGAGCCAATCTTAAATGCATTTCAGCTGCTAAGCATGAAATGTCTTCTAGATGAAGTCTGGAAGGTGAGCATGATCCTGTCCACTCCTTCCCACCTGTGGGGGAGTTGAGGCTTGGGTAGAACGCATGGCTTTGGAAAGCGATGAATGGGAGGGGAGCACAAAGGAGGTGAGGAGGTTACTCTGAACCAGATGGACAGATAAGGCTTGCTAAGTAGAGACGGGGAGAAGGTAACGAGAAGGGGGCTTGGGGGCTTTCTGGGAGGAGGAACCAGCATGAGCAAGGCATGGAGGTGAGAAATCCAGAGTGTGGAAATGACGAGGGATCTGGGTTGGCTGGTTGGAAATATATGAAGGGAAGCACATGAAAGGCTCAGGTCATGAGGGCTTGAACACCATACTGAGGAGTGGCGACTTCCTATGGGGTATCTGTGGGTATCTGTGTGGACCGGTCACCTGCAGGGCCTGCCTTTCTCCCTCTGTGTTGAGGATATCCCTGGGGACTGTGGAGTGGGGGAACGTTGGGAAAGGGCTTCGTGGAGAGGGCTGTGGGAAACCTGGAGCTCATGATCAAGTCTTAAAACACTTCAATCCATGTTTTATTTATTTTTATTTATTTATTTATTTATTTGGAGTATAATTGCTTTACAATGTTGTGTTTCTGCTGTACAGTGAAGTACATCAGCTATATGTATACCTATATACCCTCCCTCTTGGACCTCCCTCCCACCCCCCCCATCCCACCCATCTAGGTCCTCACAGAGCACTGAGCTGAGCTCCCTGTGCTATACAGCAGGTTCCCACTAGCTATCTATTTTACACGTGGTACTGTATTTATGTCAAACCTAATCTCCCAATTCATCTCACCCTCCCCTTCCCCCCATGTCCACACGTCCGTTCTCTACGCCTGCCTTTCTATTCGTGCCCTGCAGATAGGTTCATCTGTACCATTTTTCTAGATTCCACATATATGCATTAATATACGATATTTGTTTCTCTCTTTCTGACTTACTTCACTCTGTATGACAGACTCAAGGTCCATCCACATCTCTACAAATGGCCCAGTTTCATTTGTTTTTATGGCTGAGTAATATTCCATTATATTTATTTACCACATCTTCTTTGTCCATTCATCTGTGGATGGACATTTAGGTTGTTTCCAAGTCCTAGCTATTGTAAATAGTGCTGTAATGAACATTGTGGTGCATGTGTCGCTGGGTCATATGTTAGTTCTATTTTTAGTTTTTTAAGGAACCTCCATACAGTTCTCCATAGTGGCTGTATCAATTTACATTCCTACCAACAGTGCAAGAGGTTTCCCTTTTCTCCACACCCTCCAGCATTTATTGTTTGTAGATTTTCTGATGATGGCCATTCTGAGAGGTGTGATCCATGTTTAATGTGAAAGTGTATCTTCTTGTTTCAAGTGTCTGTGCTTTTGTTTTTAATCTTCTCCAGCTCCTGTGAACTTGCTAGAGGCTGGTGTGTGTGTGTGTCCTTCATCCTGCCTGACAGCTCACCCAGCCGTGTGTGTGTGTGTGTGTGTGTGATGTATATATATGTGTATATATATAGGTATCTGTGCAGATGCTGTCTTACTGTTTTCCTTTCTTCTCATTGCTGTGACTGCTCTCACCTTCCTGGTGTGAGGGAAATAGAGGGCGAGGCAGTGCGATACATTCAGATATATTTTTACAGCCAGCTACTTGAAAATACAGTCAGTTGCCTCTTCAGTGGTCACCACCAGGGCTTACAGATGCTACAGCTCCTCAGGTCCTGTGGGGCCCTGGCATCTGTATTCTTTACAAGCTCCCAGGGGAGCTTATTGATGCTGATGTAGCTGCATTTTGGAACCATCAGCGCAGATGACCCAGTAGCTTTGCCCTTTTACCAAGGGATTAAGGGCCTGCGAATTCCTCAGCTGGGATGGGTTTTTTTTTTTAACTTGAGAATGACTCCTTCTTTCTCCACTTTGATCAGCAGAGAGGAAAGTTCATCACAGAGCAGAGAGGTGGCTGAGGGAATGTTCCCCCAGGTCTCCTCTGCATGGTGGGTGTGTGTTGCCAGAGCCTGAGTCTAACAGGATGCTTATTAAGACCCACAGCAAGTTGGGGCCTGTCAGTAATGAGTTCTCTTTGCTGTTTTCTACAGAAATTTCACTTCACAAACTGATTTGCCTTCAAATACCCTGATTTGCCATTCTAATTAGGCACTGAAGTCAGGCTTTGGGGCAGGTTTGTGGCGCCCCTGTGCATCCCAATGCTGTGAACCTCTTGGGAGACACTTGAAGTGAAATTGTTTGAACACATCAAAAACGTCAACACAAACAAAAGTCCCAGTGATTCCTAACCCTTAAAAATATTCAGTGTTCAATTTCAAGGCTCCTGTCCATCCTCACTTTGAGGTTGATCCTGCCTTGTGATGTGAAGTAAGGAAGGAAGGTTTCACACTTTAAGAGGTTGGGGGGGCGGGCGGGTTGGTTTTCAGGGTTTTGGCCCCGGCGGGCGTCCAGTCCTCTTCAGGCTGGTTATCCAGCGGCTGTACTCTTTGGGAGAAGGTCCTGGGAGAAAACTTGGAAGCCTCAGCTTTGGGCCCACTGGACTGTGGCTCAAGTGGGTGCCAGTTCCCTTCTGGTCTCTGGCAGGAGCCAGCCGCTGATGCACCCCAAGGTGGAGAGTGTGGGTGGCGCCACAGATGGTTCCTGCTGCCCCCGTGAGGAGGACTCTGGAAAGCAAGCGACTTCCCGATGGTGGAGGCTCTGGCTGTCCCGTAAATGAGGAGGCCAAGGAAGCCACCGGGGAAGGAATCAGGCTGGTTCTTGTCTGTGGCTTGGCCATAAGCAGACAGGGATGGCCCTTAAGGATGTTCCCTTAAAAATAAAACCAAATACACCTGTGAACTAAATGAGAGAGCAAAGTAGGGATGTCTTTTGAGCCAGAGTGAAAGTACAAGACTTTGTAGGACTTTTGCTCCTGATCACGTCCCTACTGGGCTCATGGTCCAGCCTTTTCCTAGGCCCAGATCCCTGATTCCTTTGAAATTGCCTTTAATATGACTTTTGCTGAAGCAAGCCCTCTTCCCTTCAGATATGCTGTTTGTAGGGCCAACCCCGCTCCCTGCTGCCACATGTCCCCACACAGCCCCTCACCTCCAGATAGTGCCAGATACTCCTGGAACAAAGTTTTCATCCTGTCCCCTTCTTAGAAACCATATGGAGCTTCCGTTTATTCAGCTGATAAAGTCCAGTGATCTAGATCTCCCTCTTCTCCTATCAGGCTTGTATCCATCCATCCATCCTACACTTACCAAGTACTACAGGGCTTTGTGAAGTTCAAGCGTACAGAGATACGTGTGACAGGCGTATAATCCTTAAGGAACTCTCAGGCTGTTGGAGAAGGCAGACAAGGGTCAAGTACAGAGGCAAGTTTGGTGAACTGTGGGATAACAGAGGAGGAGCACCTGTGTAAAGGTGAGCTGACTCTGTTAATGGCCATCCAGTGTTTGTAAGGTCAGAACACGCTAGATGCTGGGAAGAAATCTAGTGATTTTTAGTATTAGGAAGAATAATGATAATGAAGCTTTTGCATTATACAGACCTACTTCAAACTAAGCTTGATTAGAAGTGTGAACTCTTCTGAGCCTCAACTTCCTCATCTGTAAATTGGGTGAGGCATAATAATGGCACCAACCTAATAGGATTGTTGTTTAGGTTTAAATGAAATAATGGATATTTGTGGAACATAGTAACTGTTCAATAAATATTGGCTTTTGGGACTTCCCTGGTGGCGCAGTGGTTAAGAATCCACCTGCCAATGCAGGGGACACAGGTTCGAGCCCTGGTCTGGGAAGATCCCACATGCCGCGGAGCAACTAAGCCCATGCTCCACAACTACTGAGCCTGCACTCTAGAGCCCACGAGCCACAACTACTGAGCCCACGTGCTGCAACTACTGAAGCCCGCGTGCCTAGAGCCAGTGCTCCGCAACAAGAGAAGCCACCACGATGAGAAACCCACGCATTGCAACGAAGAGTAGCCTCCTCTCGCCACAACTAGAGAAAGCCCGTGCGCAGCAACAAAGACCCAACGCAGCCAAAAATAAATATAAAATAAATAAATTAAAAAAAAATATTGGCTTTTGTAATTGTTATCAGTTATGAAAGTCAGAGAAGAAAATTTCTCCAGGATCCTTGGAGGGAAGTCACTGAAAATGCACAGAAAAACGTCTCCGACAATTTGCTCAGCGTGAATCCAACAAGTCTTATGAACCTGTCTGTTGTAACACGCCTCAGCATTAGTGAAAGGAATAACTCCAGCAGTTCAGTTCATCAGTGAAAGGAGCCTACTGGGTGCAGGGTAACACGGTGTTTTATCAAGTATGGATTTTGCACACTGGATTTTTTTTTTTTTAAATGAGAGGCACTTTAATACTTGTAAGGTGATTTGGTGCAGTTGTTCCCAAAGATAGGCAACATCAGAATCACCTGGGAAATGTCTTTAAAATACAGATCCTTGGGTTCTGCCTTTCTGCCCTACCCCAAACTGCTCCAGTATATCTGGACACGGCCTGCAAGTCTGTGTTTTAAATAAGTACCTCCAGGTAATTCTCCTTTGGGGCTCAGTTAGGGAACCCAGGAGAGAAACAGGACTCTGAGGCTAAGCCCTGGGCTTAGTTTTTCCTGGTGCTGCCTCTGTCTACTTGGGTGACCTCCTGGTCACTAAGGCTCTGGTAGTCCCAGGGTTATCAGGCATGGACATCTTATGAGATGGTGGGTGAGAACACTTCTATGTGGGCTCAGTAAAAGTAAGGGATTATCATTCCTATTTATTCATTATAATAATCCCTTTTTCCCAGTCCCACTCCTTCCCTAATGATTGAATCAGAGTTACCACTGCAATACAACAGATCTTTTAAGCCTGAAGTTGATTCTGAAAGTATTTAATGTTGTAAAATAAGCAACAAAGGCCTGTGCTTTGGTCTAAGAGCAAATTCTTTGCCGTTAAAAAGCCTCTGAGGGCTTCCCTGGTGGCGCAGTGGTTGAGAGTCCACCTGCCGATGCAGGGAACATGGGTTCGTGCCCCGGTCAGGGAAGATCCCACATGCCGTGGAGCGGCTGGGCCCGTGAGCCATGGCTGCTGAGCCTGCGCGTCTGGAGCCTGTGCTCCACAGCGGGAGAGGCCACAACAGTGAGAGGCCTGCGTACCACAAAAAAAAAAAAAAAAAGCCTCTGATTCTGAGCTTTGGTCTGTCTGCAGAGGGGAGACCATGCCAGGCATTTATGATTGGGACTTGAAAGCTTGAGGTCTGTGCTATACTAGAAAGGTAGCCACTAGCCACATGTGGCTGCTTAGGACTTGAAATTCTCCTAGTCTGGATTGAGATGTACTGTGAATTTGAAATACATAACAGATTTATTTTTAATACTAAAAAAAGGTAAAATATATCAATAATAACTTTTATACTAATTATATGTTGAAAATGATAATATTTTGGATATATTGAGTTAAGGTATATTATTAAAATTAATGGCACCGGTTTCTTTTTATCCTTTTTAATATGGCTGCTAGAAAGTTTAAAATTGCATATGTGGGGCTTCCCTGGTGGCGCAGTGGTTGAGAGTCCGCCTGCCGATGCAGGGGACACGGGTTCGCGCCCCGGTCCAGGAAGATCCCACATGCCGCGGAGCGGCTGGGGCCGTGAACCATGGCCGCTGAGCCTGTGCGTCCAGAGCCTGTGCTCCGCAACGGGAGAGGCCACAGCAGTGAGAGGCCTGCGTACCGCAAAAAAACAAAAACCAAAAACCAAAAAATATAAAATAAAATTGCATATGTGGCTCGCATTATATTTCATCAGACACTGTTGCTTTAGGTCTTAAATCAGTGTTGGGGGCCAGTTCAAAAAGTTCATGGTCTTTACCCTACAAATTCAAAAGCTGGGTTTTACTTCTTTTTTTTTCTTTTCTTTTTGGCCACGCTGCGTGGCAGGCAGGATCGTAGTTCCCTGACCAGGGATCGAACCTACACCCCCTGCAGTGGAAGCGTGGAGTCTTAACCCCTGGACTGCCAGGAAAGCCCCATGTTTTATATTTGAGGTGACCATCCAGAACAGTTATTCTGAATCATTTAACTCAACCTTGAATATTTGCAGTATTATTATCACTGGTGCTTTTTTTTTTTTTTTTTTTGTAGTGGGAATTTCATGAAATTTGGTCTGAAGGGCATTTGTGGCTTATCTACTATTTTAAAAGAGAGTCTTCTAACATCTCTAGGAGGGGCAAGAAGGAAACCTAAGCAAGAAATTGCTTTGCTCAGATTGGATTTTTATTGCAGAGCTGCAAAGCCAGAAGGCCGCAGTTTATAGTGGACACTGCAGTTCATTTTTAAACTGTGGACTTGGGATGAAACTGCTATGAAATATCAAGAGAAGCACTGCTTACCGTTTTTCCTAATCATTTTTGGCCTTTCTCTAGCCCTCCGCTTTCTCTTTCTCTTCCCCTGATATTGTTTGGTGATTACAGTGTGTGAGGTCCAGCCAGGCATTCACACAGCGAGACTAAGAAAAGCAGATTTAGCTCCTAAGCAATGGCCAAGTTGGAGTGGGCACTGGTCACTGAATTTCTCCCTAAATGGCAGCCTTCCTGGGAATTCAGACCATTTTCGTCATCGCCAAAGTGGCAATGATAAAAGCTCTTGTGTCTACCTCATGGTGGGATTATAAGAAGTAAAAAGGAGAAATTAAAAGGCAGGATGTCCACGTGACTTCCCTGGTGGTCCTTGGTTAAGACTCTGAGCTTCCAAGGCAGGGGTTGTGGGTTTGATCCCTGGTCAGGGAACTAAGATCCCACGTGCCCCACAGCATGGCACAAAAAAAAAAAAAAAAAAAAAAAAAAAAGGAGAGGGGGGCAGGATGTCCAGGGTACACAAATAGTTAATAGTAAAAGCCTGGAAGATCAAGGTCCCCTGCCATTAACTGTTTCTGTGGCAAACTGTCTCCCTTCTGTGGCCTCAGATCTTTCTCCTATTATAAACTAAGGGAATAGAAGAGTTCAATATAGTTAAAAAGACACAAAGTCTCACCCCAGATTGAATACCAGTTCTGCTACCTGCTAGCTGTGTGACCTTGGGAAAGCTACTTGACCTCTCTGTACCTCAGTTTCCTTATCTATAAAATGGGGACAATAGGATCTGTTGTGAGGTTAATTGAGCTAATACCTGGAAGGTCCTTAGAACAGTGCCTGGAAGATAGTAAATACTCTATGAACATTGGATTCATTCAGTCAACAATATTTTTTGAGTGCCTTTTATGTGCCAGGTGCTGTTCTAAGCGTGAGACACAGCAGTGAACAAAGCAGTAAAACTCTCTTTGAGAGAGGTACTTTTAGTAGAGGAGTTCAAGGTATATTTATTAATTATAATCAGAGTATGTCACTACCTTAGGGACCTGCATGCACAGTGCTGCTTTATTTTATTTATTGGGTTTTTTATTTTATTTTATTTTATTTTAGGGTTGAAAGAGACTGACAGTCCTACAGTTCACAGTTTTTAGCACCTGCCTGTATATTTCCATTTACAATGATCTCACAACTTTTTTGTGAGACAACTGATTTCATTACTGCGCAGCTTTAATTGTTAGAAGCCAAAACTGAGCCAGATTTTTTTTCTTAATTTTTAAATTTTATTTTATTTACTTTTTTATACAGCAGGTTCTTACTAGTCATCAGTTTTATACACATCAGTGTATACGTGTCAATCCCAATCGCCCTATTTATTGGGTTTTGACAATGAGTCTATTTTTTTAAAGTTTTCTACCGCTAAACAAAACAAAACAAAGCAAATACAAAATCTTCATTCCTAGCTCACCTACCTCTTCACTGTGTGACCTTGGGCAAGTTATATTAACTCTCGAAGGCTTCATTTCCTCATGTATAAAAAAGTTATACTATCTTTTTTTAAAAAGTTATAATATCTTCCACAAAGGAGAGTGTGGGCATTCAATGTTATACCAAATGAGACAATGCTTGTAAAGCTCTTAGCATGTTTGACTCATAGTAAATGTTCTGTAAGTGTTAGCTATTTTTGCCATCACTTCTAGTTTTGGAGATTCTGGAAGTCAGTGGTTCTAAAACTGAAAGTTCCCCAGGCTGGTGTAAGGGAAAACTGAATCATGTTCTCCTGTGATGCCCCTCTCCACGGGCTAGGTGGTTCAGGAGTGCCTTGGAATCTTTCTTTTTCAGAGAAAAATAGAGATCCAGAATTTCAGTAGAGGTGCCCAAAGATGGAGAAGGTTTTCTTGAGAGGTAAGAGGTAGGAGTCCCTCATCATTGGGGTTGTCCAAGCTAGACAGTCAGCAGGGATGTTGTAAAGGGATGGTCCTTGGGTTCGTTGTTTTTTGCTTTTTTTTTTTTTTTTTTTTTGCGGTACGCGGGCCTCTCACCGCCGTGGCCTCTCCCGTCGCAGAGCACAGGCTCCGGACGCGCAGGCTCAGCAGCCATGGCTCACGGGCCCAGCCGCTCCGCGGCATGCGGGATCCTCCCAGACCGGGGCACGAACCCGCGTCCCCTTCATCGGCAGGCGGACTCCCAACCACTGCGCCACCAGGGAAGCCCTGGGTTCGTTGTTTTTGAAGACTGCTTCCAGCTGAGTTGATGGAGCCTTTGTTTGGTCATCAACATTTGGTCCAGCTAGGTAAGGAAACCCTAGCGAGGGGTACCCGATCATCCCAACACCTTGGGGCGCCCGTTTCTAAAGGGCAGCTGTGACTTCAATAGACTTGCTGCCCCACCCAGCCAGGAGGGGCGCTCACCCTGACATTGCCGCTAATACTTCTTCTTCTGAGTGTAGTTATTTCTTGGACACAGATGCTAGGGTTGAGTCGGAGAGAGGCATGTCACTCCTTTACCACATTGTTTATCCAGAGAGTGGGGGTACCTGAGCCTCAGTGCCATACTTATCCTTAAATTCCCTTTTCTGGGGATGGAGTAGATTGAAATGACTTCAGAGCCAAGTGGCTAGTGGAGGAGCACAGCTATGTCTGGACCACTCGGCCAGCTCTGGGGAAGCCACAGCCAGCTTTTAATTTTGGTTTCAATCACTCGTCCATTTTGTTTTGCTACCTTGGGCTTGCCTACAGGAAGTGAAAAAGCAAAGGAACTGTGTTCTCTGGATTCATTTGCTCTTTTCTTTTTTTAATGATAAGCAGTTTATTTGCTTTAACAGAACCATTTCCTGAGCATCTACTGGTACAAAGCACCTGCTAGCCACTGTTCTTCCGTTCCTTCAAAGTGCCTACTGTGTGCCAGGCACTGTGTGAGGGCCTGAAGATATGGGGCTGAGCAAAGATATAAGTGGTCCTTCTCCTGGAAGTTATAGCCCAGAAGGGGAGAGGGGCATTGAGTGAGTAGTTCTAAGGTCGTGACTGTGAAGGGGAGACAGACCCACGCAGGCTGTCTGAATGGTGGCTCTTCCCTTCCCTTCTTGTCCCAGCCTCCAGTGGCCCTGGCTTCTGTTGGCACATTGTCTGAGCTCCTCGGTTTCTGACTCACTTCCTATGGCGAAGTCTGGGTCTCATCAGATCCCGGGTGTCAGTGAAATGCAGCTGGTCTTTGTCGCCTCACCCTGGTCAGTTACCTCTGTACACGCAGCTCAGGGAAATCCCTACCCTTCACCCCATACACGCCTCCTGCGCCAGAGCAGCCTTTAACTCTTCATAATCTTTGCAGCAGTATGGGAATCCTCTGGCTGGGAACAGAAGGAAAGCCGGGAGGAGGGCTAAGAATGACATGGGGTATGTGTTGCCAAGCCAGCTGGTCTGGGAGAACGTGAGGAGAGAGAAAAGGAAAAACCAGTGTCCTTGAATGAGATACTTTATGAGAGTGACTTTTTTTTAAAAAAATAGACTTTGATTTTTAGAGCAGTTTTAGGTTCACAGCATAACTGAGCAGAAGGTACAGAGATTTCCCATATCCCCCCCCACCTCCACATGTGCACAGCCTCCCCCGTTATCAACATCCCCCGCCTGAGTGGTACATTTGTTATGATTGATGAACCTGCATTGTCACATCATTATGACCTGAAGTCCATAGTTTACATTAGGGTTTGCTCTTGGTGCTGTACATTCTATGGGTTTGGACAAATGTTTAATGAATTTCAGAATGTATCTGCAATGTTTTAAATTTAGATTTTGTGAATCCTCTGTGCAATGTTCCCTGAACTTCAGGCATTCAAACTTTAGGCATTCCTGTTCCACCTCTGCATTTTTATAATAGCCATATAAAATTGACTCACTTAAAAAAAAACCAAATAAGTGATATAAAAAAATAATTTTACATTCATATTTATTAGCCTTCATAGTTCTTAGCTACATTACGTATAACTATTATTTATAGCATTTATATTTTTTCAAGTGTTCTTGCCGCACTGCCATCTCAGGTACCCTCAGGTATTTGCTCCATTCTTGGGGAAATTCTGCCTACGAAGTTCATGAATGGACTTTCAGAAGCTTTTTGAAATCCCCTAAAACTGGCCAAAATTGTGTTTATGTCTTTTTTTCCTGGGGGAGACAGTTCAAGTTTTCATCATGTAAAGGGGGCCAGGACCAAATAAGGAGAAGAGCCACAATTTGCAGTTCTTGGAATTATGCCTAATTTTCATTTACAAAGATTTCATCTTCCCAGGAAGCGGAATAGTTTTCTACAAAAAATGGACTTTCTACACATGAAACATCCTGTTTTTTTTTTTTTTTTAATGAGGTGCAGATAAACTGAAAACTGAAAAATGGTAACGGCCTCTCCCACATCTCCTCCTCATCTCTATCCTGTTTTCAGCCTTCACTGTGTGAACGTTAATTCAGTCATTAAGAGGAGAGTGACTATTTTCTGATCCAAAAATCATGACATATGGTCTGATGAAGAATCTATGTGTATATATCATGCCTTTCAGAGGTATAAAAGGAAAACTCCGGTTATATATTTCATGAGTTGCCTTTATTAAACAGAAAATTGCAAAAAAAAAAAAACAAAAAACTTTTTAAAAAGGGAGGGGGCACCTATCCTGGAATATCCAGAATGTAGGTTCACTGTAAATATAGGTCATTGAATGTTTCAGAGAAAAATGAGCAAAAGGAAAGCTGCTTGTTAGGGTAGAAATATAACGTGATAAAGTGTCTCTGGAAAAAAGCACTATTGTGCTAGATCACTCAAACCACAAGGAATGCACTGCTTATATAAAAGTGGACCAAGCCACATGTCTTTCTCTGCCTCTGGGGTAACACACCAGGCAGGGACACAAAGGGCACTCTTGTTAATTCTTTCCAGCTCAGCCCCTTAGCCTTAGAAAGAGTATTAATAAGTCTCTATTTGTGTCCTGTCTCCTTTCACCAAGGATTCATGAATAATAGATACAATGATAAAATAGAAAAAGGAATTTGAAATCAGGACTAGGGAAATATAAGTAAAAAGAAGAAGACAAACCAAGGGGGATGGGGAGAGTGTAAATATGCATGCATTAAGGGTCTGCATTACTGCTGAGCTTCACATTTGACTTGGAGCTTCCTGGTAGCCAAAACAAAAAAGGGAACAGAGTAGGTTTTCTGGATTTTACTGTTAGAGAAGAAAAACACCCTAGTCATTAAGAGGAAGCTAAATGCCTCCTAGTTTGTTCCTTTAAGTTAAATTTCTTACGTCGGGCCCACTGAGGGTATGGAGAACAGTGTCCTCTAGCTTTCTTCTTTGTCTTATTAAGTCTTCGTCATCCTGCAGCTCCTCAGACTGGGCTAATTTTCTCATTTCAGGTGGCCATGTTACAGATGGCCATGGAACTCTCCTTTGTGGTACTTATGACAGATGTACATTTACATCTACTAATCAGATTATTTTGAAAGCTTGTCTTCTCCACTAGGTTTTAAGTCCCATGAGGCCAGGGCCATGTTGTCTTCAGTGCTTGGCATAATCCTGGCACACTGTGAGCCCTCGGTACATACTTGTTTGAACAAATGAATAGGCAAAAGCAGCCAGGGATTTTATGTGATTCTTATAGAGCTCTCACAGAAAATCAAGGTTCTTTCAAAGGTACAAACTATCTCTTGTCCAGAGAGCTTGACTACCGTAGTTATCGCAGTATCTCCAAGTTCGTTTTACTCCACTGTACCCTTCAGAGATTGTTAATAATAATAACTCCAGGGCATTGTGCACCCGCTATAAGTCCAATCCTGTAATAGGCATTTGGTACACGCTGATGCTTGTCCTCCCAGATGAGGGAAACTGAGGCTCAGGGGAGGTGGAGGGCTTGCCCAAGGTCGCATAGCTGGTAAGAGTCAGAATGTAGGTCTCTCTGACTCAAGTGCATGCTGTTTCCTTTCTGCCTGCTGTGTCTGAGCCTGAGCCACAAGCATCTGTGTGAGTTATGGGTTCTTATCTCTTGGCAATTAGAGCTGCGCAGCAAGGTATTTCTGGCACAGGCCGTTGCTGCTTTCTGACAGCTGTTACATTCCGGTCTCTCTTGAGTTGGGGAAAGAAAGCCCACACCTAGTGTTGGCCAAGGCAGTCTCAGAACTCATTTGTCCTGGCTTTTGCACACAGAGAATGTGTTTATTGCTCTTGTCACAGTGTCTCCTGAAGTGCAGGCGCATTAAAGTTGAATATTATTTTCATAAAAGTCACTAGGGAGACAGGGAGAAGAGAGGCACAATTCGGTTGTCTCAGGAATAATCGGATCTGCCCAGTGATTGGGAGAGTGGAGGCAGGAAGTGACAGTATGCCAGGACATAACGTTTGATGGTGCGTTTGATTCCAAACTTGTCAGGCATGTATTTTTAATTACTTTGTGCCTGTTGCCTGTTGTCATTCTTTTACTAGAGACCTAATTTTTAGAATGGGATTTATTATTATATTAAACTTTGTCTATTCCGCAAGGCTGGGAAATGGGAGATTCTTATAGCTCAGTGTTGCCACCTACCGTGTACTGCATGGAGTGTCAATCTTCAGAAAATTAGAAGGCAGTAAAACACATTTCAAACTGCAACAAGGCATAATTTGATCTGTCTGTTCTTCCACAAGGTTACAAGTCCTCAGCGTGCTTATAAGCATCTGTCATCACTGTGTGCTCTAGAGTGCCAACATACTGGTTCCAGTGACTTCTGGTGATTAAAAAAAATAGCACTTTTCCTTTGCTCCCTTGAGGATGAGCCTCCTCAAAAACATTTGCTGCCTGCACTTGGGGATCTGAATAATTGCTATATTCAGGTTTATGTTAGAGAATGTTCCTGAAGAAGGCATTTAAGGGGATGCTTGTAAATGTGACGAGGGTTTCGGTTCTATCTTTGTCCCACTAGTCTCAGTAAGGATTTTGGCTCATGTCAGTGATTTCGAAAACCTAATAATTCTTGTGTCTCCAAAGTTGTGTTCCCAGGCTGCTGGTTATTTCATATTCTAAAGCTTGTTTCTGCATTTAGAAGGACACGAGAGAATAGCAGTGGGCACTGACATGCCTTTACCTCTCTATGCCAGAGAAGGACTGACAGATTCCAGCTTTGTTTGTGGTTAGATTTAGATTGAGTCTTATTCTGATTTCCTTCAGTGGCTTTGACAAGTCTTATTTGGAAGATGAAGTAGCACAGTTATTGAACTAGCATCCTGTTGTTCCTAGTTTGAATGGTAAGAGCCACAAAATCATCCATACAGGTATAGGACATAAGATTTCACCCACTTGCCCCATAAATTATTGGTCAGGCAATTAGGGACAAAAAATATGAAAAATGTAGGTGCTAATTATGACCAGATTCTCTCTCACTCTCTCTTTTTTTTTTAACAAGAGATCAAATTTTTTAAGGGTTTTACGTATTAATTAGGGCATTTCCTCCCCCTAACCTCCAGTTAATATCCATGGTAAACAACCTTTATTGATTACATAAATCTGAAAGTTTCGTATCCAGGAATGTCAAAACTGTGTACTATTTGTCTATTCATCTGTTGCTTTATCCTGTTACACAGTGGATTCGAAGCAGCTTATGAGAAAGGCATAAAATATGAATGAAAAAGAAAACAATCAGCAACAGCAAGAATATAAATTATACTAGGAAATTAAGCCTAAGGAGACAGGAGAATGAGAACAGGCTGGTACTATTTCTGTTAAGCTAAAAGCCACTTCATTGGAAAGGTTGGTGTAGCCATTTCTTTTAAAGCTGCTTGGAAGCTGCTCTCAGCTTTGGAAAGCTCTGTGTAAACATGGGCAGCTTCGTGTTCCTGACATTTCAGCTGAACTTTAAGAATTGCCTTTCTTCTCCTTCCAACCTCTACCTGACCTCTAGCACACACCCACTTCCTCTGAGCCAAGGTGGTGTCAGTACTGAAAGTGTTTTATCAAACGAGGTTGCTGTATTTCTGGAAATGGTGTAGCCTGGAGGTCAGCTGGGCATTTGGGAAGCCTGAATGTGGGAGGCTATTTTGGAAACCCTTTATTATTATCACACCCTGGCCCTTGTGAGCATTTCCAGGGACTCGCACCCGAATGGGCTTCGATGATAGGAGGACCGAAAAAAGGAGTGTTGAAGCGGAAGAGGGCGGCAGAAGTCATTTTCTCACAAGCTGGCAGGATGCCCTATAAACTTCCTTCCACGGCTCCTATTTCCAGCCTCTCCTCCAACCTCTCCTCTCCTCAGCCTCTGTTGCCTTCCGGGAATCTGGCATGCTGGAGGTCATCTTGAAAGAATTCTGTCTACATAGGCTCCCAGGAAGCTAGTTTAGAGGATGGGGCTGGGATGCAGACTTTACTGGATCACAGAGGTGCTTTCAGCCCCAGAGCAAGTTGTAGTCCTGTGTTGAGATGCAGCTCTGCCCTGGCTTATTACAACAAACCAGAGGTCCGTAGCTGGAAGAGTCCTCCTCTCCCTACCCTCACAAATACACATACACTAAGTAAGGAGTCACGTGATGATGAGATACCTCTGATTACAATTCCAGCCCTGACCTTTCCCCTGAGTGGAGACGGACACAGCTCACTGCCTTCAGGACTTCTCCACTCAGATGTCTAATAGACACCTCAAACCTAACAAGTACAAAACTGAGTTCTTGGTTGATTTTAATGCCTCCCCTCTCTGATTTTTTTTCTTCCCCAGTCTTAATCATCTCAGGAAACTGCACTGCCATGCACTCTGTTGCTCAGATCAAAAACTTGGGAGTCTTTTTTGCTTGTCTGTTTGCTGTACCCCTGTCATAAATCCCATCAGTGAGTCGTGTTGGCTCTGCTACCAAGACATTTTGCACAGCCTAATCCCCCTCAGCATTTTCTCTGTTGCTCTCTTGGTCAGCCCCCACCCTCTCTTGCCTGTACCCCTGCAGTAGTCTCTTTACCTAGTGTTGCTAGTTCTCCCTACTTCTTTTCAAAGGCAGTAGAGAGGCATTGCAGTCAGACCGTCTGGGTTTGCATACTGGATCCTCCACTTATTGTGATGAGCAAGTTACCTAATCTTTCTATGCCTGGGTTTGGTATCTGTAAAATCGGGATGATAATAGTACTCATATAAAAAGTTTTCATGGGACTTTCCTGGTGGCGCAGTGGTTAAGAATCCACCTGCCAATGCAGGGGACACGGGTTCAAGCCCTGGTCTGGGAAGATCCCACATGCCACGGAGCAACTAAGCCCGTGCGCCACAACTACTGAGCCTGTGCTCTAGAGCCCACGAGCCACACTTCTGAGCCCACGTGCTGCAACTACTGAAGCCCACGTGCCTAGAGCCCATGCTCCGCAACAAGAGAAGCCACTGCAATGAGAAGCCCGCGCACCGCAATGAAGAGTAGCCCCCGCTTGCCTCAACTAGAGAAAGCCCACGCGCAGCAATGAAGACCCAATGCAGCCAAAAATAAAAAAAAAAATTTTTTAAGTTTTCATGAGGATTAAAAGAGATCATACATGTAACATTCTTAGGACAGTTCTAATGGCTTGTCCCCAACCCCCAAACCATTCTCCAAATAGCAGCTACAAAAGTCTTTTAAAAAGGCAAATCAGTTCATGCCTCTTCCATGGCACGATCTTTTCTTTTAAATTCTTCTATGGTTCCTATTGCCATTTGGAAGAGAATCTAAACTCTCACTAGGTATTACACGGCCTCCATAACCTTCGCTCTCTGACTCCCTAGTTTCCTCTTTTACCGCCCATCCCACTGGTCACTGAGTTCTAGCTTTACTGTCCTTCCTTCCCAGGAATGCGCTTGGTTTGTTCCCACCTGGTCTCGTGCCGGAAGTGCTCCTCCACAAGATCTTAGTTTAAATGCCACATCTTAGGCCTTTCCTGATACATACTGTGAACCGCCATTTCACTCTGTCACATCACTGTTTTATTTTCTTCATAGCAGACATCAATCTCTGAAATTATTTATTTGTTATCTGTATTTTTGTCCCTCTGTCTCTTTTGTCACTACTGTATCACCTGTGCTGACAGTGCCTGATTTATAAAAGGCCCTAATAAATGTTTATCCATTGACTAAGTAATGATAGCTGCCAATTATTTAGTACCTACTATGTCCCACGCACTTTACAATTCTTTATTTCTTCCTCATAACATTAAGGGGATAGATTTTTTTAAAAACCCATTTTAGAGTTGAGCAGATAGAGTGACCCAGAGAAGAAAAAACTTATCCAGGGCCGCCCAGCTGGCAAGTGGGTGAGCCCAGATTTTTAACTCATGTCTGGCTGAGTCTGTGCAGTTTTTTGGTGATAACACTGGTGAATTTAGGGGGGTTATACCTGGCTTATGAGTACAAGGTGAGACTAGACAGGTATCAAAATTTCACTATCCTCATTCTTCTAAAAGGTAACAGTTTTAGAGCACTTCCTATGTGCTAAGTGCTTCCTATTTTCTTTTTTTCTGGCGTTCTTCATCACGCCCTAGTTTTGTTGCAATTTTGTTGAGGTTTCACAAGATGTATCAGTTGTAGTCATTCAGCTTCCATTATGAATTGATTCAAGTCCAGGAGGGTTCAAGTCCAGGAGGGTGACACCTGCTAGAAGGTAAGTGGAGCCAGGTGCATTAGGCCCTCCCGGCCTTGTAGCTTCACATTTCTCAAAGTGTGGTCTCTAGACCACAAACAGTGACATCACCTGGGTTGTTTGCTAAAATGCACATTCTTGGGCTCATCCTAGACTTGTTGCATGAGATTCTCTAGGGGTGGACCCATGGCATCTGCTTTTTTACAATCAACCAAGGTTATTTTGATTAAAATGGATGTATGAAGATCACTGGTCATAGACATGTATTCTAGCTACTTAGGTGTTTTGGTTTTGTTCTTGATTTTTAAAAGATGTGTATTTGCTTATTAATTATTCATTTTATCAAAACTCATTTGCATGGCTTTTAGTCTCTCACCATGGAGCAAGTAGGCTTTTTTCCCATTCTTTTTTTTTTTTTTTTTTGCGGTACGCGGGCCTCTCACTGCTGCGGCCTCTCCCGCTGCGGAGCACAGGCTCCGGATGCGCAGGCCCAGCGGCCATGGCTCACGGGCCCAGCCGCTCCGCGGCATGCAGGATCCTCCCAGACCGGGGCACGAACCCGCGTCTTCTGCATTGGCAGGCAGACCCCCAACCACTGCGCCACCAGGGAAGCCCTTTTTTCCCATTCTTAATGACTCTTAGGCTCCAAGTTCCAGACCCAAGTTGGCTACCGTGGTCAGTGTGTTCAATGTTTCCTGCTTGGGTGAAGCAGGGCGCCTCATTTTTGTCTCTGAGCTGTTGCCTGGCTGTGTGTGTGGGGGAGGCTGGTCTGTTCTCAGGGGGGCTGGATAGTTGTACAAGAGCAGCCCTTCTTATACACTTGGTCCCATTAAAAAAATTTTTTTAAATCAAGTTTGTTCTTGTTACCTCCTTTCCAGAAACAATTCTAGAATAATCAAAATTCCCAGATCTTCAAGTCTGTGCTTCCCTCCCCTCTGTTTACTGTCTAAACAAAGGCCCCATGTTTTAATAGATGCCATAACAGTAAAATTAACTTTATTAGATTCTAGATGGATTTAAAATGTAACCTAATGGCATCTCTGTCTGGCTTGGAAGTCATGTGCTTCATTTTTAGCAGAGAATGCAGTTGCTGAGCCTGGTGGGGGATTTAATGATTATTGAATTAAAGTGGCCAAATAATATGAGCATTCCTCATCTTTCGATGCTGCCCTGATGGTTTTTGGCTATTGTGTATTGAGAAACCTGGGCCTCCAGCTTGGATTTTTCATCTAACCCACCTTCTGTCCTTGACTCAGGAGTTCATGAGTTATGCCACAAGAGAAAGTCAGCACAGTTATGTTTCCCAGCTCACGTCCTTCATCTGGTTTGTGAGCACCCTAGGTTCTCAGAAAGCTTGACATATGAGGCAAATTGCAGTTTACTGCCCTTGTGCCAAAGAACTCACAACTAGCCAGCTCCTTCTCCTCCCAAAAGTCCTAGCATATACTTTCATTAAATAATAACATGCTACACTGAGATACTACTGTTCACTTTATCCTAATGCTTTTATATCCACCCCTTAAAAGAAAAGTAGAGCCTTTATTAGGCTATTTCACAGAGGGGAAACTGAGGCAGAGATCACTCATCGGTTACTGGCTGAGCCCAGTCTGATTTATGGCCTGTCCTTTTTCTGCTGGTCCTTGCCAGTGTGCTTTGTGGCACCATCAGGTCTGGGAAAAGCAAGCTGAATAGTTTTTGGCCCTTAGGATCAAAGGTGTATATGACTTATATGTTCTCAGCTTATTAAGAACCTAGAATATTTGGTAGAGAGTTTCATGGGTAGGAGATCCATTAGCGGATGGTCATGGCTGCTTCATTTTGGACCCTTTAGTCTAAGCTTCTAAGCATTATTGTAAGCACACCCCAGGAGGTAAATGTAAAAATAATTTTCTTGCCAGTTTTTCCTGCATGGTATCCTAGCGACAATGTACTGTCTGTCCTTGGGTATTGGGGCACCAACTGGGGCAGTACGAGAACTTGGCAGAGAGAAGGCATGTGAAAGGCATGGAAGGCATAGTTTCTTTTATCTTTTGGAGGGGTTTTAACCCACGTAAGCAGCATTTTATTTTCTGATTATGAAGGTAATATATATTTATTGTCAGACCACTTGGAAAACACAGAAATTCCCAAGGAAGGAAATAAAAACCAACTCTAATTCCAATATTGTTAACATTTTGCTAAATATCCTTCTGGTAGTCTTTTTTTCTGAACTGTCAAACAGTGATGAGGTTCTAAACTCAGAATATAAGGGAAAAGAATCCCAAAGTCAAGATTACCCTACAACCACCATGGATAGTAAGTTTTATGTACTCTGAAGTTTGGAAACTATTGAACTAGACTCAAGGAAAGAACAACTTAAAAAAATCTATATGAAATGAAAAGTCTGGGGGAAAAACCATTCTACCTTTAAGATTACTATCAAATCCCTAACGGTAAGTGGATGGCGGTGGAGAATTTAACTGTGTTCTTGCCTGTCTGTAAGGTTTATTCTGTTCTGTTTTAATATTAAACTTCTATAACTTTCATATGGGTTAATAGATTTACTTGTGAGGATGACAAGCCATAGTGATGTCACGTTTTGGTCCAAGGGGTAGGTTCTGAGTCATCCTAAGAAAAATGAACACAGTACCATTCCACCATAGGTGCTTACCACCCCTCTCAAACCTATACACAGACACATGCACACACAATTGGGATCATTTGTCTTACAACCTTCATTTTGTTTTATTCAGCAGTAAATATTCTATGTATTAGGTTTAAAGTTGCATATATTCAGTTGCAAAGATGTACCACAGTTTATTAACCAATCATTTTCTGTTATAAAAATCCTTGTGTATAAATTTTTGTGTTCATCCATAATTATGTCTTGAGGATAAATTCTTAGATGGAGAATTGATGGTTCAAAGGATAGTACATTTTTAAGGCTTTTAAATCATATAGCTAATTTGTCCCCAGGAACATTATGTGCTTCCTTCAAAGTGTCTGTTTCCCAGCATCACTGGAAATTATCATTCAAAAGAGCCTTCCACAGCATGCCTTTTGGATGACCCACGGCTTCTGTTCATTGCCTGGCCAGTTTATCCTGGAAAGAATAAAAGAAACGAGGATGGAGGTGATAAGTGCTTGTGGCTAGGTTCATGCTGGAGGAATGGGGACAGATAACAGGAAAAGGGGGAGCTTGGAGACCATTTCTTTAATCCTGCTTCCAAGTTATCTTCAGCAGAGATCTTTTAATGGTGAATACTTAAAGGGAATATATAGCTTTAAAAGCACATTCAATATTATAATTTTTGATTTGGAAAATGATTTGATGTCTTGTCATCATAGATACTACAGAACAGGAACGACAGTTCTATGTTTATCCAAAAGGGAGTATGGTTTAAAAAAAAAAAAAGTGTAGAAATGCTGTTCTAATCCAAACTCTCATTTCACACAGAGAAACTGAAACTAGAGAGTTGGAAGGGATTTCTTTAGAGCCACACAGCAAATTGATGATGGAGTTGGAGCCAGAGTAAAGGCTCCCGACTACCTGTTCAGAGCTCAATGATGAGGTGGGCCAGCCTGGTTCAGGGGGAGATGAGAAAGCAGACATAGGGCCTCTTTGGACAGGCGGCCAGGCTCTCTTCCAGGGCCTGTGAGCTGCCTCAAGCCCCTCCTGGACAAAGACCTAGGTGTCTCGGGCGTGGCATTTCACGGTCTTCTTGATTATCTCCACCTGTGAATGGGAGCAGACCTACACTTTAATAACCAGGGTCTTTGCCTGAACTTTGCCTTCCCCTGGATAACTTCTCTTCATTCCTCGTCAGCTCAACTGTCACTTCCTTAGGGAAGCCTTTCCTGACTGCCAAGATAGTTTAGGGTCCCTGTGTGCATTCTTGTAGCATCTCTTACCTTTAATATCCTTGTCACAATTGTGATTACCTTGCTTTATTTTATTTTATTTTTTTTTTGCGGTACACGGGCCTCTCACTGTTGTGGCCTCTCCCGTTGCGGAGCACAGGCTCCGGACGCGCAGGCTCAGCAGCCATGGCTCACGGGCCCAGCCGCTCCGCAGCATGTGGGATCTTCCCGGACCGGGGCACGAACCCGTGTCCCCTGCATCGGCAGGCGGACTCTCAACCACTGTGCCACCAGGGAAGCCCCCTTGCTTTATTTTTAATCTCTCTCTCTCGGTGACTAGACTATCTTCTCTATGAGTGTAGGGCTCTATGAGTGTAGGAATGCTGTTTTATCTTCTGTTGGTCCTGGCATATACTAAGCCTTAATAAATGCTCGAATGTTTGACTATTTGGATGAGTGAATTAGAAGTGTGTGTGAGCTGCTGCGTGGTGCTGTTTTTGATTGCCTACGGAACCAGGAGAGCTGTCCCTTATTGCATTGAGAGACAAGAGAGAGAAAGGAGACCCAGTTGAGGCTGCTGGTATAGCCACAAGCCAGAGGGTATGGTCTGCTTCCCTGGGTGCCCCATTGCGGCCTCCTGGGTGGTGGGGTCAGCACCCACATCCAATCAAGCATTTATTACTGGCTTGGCAGAATCAGCCCCGGCAATTTCGTAGAGGTGGTTAGAGAGGAGCCTCCTTGAGTCATTCTGAGGAAGAGAATTCAAGGTCAGGACTCACCTTGGCGGGGAGAGGACAGCAACCCAGGTCACCTGCGACCTGGTCTTCACAGTAATGGGCGCTTGCGGCAACGGCTGTAAGGTCTGCTGGTGGCTGGCTGGGCGCCAGAGCAGCGCTGCTGTTAGGCGGCCGGTCCTGCCCCCTCCGCCGGTTTTCCTCCCCCTCCTCCGTCTCCCTGCCCACTCCTGCTTGCAGCATCCTCTGCAAGGAGAGGAACGTGCCGCGCTCGGACGCGCTGTCCTGGCCGAGCGGCGGCACCCGGGTCGCACTCTGGACCGCCGGGGTCTGCCGTCTGGCGCTGCGCCAAGTGCTTTGATGCGCGCTGATGTCAAGTGGGTGTGGGCTCTTAGGGAAGGCCGGGCGAGGACGAGGAGGGAGCGAGATGCGCCGCGGGCGCGCTGAGGCCGCAGCGCGCTCCGCCGCCCCGCGCTGCTGACCGGTAGCCGGCCCCGGCTCCAGGAGCGGGCTCATGGAGCCGCGGCGCTGCCCGTCCGGGGACGCGTGCCCTGCCGCCCTGGGGGGCTGGAGGGGGCCGCCTCGGGGGGCCTGCAGGTGTGTCCGCGCGCCGTAACTTTCGGGGGGCTGCGGGCTGTTGGGCGGGTAGGGTTCAGGGTGCCCGGGCTGCATTTAGGAGTGCTTTTGTGTCTGGGCGCTGGCGTGGTGGGAGCCGGTTTGTCCCCGGCCGGCCATCCGCGTGGGAGCCGCAGCTCGCCGCTGGAGTTTCAGCGAGAGAATTCATTGAGCCGGCGACCGGCTTTGGGTTACTCATCGGGAAGGGCGCCGAGGGAGCTGCCTTGTTGTTTTGAGAATTGGTCTCCAAGTACAGACTGCATTCATGGTAACAGGATTATCTCTCAGCAGACAGCGCGGCTTCCCGAAATCGGCTGTGGTTTGGGGGCATCGGTCGGTCGGGGTGCGGGGGAGGGGAAGTGGGCAAAGGCGACCTGTCCACCCGTTCCGCCCCGCGCGCCGGGGCGCCGGCCCCTCCCCCCACCCCTTCTCGCAGGGAGCCGGCTATGGGGGAGGTAAGGGGTCAGCTTCTCGCCGTTGACAGGTCTAGTTTCAGACACACCTTCCCGGAGGAATGCGGAGGCTTTGTTCCAGCGCCCGTCCCAGCCCCGAGCCCAGAAGCCCGCGGGCATCAGGCCGGGACTCCAGTGCCATTACTCATCTTTTATAGCAACGCCGGCGAGCTCCCGGGTAGGCAAGTTAATTATTAATGTGTCTAGGCTGCAGGGAGGGAATCTGGAAATGAGATTGGTGGGTTGCAGGTTTTTCTTTCCCTTTTTTGGCGTTGGCCATCAAGGTTTAAGCCCAGGGTATTGCAGCCTATTTCCTGAGAAGGATGCTGGCATTCCCCCAGTGACCGGCACTCCGCGAAAGGGACCCCATTTCCCCATCTGTGGGACAGCCCCATCTCCCCCCGGAGGGCACAGAGGGAGCAGCTCTTGGTTTTTTATCTACTTTGGAACCGGCCCATACCTTTCCTCCTTTGCCTTCTGAAACCAACCTCATTCCCGCCGCCTGCCTCAGAGCAGCTTCCAGGCTCAGGTGTGTGAGACCTGAGCCCTCAGCCGGTAGCCTGAAGCCTTCTGAAAAGAGCTGCCGTGTCCCAGCCTCAGTGCCTGAAAACCTCCGCCCTGCTCAACAAGTGCCCTGGGGTATGTTTTCAGGCCCCTGCTCTGTAGGACTGTGGGCCGAGGCAAAAGTGTCTGTCAGGTGGTCACCTGACCTGCCTCTCCCAGTTCCCTCAGCTCCAAGAGGAAGGAGGAGGTCAAGGTTGAGGAAGAGCTGAGGGCGGAGTTCTTGCTCTGGTTTCAGTTTCCCTCCCGGCCGGCTGGGAGAAGGTGGATTCTAAAACTGGTAGTCTCACCAGGTGTGCTCTGTGTGTGCTATTGAATAAGAATGGGAGGGCCCAGGTTTCAGTGGATGGCTGTGGATGAGGCTTGGCTTGGTGGATTGGGCTGGCTGGAGGGCTGAGATTTTGCCCCAGCTGGAGCCTGAGGAAACTTGTCAAACTCAGCCCTCCTGGCAGCATTGTGCCTTAGAGACCTGGGACACTGCTTTTTCTTTGTCAGTTTAGGATAGAGGACTCAGCCTTTTAAACTGAAGGGTTGGCAGATCTGTGATGAGAAGATGAGCTTGCCTTGGAAGTTGACGCTTTTGAGGGTGCAAGAGGGGGCTGGGCTTATGGGGGGGGAGACGAATGTGGGGAGGAGGATGGGCTTATAGGGGTGAGGAGTGCAGGGAGGGGGATTTTAGCTCTAACTGTGGGCTGTGAACTGCATCAGAGCCTGTTCGCTGACAGGCTGCTGTAGTACCCCACATCCCTCCCTTCAGTTGTCTGTCCCCTACCTCAGTGGCTTGGCTTACTGGGTTCCTTCTGGCTCTGGTCTCCAGGGCTGGACTGTTCTGTTCTGATGGCTGCCCAGGGACACCTAGTCCCCATCTCACCCCAGCCTTCCGGGGAGGAAATGAGTGGAGGAGGGCTTGGCTTCAGAGAGGCCTCTGATCCTGACACCCTGGGTTACTGGGGAGTCTGTGCCATCTGTCTTCCCACTGGGTTTGTGGTATGTGCACTCAGTGGCACCCCTCCCCCAACTCACATGCTTTTAGAGTGCCACCTTCTCCAGCAGTGCCCTGAGCTGCTGGTGATCTGCTGGCACTCTGCGAGTTGAGGATTTGGAGATGGTCCTGATTAAGAACAATTTTTTTTTAGATTATGGGAAGTCTGCCATCTAATGTTTGCTCACTTGCAGCCTACTGGTCATAGCTGAATACTCATTGATAATGGCCTGGCCACTGCCTGGGAAGCTACTCAAGGTGATTCTGTAAAGAGTAGGTGGGTCCCTGGGGGCACTGTGAAGCAAACAGGAGGTCATCAGGGATTGTGACATTGTGGGGAAAGTGAGGCAGCTGTTATAAAGGCTGTGGGAATTGTGGGGTGAATGGGAGGAGATCAGAGTCACTGTGAGTGGTAGGGTCAGAGGTCTGAGCAGGGCTGGTTTGGAGATTCCCCCATGTGTCCTGTTCCTAATGTCCATGCTGGGCACAGCGGGCAGTAGGGGGGTCCAGCATCAGCTGAGACCTCTGTTCTGGGACCTGACTGCCACTGCCTCCTGGGAAAAGGGTCAGTCTTTCTCTCTGTACAGCAGCTCCTAGACTTCTCCTTTCCCTCTTAACAGAGGTGCTGGGTTTAGTGGTGGCTGTTACTGTGTTCCTCAGCCCCAGCTCTGGCAGGGAGCCTCTTCCTGGGACGGGCAGCTGGAGAAAGTACCCAGTTTAAGAGAGAGGTGCTCTGAAGTGCTCTGAATCACAGAAGATCAAGAGGAGAAACAATAAAGACCCTGGCAGTCTCTGCAGTCTTGATTTGTAAAATACAAAATTCCTCCCTAGGGTTTGTACTATCTCTGGTGAAGAGAAAAAGGGCTAGTTATTCCAGGTCTGTGTCCCCTGCGTCTCCAGGTGAGGGGAGAGAGAATGATGAGGAATTAGTTGAGGCGTATGGTTTGTGGCACTTTCTCTGCCCACTTGGGTTCAAACTCAGTCTCTGCTGTTTGCTAGCTTTGTGTTTGTGGGCCTCTCTGCCTCTCCGAGTCTGTTTCTTTGCCTGTTAAACAGGGATAAGGGTACCTCTCTTCACCCCCTCCCCCCAGTAGGATAACTGTGAGGATTATACAAGACGTTTGTAAAGGATTGAACACAGTGCTTGTTAATTGGCAGGTTTTTTTTTTTTTAATTAAAGGTAACTAGAGGATCCTTGGAGCAGCAGCTGAGAGGGTTGTTTTATTTTACAGAAGATGAGAATGTCAGAAATGTCATTTTGTGCCCACCCCAGAGGCCATACGTGGGCTCCTAGGGTCAGATATGAGAACTGTCCTGGAAGAGTTTCTTCTGACCTTCACATTAAGTCTGTTTTCCAGGCTCAAATTATTCAAAGAGGCCTTGGAGACCTGTGAATCCCTGACTGCAGGCACAGAGCATAATTGAGCTGGAAAGGTAGCAGCCTCAAACTCTTGCTAATGCAGCCATCTCTGGTCCAGCCATGATTGTGGATTGTTAGTCCCAAGAACAACCCGACACCTGGCACTTTTTTATCTCTGTAACTCTGGACGAGTCCTTTTGTCTCTTTGAACCGGTGTTCTGTGAGAGTAATAAAGCCTGCCTCTTATGATTAAATGGAATAGTGTATGCAAAACTGTAATGCAGTAATGTAATGCAGCTTACTATGTACCAGACTGTTCTAAGTGCTTTCATATATTATCTCATTTAATTCTCACAACAATTTATGGTGCAGTTAATTATTGCCCGCATTTTATTGACGAGGAAGTTGACTATTAGGAATTGTTACTGTTGCGTGGTTGACCCCCTGTGGAGATCATGCGTCTGAAGATCTCTGCCTCCCAGAGTAAGAATAAACTGAAGTTTCTGCAAGTACATTTGCATACTGCCTTTCTTCCATCCACCTATTCTAACATCTCCAGCTAGCTCTGGATATGTTTGTAACATGAGTAAAAGAGGTCCTTATTGGTCATTTTGGTTTTTCGGTGCCCCTCCCTTGTCCCCTCCGCCTTTCATCCATAGGCTCTGTGGGGCTTATAGACACAGCACCTTCTTGGCTGTTACTTTGAAGTGTCATTTGTGTGGGACTGTAACCCTCTTGGGCTCACTCACTTATTGGTACCTTTTAAGAACGAGGTTGCTGGTGGATCAAAGATAGTTGATATTAGGATAGTAATGCAAGATATGTAAAAAGGATTGTACATCAGCTTGCCTTAATGCTGGGCCACACTTAGGTACTGAGGATCAGTTGTATCTCCTTCTGACTTGAGTGTAATTCATGTAAATAAACTAAATGTTTGTGGATATGTAAAAAAAAAAAAAAGAAATAAAGAGGTTGCTAGCTTGATTTGACTTTAGGCAGAGGAAATGTTTGGTTTAGAGCCAACCATTAGGCTTGGAGCTTTCAAGGTCCCATCTTTCTTTCTAATGGTTCTGGTTAGCTATTTTGAATCCTTCCCTCTGCTCCAAACCAGCTGCCAGTGAGCACCCAGGTCTGAAGTTTTAAATGTGTTAGGGGAAAAAAAAAGGGAAGGAAGAAACAAACACCCTGTGAAAATAAGGACTCATGGCTGGTGGTGTTTCAAACACGGGTGGTGCTCATTAACAGAGTTATGATCACAGCCTCAAATTTATTCTCATTACTTTTGTAGCACGTTTATATGATAAGAAAAAGGCTGCAGCTTTGTGGGTTATTCTTTCTTTTTATGACAGGAATAACATTTATGGGCGTATAACACAAATAAAGGAATAAAGGTCAGGTTAGGAATAAAAAGTGAAAAGCAACTGGTGGGACTCCGGGCATAGTCAGAAGATTCCAGAGTTCTCGTTAGCAGAGATTTTTCACAGCACGGACCTGGGTG
Source organism: Delphinapterus leucas (assembly GCF_059928025.1). Classification (NCBI taxonomy): domain Eukaryota; kingdom Metazoa; phylum Chordata; class Mammalia; order Artiodactyla; family Monodontidae; genus Delphinapterus; species Delphinapterus leucas. Next base: position 38,795,920 of record NC_143135.1, read on the forward strand.
CCTTAGTTCCCACAGCAGCCTGGTGATGTCATCAGAGGGGTAGTGTTCCTGTCATTTTACTGGAAAATGGAGTAACTTTTCTGAGGTCAGATAGCCAGATATGTAATGCTGGAGACTGGACCCCAGGTCTCTGAGTTTCTGAGTCAGAGGCAAGCAGTCTCATTTATCCTTGTAACAATTTTAATAATTTTTCTATTATGGACACATGATGGGAAATGTAGAATATTATAAAGGAAGATCGAAGCAGGGAATCATGGCCCAAGCATTGTGTACATCTTGGTGAATTCTAAAGACTTTTGTTTTAGGAAGAAGGGAACGTTTGTCTTTGTCAGGGAAGAACTGCTTGTTATTTATACATCTCTGGGCATCTCCAGTTTCCTGTCTTGGAGCAGGCACTCTTTCTGTGAGCTTTGATTCCCTACAAATTCAGGCCAAGTTCTTTATTTTATGTGAAACACCGTGCTAGACACGGTGGGGGAGAGAAAGATGCACAAGGCATTCCTGCCCTTAGAGAGTTTATCATTAAGTGGGAGAGGCAGAAGTGTACTCCACCAATTAGTCCAGGTGTAATAGTAATAGCAAACAGCGACTGTATCCAGCTCTGTTCCAGGTGCTTTAGACAAGTTATTCACATTTAATCCCCAGACAGCCTTGTGAAGGAGGTGTTACCCATTTTACAGTTGTAGAAAAACTATGAGGTTAAATGGCCTGCCTAAGGTGATAAAACTAACAACCATCCAAGCTGACATTCAAATCCAGGTTGTCCCATTTTAAGACCAAGGGCCCTCTCTTTTGAAAATCCCTTAAAAGAGAAGCACAAAGTCTGAGTCTTTCAAGATGAGGGAAGGTATGGCGTTTATCTCTTTGTCATTCTCTCTCATCTTTTTCTTCTGTCATCTTTTATGATAAATGATTCTAATGATTTTGAGTGGTATTCATTACCTTTTCGGAAAATTCCCTGCTTGGATTCTTTTGCTTATCTGGACCACTTGATAATAAATCTCATAACCTCAGAACTGGAGGAAATGGAAAGCTTGTCTAGATCATTCTCTTTCTTTTCTTACTTGGGGGAAACTGAGTCTCAGAGAAGGGACCTGACGTGGGCGTACCTAATAGTTGTTAGCGCAGTCAGGACCAGAACTCAGGTTTTTTCACCAGAGTTTCCCAGAATGTAACAGGATATGGGATAATACAGGGGTGAGTATTTTAAACTTTAATAGTTTTATACCTGAGTATATGATACTTCCGTGTGAAATATGACTGGAATATTGAACTCATCATTTGGCAGCTACTGTTGCTTAGGATATGTCTAAAGTCTGTGCTGTCTGTTTAAAGGAAAAAGTGGACATACAGGTTCGACAGCGAGGTGGCAGGATCGTGGAGGCAGTGTGCGGGCAATGCGTGGATGACATTAGGGAAACAGCGTGGATACACCAAGTTGTACTCTCTGAGAGGATTTACTTGCCCTATCAACTTGATTCTTTGAGGAGCAGGAAGAAGGGGGCCAGACCCTAGTGGAAGCATATTACCTACTAGGTATTTTACCTGTCGGTCAGTATGAATGGGTTCATTGTGTGTATATTGTATATTGAGAAAGCTCCGAGAGGTTGATTAACAAGCCCATGGTCACACAGGGTAGACTGGAGAGTGAGAGTTCAGATCCCAGCTTGGGCTCCTTCCCTTGCCCCTCCTTGACACCTGCCACATTCCACAAGGTGGGTGCGTCCTGCACCCAGCCTGCACTTGTCCAGGGTTCTGACACTATCTTATTCAGGTACCAGGCTCAAGTGGAAATGAATGTGATTGGGTTGCTAGGTTGCTGCGGTAACCTGCTAATTTAAAGCTTGATTTTGATAGAATTTCAAAGAATGTGCTGTATCTATAATATGTGTATTTATCAAATCTGACTCATGCTGGTAAGTGGTAAAATCCTTATCCTGCTGCCTTTTGGCTTCTGTACCCATTATGATGACGCCGCGTGGATTGTGAGCTCCAGGAAGACAGAGACTGTGCCTGTCAGTCTATCTAAAGGGCAATTACCGAATGATTTTTGAGACTGATTCATTTATCCATATTTTCAGAGTTCAGAGAATCAACCAGTAGGTTTTTACCTAGGGTGGAGGTGTGTGGGCTGCTTCCATGTTAGCTGAAGAAACTCAGAGTTGCATATGAAGAGAAGGCCTCCTTTGGGAGATTTTGGCTAGAATAGGGGCTCTAGGCTTTGGGTCCCTCCTAAACCTGTCAAGAAGCTTCTACGTCTCAGTGGTTTAGGACCACATGGAGCATGGTTTCTTGCAGGAGGCAGTCAGTCACTGCCCATCTGTTAATGCACTAAGAGCTGTGATAGTGAGGTGGGCTGAAAGATGGCTCCCTCCCCAAAAGGTGTCCATGTTCTGATCCCCGGAACCTGTCAGTGTTACCTTATGTGGTAAAAGGGATTTTGCAGGTGTAATTAAGTGAGGAATGGGGAGATTGTGCTGGATTGTGCTGGGTGAGCCCAGTGTAATCGGAGGAATCCTTATAGGAGGGTCAGAGTGAAAAGAAGGAAATGGGATGACTGTAGTAGAGGTTGGAGTGATGCAGGCCTGTGAGGAATGAATGTAGAAGCTGAAAAAGGCAACGAATGGGTTCTCCAGAAGGAATGCAGCCCTGGTGACACTTTGATTTTAGCCCAGTGAAACTGATTTTGGACTTCTGACCTTCACAACTGTAAGACGGTAAATGTGTGTTGTTTTAAGCTGCTAAATTTGTGGTAATTTGTTACACCACAGATATAATACAAACTGATACCAGATGGGTACTGAAGATCAAACAATGAACATAGCACAGTCCTTGCCTGCCTTCAGTGGTTCTCAGTCCAGTGGGGGAGACAGGCAAGTACAGAGCCAATTTTGGTAACAGTGATAAGTATCCTGTTAGGGCTGTAAGTTCAGGAATCTGTGGGAGATAAGGGAATTCAGCCTGGGGAAAAACTTCTTGGATGAGCCGACCTCAGAGGTGCCACTGAAGGAGAGATGGAGTTAGGGGATGAAGGAGGCCGGGAAGAGCTTTTATGGAGAAAGAAGAGCATATTCATGGTCACCTCAATAAGATCTGAAAACTAGATGGAGGCGACTGGCCAGGCCTTCCAAGGCAGAAAGCTGGTTTAAATTGGTGCAGGTCCTCATGGCCCTGTTTTCAGACTAAAGCCTTGTACAGTGGGAACTAAGATGGAAAAGTCCTGGTGCTACGCCTTCAGGGTTGTGTGATGATAGACCTAACACCATCTTGGTCACCTGCTAGGTCTTTCACATATATTTTCCCATTTAATCCACGCAACAACTGTGAGAGGTAGGGACTATTATTTTCTTCATGTTGCGACTGAGGAAAATTGAGGTTAAGTAATGGGCCCAAGACCACATAACTTGTAAGTAGTGGGGCTGAGATTTGAATCCAGGCCTTCAGGTCTTTGAGCCCTCGCCCTTAGTATTCTCCTCTGTGGTAGGAAGATCCCTGGGTCAGCAATCAGAGGAGCTGAGATCTAGTGCTAGCTGTGCTTCTTACTAGATTTAGGTCAATCTACTCTTCAACCTCAGTATTTCCATCTGTAAAAGGGGATAAGAGGCCTGCCTGCTTCAGAGATGTTGTGAGCCTAAAGGAGATGCTGAAGGAATGTGTTTTTGCTGTGAACTCCTCTCCTCTCCCCAGAGTTTCAGACACCTCCAGAAAGGTCCTTGTTTGTTAGTGAGCCCTATCTTGCAGTACTGGTCATCCTTAAGGGTAATGAGGCAGGTTGGGGAATTTGGCCACAGTGGATCATTGATGTGTCCACATGGGGCTAGAGTGTTTGCATCTGTGGGTGGTGGTAGAGATAGAAGGTGGGCAAGAGACAGGGAGTGGCCTGTCTCAGGGTACTGAGAGTGGGAATGTAAGTCTGGAAGGAAGAAGTATAGTCTGCATTGTGTTCCCTGCAAAGATGCCAACGCTAGAGGTGACTGAGGGGGAAACTTTCCTGACTTGGAGGTTGGGCGAGCAGCATGTAGTGATTTGAGGCAAGTTGATGTGAGTTCTGGAGCCTCAGTCTCTTCATGTGTAAAATAGA